>NW_020954548.1:25413040-25420130 GCF_900497805.2 Vombatus ursinus
TCGAGGGGGGAGTGAGCAAATTTGCAAAAGATTTGCTCAGCTGGAGGGTGAGATAGGTAGATATAAGTTATTGAAGACCCTTAAATGTTGGACCACAGAGTAATAGTTTGAAATGATAGGTGATAAGTGGTAAATTCTGGAGAAGGGGAATGCCATGAAGAAAATGGAGTAGGAGAAAGATTAAATGTAGAAAATGTGTAGGATAGATTAGCAGGGAATATATTGCAGGCAGGGATACAAGCTGGGAAGCCATTGGGGGCAAAGTAGGCAGTGGCATCACCAATCCAATGCCCATAGAGGTGTACTTAGCACAGAGATCAGTGGTGTAAGACACTGCTCTCCCTCTCAGGGCCCCAGATGTTTGAACAAGATCGAGTAAGGAACCAAAGGATTTTTTTTTTTGCCACAGGAGTAATGTACAGGCTTTTGTATAAGTAATATTTGGCATGTAGGTCTATGAAAGATAGTTTGAAAGGGAGAGAGAATGGTGACAGGAACATCGTTTATGAGCCTAGAGCAATATCCAGGTAAATTGTAATGGGGGCTTGTACTAGGTTGGATACTTTGAAAAGAGAAGTGGGAAAGATGCAAGAGATAGAGATTGAGTCAATAGGACTTGGTTAACTGATGGGTCTTAATTTATGGGATCAATGAAGAACCTTCGTAATTTCTCCCAAAGGCAATCCAGCCTGCTACTTTCCACTTCTTTAATTCTGTGCCCAACTTTTTTATTTGCAACATCTCACTGCTGCAATCTAGGGGTCCTGGGAACCCCAAAATTCAAGGGCAGAAGTTGCAGGTCCTGCCTTGAAAGAATTTGACTCAAGCCTTCTTTCAGTCAGAGATAGGGTTTATTAAAACACTGATTGAGGTGGGCAAGATTTTAAGAATCCAC
Organism: Vombatus ursinus; assembly: GCF_900497805.2. Lineage (NCBI taxonomy): Eukaryota > Metazoa > Chordata > Mammalia > Diprotodontia > Vombatidae > Vombatus > Vombatus ursinus. The sequence goes on from NW_020954548.1 coordinate 25,413,936, forward strand.
CCTTTGGTAAATGAGACCAACTCTTCACAGGAAAAAAGATTTGTGGGGAGATCTGGATGTGATCCAAGGAGTGGCCAATAACTTGGGGGGACTGGGAGGTAACAGAGAAGGGGACTAGAAGGAATTAAGGGTGGGAAGTGGTCTGGAGAGGTCCAGACAATGAAGGGCTGGGCTATCTTCTGGACATGGTCCAAGAATTTCACCTGTGTCTCCTGTAATCCCACCATTTGAACTTGCTACTTCACATCCTCTAACACTATCACTTTTGTCTTCCTAGTAAGCAAGTCAAATACCTTTCCACTATAAATTTCAAAAAAGGTTACATATACTTGAAGTTCTAACTTCTTATGGTTTGGTTTCTCTAGCATTAACAAGACATCTCGAGCTGCTAGAGCCTATATCCCTTTAGATTAGAACAATCTTGGTCCTTTGCTGAAAAGTCATCACCCATATTGTGAGTTTTTCCATGGCCTGTTTGACCATAAGCAAAACATGTGACCATACCCCTTTCAAATATGGTTTCTACTAATGGTCTAGTTGTAAACCTATAAACCATTTCATTAGGAGCTGAGTCATGGAAGGCATAATCAAAGGGAAATGTTTGGTTTTCTAGGTACCTTGTTAAGGCCACTTTTTTGTTTTGATTCATGGACCATCACAACATCTCTATTAGGGATTGTGATCACATCAAAGTCTTTCATTACTGTTTCTTTTTAATTGAGTGGTCGTTGCCTTATGAAAACACATATTCTGAATTCATCAATAGGATCTGCTGTTGTAAGTGGTCTATAAGCCAAGCTTCCTCTAAAGTCTCTCATCATACACTTGATTTCCTAATTTGGGTCTGTAGCATCAGCAACCCTGGGCTCTTTTTTTCTGTAAGTCCTTGTTGCTGTGGCTTCCTTTTCTCACATGTTTCTTTCAATTTCTGTACTTCCTCACAGCATTGGGTTTTGTCCCTGCATTTCCTTGTGTAGAGAAAGACTGTTCAGGAAATTGACTAGGCCATGAATGCTCAGAACCAACCACCCTACTGTCTCTTGCAGGGGCTCATTCTTAATAGGGGCCACAGTCCTGAGATTCTTCACAATTTTTTTTTTTTTTTACTTTGGCTGAAGGCATAGGAGGTAGGGGTGTTTCTGGGGTAGGTTCAATTTCTTCATCAGGTGCAAGGTCAGGGTTAAGTGAAAAGATGCTCTCCAAGGGGATCTCTTTGCCTTTTGGATTTTCTATCCGTTCAACAGTTACACTTAATCATTATCTCCATTTAATGGAGATTTAATGATGTATTCGACCTTGCTCTTTGTATTCTTCGTGCCTACCTAGCATACATAAGGCGATTAATAAAGGCATGTGATTTTTACATCAAAGCCAACAGGTGCTGTCTCTGTCTCTGTCTCTGTGTCTCTGTCTCCATCTTTCTCTGTTTGTCTCTCTGTCTCTGTCAGTCTGTCTGTCTCTCCTTTACATTGCCGTGCTTATCTCCACGTAAATCGCGATCTGGATCTTTCTAAAGTTGGCAGCTACCATCGCCACGGCATCGGGAGAAGAGGCTGAGGACGGGGCTGCTGGAGCTGGGCTGGGAAGGGCGGAGGAGGAGAAGGAGAGAGGAAGGATGGGGAGCAGGGAGGGCGAGGGAGAGCGAAGGAGGTCGGGGCGGCCGTACTACGACGGGTAGGTGATGGGGAGGGGCCAAGCTGCCAGCCTTTTCTGGGATGAAACGGTTACTAAGTTTTAATAAAAATTAGAGAAAGAAAGTAGGCTCAAATATGAGTGAGGGCCAGCAGCTAGGGTGGGAGAAGCAGGTTAGAAATTTAAGGCAAATATAGATTTCCTGGGGGCCTAGGGAGGGTAGGATCTATATCAGGATAGAGACTGTCCTCAGATAAGTACACAAAGCTATTCTGACCCAAAGTAGTTGCAAGTGAGGCTTATGTCCTACAGGCTAAAAAAGAAAGCTACTCCGTGTACCTGAATTTCTTACCTGTGTGGAGTTTCCAGGAATAAGGACCAGACCTGTCATTTCATTGGTATAAAGGACTCCCAGAGGAGCAAGCTCTTTCTACCAGGTGCAAATCTGCACCTTCTGTGCAATTTACAGTCTTAGAGAGTTGTCTAGAGCCCTGGTCATACCGCCAATATGTCGGAGGTGGGACTTGAACCCAAATTTTCCTAGCTTCCAGGCATATCTGTTACAATACTCTGCATCTCTTGTAGTTTATTTATGCCTTCATAAATCCTTACTGCTTGTAAGGAAGTACGTTTTTGTACTCAACAGAATTCACCTGAGATTGTGTTGTTATCAACACCTTATTCAAGGAAGGATAGGAGAGAGGAGATAAGTCTTTGTTCCTCCAACTATAGCAAAAGGCAAAGATCCCTAGACATGAGTTGGATAATAGTATAATATATCAATATCAATAATTTATTAATTAATCTTTGTTTATAATTAATTGATTAATATTAATAATAATCAATATGTTGGTTTTAAAATTATAATAAATACTTAATAACAAAATGTAATAAAAGTTGAATTATTGCAAAGCTATTGCGTTAGATGTTTGAGGGACACACTTCTTTGCTGCTACCCTCACACAGAGTACAAAAAATCCCTAGTTGTATTACTAAGTTAAAGCCTGGCCTATACTCCACCTTCTCCATGATGTCTTTCCCAGCCTTTCCAACCCTAAGTGATTCTTCTTTCCTCCCAGCTCCCATTTCATCTTCTTTTATATTTGTTGTTTGTTGGTGAGCATGTGCTACCTATATTGTTATTTCTTTGCCCTCTGCATCTTCTCTGTCTCCTCATCTTGACTGTAAAACAATGGAAGGCAAGAAGGATATGTCTTGTATCTCCCCCTATTCCTAGAGTAATCTCTTGAACACAGTAAGTGCTCAATTAATAATTATCATTGGTGCTTATGATGTTAATGAAATGTAGCCTGAGAGTTTGGCCTATTTTTAATCAATTAATGAATATATCAGTATGTATTAAATGCTTAGTATAGTCTAGGCTAGGGGTGGGAAAGCTGCAGCCTCTGGAGGCCACATGTGGCCCTCTAGGTCCTCAAATGCAACCCTTTGACTGAATCCAAACTTGACAATTTGTTCTATGAACAAATTCTGGACTTTAGGCACTGCGTTAAGGTCGGGGAATACAGAGAATTGTGGCCCCTGCCCTCAAGGAGCATATATTCGAATTGGAGAGACTAGTGACTTTAAGACAGAGTGATTGTATATTGAAGGGAGAAATAAGCATATGGAATATGATTGTGCAAATATATAGTGTAAGTATACAGGAGATTGGTGGCAGAGAGGGTACGGGGTGGAGGGGGGGAGAAATGTCCACTCTACATTGGCTCCTTTTGAGAGGCAGAGGCAAGGTTAGAAGCGCTACTGAAGACGCAATCTTTGCCAAAGCCACCAGATGGCACTCAGAGCTTGTGCTGCTCCAGCAGGATTTCACCCCAGAAAAATCCCAAGTCCTTGTGCACAGCCAAGGATGGCCCCCGATGGAGTCCCGCAACTTCCAGCTTTTCCTGCTAGTGCCACGGCCCGGGTTTCTCCCTACTCTCAGGGTATGAATACGTCCCAGACTATAATCTACACTGCTCAGCTTTTGTCTTATTGGAATTCTAATCTTCTTCCCAATTTATAGGTGCGTGTATGCAAAAGATAGAAGGGCCCCCAGAAACTATCTAATTCAGATCTCTCGTTTTACAGGAAGGAAATCGAGGACCAAGGAGATTAAGTGGCTCACCCTAGGTCACATAGGTAGTAAGAGCCAGAACTAGGATTTGAACCCAGATCCTTTGACTCCTGAGTCAGTATTCTTTACACTATCATAATTTCCTCTGCCCATGTGTTTCTTTGATGGTCAATTAAAAATGAAAGGGAAAGTAAAGGGTTACCATAATTAGGTGTTATAGTAGGATTTTAAACTTGAAACATGAGTAGATGGATTCAGTAAAGGGTCTCTAATTCAAAGTAATTGGGGGAGAAAAGCCCAGTCTGAATTAGTAAAATGTCTATAATTATAAATTATAAAGCATTACAAATAAAATATAGTTTCAGTAAGTTAAAGGACAGTTAAGCTAGTCTAACAAAATGTTGCCTAGAAAAGGGCCTTAAGGGTCTAACTTTAATGACTAGATAAAAATGTTTCTAATTAGCACAACTTTAAAAGTGCTTAAAACAGCTTTTCTTAGGTAGTAAATGTATGCATTTACATTATTAATTTGTGGAGGTGGGGGTGAAACTTTTTAAAATAGAAAGTCGAGGTGCAAATGGGCAGCTAGGTGGCATGGAATGTCCTCCATGAGCACCTTCTTCTTCTTCTTCCCCAACCAAAATCCGAAGACAAATTCAAAGGTTATTGTTATTAGGGCCTCATTGGAATTTGCCTCTAGGCAAGTAACTTAACTCTGTTTGCCTCAGTTGCCTCATCCATAAAAATGAGCTGCAGAAGAAAATGGAAAAACCACTCCACTATCTTTGCCAAGAAAACCCCAAATGGGGTCGTGAAGAGTTGGATATGACTGATGAAAGAGGTACTAATTACTGAGTCTTGCACATTCCAAATTAGTGGACCAAAAATGAATGTGGTTTTAATGTGGTAAAAATATTTTTTAAGTTTTTATGAGATGATCCTTTGAATTCATGACTAGATAGAACCCCACTAGAATATGTTGTTCTCTTGTAGAAACCAGAATTTATGTGGGATGTTCTTGGAGTGGGCTCTTTAGAAAACAATGGATATGATGAAATAGTGGGAAAAGAAAGCCTGCAAGTAAAAGGTTCAGAAATTAAAATCATTTGACTTGAAGCAAAGTTGTATGAGAGGTTATTTAATTAGCTTTAAGCATATTGTGAAGGGTGGAAGATGGTTAGGTTTCATCTTTGTTAGGTGGGAACCAGAGATAATGAGTTAAAGCTACAGTATGGCAGATTTAGGTTAGATTTAAGGAAGAATTTTATGACAATGAAGGTTGAACATTAGAATAGGTTACTGAGAAAAACTGGGGAATCTTTCTTTAGAGGGCTGATAAAAATCAGGATGGATTTGCATTTGTCAGGGATGTTTTAAGATCTGGAGTCCGAGGCAGCAAACTAAGGCATTTCTCTCTCAACCCTAAAAACCCCATCCTTATCTGCCTAACAATCAGCTACTTTGCATTTTGGTTGGGGAAGAAGAAGGTGCTCATGGAGTACAGACCAGGACACTTGCCATCAAACTCCTTGGAAACTGGACCAGCCACCATGCTGTCTGCATGGGGTGCTTCAGTCTCTCCTCTGTGTGGCAGAGAGCATTCTAAGTCCATGTCAAGCCCACAGGGGTTTATCAAGCATTTACTATTCTCCAAGCAATGGGGATACAAAAAAAAAAAGGCAAAACCAATCCCTGCCCTCAAGAGACTTGCCGTTTAATGGCAGAGGCAACCTACAAACAACTGTGTTTTATTTATATTTATATAAAATTTGAAATGACTATCACATAGTAGCAATTGCATGAGAAGAGATTTAAAGGAAATAGGACTGTTCCCTGTCCGAATGATCTTCCTGTGTGGAGTCATAGTAACCTGAGGTAGTGTTCAGAATCCAAATTGAGTTTTAGAAGGAAAACCCAGCTCAGCTAATTCAATTACCTATTGGGGCATTATTCAATATGTGGGTCAACTGTCATCCATATTATTTTTTTCTCTCTTGGAAGTTTCTCTCTGACTGCCAAGCAGATTTGGCACATTCCATTGCTCCCTAGACACTCTGTGATCAGCAAATGGGAACACTCTTAGAAAATAAAAATAATTGGGAAGCAAAGGGAGCATAAGACAGAAGAGTAAGGAGGAGGAGAAACAAAAGATTGTGAGGGACCTTCCAGCTTTGCTCTTCCCATTGTTTCACTGGATCCTACTCCTAACATTTTCCCAGTCATGGTTTTAGTGAATAGTAAAAGAAAGGAAAATGAAAGGAAAAGAAGTGAAAACCTTTTCTGCTACTCCTCATGTGGTTTCCCAGTCCCTCCTTCACAAAATCAAGGACTCTTGTCTCCTTTTTTTCAAATTTCTTATTTCCTCTCTTTTCCCAGACACTGGTCCAGAAAGGTATCCCTAGCATCTAGTTGTGAGGATAAAATAAGAATATGTATGTGTATATATATATATATATATATATATATATATATATATATATATATAT
>NW_020954548.1:25420140-25451516 GCF_900497805.2 Vombatus ursinus
ATATATATATATATATATATATATATATATATATATATATATATATAAAATGTATGTGTATATGTATGTTCACACACATATAGATATGTGCATATGTATATATGAATGTATATATATATATTGAACTTACAAATCTAAAAACACCATATGAATGTCAATTATCATCATCATCATCAACATCATTTTTATTGTTATTAGGGCCCCATTGGAGACACTGTCCTCAATCCTCCCTCAGCTCCTAATCTCTCAGAATACCTGCCACAGGCCAATAAAGCTACCTCCAGCTGCCTAGAAGAAGGAGAGTAATCCTCCCTGGGTGAAAGGAAGGGATTAGAGGAAGGAGGAATTCCTCTGTCTGCTGCCAGGATTGAGGGAATAGAGGATGGGTGGGGGCAATAGTGATGTTGAGATATGTTGCTGGCTTACCAAGGTGGAATTTTTTGTTTTGTTTTGTTTTGTTTTTAATTTTTAGGCAGTTGGGGTTAAGTGACTTGCCCAGGGTCACACAGCTAGTAAGTGTCAAGTGTTTGGTCTGAGGTTGGATTTGAACTCAGGTTCTCCTGACTTCAGGGTTGGTGCTCTATCCTCTGAGCCACCTAGCTGACCCATCCCAAGTTGGAACTTTGAATTCATTTTTTTCCATGAAGACATTGTTACACATGGTGGTTAGACTATATGTTCCTATTAGTACTTTATTTCATCTACATTACAGATTAAATAGGCTTTTGGGGGATAGCCTAGCACTTTAACCGCCATGTATAATGTTGTTTCTATGAGAAACTGTATTCCTAGTTCCAAACAACCAACTTACAAATGAATTTTTGGAATACTACTTACTTGTAAGTTGGAACTTCCTAACCATGGCTTATATCTTTTTAAAAAAGGTCTTATCATATTTTTTTCTCAATTGCATATAAAACATTTTTAAAATTTATTTTTTAGAAGTTGAGTTCCAAGTTTTTTCTTTCCCTTCCTCCTCTACCCTCTCCTTGAAAAGACAAAGGGGGCAGCTAGGTGGCTCAGTGGATAGAGCTCTGGCCTTGGGGTCAGGAGGACCTGTGTTCAAATCCAAACTCAGACACTTGACACTTACTAGCTGTGTGACCCTGGGCAAGTCATTTAAAAAAAAAGCAGGCAATTTGACATAGATTATATATGAGAGGTCGTAAAAACATATCTCCGTATTAGCCATGTTGCAGAAGAAAATGGACAAAAAAATACAAGAAAAATAAAGAAAGTTTAAAAAGTAAAAAAACAAATAAAGATAAAAAACCAAACCCAAGGTAGAATATGACTTATGAAGGTAAAACTGGAATAAAATGTGAGACTTTTGAGGACAGAGACTACTTCTTCCAGATGTCTGTGTCTTCCACAGAACCTAATATAATGCCTAAACCAAAGATCACCAAACTGTGATCCATGGTGCCCTCACAGGGGCATGGTTGGATATTTAAAATTCTCAACCTAATTAGTTGATAAAGAGACTGTTATGATCTAAAGGGGTCATGAAAAAAATTACTGAGACATTAAGTGCGTGGAGAAAGTGTAGGATCTTTTGGCCTAGAGAATAGGAGGTGCCCAACAAATACTTTCCAAATGATTGAATTGAATAAATATAAAAATGTGTAATCCTTTTAAAAAATATAAAGGATTTAGGTACCAATATTGCATATTATCTTTACCATCAATACCCTACATCAACATGGATAATGGAATTATGTACAAATTCCTAGGAGGCACCTTGTGGTATAATTTCTCCTAAAAAAAAAAAAGACCAATTTTGTACAGGTTGTTCCTGACTTTTAAAAAGCACTCATTTAGAAGATCAATTAAAACATAGCATGAGGCAACTCCATATAGGTTTCTAAAACTTTTACTTATTTGCTGTTAAGTTGTTTTTCACTTGTGTCTGACTCTCTGTCATTTGGGATTTTCTTGGCGGAGATACTGGAGTGGTTTGTCATTTCCTTTTCCAGTTCATTTTACAGATGAGGAACTGAGGCAAACAGGATTAAGTGACTTGTCCAAGGTCACAGAGCTAGTAAGTGTTTGAGTCCAGATTTGAACTTTTGAAGATGAGTCTTTCTGGTTCCAAGTCTAGTGCCCCACTCACTGTACCACCTAAGCTGCCCTTTGACTGATTTAGGTTGATGTAAAAATGTTTCCCACTTCATGACTTTTTTCTCTCTAACCTAACAGAATGTTTCTCATTCTTTACTCACACAGATGTGGACAATGGAGAGTTAGCTCCAGAGGTCATTTCTGGTTGGAAGGAGGGGCAGATTCCTCTGTTGAAACCAGGCCAGGATTTGAAGAATATACTTTATTTATATGGTCACACTGAAGACTCCACCCCCACAATGAAAGAGATCATGATAGGTTCTGATGACTTCAAGGAAGTTACTGAAAAAAACAAAAATGAAATCAAAGCCATCAGACCTTTGGGACATTATGACTTCATAAGGGGGACAAATCCCCGGATAAGGAGAAACAATTCTGAATTATTATCAGTTAAGTGTTGTGAAAGGTCTTGTACCAGAAGAGAGCTTAGGAGATTGTGCTAAGAGGAAGAAATTGAATATCTCTACTTTAGATATGAAGCTCACTAGTGCTTCAGGCAGGCACAACGTGTTGGATTAACATGAAAAATTAACATGAAAAATCACTTTTTTGCCCCTGTGGTCTCCAAGACTATGGTAGTTTGTATGACTGAGGCATTTTTTAAAAAATTGCTAATTGTTAGTTTCTTAAAGTAACCTATCTTCTCTCTTTTGCTACCAATACAGCTACACGAATTGCTTTCCATTTCATTGCTAATATTTTGTTGTAGTAAATAAAGCATTCATTACTTCAACCAAACCTGTTAATTTATTCCACATAGAACCTAATCTCATGCCATGTACTGATAAACAATAAATCGTTTTAAATGTCATAATCCTCTTGGGTCATATCTAGGTAGAATAAGTCAGCTTGAGATTTTTTTCAGTCCATTCAGTGTTTTTGATTGCTGTCATTAAATATTTATGGGCAGTCCATCTGATGGAGATGATCCAGTTTAAACATTATATAGCCCCAAACACAAGTTCAGTTTCTCAGATAAAGGCCTCATATCTCAAATATATTAAGAATTTTGTCAAATCTATAAGAATATGAGTCATTCCCCAATTGATAAATGGTCAAAGGATATGAACAGGAAGTTATCCAATGAAGAAATCAAAACAATTTATAGTCATATGAAAAAAATGCTCTAAACCATTATTAATTAGAAAAATGCAAATTCAAACAACCTTGAGATATCATTTTACAAAAACCAGATTGGCTAAAATGATTGAAGGGGAAAGTGACAGATGTTGGAGGGGATGTGTAAAAATTGGGACACATTCCTTGTCAGTTCAGCAATTTTCAAACCTGTGTCCTTCATCATATAAAATCAGGAACATATAAATAATGGGGAAGGGAAACTATACACAGACTTGACCAATCATGAGCCCGACTAGTACCATAACAACTGGGTAAACATGTAAATTTAATATAGCCAAACCAGAACTCATTATCTTTCTCTCTAAATCTATACAAACTTCTCTATTTTCATACCGGGCACCATCATCCTTCCATTCCTTCTGGTTCACAACTTTGGAGTCAACCTCAATTTTTCACTCTCTCCCTCAACACCCCTCTTCCACCCTTCCATGTCCAATCAGTAACCATCTCTTATCTGTGCTCATGTTCACATGTCTTATCTGTGTTCATTTCCCTCCCTCCAATCATCTGTTCACCATCCTAGCTCAGGCTTTCAGGATCTTTCACTTGGTTTATTGTAATACTCTCCAAATTGAACTCCTCTCTCTCATCCATTCTTCATAAAGTTACCAAAATAATCTTCCTAAAATCCAAGTCCATCTGTGTCATTCCCCTGTTCCTGAACTTTCAAGTGTTCCTTATTACCTCTAGGATGAAATAGAAACTGCTCAGCTTGGTATTTAAAACTGATTACTATCTGGCTCCAGCTTTCCTTTCAGGACAATTATTTTTACTCTATTTCTTTCAATCTGTTCCCCAAACTCATCATGATCTCTCCTACCTTTCCCAAGGCTATCCTGCATGCCTAGAGTACATTTCTGTCTCCTCCAACTGGTACCCTGGAGGACACACATATGCTAGTTACTGGAAAAGAGAAACACCCTTGGGAGGTAACATACTCTGATCTTGCCTGACTCTGTCTGGAAAATGGGTTCAGTTCTGAGTGATAAATCTTAGGATAGATATTAGTAATCTATAGTTTATCTGGAGGAGGGCAAAGAAGATGGTGAGGAGCCTTGGGTTTATGTCACATGAGGATTAATTGAAGGGACTGGGTATATTTGGCAAGGAGAGGAAAGAATTTAGCTTTCAGAATAGCTGTATGAAGCCATCTTATATATTTGGTGTATCTACAAGTGATGAATGGTAGCTAATATGATACCATCACTGATTTCCAGGATATAATTTTCCATAGGAGTGGGAGTGATTTGGTCTGATTCTGAGTCAGGGTGAATAAACACATTAGATGACTGCTTTATACCTGGAAGCTAGTCTATTCATGCTGGTTCATGCTCATAAAAAGTCCATCCTTACTATAATTATGGTATGTCTTATAAATCCGATATCCTAGAATCATAGATTTGAAGCACAATAGGACATTGAAAATCACCTAGTTCAACCTTCTCGTTTTACAGATAGAGAAACCAAGGCTCTAAAGGGTTAATTCCCAAGGTCACCAAAGATCTATTTGTCAAGCTCATTTCTTAAACTTACTTTCATAATGTTTTTTATATTGATAGATTCTCTATGAGGGTATTTTGATAACAATCATCAGTAGACTCTGCTATTAGGTGAGGGAGGTGGTTCTGCAACCAGTCTTGATGTTTTTGTGTCCCTGTTTATTCCTAAACCATTTGGAAGGGGACAGTTGTTCAAGTATCCTTTTCTTAGGTTAAGCCTAAATATCCAGGTCTATGCTTGTCATCATCAAACCTTTTAGGAAAAAAATTGCATGAATTTCATTGAAAGGAATAATTCCTCAGTAGCTTCCTATTTACAGAGTATTTTTTTTATCCTTGTTTTATTGATGATAAAACTGAGCAAGAAAAACTGAATTATCCAAGGAAACACGGCTAGAAGGTGGGAGAGCCCAGACTTTAAATTAGATATTTGGACTCATATGGTCATTGCTTGTTCCAGCCCTACTGTGCTGCCTTTAAGGGAACATTTAACATACATCTTTGGAAGTGGACTTTTAGATATTTGAACTTAGATTTGTACTTCCTTTTAATTGAGTCAAAGGAGTACACTGTCTAGGAGTACATTGTGTAGTTGACAGGCTTTGTATCTTGATATATTGTCTATCACTTCACAAACCAACGCATAATTAAGACAGTTAAAACTTTGGGCTTGGGGCTGGGCCAGAGCAGCCCAAGATGGCCGACTTTGAGGATTGGGTGCTGGATGAGGAGAAGGTACAGATAGCTGCCAAGTTCATCACTCCTACTCCACCAGGAGAATTTAATAAAGTGTTTAATGATGTCTGGTTATTACTTAACAATGACAGTCTTCTCAGGGAAAGGGCAGGTCATGCATTCTCCCAGTATAATATGGATCATTTCACTCCAGTGGAAATAGAAGAGTATAATGATCAGGTCTTAACTACAGAACATGGTGACCTGGGTAATGGCAGATTTTCAGATCCAAGAAATAGTTTCATTTAAGTTTGATCATTTACAGAAGGAAGCAAATGACCCCTAACCTGAGGACATAGGTGGAGCTCTGAAGTCATGGAGGGAATCCTGTGACAGTGCATTAAGGGCCCATGTGAAAGATCATTATTCCAATGGCTTCTGTGCTGTTTATGCTAAAATTATAGATGGGCAGAAGACTATTCTTGCCTATATTGAGAGCCACCAATTTCAGCCTAAAAACTTCTGGAACAGTCATTGGAGATCAGATTGGAAGTTTACCATCACACCACCTACAGCTCAGGTGGTTGGAGTGCTGAAGATTCAGGTCCATTACTATGAAGATGGCAATGTTCAGTTGCTTAGTCACAAAGACATACAGGTTCAATAACCGTTACTGATAACATACAAACTGCCAAGGAATTTATAAAAATCATAGAACATGTTGAAAATGAGTATCAGACAGTGATTTGTGAGAACTGTCAGACATTTCAGACACCACATTCAAGGCCTTGTGCCAGCAGCGTCCAGTCACCTGCACCAAAATCGACTTGAACAAGATACTCAGTTACCAGATTGGTAAAGAAATGCAAAATGGTTAGGGCTGGATGTGAAATTCTCCATTTGTAACATGCAAAAAAAAAAAGAGGAAAGAAAAGGAAAAGAAGATTCAAAGTATTGGTCTTATAAGTAGGTGATTCATGAACAAGTGCTGTATTTTGCTAGGGAATTCAAAGTTAACAGGTTTTCTAGCCTCTTGGAATACTACTGACCCAATAGCATTGTGATGTTTCTGCTTGTGTGTGTGTGTGTGTGTGTGTGTGTGTCTTTGCAATGTAGCTTCCTATTGTGACTGTACCTACTTGTAGGATTTTTAAAAATTCAGTCATTTTTAACATTGAAAAGAGAGAGAGTTGTGTCCTGGAATTTACGTACTGGTTAGAAAGTTTCCTAGCCATGAAAGCCCTCTCAAAAACAGGCAGCTAATGTTTTCAATACTCTCCCATCCTTATCTTTAATAGCACTTCTGGTACATCCATGGTTTTTACTGATCAATCAATAGCTAAAGATTCTATACTGCAATATACATCTACAGACATCCTTTTTCTTCTTTTTTTTTAAAAGGCAATGGGGGTTAAGTGACTTACCTAGGGTCACACAGCTAGTAAGTGTCAAGTGTTTGGTTGGAGGCCACATTTGAACTCAGGTCCTCCTGACTTCAGGGCTGGTGCTGTATCCACTGCACCACCTAGCTGCCCCTATCCTTTCTCTTCTCACTGCTGATTGCCACTTAATGGCATCCTGGTAGTTGTAGATTTTTAAATATTTGGAATGGGGTTTTTAAGGTCCCTTTGATGGAAAAAAATGGGTGCTCTGGAAATTCCCATAATGACCAGCTTCTCTGGGGAAAATCTGGGGGTTTTGTGTTGTTTATTTTTTCATCCAAAGACTTGAACCACATTCCCTCCAAGTGAACTTGTTTGCTTTCTTCCTTTTCTGAAAATTCCCTTCCCCTAGTAACATGGTTGTTACGGGCATCTACATTTTTAGAATATAGCCACCCCAAATATACATATTTTTATATTCAAGAACTGCTGACATAGTCAGAATGTAGAACAGCAAATATTAAAACTTGAAAAATGCAGATGCCTACGGAATAAGAGGGATATTGTGCTTTAATCCTCTGTAGCAGGTGACTAGAGTTGGTACTGTTTAAACTTATGAATCAGACAAGTGCATAAATCACAAATAAAAACAAAAAAGATTTGTACCAAAGTGAGAAGAATGACTTCTAGGTAGTGTCTTTCTATTGTTACCTGTTTCTTAATGTACTTAAAGGGAACACAGACAATTCACTCTAAATGGTTTGTAAAATTTGTTTGACATTCTTCTTCAGTCCTACAAGCCGGGAACTCAACTTATCTGTGATGCCGCAGCCCTTCCTGGAGGGCGAGTGAAGGTATGTGTTCCATAGCTCTCAAAACACAGAGATACCATGATTTGCTATAGCTAGCAATCAGAGCTATCTATGCATGGTGAATCAATTCTACGTTGTTTACATTTAGGTGACCAGGCCTTAACATGAGGTCATTTTTTTTTATTTATCAATTTTTTAATTTTTAAAATTTTTCCAAGTGCTATCTTCCTATCTCCATCTACACGTTGAAGAGGAGGATGTTTGTGCTTAAAGTGGCATTGTTTTTGTTCAGGAACATGGGTTAAGCAGGAGTGTCTTCAAAGTATCCTGTTACTTATGCAAACTTTTTTTTTCCCAAATAAAGCATATTTGTATTATTTGCCGTTCATAATACCCATCCACATAACAAGATCCTCTGTACCTACTAGTAGAAATACAAGGGTTTGTTCTTAAAAAAACATTTGGGCTCATCTGTAATATACTTGAAGATTTTTAATCAATAGTTGTTTTATTTAAGTTAGAATTCATTTAAGTTAGAATTTTCTACAACTTTGTAGAAATGTGAACATTGATGATTAGGAGTCAGTCAAGTGTCAAATCTGTGTTATTATGTCATGTAATTATAGGTTTATTCCTTACTTTGCTCTCCCAGTAACATAACCAGATCTAGATTAGTTGGTATTCATATCCCTTATGTGAATTAATAAAATTATTTGTTTGGTGAGAGTTAGGCTGGTAGGTTTCTCACTTCTCATTTCCTTCCTCTCCCTCATATCTCATTTGTTGTTTGGGAATACAGGAAAACAGGCAAGTTCAACCTACAAAGTCTGGGTGTTTTTAGGGAATAATCTCTCTGTGTTAATAGGTATAAGCAAGGGATGTGAATTTTATGTAACTTGTCCTGTACCATCCATGTTACTTTGATCTTGAATAAGGACTTTCTCACTGGCATCAGAAGGTGATTCTGACCTTAGCCTTGATTTTGGAATTATTCTTTGGGAGAAAATATACTAAAACATTGGTAGAGTTTCTTTTTGACTTTTAGCTCTCAGACTTAGAAGGACTTATTAGAGGAAGAAAAGAGGAAATTCAAACTTCTTTTCAATCTTATAAACTCCAAGTCAAAGAATTTCATGTTGATTTCTGGAATTTTTTTCTTTTTCTATTTTTAGAATTTTAAAGGATTGGTTAGTGAACAGACAGAAAAGGAAATGGTGATAACAGAGACTTCAGTGACTTCAGGTCATTGCCAGATTATTGCCAGACTGACCTTATTTCCTTTGTTGATAGGGTTATTAGTCTGGTAGATCAGGGAATGCAGTCAAAATAGTTTCCCTTGATTTTCACAAAGTATTTTATAAAATCTCTCACAGTTTTCTTATGAAAAGATGGTGAGATGTTGGCCAGATCATCATACAATTGTGGACTTAGAATGTCTTGAATGGCTTGACCAAAAGAATAGTGTTTTGATACAAACTTGAAAGTAAGTCCTTGTTAGAATGTCCCCCAGTTTCTGTAGTTGATCCTTTCTTGTTTAACATTTTATCAATGAAATGAATAAGGACACACCTAGCAGGCTTCTCAGCTGTGCCATGGACTAAAAGGTAGGAGATAAATGTAACTTTGTAGTTAAGATTCAAACAGATGTTGACAAGTGGCAACATTGGACCAAATCTAAGAAGAGAGAACTTCATAGAGATGAACATAAAGTCCTATGCTTGAATTGAAGAGCTCAACTTCAGAAGTGAAAGATGGAGGAGGTACGGCTGGACAGCAGTTTGCAAAGAAAGAGATTAGGGGTTTTTAACCAATCTAGTCAACAGTGTAAAATGGCACCCAAGGAAGATCAGGTGATCCTAGGCTGTAATGAGAGAGGCATAGTGTCCAGAAATTAGGGATTGGTAGTTCCACTGACTTGTGCTGTACTTAACATTTAGAGTACAGGGGGAGGTCTGTAGAATGGTCTACTTACACTAAGCGAAAACATATTATGTTTAGTTCAAGGAACTCTATTTTTAGAATGATATAAATAAACCAGAGGAAGTAAACTAGAGGGTGATGGTCCTCAAGTAGGACCATCATCAGTAAAATGAACTGGAGAAGGAAATGGTGAAACATACCAGTATCTTTGCTGTAGCGGGATCAATTGAAGAGACTAGGATTGTTTAACTTGGATAAGAAAATACTTGAGAAATGGGCAGCTAGGTGGAGCAATGGATAGCACACTCGCCCTGGATTCAGGAGGATCTGAGTTCAAATCCGGCCTCAGACACATAACGCTTTCTAACTGTGTGGCCCTGGGCAAGTCATTTAACCTCATTGCCTAGCCCCTCTCCCCCAAAAAAATACTTGAGAGGGAACATGATAGCAGTCCTAGCAGTCCTCAAGGGTTTAAAGGGCCATTAGATGGAAGAGCTATTAGAATCGTTCTTTGTGGACCTAGAGAGCAAAACTGGGAACAATGGGGAGAAACCACAAAGAAGCAAATTTAGTTTTGGTAATTAGAGCTATTCTACCTGGTATCTAATATCTTGTATCCAGTAGGAAAACTAGTAGCTTTCCCCTTTAAAGGGAACCATTTCTACCCCAGATGATCAAAACATCTACATTGAATCAATCAGTCAAAAATAATCCAGGTTGTGAATAAGTCCTTAATCAATTTGATAGGATTGTAGGAGCTTTAAGTCATTGGATAGAAGCAGAGTTGCCACATAGGAAATATCTTGTAACTGTAATTCTCAAAGGACTGAAATTTAAGAATGCCTCAAAGATTCAAGTTTTCACTTTGATGGAGCACATTTACACATGTTGTTATCCTTGTTCGGTTGTTTTCAGTCATGTCCAACTCTTCATGACCCCATTTGGGATTTTCTTGCCAAAGATACTGGCATGTTTTGCCCTTTCCTTCTCCAGTTCATTTTACTGATGAGGAAACTGAGGTAGACAGGATTAAGTGACTTTCTCATGGTCACACAGCTAGTAAGTATCTGAGTCCAGATTTGAACTCAGGCCTTGCACTCTATCAACTATGCCACCTAGCTGCTCTACATTTACACATACTAGCGATTGTAAAATTTTTATTTCAAAGTAAAATTACGATCTTTGCTTATAATTATTCATATTTAAAGTGCATTTTCACAGATAGGAGAAATTATAGTAAATTACAGTAAAAATATTTTTAAATGCTTGCATCAATAATTGAGGTAATTGAATGTGCTTGCTCCTTAGTATCCACATGGGACTATATATAAATACAGCAAGCTAGTTTGGATTCTGTCAGTCAAGTGGCTGTAAAATTCCATGGTAAAAGACTCCTTAGAGATGATGGGGTAAAATAGAAGGGAGAGCGTCTTCTTTCTCCGGTGCCCTCCTTTTGATCAGGTGATAACCTTGTGAACTTGAGAAAGTTTGGAAGATCTGTAGCTCCTATGTAACGTCCACCAGAGGGGCAGTGACTGATGGCAGCAGGGCAGAGAAACACTCTTAGGACAAACTAAACTGACAGAGGAAAGGCAGCTGCAGGATCCCATAAGGCCACCAGTCTCAGAGACCAACAGAGATTGTCTCCTCAACAAGATTGTGTTTCTTGGGGCAGCTAGGTGGCATAGTGGATAGAACACTGGCCCTGGAGTCAGGAGAACCTGAGTTCAAATCTGGCTCAGACACATAACACTTATAGCTGTGTGACGCTGGGCAAGTCACTTAACCCCTTTGCCTAGCCAAAAAAAAGGGAAAAAAAAGCATAGGGATGGTGTTAAGCTTCTTGGTATAATATTCCTCATAATACCTTACTTAGTTCTCTGTATATAGTAAGTACTTATTAATATTTGTTGATTCATATCTCAGAACATCTACTTAAAATTGTTTTGTTGCCAAAGTCCAGATGCTTATGCAGAAAGTCTGTGAATAACCTTTGTAACCTAGAGGCAGCTGTGGAGGGCAGTGGATAGAGTGTTGGATCTGGAGTCAGGAAGAACTGAGTTCAAATCCAGCCTTAGACATTTACAAGTTGTATGACCCTAAGCAAGTCTCTTAACAGCAGTCTGCCTCAGTTTCCTCAATTGTAAAATGGCGATAATAACAGCATCTCCCTCCCATGGTTGTTATGAGAATGAAATGAGGTAATATTTGTAAAGCACTTAGCACAGTGTCTGAAACATAATAGGTACTTTAAAAATGCAGTAAGGGGAAGCTCCTTCCTTTTTTTCTTTTTTTTCTCCCCCCATGTCTTTGATGTGATGGTGAGCATAGACGCTGTTGTTTTCAGGAATTAAAGTTTCTCATTCCAACTTGGTTATTAAATAATAAATTAGGATTTAAATTTCAGTAAGAAGAATTCAGTGAATATGAATAACTCAGTATAAATATAATTGCAATTCTTATTAGAATAATATTCAAAGAAGTTTAGAACAAAAATATTTCTTGGGTAAAGCTGTATTATTTAAGTTTTAATATCTCTTATGGTCATATCTTCCTCCTTCTTGGTAGTTATTCAGGCTTGTTTCTAATTAAACATCAAAGATTTGTTTCTTGCTACAAAGATTAAACAGTAAAAAAAAAAAAAAATGGAAAGTATGTTGTCCAGCCCTAGGTTAGATTCACCTTTATGTAGAAACATTATATCTCTGAAAATGAAAGCACAGCAGTGTGTGAAAATTATTATGTTACACATTCAAAAAATTGAGTTTGTGGCCTTTTTAATAATAGTGAGGTAATATTCCACCACTGACATCTGCTTGGTAGCATGAATATGGAAAAACTTGCTTTCTCAGAAATGGCTTAGTGATTAATTCTTCAATGCCATAAGTTCTTCCCAAGATACAAGTTTTAAAAAATTGGAAATGGGTGTAGATGAGAAATCATTGATTTAAAGGCTTGAATTAGCTTGATCTAAATTACTGTAAAAACTATCCATCTATACACACACACACACACACACACACACACATCTATAGCCATGACTATATGGGTTCTTTTGTTCTAGCAGTGATCTAATAATCTCACCTATTATTTTCAAAATATATTTGTGTCTGTAGAAAGTGTTTGCCTGAGCAAGCCAAGACTTTGCCCAGGAAGCTTAGAATAACTAGAAAACTGCCGTGCTGGCAGATTCCACATCTTTAAGAAAAATAGCTAGGCGCAGTGGTTGGAGTGTTGTACTTTGAATTGTGAAGACCTGAGTTCACATCCAGCAGCAGACATTTACTAGCTGTTTGACCCTGGGCAAATCACTTAGTCCTGTCTGCCTCAATTTCCTCATCAGTAAAATGGGAATGATACTAGCACCTATTTCCCAAGATTTTGAGGATCAAATGAGGTAGTAGTTGTAAAGCAGTTGGTGCTTGGTTAAGTTTGTAAGGCATTATATTTAATGTTATTATTGTTGTTCTTATTAATAAGTAGCTATAAGAGGTGAAACTGGCAAAACCCTGAAAGTTGAGTCAAAAGACCTAGGTTTAAATTTCAACTCCTTATTCTCTAAACCCTAGCATAACTCTAAATCTTGGGTCCCAAGTAGTGGTTCCCATTCATGATCTATATTATATTAGGTACTGAGACAGCGATAGAAATATTGGATGAAACCCTTGGCCTGAAGGAGCTTGCAGACCAATTCTTGAAACAAGACTCTGACAAATAGTAGTAGATATTGGACAATTATGGGCCAATAGTGTGGTACAGAGTATAGGCAGTCTAGAGGAAGGGGAGGCAATGAGGCCTGCACTAATAAGGAACTAACTTCATGGAAGAAGCAGGATCTTGTGCTGGATCTTAACGGGTAGGTAGTATTTGGTGAAACTGAAGGGCATCTCAGCCTAGGGAAGCCAAAAAGGTCCTTGTGCCTCTCCAGGCTTTTCAGTTCTCTTTCATATGTCATCTTCTGCATTAGCATGTAAGCTCCTTGAGGGCAGGAACTGTCTTACTGCTACTATTTGTATTCCTAGACTGTTTAGCATAATGCCTGGCCCATAAGGGTTCTTAATACAATTTTGTTGACTGACTGAGACAGAGGTTGAAGAAATAGATCTTTCTTAGGCTGTCCTTTCATCTTTTAATCTTGAGAAGCTCTACTTTCACATTATCTTTTAAAGTCTTAATAATACATTTATTCAATATTTTATTTTTCCCCTATTACATATAAAAACAAAATGTAACCTTTTTTAAAAAGGCCTAAAGCAGGAAGTGCTACTTGGCACCCTCTGCCTTCCTGAAAGCATCCACTCCCTCGATATGGCAGGCTTGTTGCATTAATAAGTCAAACAAGTCCTTTTTGCCTCTGCTCAGCCATCTTTGTATGAAGACCGTGGTTTTCTGAATGATTTTCAGCTGATATTCAAGTAGAGCAAGAAGTACTTAGACCTGTGTGGCTAGTTAATGGAAATCCTATCTAAGGCGATACATTTCTGTATCAGAGCTGTGTCACCCTACCCTTTCTGCCCACTCTGTGCTGGAAAAGTAGAATCAAGTCAAATAATGCATTTTTAATTGTATCATCTAGTATTATAGCTGAAGACAATACTGTATTATACTTCTGTGAACAGAAAATATCCTAGACCTGCTTGTGATATGTAGCTATACCAGAGCTGTTTTTAATGATGTTATTCTTGGTAGACTTTTGATTTTTTTTTTCCAGATGATGATTGAGAAGCTAATAAAAGGAGCCAAGTACCATATCAGTAACAGAATGCTGTTTTTCTGGGATTTTAAAAAAACAAAACAAAACAAAACTTCTTTGTGGGGGCAAGGGGATATTTTCAGGGGTTTTTTTTGGGAAACAGTGAGCTGAAAGTCTAGTGTGTATAATTTTGTTTAATGACTACAAAACCTGGAAAGGCTATTGCTACTATTGATGCCTAGCAAATTGCTATTGGCTATAGTTTTATGTAAATTTATATATACATATATGTATATATATACATATATATGTGTGTATATATATATATACATAATTTGAATTTTTGGAAACTTTAGCTGTGATGTTAACTTTGAAAAAAGTATCCCATTTGTACTGTGTTGAGTTGGCGTTGTATAGAAATTAACAGCCGTAATGGTCTAGAAATGTTAACCTTAATTTTTTTTTCATTTGTACAAGGGGTAACACACTGTATTAAATCTGTAAGGCCTTATTTACATGGGTTTGATTACAGAAACTAATAAAATATTCTCTAAATTAAAAAAAATTAAAATTTTGAGGCCTAAACTCTTTCTCTTCCCCTTCCCCTCCCCTCTCATTAAGAAAGCAAGCAAGTTGATATAGGTTACACCTGTGCAGTCATGCAAAACATATTTCCATATTAGTCATGTTGTGAAAGAGAACACAGACTCCAAAAAAACACAACAACAAGAAAAATAAAAAAGTGTTTAACAGTATGTTTCAATCTGCATTCAGACTCCATCAGTTCTTTCTCTGGAGATAACATCTTTCATCATATGTTCTTCAGAATTGTCTTGGATCATTGTGTTGCTGATAATAGCTAAGTCATTCACAGTTGATCATTGTACAATATTGCTATTACTGTGGACAATGTTCTCCTGGATCTTCTCCTTTCACTTGCCAGGTTTTCCTGAAAGCATCCTGTTCATCATTTCTTACAATAGTATTCTATCACAATCATGTACCACAACTTGTTCAGCCATTGCCCAATTGATGGACATCTCCTCAATTTCCAATTCTTTGTTACTATAGAGCTGAATATAGAAATACAGAAAAGAGCTGCTACAAATATTTTTGCATATATAGGTCCTTTACCCTTTTGTTTTTGTTTTTGTTTTTGTTTTTCTTCATGTCTTTGGCCTACAGACCTAGTAGTGGTATTTCTGGGTCAAAGGATATGCATAGTTTTATAACCCTTTGGGCATAGTTCTAACTTGCTCTCCAGAATGGTTGAATTAATTCACAACTCTATGAGCAGTGTATTAATATCTCAGTTATCCTATATCCCCTGAACATTTGTCATCTTCCTTTTCCATCATATTAGCCAATCTGATAAGTGTGGAGTGGTACCTCAGAACTGTTTCAATTTTCATTTCTCTAGTCAATAGTGATTTATAACATTTTTTTCACATCACTATAGATACCTTTGATAACTTCATATGAAAACTGCCTGTTCACATCCCTTGAGCATTTATCAGTTGGAGAATGGTTCTTACTTTTACAAATTTGAGTCAATTCTCTATATGGTTAAGAAATGAGTCCTAGAGAAATTTGCTGTAAATTTTTTTTCATAGTTATGATTACTGTGTATTTCTCTCCATCCTATTCCCCCTATTCTGTTTAGCCAAGTCTCTTTCTCTTTTTACCCTGTACATCCTCAAAAGTGTTTTTCCCTTTTATCAGCCCCTTCTCTTATCTTCTCTTATCCCCTTCCTCTCCTACCTTCTTGTAGATTAAGATAGATTTCTATACCTAACTGAGTATTTATGTTACTGCCTTAGAACCAATTCCAGTGAAAGTAAGGTTTAAGCACTCTTCCCTCCATGTCCCTCATCTTTCCCTTCACTATAAAGGCTCTTTTATGTGAGATAATTTACGCCATTCTAACTCTCCCTTTTCTTTTCTCCCAGTTCATTCTTCTTTCTCACCCCTTGATTTTATTTATTTTAGATATAATCCTATCATATTCAGCTCAGACTGGTACCCTCTGTCTATATCTATATCTATATTTATATCTATATCTATATCTATATCCATACCTGTATCTATATACTCCTTCTAACTACTCCAATGATGATAACATTCTTAGGAGTTATAAGTATCAACTTCCCAAATATGAATGTAAATAGTTTAATCTTATTTGAATCCCTTATGATTTCTCTTTCCAGTTTACCTTTTTTATGCTTTTCTTAAGTCTTGTATTTGAAAGTCAAATTTTCTGTTCAGCTCTGAACAGAATTTTCATCAAGATTGCTTAAAAGCCTTCTATTTCATTGAATGTTCAATTTTTCTTCTGACAGATTATACTCAGTTTTTCTGGATAGGTGATTCTTAGTTGTAATCCTAGCTCCTTTGCCCTCCAGAGAATATCATATTCTAAGCCCTCTGATTCTTTAATGTAGAAACTGCTATATCTTGTGTTATCCTGACTGTAGCTCCATGATATTTGAATTGTTTCTTTCTGGATACTTGTGATATTTTGTCCTTGACCTGGGAGCCTTGGAATTTGATTATAATATTCCTGGGAGCTTTCATTTGGGGATCTCTTTCAGGAGGTGATCAGTGGATTCTTTCAATTTCTATTTTACCCTCTGGTTCTGGAATACCAGGGCAGTCTTCCCTGATAATTTCTTGAAAGATGATGTCTGAGTTCTTTTTTGATTATATCCCTCAAGTTGTCCAGTAATTCTTAAAGTATCTTTCCTTGAACTATTTCCCAATGAGATATTTAATATTTTCTTTTATTTTCTCATTCTCATTATTTTCTTTAGTGAGCTTTTGTACCTCCTTTGGACAATTCTACTTTTTAAGGAATTTTTGTACATCTTTTTCCATGTGGCCAATTCTGATTTTTAAAGAATTCTTCTCTTTAATGGATTTTTTTGCTTCCTTTATCATTTGGCCTGTTTTTTAAAGTGTTATTTTCTTCAGTATTTTTATGCGTCTCCTTTATCAAGCTGTTGACTCTTTTTTCATTTTATTCTTGCATCACTCTTATTTCTTTTCCCAATTTTTCCTCTATCTCTCTTACTTGATTTTTAAAATGCTTTTTGAGCTCTTCCAGGAACTCTTTTTGGGCCTGAGACCAATTTACATTTTTCTTTGAGGCTTTGGATGTAGCAGTTTTGACTTTGTTGTCTTCTGAGTTTGTGTTTTGATCTTCCTGTCAACATAGTAACTTTCTATGCTCAAGGTTTTTTTTTTTGTTGTTGTTGTTGTTTGCTCATTTTTTCCAGCCTATTTCTTGACAATTAACTTGACATTGAAGTTGGGCTCTGCTCCTAGGGTGGAGGCAACATTGTCCCAAGCTTTAGGCTTTTTGTCCAGCTGTTTTAAGAGCTAGTTCTTAGGGGTCTGTAGGTTTTTCAGTTCTTCCAAGGTGGTATGCTCTAAGGAGAGCTGTACTTACTGTTCTTCTGGCCTATGTTCTGGCCTATGTTCTGGCCTGTGAGTGATTTGTGAACATTAAAGTGTCATATAAATGTGAATTATTAGCAAATAGTAGCTATGCAAAATCTAAGCAAATGGTACAAACTATTGGCAACAATTAGGTTAAAAAAAAGTCTTTCTTAATTTACAAAAGAGTTTGTCTTCCAAAAGTTCATTTGTAAGCAAAGTAACCTATTTTTTTTAGTTGTGAGCAGACAAACTCGCCTATTCCCTTCAAATAATTATCTCTCCTGCTTGCTCTATTATTGTCTGAAATTCCTGTAAGTGGAAATAAAGCCTTTCATTTTATAATTAGAAAAACAAAAGAGAGAGTAAACATCAGCATAAATCTTGGGTTCTTAACCTTTTTGTGTTATGGATACCTTTGTTGGTCTGATGAAGCCTGTGAACTCTTTTGAATAACTTTTTAAATGAATAAAATAATATTCATAGCATCACAAAGGAAATCAAATCTATTGAAATACAGTTGACAACATACAAAAAAGAAGCAAACAAAAAAAAAACCTCACAGATCCCAGGTTAAGAACCCCTGAATGTTAGTTAAAATGTGAGCTGTGCCTAGTCCTTTTCAATTTTGGTTGGTAGACCTGAGCAAGTAGAATGGTACTAGGTGAGGGAGGTGATAAAACTGAGGGAGAATGAGGGTGCCTTATGCAACAAAGATAAATTGCCAACTTCAAAGTTTTGCCAAGAGAAGACTGATTTAAATTCATCTGCCTGTAGAGCAGTCTTAACATGGATTAAGGAGGCTTTTGAGGTCTTTGGGAGTTTATATCACTTGTAAACATAGTTCTTGCTAAGATGATGTGCAAGACTTTTAAATTCATGCAATTTATAGCCTCCATATAATCAGTAGTCCATAGAGTGAGTTGTATCTTAGCAGGAACTATGTATACGAGGGACATAAATCCCCAAAGTCCTCAGAAACCTCTTTAATCCATAATGTACCATAGATGAACTATGGTACTACCCTGTCCTTGGGAGGTTCAGACAGCTTCTGGTGTTTGTTGGTCCTTCTGGGATCTGGCAGGGTATTGAGAGGATTTTGTCTGGGGCTGCAGCTAGAAGGGACTCCCAGCCTTGGAGTTGAGAAAGAAACCTTGTTTTCCTTATCTATGGATTCCTATTTACAAGGAATTCTGAATTCTACAAAACAGTTCTTTCACAAAGACCCTGGGAGTTAAAACAAGCACAATCTCCTTTGCAAATGACTACTTAGAAACCCATTCATCATTTACAACACCTGATAACCTGAATCAGATTATCTTGGTGAAACATTTGCCCATTCACTCAACAAACATGTATTGGGGCTTTGTGGGAAAGTGACTTAAGGCACTTTTTCCATCAAAAACCATGGTTCCTGATTTGGTCTCAATAAGCCTCAGCTAGATCAAAGAAAGCAGGAATTCATGAGGCTATTTCACAATAGCTGGGTCTCTGCATTATGGGGCTACTCTGTCCATATGGAACTGGAGCCTAGCCAATTAAACTCAATTCTCAGAACACACTACATGTGCTCTGCCTAAGTCTAGCTAATGGAAGAAAGTTGAGACTGATTCCAGAAAGACATACTAGAATTTAATGAAAGCACCCCCACTCTCCAATTTGGAGCTTGTGCAGACATTCTGGTCCTAGTTCTGCTCTGTTAACCATGAGTTGAAGAGATGGATTGTTAATTGGTTGCTTAACTGGAACTGGGGTACATTGAAGAGATGCTAACCAACCAAAGCAAGAGTCTTCCTCTTCTTCCTGCCTCCCTAGCTGCTGTTTGGATGAGAGACATAATTCTATAAGCTTCTGAGTGGGGAGTTGTCTCAGACCCTCTTCATCTGAGATGGCCCAAGGATATGGGCTTCTCTTTGCCTTTTTTCCATTTTTTTCTTTCCTACTTGTAGTATTGAAAATAACTACTTCCTGAGGAGAGTGGACAGGGCTGAATGGCAAGGCACAGCAAGTTCAGGAGCAGGGTCCATGCCAGAATATGCTGGATAGTGAGGATCAAAAAGAAACGCCTACTTGATCCAACCCAACGGTAGCAGAGAGGAGCTATGCTGCCCTGAGAAGTGTACTTTGGTGGGGGGCAAGGGGGAAGGAAAGCAGGGAGTGATTGCTT
The DNA here is from genome assembly GCF_900497805.2 of Vombatus ursinus. Taxonomy (NCBI): domain Eukaryota; kingdom Metazoa; phylum Chordata; class Mammalia; order Diprotodontia; family Vombatidae; genus Vombatus; species Vombatus ursinus. Next base: position 25,439,985 of record NW_020954548.1, read on the forward strand.
TGTAGAAACTATGCTATATCTGAACCCACTCTCCCCAGGGATTGAGGTTGTATATGGGAGAGTATACCCCCAAGTATTGGAAAAAATGTTTGTAACTTCTGTTCCTGCTTATCTTCTCAGTAAATATCTCTTTGTAAAAGCTAATGGATGTTAATTGGTTAAATGAAGCTAAGATTCCAGAGTGAAGTCAAGATGATAGAGCTCTCTTCTCCATACCTCCCACACCTCCTCCTACAAATACATTTAGAAAACACACTAGACTGAATCGTGATTAGGCAATCCAAGGAAAAAATTATAGTGAAATGACAAATCTCACAATGAAGATTCATTAGTAAGATTATAAATTAAAAATCACAGGGGCAGCTAGGTGGCACAGTAGATAGAGCACCGGCCCTGGATTCAGGAGGACCTTAGTTCAAATCCAGCCTCAGACACATAACTCTTGCTAGCCTGTGTGACCCTGGGCAAGTCACTTAACCCCATTGCCTAGTTAAAAAAAACAACAAACAAAAATCATAGGGAGACAGAGAGAAAGGTCTACAGACACAAGGAATGGGATCTAGCCAGAAATGGCTATTTTGGGGATAAAACTCACTATTTCCCAGAAAAAACTCCTACAAAAACTGGAAAGCAGTCTGGCAGAAACTACATATAGACCAGTTTACCAAACACCATGGAGCCATAGCCAGGATCACACAGGATTTAGCAGCCACCACCATGAAGGAGCTGAGAACTTGGAATGCAGTATTCCAGAAGGCAAAGGATATAAGCTTAAAATTCAGAATAATTTACCTGGAAAAAGTATAATCCTACAAGAGAAATCAAAGTTATCTTTGATGAAATAGAGGACTCCCAAACATTTCTTATGAAATGATCAGTACTGCATAGAAACTGTGAAGTGCAAACACAGGAATCAAGAGAAATGTAAAAATGTAAACATGAGGGAACAAGCATGAGGGACTAAATGAGGAAAAATTGTTTCCAATTCAATATTGAGAGATGATACATGTATCATACAACTCTATCATCATGAGAGGTCATAAATGGTGCCCAGTTAGACAGAGAGTCAGAGAACAGTTCTGTTATGTCTTAATGATTTATATTCAGAAATATCACAAGAGAAGAAACATCTATCTAAAATCATCAGCAAGTATTATTTGCAATGGAGATAAGCTAGAAGCCTTCCCAATAAGATTGAGAGTGATGCAAGGATGCCCAATATCACCAATATCATTCAATATTGTACTAGAAATGCTAGCAATAGCAGTCAGAGAAGAAAAAAGAAATCGAAAGAATCAATGAAGAAATAAAGGTACCTCTTTTTGCAGACAATTAAGATGGTATATTGAAAAATCCTAGGGATTCAGCTAAAAATTAGTTGAAATAATAATTTAAGCAAAGTACCAGGATATAAAATAAACCCATATAAATCATCAGCATGTCATAAATCACCAACAAAGCCCTGCAAGAAGAGAGAGAAAGAGATATTTCATGTAAAATAACCATAGACAATATAAAATACCTGGGAGTACACTTGCCAAGACAAACCCAGGAACTATATGAACATAATTATAAATTTTTTATACAAATAAAGTCAGATTTAAATAAATGGAGAAATACTGATTGTTGATGGGTGGTGAAGTCAATATAATAACAATAACAATTCTACCTATACTAATCTACCTATTCAGTGCCATCCCAATTAAACTACCGAAAGTTATTTTATTGAGCTAGAAAAAAAAACCCAATTCATTTGAAAGAACAAAAGGTCAAGAATATCAAAGGAATTTAATGGGAAAAAATGTTAAAGGAGGAGGTCTAGCAGTTACCAGATCTTAAACTGTATTATAAGGTGGTAATTATCAAAACTATGGTACTTATTAAGAAGTAGAAGAGTGGATAAGAATAAAGGAGGTATAAAATACACAGTAGTAAATAATTATAATAACCTCACGTTTAATTAATGCAAAGAGCTAAGCTTTTGGGACAAAACTCACTATTTCCCAACAAAAATTGCTGGGAAAACTGGAAAGCAGTCTGGCAGAAACTATGTATAGACCAATATCTTACACAGTTTACCAAGATAAAGTCAACATGGATACATGACCTAGACATAAATGCAGATATCTAAATTAAAGGAGCATGAAACATATATATTACATATCAGATCTGTCAATAAGAGAAGGATTTATAAATAAACAAGAGGCAAAGAACATTGTGGGCTATAAATGGATATAAAATTTATTACATTAAATTAAAAAGGTTTTTATACAAATAAAACCAATGTAGCCAAGATTAGAAGGAAAACAGAAAATTGAGGGGAAAAATGTATAGCTGGTTTCTTGGAAAAAAGGTCTCATATCTCAAATATATATAGAGATAAATCAATTTTATAAGAATATAACTCATTCCCCTATTGATAAATAGTCAAAAGATATGAAAAGTTAGTTTTCAGAAGAAGAAACCAAAGTTATATATAGTCATATGAAAAAATACTCTAAATCATTATTGATTAGAGAAATGCAAATTAAAACAACTCTGAGATGTCATCTCACACCTAAAGTGGCTAAAATGATAGAAAGGGAAAATTACAATTTTTGGAAAGTTATAAAACTATGTATACCATTTGACCCAGCAATATACCACTATTAGGTCAGTTTCCTAAGGTAATTAGGGAGAAAAAAAGAAAAGAACCTATATGTTCTAAAATATTGATAGCTACTCTCTTTGTGGTAACTGGAAAATGAGATTTTGCCCATCGATGGGGGAATGGCTGAATAAGTTGTGGTATATGATAGTGATGGAATACTACTCTGCTGTAAGATATGACAAGCAGGTTGATTTTAGAAAAACATGGAAGGGCTTGCATGAAATAATGAAGAATGAAATGAGCAGAAGCAAGAGAAGGTTGCATATAGTAAAAGCAACATTGTTCCAAGAGCATTTCTGAATGACTAAGGTATTCTGATCAATATGAATATTCAAATGAACTACAAAGGATTTATGAAGGAAGATGCTGTCCACCTCCAGAGAAAGAACTGATATATGGAAATGTATACTGTATGCTTTCACATGTATATTAGTGTCAAACATTGGCCTTCTCTAGTGTGGGATGGGGAGGAGGAAAGGGAGAGAGCTCAGAACTCAAAATGTAACATAAATAAATAAATATTTTTTAAAAAAAATTATTGGATCTGTGGTACAAATCACTGATTGTTAGCATTGGGGAGAACATATAAGAGTGGGCCTTGAGCAGGTTGTTAGAGAAAGAAAACCCTCGACCCTAGAATCCTCAGGTAAGATACAGACCACTTTTCTTTCAGAGAATTATTTTAGTCTTGAATAGGCACACCCACACACGCACACACATACACACACACACACATACACACACACACACACACACACACACACACACACACACACCCCTTACATATCAATATAGTTCTCGATATAAATGTATATAGTTCTTATATGCTTGAAGTGGTACTATGGAGATGGAAGAAAAACAAACTGAAACCTAGCATGTGTACAAATTTATTGTATATTAATTTCACAATCCATACATCATAAGAATATATTGCTCAGAATAGTAAATTGAATGCTAATAGTAATGTCTTCTTCATCCTCACTTTACAGAGATGAATGCTTTGGTTGTATAAGGCTGCATATGCTGTTAGACATGGTTTATGTGTTGGTTAGTTTTTCTTGAATTGAGTTTTTTCCCTCATTCTTTTAAAATCTTTGTTACAAGGGATGGCTCACTAGGAAGGAAGGAGGGAAGAGAGGGAAGGAGGGAGGGAAGAAGAGGAAGAGAAAGGAAAGAAGGAAGAAAAGAAGAGCAGAAGGGATAGAAACAATTTATTAAGCACATACTATGTGTGAGGCACTGTGCTTAGAACTTTACAAATATTATCTTGTTTGATCCTCACAATAACTGGCAAGGTGGTGCTATTATTTTCCCTGTTTTGCAGCTGAGGAAACTGAGGTTAAGTGACTTCCCAGAATTACACAGCTAGTAAGTGTCTAAGGCCAGATTTGAACTCAGATCTTCCTGATTCCAAGCCCAACACTCTATATGCTGTACCACCTTGCTACTTATTACTCCTGGGTAGGGAAAGCAAGAGGAATATATTGGGAAATCAAAGTAATAGAAAAAAAAATACAAATAAAATAAAATGCTTAAAAAAGAAATGCTTCAAATTTCACAAACTTACATTCAACTCAGGTTACAGTTTGAGAATTACAGTGATGATCCTCAAATTATTATTTTTTTTTTTTTTAGCACAGTGATTTGTTATTGTTCTCTAGTAAAAGTCCAACTCTAATACCTTGTCAGAGTGTGGAAGTGAGGTTTGTCATGACTTTTGCCCAAGATCTGGTAGGTTCTTCCAGGAGAAAAAGGCTGTAGGTATTTGCCAGTTGAAGGTCTTTATACTCATTGCCCAAGGACCAGCCTGGCTAAATCTAAAGAGATGAATTTTTTGTGCACAGCAGTTTGGCTGCTAAATCAGTGAGCTTGCAATCTGTTTGATTGGAGGGAGGAAATTTCCCTGAGGAAATTATATAGCCTGAATTACTGAACTTTCTCCCAAGGCTAAAATTACAAACATGAAGATTTATACTAGCTGATACTGGTCAGTCTCAATGCCTTAACATTTGATTTTTAAAATTCAAATTTAAATGAGATTAGATTCATTGGGCCAAATCCAATAAGATGACATTTACTGTTTAATTGGGATACATTTACACTTAGCTTCAGTTTTACAATTTAAGACTAAAGTAGATATGGCTAGGCAAAGGTCCATCTGAAAAATATCTGGGAGTTTCAGTGGACTTGTAAGTTCAATATTTAGTTAGCCATGTGATAGAGAATTCAAGAGGGCTGGTAAAATCTTAGGCTGCATTAAAGAAGCCATAGTACATGAGACTAAGAAAATGATACTGGTCTCTACCCATGTCCATGGGATTGTGGTCAGTTCTTAGCTCAGCTTTGAACAAGGACATTGATAAACAGAACAGCCTCAGGAGGGTATGTAAGGAGGTGATGGGCCTCAAACTCTTGCTGTATGAGAATCATCTGAACAGGAAACAGAAAACGTTGAGCCTGAAGAAGACTTACCGTCTTCGAGTGTTTGAAGAGTTCAACTATGGAAGAGTGACCAGGCTTGTTATAACTACATGCAATAGGTGGAAGTCTCAGGAGAGGGAGGCAGGTTCAGGCTGCTGCTAATTAGCCATCCAAAAGGGAAATGGCCTGTGTCAGGAAGAAGTGCATTCCCTCTCACCAGAGGTATTTTGGCAAAGACTGGATGACCACTTGTTTAGTATGTTGTATTGAAAAAGATGGCCTGTGTGGTGTCTTCCAACTCTGTGATTCTGTGAGTAGGCTGTGTCTCCTGGGTTTCTATTGGAGGATATATAGAAGAATCCCAGGATTTAGAAATGAAAGATACCTTAAAAATCACTTAGTCCAACCATCTCATTTTACAAGTTGTGATTCACAGAAGGAGAGTGACTTACCTAAGATTACAGAGAGAGTAAGTAGTAGTCAGGATTTGAACCCAGGACTTTTGACTTCCAAATTCAAACTCAGTGGTCTTTCCATTGAGATTACACAGGATTACACTGCACAACGGGCTATGGCATTTTTCCCACCTCCTTTTATATCTTGCGGCAATGTTTATGATTCCATTATTGGGAAACATATACAAATTTGTGAAGGAGCTGTGATTCTTGTCAGCATGGGGGAACCCCGACTGAAGGCCATGTGACTTAGGATCTCATAGGATCATGTGTAGATTTAGAGCTGGAAGGATCTCAGAAGTGATCTAGTTCAACCCCATTTATAGATGAGGTGACTCGCTCAAAGTCAATATGTATTAAGTACCAGAGGCAAGAGTCTCTTGGGGTACATAGAGACAGCTATGGACAGGTTGTGCAATAGCCAGAAAACTGGTTCTGGCTTCAGGAAGACCTGAATTCAAATCCAGCCTCAGACACTTATTAGCTGTGTGATGTGAAACAAGTGACTTAACCTCCACCTGCCTCAGTTTCCTTAACTATAAAATGAGGCTACTGGTAGCACTTCCCTCCTAGGGTTGTCATGAGGATAACATTTGTAAAGCACTTCATGAACCTTAAAGCACCATATCAATGCTAGCTATTATTATTATTAGAGGTTAAGTGACTGTGCCCAGGATCACATGGCTAAGAAACATCACGGGTGGGATTTGAACCCAAGCCTTCTTGACTCCAAGCTCAGCCTTCTAGTAATGCTGCCTCTTCCTCTGTTTCCACTGGGAAACACAAACTGATCAACAAGGTTATTACCTACCACAAGGCTCATGGTGTCCAATGACATGGTGTTACAGTATTTCTTCTGCTGTTTTTTCTCAGAGGCCTTCATTTGTGGCTTACTGTGTCCTGGGAACATATTTTACTCAACCTAGTCATGAGACAAGGCAGATAATCCGACCTCTAACTCCACAGTATGTCTCAGCATTTTGTGTGATGTTATATGAACAAAGGTCAGGGTGTATTAGCAGGAAGCGGTGGTCCAGGGAGGGTCATCAGTCTAGGATTGTGGTCATTGAATACAGGCTTCAGAACGTCATGAAGAAATGGAACCATCACAGAGCATGGGTATCTGAATGAATGAATGAATGAATGAATGAATGAATGAATGAATGAATGAATGAATGTATTAAGCATTTACTAGGGGCCAAGCACTGTGTTAAGCTCTAAGGATACAAATGCAAAAGCAAAGTCTGTTCCCTCAGGGGCTGACATTTTAATGATGGAAGGCCATGCATATAGGTGGCCAGGGAGGGATGTTTTAGATGGAAAATTCTCTCAGATATTAAGGGGAACTCTAGGGGAATATGCAGACCACCATTTTCAGAAGCAATGACAGAATTTATCTAGTTCCAGAATTGGAAAGGGTGTAGGAAACAAGGGCCTTCTTGTCCGAGTGACTGGGGGATAGGAGCTGAAGCCAGGACTAGATGTAGTGGGTGCTGGAGGCATTCACTGGTGGGAAGTAGTGGGAGGGAATAGGGAATGACAGGAGCTCCTGGTGTGAAAGTATTAAGTCCTCTAGGGCTTGGTTTCTTAAGTTTATGGAATGGAGATTTCTGGGAGTCTGGAAATGTGTTAAAGATTTAAGAAGAGCAGTAAGTTTGAAACTATATCCCTTAGGAAATATAGGCAAATGGCTTTCTTGTTTTCACTAGAATATCAATTTGACAAACTTGTATTAAGCAACTACTAGTACCAGGAGAGCAGCTAGGTAGTAGCTAGTAGTGCAGGATAGAGTGCAGAGCCTATAGTCAGGAAGACTCATGTTCTAGAGTTCAAATCCAGCCTTAGATACTGAATAGCCGTGTGACCTCAGTCAAGTCACTTAACTCTGTTTGCCTTAGTTTTCTCATCTGTAAAATGAGCCGGAGAAGGAAATGGTAAACCACTTGACTATTGCTGCCAAGAAAACCCCAAATGGGGTCACAAAGAGCTAGACACAGCTGAAAACCACTAAACAAAATGATAGTAAAAAATGTCCCAGGCACCATTTTGGCCACTGGAGGTTCAGAGACAAAAACAAAATAGTCATTGCCTTTAAGAACTTACCTTCTCCTGGAGGGAGACAAACATATACACAAACAATTCTATACGATATAGATTCAAAATAAATACAGGAGGGGTGAAACACTAACAACTAGGAGCAATCAGAAAAGACCTCTTGGATGAGGTGACATTTTCTAGTGTCACCCTCAAGGGACTTGGGGATTCCAAGAGGGAACACAAGAAAGCAGAGCATTCCAGCCCAGGGGGTATGCAGCAAGACACCCGTGGGACATATACATTCATACTTCTACTACTAATAAGCTTAAACTCCTCCACTGGTCTGGAGAAGATCTCCTTCCATCAAACCTACCACAATAGGTCTAACAATATTGGAGTCTTCTAAGGTACTGTAACTTCTGAAGGGAAAAGCAGACATTGCTTTCTCCAGCCTCTGTCCATAGGTTTAAGCTAGCTTTCATACCTAGAAGGCCTTTCTTCTCCCTTCTGGTGACCTTTCAGAATCCTTCTCATCCTACAAGGCTCAGCTCAGGGGCTCCCTCCTCCATGACACCTTCCTTGATTCCCTCTCCCCTACAACTGTTCACTCCCTCATCAAATTGTCTGGCATTGCCTTTATGCGTTATAAACATTCCTCTCTGGGCAGTGGAATCATGTCTCTGAACCATCCGAGGAACAAAAAGAACCTGCTACAAAGTATTCCCTTGGCAACACTCTCTTTTTCTTTTTCTTTGGGGGGAGGGGGGTTGGCAATGAGGTTAAGTGACTCGCCCAGGGTCACACAGCTACTAAGTGTCAAGTGTCTGAAGCCATATTTGAATTCAGGTCCTCTTGACTCCAGGGCCGCTGCTTTATCCACTGCACCACCTAGCTGCCCTGTTGGCAGCACTACCAATTAAAATCACAATAATAGTTCATGTTCTTATAGTCCTTTAAGATTTACAAAGCACTTCTCTCACTATAGTCCTGTGTAAGGTAGGTAGGACAAATATTATCCCCATTTATAGATGAGGAATAAGTATAGGAATCAGGACTCAAACCCAGTTCTCATTTAATCATTGCCCATACATTTATCAAGCACTTAATATCTGCTAGGCACAGTAGTAGGAGCCAGGAATGCAGAGACAAAAATGAAACAGTCCCTGACCTCAAGAAGCTTGAATTCTATTTGGAGGGAAATATCTGTTGTTCAGTCATTTTTAGTTGTTTCTGACTCTTCATGACCCCTTTTGGGGTTTTCTTGGCAAAGATACTGGAGTGGTTTGCCATTTCGTTTTCCAGCTCATTTTACAGACGAGGAAACTGAGGCAAACAGGGTTATGTGACTTGCCCAGGGTCACACAGTTAGTAAGTGTCTGAGGGCAGATTTGAACTCAAAAAGGTGAGTCTTCCTGACTCTAGGCTTGGCACTCTCTCTGCTTCACCACCTACCTGCCCCAAGGGAATATCCACATAGAAAATTAAATATAAAATACATGCAAATTAATTTCAAGAAAGAGAGTGCAAGCAACCAGAGAAAACCAAGAGAGGCTTCCTGAAGGATGTGGCACCCAGAGCTGAACTAGCTTTATTTTATTTTGTCTGGACCTGTGATTTCATTGGTGGGAGGATTTCTAGCAGAAAAACTTCCTGAAGAAGCGGATTGGCAACCAGGCTGGAATTTACCATTTTAGAGAGTTGCCTAGGGTGCTCAAAGGTCCAGGCACTTGAAGGGCCCTTCCTCAGGATCACAGTCAGTACATATCAGAGGCATGACTTGGACTTTTTCAAGGTCTTTTGGGCTCCAAAGGCAGACCTTTCTCCACTACACCATGCTGTCTCTCTAAACCTGCTGATACATATATATGACATGAGTGGATTTCTGACCTTAGGGCAGCTAGGTGGTGCGGTGTAGAGTGCTGGGCCTGGAATCAGGAGGGCCTGAGTTCAAATTTGGCCTGGGACATTAGCTGTGTGACCCTGGGCAAGTCACTTCACCCTGTTTGCTTCAGTTTCCTCATTTGTAAAATGAGCTGGAGAAGGAAATGGCAGACCACTCCAGTATCTTTGCCAAGAAAACCCCAAATGGGGTCATGAAGAGTTGTACATGATTGAAAAGACTTAACAACAAAAGACATTGGAAGGGGCCTAAACTCTGCTTTGGAGCGACTGGCTGCTTCTTGGAATGTTTGGATCACGTCATTATCCCACCCAGGCACAGCCAAAAGAGATTAAATTTAATTGGAAATTTACATTTTTGACAAGCCAACCTTGAAGTAGCAGCTTTTAGGTATATCACATAACATGCAGCTATAACATCCTATGTTCCCTGAGTTTAAGCCTACTGTCGTTTTATTTTGATTGTTTCCTGGATAATTGCAAGGCTATGATATGAATCTGTTGCTTTGATTTGGTCATTTAAAGTAGGAGTTCAATTATTTCCATTTTTCTTTATCTTCATTCAAGACCAATTTCCACCCCTTTCTTTTTGTGAGAAACAGCTCCTAGCTGTTTTTGAAACATTTTAGCTCTCAGCCTGGACTAAATAAATGGTGGATTACTAAACGACGACCTGTCAGGCCTGCACATAAAAGGTTGATTTGGAAGTTATTTGACTTATATAACAATTTTCTTTATTATCTAGCCTTTAAAGAGTCACAGCACTTCTGTTTCCCCAAACTTTGGAGATGAGGCAAAAGTAACAATATTAAAATGTGACACAAAGCGAAGTACTGAGCAATAAAAAAAGGTATTGAGATTTTTTTTTAATATAATCTAGTGAGAAAGTGTATTTGCCAACCTCACAGTGTTACCAGACCTTCCCAAAATAAATAGTTTAATTCCAAAATTCCTTTGTTTACTGTCCCTGTTCACAGCTTAATGACACTACACAATTCGGGGCTAAAAGAAGACCCCTGATCTTACAGCCACTCTGAGAAGCTTTTGCCTCAATTACTTTTAGGATGTTTATGTTTTCATATATTTTATTATATTTGCATGTGTTTTAATATATTTGCATAGATTTATGCTTTTAGGATATTTATATTTGCATTTGAAGAGCACATGTTCTTCAACCCAGCTTTGCATGGGTCAGGTTTTTCCCTATAATAAATTATAATTCTACTATAGCTGTGAGTCATTAAAAAAAAATTCTTTTGCTTGTTTATCTGTACTTTTTAATTCATTACCTAACTATTTTCTACATGACTCTCTGAACCCCAGTTTCTTCTTCTGTTAAATGAAGAGGCTGAACTAAAATTCTGCCCAGCTCTTAATCCTATGATTCTAATATCCTCTAAGTTCCAAATAATATTTGATAGAGCATTCATTACAAACATAAAGAATCTGATTTTCTATTAGGACTAGGGAAGGAGCTGTGATTTTATTAGTATAGGGAACTTTCAGGTAAGAAAATGGTGTCAAACCCACAACACTCTTGCATGAGGCTCAAACCACATTAAAATGTAATTGGGAAATATTAAACAAAATAAATAAAAATACGATAAAACATAGATAACATTATATTTAAAACTAAGTTAATATGTGACCACAGGGATCCTTACATGAGGATTAGTGGTCCCTTTTCTATTGGAGTTTGACACCACTAACCAAGCTCTCTAAGGAGTTAAATGATTTACCCAGGATCACCCAACTCCTTGTTTCAAGGTCAGATCTCTACCCACTAGGCTACAGTGCTTAATTTTCCCATTAGTGGTACTTACATCACACAAGAGTTAAAATCTGCTGCCATTTAAATGTGGTGGTTTGAGCATATTCTAAGTAGTATTAAAAGTTATGAAAACTGTGAAGGTAGAAAGGTTGACCTTACTAACAACTTTGATTTGCTTGAGCATTCTTACTATCCAGAGGAAGTCAAACTGAATCATCTAATCAGAACACAGATTGACCAACCCTCAAGCCAGACACACCTGAGACCTTCATGCTTCTCTCGAGCCAGACATACCTGAG
>NW_020954548.1:25451526-25462947 GCF_900497805.2 Vombatus ursinus
GACACACCTGAGACCTTCATGCTTCTCTCGAGCCAGACATACCTGAGGCAGACATACCTGAGACCCTCGTGTTTCCCTCAAGCCAGACATACCTGAGACCTTAGTGTTTCTCTCGAGCTGGACATATCTGAGACCCTTGTGTTTCCCTCAAGCAGACGTACCTGAGATCCTTTCAGTATTTGCTGAACCAAAACCTCATCCAAAATATGTGATAAAGTGACTCTCCTTGTCCTGATGAGCCTCCACCCAAGCTGAAGGGAATATAATCTACTCAAGCTTGGGTGGGGACAGATTTCTTTTTGTCTAGATGGACTGGATTGGGGGTAGTGGAGAAGGATATTTCCTTGGAATGACCTCATCCCTGTGGGAAGGATCAGGTTTGAATGGGTCAGGTTTTTTCCTATTACAAATTATAAGTCTACTATAGCTGTGGGGCCTTAAAAAAATAATTCACTTGTTTATCTGTTCTTTTTAACTCATTACCTAATTACTCCCTACATGACTCTCTGAACCCCAGTTTCTTCCTCTGATAAATGAAGAGGCTGAGCTAAAATTCTGCCCAGCTCTTAATCCTATGATTCCAATATCCTCTAAGTCCCAAATAATATTTTGATGGAGCATTTATTACAAACATAAAGAATCTAATTTTTCTAATAGGATAAGGGAGGGACCCCCATCTCCAAGGGGAGCTCAGCCTTTTGCCTGTAGCTCCCCTTGCATGCCAGCCGGCAGTTGCAGAGAAAATAAACACGAAGACAATCTAATTCATTTGTCTTTCTTAGATCAAACACTTTGGTTGACAATTGGTGTAGCTGGACATGGTGGCACATGCCTATAATCGCTGCTGTTGCTGGAGGCTAAGGCTGGAGGATCTCTTGAGCTCAGGAGTTCTGAGCTATAGCAGATTAAGTTGTTTGAGTGTCCTCTAAAGGAGGAGACAATATGAACATAAAGAGAAATTTGCAAGAGACATACAGAGTAGATGAAAGATAAGCTTGGAAGGGAAGGGAAGAAACAAACATTTATTAGGCATTGACAGTATGCCAGGCACTGTGCTAAGTGTCTTAGAAATATTTTCTCATTTGATCTTCCCAATAACCTCAGGAGGTAGATGCTATTATTATTTACAGTTCAGAAAATTGAGGCAGAGGTTAAGGAACCACCTATAGTCACACAGCTAAAGTGTCTGAGGTCAAATTTGAATTCAAGTCTTCCTGAATCCAGGTCCCAGGGCTCTATCTGCTGAACCACCTAGCTGCCTCCAAAGAAGGCACTAGCAGTTTGGAAACTGGGAAAAGCCTGCTAGAAAGTGTGGCATCCTAGTGCCACGTTTCAGGAAGGACATTGATAATCTCTGGAGTATCCGGAGGAAGACAACCAGAATGATGAAGTGGTGAAAGGAATTGGGGATTTTTAGGGTAGAGAAGAGGTTTAGAGGAAGTATGATCATGTGGAAGAGAAATTATTCTTCTTTTTTCTTGGCCCTGAAGGGCAGAACGAAGAACAGTGGCTAGAAGTTACAAAAAGTCAGATTTAGACTTGATGCCACATAACAGAGTTATCCAAGAGTAGAATGGATTGCTTGGAGTGTAGGGTGGGGTGGTTTAGCCCACAACATAAATCTTCAAACAAAGACTGCGTGACCACTTGTTGGAAATGTGGTAGAGAGAACTCTTGTTCCGTTATACTTTGGGCTAGGCGATCAACCCCTTCAACTTGGAGATTCAGCTTATCAGCAAATGTGTTGTATCCCCTTGATTAGAATTCAGTAGGCCCCTCACCCTGGAGATGCCGCCACCCTGTGGTCCTCTCTTCTGATTGGTGAGTCCCTGACCACGATTTCAGGAGGTTCCCTGACCATGTCCACTTCACTCTTACATTCATTCCTCTCCATCTGGACTTTTCCACTTCCTCCCCAGAAGGCTTGCCTCTGTGTGGGTACCCTTCCTCCCTTCCCCTTTGTGTTTTGTCTTCCCCCATTAGTATGTAAGCTCCTTGGAGGTAGCAATTGCTTTTTCTGCCTGTATTACTATCCCCAGTGCTGAGCATAGTGTCTGACACAAACTAATCACTTAATAAATGCTTTATCTAGCTAGCTAGAATGTAAGCTCCCTAAGGACAAGGATTGTTTTATTTTTCTCTTTGTATCCTTGCACTTACCAAATTGCCTGACACATGGTAGGTGCTTAATAAAAGTTTGTGAAAATGAATGTTGAATTCAGTGGATCTGACAACCATCAACACAGATGCTTCCTCCATGGGTAAGATTGCAATTGAGCTATGTCTTTTCATTTTATGTGACTTTGTGACTTATTTATCTCTTCTTCTTCTTCTCCTCCTCTCTGTCTCTCTCATATTATATAAATATATACCTATATGTACATATTTCATACATCATATTTTAAACATATGTGTTCATTCTTGGTTTTATATTTTATGCATACCAGTGCATTTTAAAATAATAATCAACCAATAAGCATTTATTTAATGCATATTATGTGCTAGGCACCATACCTGGACACTGGCAACATAATGACAAAAAGGAAATAGCTTCTTCCTTCAAGGAGCTTATATTAAAGAAAACAACATGCATATAAGTAAGTAAATACAAAATACATAAAGTTAACATAAGATACTTTAAAAACTTTAAGTTAATGAGTAATTTCAAAGAATTATGAGCAGTATGATGAAAATTTCCCATTAACCAATCATATTTGGAGATTTTTCACAGGAAAGATTTATTAAGTCAATCCTTAAAGAAAAGGAACCATCCACATACCTTGATCATTTCTCAGCCTTGTTCCCTTTTTGCTTGTTCCCTCCATTTGGCCTTGAGCCCTTGGGCACCAAGCCTGTGTCTTCTGGTGAGGCCTGAGGTTCTGGATTTTAGCCTCATCTTGGCTTCATACCCCATTCATTCATACCCCCCCATATTCCCTTTTTGTATATGAACTGACTTATCTTCCCCTTTCGCCCTCTCCTACCCACCGAAGTTGGAACCCAACTGTACCATACATTTCATTGCCTATCATAATCCACCAGTCTTCCCATCTTCCAGTCCTGGCCTCCCCTAATAAGACTTGTCTCATTGTCACTCATAACCTGGCCCTCACAAATGAACAGGAGACTAGAGATCTGTCCCCAGGTGTGTTGAGTCTTCATGACCCCATTTGGGGTTTTCTTGGCAAAGATCCTGCAGTAGTTTGCCATTTTCTTTTCCAGCTCATTTTACAGATGAGGAAACCAATGCAGAGTTAAACGACTTTCCCAGGGTCCCAGAGCTAGTAAGTTTCTGAGGCCAGATTTGAACTCAGGTCCTCTGACTCTAGGCCTAGCACTCTATCCATTTTGCCACCTAACTTCCCTCTCCCCAGATGTACACAAGGCCAGAAAATCTGTCTCATTATTTATTCTCCAAACTCCTACCCTCTTCCTAGATTTCTCATTCTCTAGAGGACACCACAATCCTTCCAGTTGCCCAAGTTTGTAAACTTCAAGGCATCTTCAAATCACTTCACTCCCCATATCTGATCAATTATCAAGCCTTGTCAATTCTCGGACAGAAAATTGTTAATATAATTGTTAATATGACAGAAAATTGTTAATACCAAATGTTACTTGTCTCTCCCTCAATGATCTTTGTGATATCAGAATTTCATCAGTCTTTACATTCCTACTCTAGAGATATTTTACTCTTGATTAGGTTGAACCACGCTCTAAATCCTACCTCGAGATTTTACCTTGTAAAGGAATCTAGAAGCTGGATCTCAGCCACTAATGTCCTTGTCCCCTTCTATTGGGATTCATGGCTTGAAGGGCAAAATAGCCAGAATGAAGTGGTTTTCCTTGCCTGGATTGCCAAGGGCCATTGGGGTCTCTTGATCCCATGACTTGCTACCTCATGCTACCTGCTTCCCCTCTCCTCCTCTTTTCACTCGTCTCTTGGTTTGGAAACCACTGTGCTCTGCACTCATGGAACATCCCTCAGGGTGGCAAGTTTGCTACCCTGTTATCTCAGTTAAAGATGCTTTATCCCTCAATGAATGGCTTTGATGTATTTCAGGAATTGACATCTCCTTCTACAGTACATTCCATATGTATCATCTCCTTATCCACCCTGTATCACCTTTTACCTGATTTATTTTAGTAACTTCTTCATTGATCTCACTGCTTGAAATGTCTCTCTTCTCCAATCCATTCTGCCAAATTCTGCCAAACTGACATTGCAATAGCACAGGATTCCACTTTTCCTGTACACTCCTCCTAGGATAAACCCAAACGCTCCTCTCTGGCCTTTAAACCTCTACACAATGTGTCTCTATCCTAGTCTTCCACATTTTTCTCCTTTACAAACTCAATGTTCTGGTCACAGTGGCTTGCTTTCTAGCCCCTATTTCTATGGCTTTGTATGGATTGGTCCCATGCCTGGAGTGCTCTCCTTCCCTACCTCCCTCCCTCTAGCTTCCTTCAAATTTCAATTCAAACACCACTTTCTATACAAGGAGCCTCCCCTACTCCCCAGTTGCAAATGCCTCTGTGGAAATTATTTTGTATATATTTTAATATTTAATTTTCTTTATATGTGTTGTTTTTTCTGAATAGAATATAAGTCCCTTGAGCATGGAGGCTACCATTTTTGATTTTGTATTGTCAATGCCTACTGCCCTTGCCTGGCATATAGTAGGTGCTTTAAAAAGCTTGTTGCTGGGTGTGTAGGGGGAGAGAGGGTGTTGTTAGGGGACCAGAAAGGCTGACCTAGTGGAGGAAAAGTGTGTTCCCATTATGGGAATAAAGGACACAGTGAGTACAATAATACTGCATGGTATCTGGGGCATACATTCATAATAGCTCATAAATCCAGGTCTATAAATGGATAGTACAAAGACCTTATTACACGTGTTTGAGGAATTGCACCACTAAAAAGAACAGTGATTCTAGGATATCCTATCACAGTAACTTAAAGATAGAGCGAACAGCCTGATTTCTAAAATTTTGCAATGCCAAAGAAATCCTCATTTGCTTTTGAAAAGAATATTCTTCAAAGATAAACAAATTCTGGAGCAGCTAGGTGGTCCAGTAGATAGAACACCAGCTTAGAGTCAGGAAGAATTATCTGTTCAAAGCTGGCCTCAGACACTTACTAGCTGTGTGACTTTGGGCAAGTCACTTAACCTTTTTGCCTCCCCCCCATCCCCCCAAAAAGATAAACAGATTCAAGTAATGATAACCAGAATTTTCCATGTTAAAGACCTTTCTGGAAATCTAAAATACATATGCTACAATTTCAAAAATGAAAATTATATAGTCCCTGCAAAGAAAAAATGTCAATTTCTTTTGTTTTCATTGGCAAAATGGCTACATGAGGCGTTCTTAATCTTATTGATGTCTTGGATTCTTTCAGCAATCTGGTAAAGCCTTGGGCAGCTGGGTGGTGCATTAGATAGAGCACCAGGTCTAGAGTCAGGAAGACTCATTTTTTTGAGTTCAAATCTCTCCTCAGATACTTACTAGCTATAGCAGTGTGACCGTGGGCAAGTCATTTGACCCTGTTTGCCTCAGTTTCCTTATCTGTAAAATGAGTTGGAGAATAAATGGCAAACCAATCCAGTATCTTTGCCAAGAAAACCCCAAATGGGGTTATGAAGAGTCGCTCATGACTGAAACAACTGACCGACAACAATAAAGCCTAAGAACTCCTCAGACTAATGTTTTTAAATGCCTAAAATACATAAAATTACAAAAGAAACTAGCTATATTGAAAAATAGTTACCAAAATCTTTTTTTTAAAACTAAGTTCATGGACTGATGGTTTAGAACCCCTGGTCAACACTCAGCATTCTGTGTCACTATTCCTTATGGAATATGATGAGTGGCAAAAGTACTAGATGATCAGTCAAAGAATATAGTTTTGGATCTGAGCTTTACCACTTATTAGCCATGTAAACTTAGGAAATGACCTCCTTTCTGAGCCTTAGTTTCCTCACTTGTAAGGGAGTTGGCTTAAATAATCTCTAATTTCTAGCTCTAAACCATATACTATTCTTCCAAAACAGGATTGGGCCTGGGGCTGGAGTCAAAACAAGTCAAGTGCCTTAGAAGAATATCAGGCAAAAAGAAAGAAAAGTGTAGTGGTAGCAGCAGCAATACAAGAAGAAGAAAGATGGTGGTAAGAGTCAGACAGTGGCAGCCTCAGGAGAGGCAGAGGTATAAGAGAGGAAAGTGATAGTTCTCAAGAAATTAAATATATCTGGTTTGGAAATGTAAATTGATATAGGTGCTCATCATAAAGTCAATAAATATTTTATTAAGAATGAACTATGTGCCAGCCACTGGCACATATGGGATACAAATATGAAAAGGAAAGATAATCCCTGCCCTTAAGGAGCTCACACTCTAATTATGAAGGACACCTCACAAAAGGAAGCCAAAAAGTGGGAGTGGAAGGGTGTAGGGAAGGTGATGGATACAGGGAGCATAATGGAGATGTCCAAAGAGTGCATCCAAGTGGGAAATGAAGAGATGGGGAAGGATATGTGAGCAGAGAATAAATGATAATGGGGCCAAGGTCATGGTTTCAGGTACATATAGGCCAGCTGGCTTTCCTCTGTTCAACAGTCACAAACTGGAGCCCTAATACCAGACATCTTCCAAATGTTTACCATTATATTGATCTTTTGCATGATACGAGAGATTGTGGCTAGTTCAGAATAAACCCATCATCATTCATCTATACAAAACAAAAAACTGAATGTAAATAGGTTCATAGGGATTAGAACAAGAAGGGACCTTTGAGAGTATCTAATCCAATAATCTAATTATTCAATTATCTAACCATTTAGTGAATACTGTGCCCTTTTTTGTTGTTCAGTCATTTTTCAGTCTATCTGACTCTTCATGACCCCATTTGGGGTTTTCTTGGCAAAGATACTGGAGTGGTTTGCTATTTCCTTCTCCAGTTCATTTTACAGATGAGGAAACTGAGGTAAACAGGGTTAAATGACTTGCCCAGGGTCACACAGCTAATGTCCAAGGCCACATTTGAACTCAGGAAGACAAATCTTCCTGACTCCAGGCTCAGCACTCTATTCACTGTGCCACACAGTTGCCTAACACACTTTATAGAGCTAGAACTAATATGCTGACATGGAACTCCTCTGGAATCTGCCTTCCCCATAACCTAAATAAGGATGAAGTCTATACCTTCTGGGGGATGGAGCATACCTTTCTAATATGACTACACCTGAAGTGGAACTATTCTCTGCATTATACAGAATGGGTCCAAGCCCTACACCCCCTCCCCCATACATACATACATACCCTCTACTGCTCAATAGAATTTAGATTGGTTATAGCTATGGGTAATTATGGCCCTGCCTTTCATTAGATAACCTAGATCTGTGCTTGAGCCAATTCATGTCAGCTCACCTTGAGAGAGCCTATTGTTAAATTTTTGATATTAACATTTACACCTTGGAAATGAGCTAATGCTATGAATTGGGGCTTGATTTATTATTTTGTTGATTATCTGGACTTAAAGTGATAAAGAAAATGTTAATAATGTAGATTAAACTTAAAAGTTCATGTGTACATTCCTACCCCCCCCCACCAGAGAACTGGTTGTTAAACATTTACCAGAGCATTGCTGTCCAACTCATAAACGGGATAATATAAATGTCTGCTATTATTATCATTATTTTTCAGTTGGGGAAACTGAGACTCAGGGAGAGTAAGTGAATTGCTCAAAATCATACAAATGATAAGTAGCAAAGCCAGGATTTCAACCTCATTTAGATAAATAGATTTTACAGGTGACAAAGAGTCTAATTCTCCCATGCTGTGGTCAATTTGTTTCTTATATAGAAGTGAGTTTAGAGAATTAAAGTTTATTACTTTTCTATGCCAGGGCAGCACCAGCACCTAGAATAATGCCTTGGGCATAGTAAGCACTTCATATTGAATTGAATTGAATTCTGCTGCCAAACCTGATCCTCTCTTTCAATGGTATGACAGCCCCATGGAAGCCTTCCACTAGGCAACTTGTTTGCACATGCTTTATTAATCTTAGTGGGCAACTAGTGTCATCTTTCTTTAAGGACAGCTCAACTTTGTTAGGGATCCATAAAGCATGAAAGTGCATTAGATACACTCTGTTCTCTAAGCCCTGAGGACGTCTTACTCAGTGTTTACACAGATAATGCTACTGATGACAACCACATAAAATCACAATGACAGACATAGTCAGTGCAGAAAACTCAGCTTTTGGTCAGTGACAGAAAAATCATCTCTGCTTACACATTGTACCCTATGCTTTCTGCTGATGGCCTTGCACAGCCAGTATGTCAGAGACATTATTAACCTTGTCTGCTAGCATTGTTCTGATTAAACAGCACAGGACAGTCAGTATACAGAATTACCACATTATACTTCATTATTTCACATACACCTTTTTTTTTTAATGAGGAATGTTGCATGATCCACTGAGCTCCATTGTCTTTTGACAGATTGAGTGGACAGGCCACAAAGAACCCAAATCAATTCTTCCATACAATTGTTTCCTATAACAGAAGAGAGTGAAGACAGTAAAGTTTATTACCTCTTTTGCCCTCAGTGGAAAGAAACAATTGCTATAAAATTAAACTCCAGTGCTCTTGTAAAGGACACATTTCACAAGACTCCAAATTTTACTTTCATTTTTAAGGTAGTTACGTTCCACTAGAGGAAAATCAGTGAACATTTGAAATACTTCATTGACTCTTTGGCCAAAATAGACCATGGTTCTCTTACCTATAGTGTCATCTCTCTTTTCATTTTCCTTTAAGTTGAACTCAAATATTATCTCCTCCTCCATGAAACCTTCCTTGATTTTCACCCTTCTTGTCCCAAGCAGTATTGACCTTCTCTTTCACATTACTTGTAGCACTTTACTTTGTACCCTAATATACTTATAATTTTTGAAAATTATTTATAAAAAAGTTAATACTGAATAATACAACTAATCACACTTGCTAAGTGACTGTTTATATTTAAATCAATTAATTTCAATGTGGAAAATAGCCTAAGAGCTCTTCTGTGGGTCTACTCTATGTCTCCACCAGGAGACATTATTTATCAATTATTCCTCATTTATTTTCCTTTTTTTTTATTGTTTGTAGTTAGGGTGTATATTCTTCCAGTTTTGCTTTTTTCTTCAATTTGCATTATTTCATAAAGAATTTTTCCAGATTTCTTTATGCTCTTAGTTGTTGGTCTTAATTACCCATTAGTATTGTGTTGCATCTTTAATGTACTTTTCATGTAATGTTTTATATATTAGTTACCTGTATGTATTTTTACACCAGACTGTGAGCTCCCTGAGGGCACAGATTATTTCTTATTTAGACCAATGTTTTACACAAGGTAGCCATTTACATGTTGTTGAATAAATGAATAAAATACATTAATATATAAAATTATTGGTTCCTTTTATCTTTTAACTGAATTTTTAAATGTATTCTGATATTTAAAAGAAAGATGAGAAATATTTAATTCTTGCATATTTTTTTTCTTACATTGAGAAGCAAGAAAAAATGGTTCTCTCAATCGAAAGGTAAAAATATAAAAAGGGATTTCTGGCTCTCAAGATCAAAACCTGTGCCTATACCATGCCATGCTATGCTATGCCATCTTATCTTTTTTTTCCTGGTTGCTTAGAATATTTTTTATTTGATCTGGGAACTTTGGGTTTTATCATGAAGTTCCTGGGAGTTTTCATATTGGGTTTCTTCCAGGAGGTTCCTGGGGGATTCTTTCTAATCTTTACTTAGCCCCCCAATTCTAGTAGATCTGGACAATTTTCCCTCATAGTTTCTTGAAATATGATAGCCAGGCTCTTTTTGGGATGGTAGAGGGTAGCTCATG
Organism: Vombatus ursinus; assembly: GCF_900497805.2. Taxonomy (NCBI): domain Eukaryota; kingdom Metazoa; phylum Chordata; class Mammalia; order Diprotodontia; family Vombatidae; genus Vombatus; species Vombatus ursinus. The sequence goes on from NW_020954548.1 coordinate 25,461,424, forward strand.
GCTTTCAGGTAGACCAGTGATTCAAAGATTAGCTTTCCTTAATCTGTTTTCTAAGTCAGTTGTTGGTATTGGGTTTTTGTTTTTGTTTTTGTTATTGATATAAACCCATGCACCATAGCACTCCAGGCCCTTCTATCCTCCACTATCTCTTGAAGTCTGTCCAAGCTCATGTTCATTGTTCCCATGACACTATCCATTTCACCCTCTGCCATCCCCTTCTCCTTTTGCCTTCAATCTTTCCCAATATCAGGGTCTTTTCCAATGAGTCACATCTTCTCATTATGTGGCCAGAGTATTTCAGCTTCAATTTCAGTATTTGACTTTCCATGGAATAGTCTGAATTAATTTGAGTATCGATAGATAGGATCTCATTGTCCAAGGAACTCTCAAAAGTCTTCTCTAGCACCACAATTTGAAAGTGCAAATGCTGTGGTGCTCAGTTTTCCTTATAGTCAACTCTCATAGCTATATGTTGCTACTCAGAAAACCATAGCTTTGACTATAAGGACCTTTGTTGGCAAGGTGATCGTGCCATCTTATCTTTAAATTTTTACTGACCTCTAGGTCAAAGGTGATAACAATTCCTGAGGGAGAGTGGAGAATCTGGACACACCTCCTCAGTGAGGTCCTAGGAAGGGAGCTCTCACCAAGAGCAGGAAACTCTGAGATGGAACTGTACATACACTGGAATACAGAGCTGGGATCCTTTTCCTTCTATTACCCTGCTTGCAGTATGGAGAATTGAGATTGGATAGCTGTTGGAGACCAGCCTGCACAGGCATTAAGATTCTTGGAACAGAGGAAGGGGCCAGAGGAGAGGTCAGGAAGCCAGTTTGGATTTCAACTGCTTAGTGCTTCTCCTTGAAGTCCTGGCTCAAGGTAGTGCAGGGGAATAGCCTAGGTGGTTGTAGACTGAGCACCCTCTGGTGACAAAAGACAATAGTGAAGCTTTTGGTGGAAGTAGTCTCAATCATCTGCTAGACAGGACTAATTTCAGAATCCATGCTTTCGAATTGTGGTGCTGAAAGTCCTTTGGACAGCAACGAGGTCAAATCAGCCAACACTTAAAGAAATTAATTTAGACTATCCATTGGAAGGACAAGTACTGAGGCTGAATCTTAAATACATTGGCCACATAATGAGAAGACAGGGCTCATTGGAAAAGACCCTGACTTTGGGACAAATTGAAGGCAAAAGGAAAAAGGGATGGCAGAGTGTGAGATGGATAGATAGTGTCTTGGAAGCAACGTCCAAGTCATGGAGCGTGGGCAGACTTTGAGAAATAGTCGAGGATAGAAAGGCCTGGCTTGCTATGATCCATAGGGTCCTGAAGAGTTGGACAGACTGAACAATATGTCTCTCAAAGAGTACGCCTCCTGGTGGATAATTCAGATATTACACTGTGTTGCTGGATAATTAATGAAGGCAACAGCAAGCTGCTTTGGACCTTGCCACTAACACCAGTCTTAGGTGTTATGTGGGAAACACACAGGAGTCACAGGATCTTTGGAAACATGTCTTTTT
>NW_020954548.1:25472947-25496905 GCF_900497805.2 Vombatus ursinus
GGGGAAGTGGGTGGCAAAAAGCCACACGGATAAAGCCAGAAAAGTCTTCATATATACATATGTATACAATAAACTCAAGCTAAACCTTGAAGGAAAATAGGGAGCGCAAGAAGCAGAAGGGAGATAGAAGTGCACTCCAGGAATGAGGGACAGAATGAAGCATGGAGGTTGAAGATAGAACATTATATATGAAGAACAGCAAATAAGCCAATGGGGCTGAATCACAGAGTGTGTGGAGGGAAGTAATGTGTGACAAAGATTGCAATAGTAGTAGGTTGTAGTAGTAGCTCAGGTTGTGAAGAGATTTAAATGCTAATCAGGAGTTTTTATTTGATCCTATAAGTGCACAGAGAGCCAATGGAGTTTATTGAGTGAGGGGGGTGGTGATAAAGTCAGAGCTGGACTGTCAGAAATTCATTTGGGTGGCTTTGTGGAAGATATTTTGGATTGGGGAGAGATCTGAGTTAGGGAGACCAAAGAGGAGGCTGTGGCTATAGTCTAGGTGAGAGGGAATGAGCACCTGAACTAAAGTGGTGACCATGTGGATGGTAAGGAGGGAAGGTAGGTGAGGTGTTGGTGGAGGTAGAATTGAGAAATTTGGCAACTGATCGGAAATGTTGGGTGAATAATGAGGAAGAACTGGAGATGATGGGCCATTTTGAGAGGAGATAAGATGCAGGAATTAACTGAAGGGTGGGAGAGAGCTTTTCAAGTAGAGGGAATGGTATGAGCCAAAGCTTCGAGGGGGGAGTGAGCAAATTTGCAAAAGATTTGCTCAGCTGGAGGGTGAGATAGGTAGATATAAGTTATTGAAGACCCTTAAATGTTGGACCACAGAGTAATGGTTTGAAATGATAGGTGATAAGTGGTAAATTCTGGAGAAGGGGAATGCCATGAAGAAAATGGAGTAGGAGAAAGATTAAATACAGAAAATGTGTAGGATAGATTAGCAGGGAATATATTGCAGGCAGGGATACAAGCTGGGAAGCCATTGGGAGCAAAGTAGGCAGTGGCGTCACCAATCCAATGCCCATAGAAGTGTACTTAGCACAGAGATCAGTGGTGTAAGGCACTGCTCTCCCTCTCAGGGCCCCAGATGTTTGAACAGGATCAAGTAAGGAACCAAAGGATTTTTTTTTTATCAGAGGAGTAATGTGCAGACTTTTGTATAAGTAATATTTGGCATGTAGGTCTATGAAAGATAGTTTGAAAAGGAGAGAGAATGGTGACAGGAAGATCTTTTATGAGCCTAGAGCAATATCCAGGTAAATTGTAATGGGGGCCTGTACTAGGTTGGATACTTTGAAAGGAGAAGTGGGAAAGATGCAAGAGATAGAGATTAAGTCAATAGGATTTGGTTAACTGATGGGCCTTAATTTCTGGAATCATTGAAGAAACTTTGTAATTTCCCCCAAAGGCAATCCAGCCTGCTACTTTCCACTTCTTTAATTCTGTGCCCAACTTTTTTATTTGACACATCTCACTGCTGCAATCTAGGGGTCCTGGGAACTCCAAAATTCAAGGGCAGAAGATGCAGGTCCTGCCTTGAAAGAATTTGACTCAAGCCTTCTTTCAGTCAGAGATTGGGTTTATTAAAACACTGATTGAGGTGGGCAAGATTTTAAGAATCCACCCTTTGGTAGATGAGACCAACTCTTTTCACAGGAAAAAAGATTTGTGGGGAGATCTGGATGTGATCCAAGGAGTGGCCAATAACTTGGGGGGACTGGGAGGTAACAGAGAAGGGGACTAGAAGGAATTAAGGGTGGGAAGTGGTCTGGAGAGGTCCAGACAATGAAGGGCTGGGCTAGCTTCAGGACATGGTCCAAGAATTTCACCTCTGTCTCCTGTAATCCCACCATTTGAACTTGCTACTTCACATCCTCTAACACTATCACTTTTGTCTTCCTAGTAAGCAAGTCAAATACCTTTCCACTATAAATTTCAAAAAAGGTTACATATACTTGAAGTTCTAACTTCTTATGGTTTGGGTTCTCTAGCATTAACAAGACATCTCGAGCTGCTAGAGCCTATATCCCATTAGATTAGAACAATCTTGGTCCTTTGCTGAAAAGTCATCACCCATATTGTGAGTTTTTCCACTGCATGTTCGACCATAAGCAAAACATGTGACCATACCCCTTTCAAATATGGTTTCTACTAATGGTCTAGTTGTAAACCTATAAACCATTTCATTAGGAGCTGAGTCATGGAAGGCATAATCAAAGGGAAATGTTTGGTTTTCTAGGTACCTTGTTAAGGCCACTTTTTTGTTTTGATTCATGGACCATCACAACATCTCTATTAGGGATTGTGATCACATCAAAGTCTTTCATTACTGTTTCTTTTTAATTGAGTGGTCGTTGCCTTATGAAAACACATATTCTGAATTCATCAATAGGATCTGCTGTTGTAAGTGGTCTATAAGCCAAGCTTCCTCTAAAGTCTCTCATCATACACTTGATTTCCTAATTTGGGTCTGTAGCATCAGCAACCCTGGGCTCTTTTTTTCTGTAAGTCCTTGTTGCTGTGGCCTCCTTTTCTCACATTTTTCTTTCAATTTCTCTACTTCCTTCACAGCATTAGATTTTGTCCCTGCATTCCCTTGTGTAGAGAAAGACTGTTCAGGAAATTGATTAGGCCATGAATGCTCAGAACCAACCACCCTACTGTCTCCTGCAGTGGGGTCATTCTTTTTTTTTAATTAATAAATTTATTTATTTTTAGTTTTCAACATTTACTTCCACAAGATTTTGAGTTCCAAATTTTCACCCCATCTCGACCCCTCCCCCACCCCAAGATGGCATGCATTCTAAATACCCCTTCCCCTAGTCTGCCTTCCCTTCTATCTCTCCCCCTCCTTCTCATATCCCCTTTCCCTTTTATTTTCCTATACCACAAGATAGATTTCTGTACCCCATTTCCTGTATTTCTTATTTCCCAGTTACATGTGAAAACTTTTTTTTTAAACATGTGTTTTTAAATCTTTGGGTTCCAAATTTTCTCTCTTCCTCCCTCCCTGCCCACCCTCATTGATAAGGCAAGCAACTAAATATAGTTTATATATGTGCAGTTATGCAAAACACATCCATAGTAGACATGCTGGGAAAAACTACTCTATTTCCCTTAATCCTATCCCACCACCCCCATTTATTCTATTCTTTCTTTTGACCCTGTCCTCCTCAGAAGTATTTGCTTCTGATTACCCCCTTTCCCAATCTGCCCTCCTCTCTATTATCCCCCTACTCTCTTGTCCCCTTTCCCCACCATTTTCCTGTAGGGTAAGATGATTTCCACACCTTATTGAGTGTGTATGTTATTCCCTCCTTAAGTCAAATCCTATGAGAATAGGATTCACTCATTCCCTCTCACCTTCCCCCATTTGCCCTCCACTGTAAAAGCCTTTTCTTTCATTTTTTTTGTGAGATAATTTACCCCATTCTACCTCTCTCTTTCTCCTCCTGGTATAATCCTCCCTCACCCCTTAATTTTATTCTCCAGATATGACCCCGGGTGTCCTTCTTAATAGGGGCCACAGTCCTGAGATTCTTCACAAATTTTTTTTTTTTTTTTTTTACTTTGGCTGAAGGCATAGGAGGTAGAGGCATTTCTGGGGTAGGTTCAATTTCTTCATCAGGTGCAAGGTCAGGGTTAAGTGAAAAGATGCTCTCCAAGGGGATCTCTTTGCCTTTTGGATTTTCTATCCATTCAACAGTTACACTTAATCATTATCTCCATTTAATGGAGATTTAATGATGTATTCGACCTTGCTCTTTTCTTTGTATTCTTAGTGCCTACCTAGCATACATAAGGCGCTTAATAAAGGCATGTGGTTGATTTCACATCAAAGCCAACAGGTGGTCTCTCTGTCTCTGTGTCTCTGTCTCTGTCTCTGTCTGTCTGTCTGTCTCTGTCTGTCTGTCTGTCTCTCTCCTTTACATTGCTGTGCTTGATCTCCACATAAATCACGATCTGGATCTTAGTGAAGTTGGCAGCTACCATCACGGCATCGGGAGAAAAGGTTGAGGACAGGGCCACTGGAGCTGGGCTGGGGAGGGTGGGGGAGGAGAAGAATGGGGAGCAGGGAAGGCGAGGGAGAGCGAAGGAGGTGGGCTGAAGCCGGGCCGGGGGCCCAGCGGGCGGGCCGGCCACTCTGTGGAGGGTAGGTGATGGGGAGGGGCCTAGCTGCCAGCCTCTTCGGGGATGAAACGGCTACTAAGTTTTAATAAAAATTAGAGAAAGAAAGTATGCTCAAATGTCAGTGAGGGCCAGCAGCTAGGGTGGGAGAAGCAGGTTAGAAATTTAAGGCAAATATAGATTTCCTGGGGGCCTAGGGAGGGTAGGATCTATATCGGGATAGAGACTGTCCTCAGATAAGTACACAAAGCTATTCTGACCCAAAGTAGTTGCAAGTGAGGCTTATGTCCTACAGGCTAAAAAAGAAAGCTACTCCGTGTACCTGAATTTCTTACCTGTGTGGAGTTTCCAGGAATAAGGACCAGACCTGTCATTTCATTGGTATAAAGGACTCCCAGAGGAGCAAGCTCTTTCTACCAGGTGCAAATCTGCACCTTCTGTGCAATTTACAGTCTTAGAGAGTTGTCTAGAGCCCTGGTCATACCGCCAATATGTCGGAGGTGGGACTTGAACCCAAATTTTCCTAGCTTCCAGGCATATCAGTTACAATACTCTGCATCTCTTGTAGTTTATTTATGCCTTCATAAATCCTTACTGCTTGTAAGGAAGTACGTTTTTGTACTCAACAGAATTCACCTGAGATTGTGTTGTTATCAACACCTTATTCAAGGAAGGATAGGAGAGAGGAGATAAGTCTTTGTTCCTCCATCTATAGCAAAAGGCAAAGATCCCTAGACATGAGTTGGATAATAATGTAATATAATATATAATATATCAATATCAACAATTTATTAATTAATCTTTGTTTATAATTGATTAAGATTAATAACAATTAATATATTGGTTTTAAAATTATAATAAATACTTAATAACAAAATGTAATAAAAGTTGAATTATTGCAAAGCTATTGCGTTAGACGTTTGAGGGACACACTTCTTTGCTGCTACCCTCACACAGAGTACAAAAAATCCCTAGTTGTATTACTAAGTTAAAGCCTGGCCTATACTCCACCTTCTCCATGATGTCTTTCCCAGCCTTTCCAACCCTAAGTGATTCTTCTTTCCTCCCAGCTCCTATTTCACCTTCTTTTATATTTGTTGTTTGTTGGTGAGCATGTGCTACCTATATTGGTATTTCTTTGCCCTCTGCATCTTCCCTGTCTCTTCATCTTGACTGTAAAACAGTGGAAGGCAAGAAGGATATGTCTTATATCTCCCCCTATCCCTAGAGTAATCTCTTGAACACAGTAGGTACTCAATTAATAATTATCATCGATGCTTATGATGTTAATGGAATGTAGGCCTGAGAGTTTGGCCTATTTTTAATCAATTAATGAATATATCAGTATGTATTAAATGCTTAGTATAGTCTAGGCTAGGGGTGGGAAAGCTGCGGCCTCGAGGCCACATGTGACCCTCTAGGCCCTCAAATGCAACCCTTTGACTGAATCCAAACTTGACAATTTGTTCTGTGAACAAATTGTGGACTTTAGGCACTGTGTTAAGGTCGGGGAATACAGAGAATTGTGGCCCCTGCCCTCAAGGAGCATATATTCGAATTGGAGAGACTAGTGACTTTAAGACAGAGTGGTTGTATATTGAAGGGAGAAATAAGCATATGGAATATGATTGTGCAAATATATAGTGTAAGTATACAGGAGATTGGTGGCAGAGAGGGTACGGGGTGGAGGGGGGGAGAAATGTCCACTCTACATTGGCTCCTTTTGAGAGGCAGAGGCAAGGTCAGAAGCGCTACAAGACGCAATCTTTGCCAAAGCCACCAGATGGCACTCAGAGCTTGTGCTGCTCCAGCAGGATTTCACCCCAGAAAAATCCCAAGTCCTTGTGCACAGCCAAGGATGGCCCCCGATGGAGTCCCGCAACTTCCAGCTTTTCCTGCTAGTGCCATGGCCCGGGTTTCTCCCTAGTCTAAGGGTTGAATACATCCCACACTATATTCTATACTGCTCAGCTTTTGTCTTATTGGGATTCTAATCTTCTTCCCAATTAATAGGTGCATGTATGCAAAAGATAGAAGGGCTCCCAAAAACTATCTAGTTCAAGTCTCTCGTTTTACAGAGAAGGAAATTGAGGACCAAGGAGATTAAGTGGTTCACCCTAGGTCACATAGGTAGTAAGAGCCAGAACTAGGATTTGAACCCAGATCCTTTGACTCCTGAGTCAGTATTCTTTACACTACCATGATTCATCTGCCCTTGTGTTTCTTTGATGGTCAATTAAAAATGAAAGGGAAAGTAAAGGGTTACCATAATTAGGTGTTATAGTAGGATTTTAAACTTGAAACATGAGTAGATGGATTCAGTAAAGGGTCTCTAATTCAAAGTAATTGGGGGAGAAAAGCCCAGTCTGAATTAGTAAAATGTCTGAAATGATAAATTATAAGCATTACAAATAAAATATCGTTTCAGTAAGTTAAAGGACAGTTAAGCTAGTCTAACAAAATGTTGCCTAGAAAAGGGCCTTAAGGGTCTAACTTTAATGACTAGATAAAAATGTTTCTAATTAGCACAACTTTAAAAGTGCTTAAAACAGCTTTTCTTAGGTAGTTTGTATGCATTTACATTATTAATTTGTGGAGGTAGGGGGGAATTTTTTAAAATAGAAAGTCGAGGTGCAAATGGGCAGCTAGGTGGCATGGAATGTCCTCCATGAGCACCTTCTTCTTCTTCTTCCTCAACCAAAATCCGAAGGCAAATTCAAAGGTTATTGTTATTAGGGCCTCATTGGAATTTGCCTCTAGGCAAGTCACTTAACTCTGTTTGCCTCAGTTGCCTCATCCATAAAAATGAGCTGCAGAAGGAAATGGAAAAACCACTCCACTATCTTTGCCAAGAAAACCCCAAATGGGGTCGTGAAGAGTTGGATATGACTGATGAAAGAGGTACTAATTACTGAGTCTTGCACATTCCAAATTAGTGGACCAAAAATGAATGTGGTTTTAATGTGGTAAAAATATTTTTTAAGTTTTTATGAGATGATCCTTTGAATTCATGACTAGATAGAACCCCACTAGAATATGTTGTTCTCTTGTAGAAACCAGAATTTATGTGGGATGTTCTTGGAGTGGGCTCTTTAGAAAACAATGGATATGATGAAATAGTGGGAAAAGAAAGCCTGCAAGTAAAAGGTTCAGAAATTAAAATCATTTGACTTGGAGCAAAGTTGTATGAGAGGTTATTCAATTAGCTTTAAGCACATTGTGAAGGGTGGAAGATGGTTAGGTTTCATCTTTGTTAGGTGGGAACCAGAGATAATGAGTTAAAGCTACAGTATGGCAGATTTAGGTTAGATTTAAGGAAGAATTTTATGACAATGAAGGTTGAACATTAGAATGGGTTACTGAGAAAAACTGGGGAATCTTTCTTTAGAGGGCTGATAAAAATTAGGATGGATTTGCATTTGTCGGGGATGGTTTAAGATCTGGAGTCCGAGGCAGCAAACTAAGGCATTTCTCTCTCAACCCTAAAAACCCCATCCTTATCTGCCTAACAATCAGCTACTTTGCATTTTGGTTGGGGAAGAAGAAGGTGCTCATGGAGTACAGACCAGGACACTTGCCATCAAACTCCTTGGAAACTGGACCAGCCACCATGCTGTCTGCATGGGGTGCTTCAGTCTCTCCTCTGTGTGGCAGAGAGCATTCTAAGTCCATGTCAAGCCCACAGGGTTTATCAAGCATTTACTATTCTCCAAGCAATGGGGATACAAAAAAAAAAAAAAAGGCAAAACCAATCCCTGCCCTCAAGAGACTTGCCGTTTAATGGCAGAGGCAACCTACAAACAACTGTGTTTTATTTATATTTATATAAAATTTGAAATGACTATCACATAGTAGCAATTGCATGAGAAGAGATTTAAAGGAAATAGGACTGTTCCCTGTCCGAATGAACTTCCTGCGTGGAGTCATAGTAACCTGAGGTAGTGTTCAGAATCCAAATTGAGTTTTAGAAGGAAAACCCAGCTCAGCTAATTCAATTACCTATTTGGGCATTATTCAATATGTGGGTCAACTGTCATCCATATTATTTTTTTCTCTCTTGGAAGTTTCTCTCTGACTGCCAAGCAGATTTGGCACATTCCATTGCTCCCTAGACACTCTGTGATCAGCAAATGGGAACACTCTTAGAAAATAAAAATAATTGGGAAGCAAAGGGAGCATAAGACAGAAGAGTAAGGAGGAGGAGAAACAAAAGATTGTGAGGGACCTTCCAGCTTTGCTCTTCCCATTGTTTCACTGGATCCTACTCCTAACATTTTCCCAGTCATGGTTTTAGTGAATAGTAAAAGAAAGGAAAATGAAAGGAAAAGAAGTGAAAACCTTTTCTGCTACTCTTCATGTGGCTTCCCAGTCCCTCCTTCCCGAAATCAAGGACTCTTGTCTCCTTTTTTTCAAATTTCTTATTGCCTCTCTTTTCCCAGACACTGGTCCAGAAAGGTATCCCTAGCATCTAGTTGTGAGGATAAAATAAGAATATGTATGTGTATATATATATATATATGTGTGTGTGTGTGTGTGTGTGTGTGTGTGTTTATGTTCACACATACATAGATATATGCATATGTATACATGAATGTATAAATATATATATATATGTTTTGAACTTGCAAATCTAAAAACACCATATGAATGTGAATTATCATCATCATCATTTTTATTGTTATTAGGGCCTCATTGGGGACCTTGTCCTCAACCCTCACTCAGCTCCTAATCTCTCAGAATACCTGCCACAGGCCAATAAAGCTACCTCCAGCTGCCTGGAAGAGGGAGAGAAACCCTCCCTACTACTGGCTGGGAGAAAGGAAGGAATTAGAGGAAGGAGGAATTCCTGTGTCTGCTGCCAGGATTGAGGGAATAGAGGATGTGTGAGGGCACTAGCGGTGTTGAGATATGTTGCTGGCTTACCAAGTTGGAACTTTTGTTTTGTTTTTTTAATTTTTAGGCAGTTGGGGTTAAGTGACTTGCCCAGGGTCACACAACTAGTTAAGTGTCAAGTGTTTGGTCTGAGGTTGGATTTGAACTCAGGTCCTCCTGACTTCAGGCCTGGTGCTCTATCCACTGCACCACCTAGCTGACCCATCCCAAGTTGGAACTTTGAATTCTTTTTTTTCCCATGAAGACATTGTTATACATGGGTAGACTATATGTTCCTATTAGTACTTCATTTCATCTACATTACAGATTAAATAGGCTCTTTTGGCTAGCCTAGCACTTTAACCATGTATAATGTTGTTTCTATGAGAAACTGTATTCCAAGTTCCAAACAACCAACTTACAAATGAATTTTTGGAATACAGCTCATTTGTAAGTTGGAACTTCCTAACCATGGCTTACATCTTTTTTAAAAAGTCATCTTATATTTTATTTTTTTCTCAATTGCATGTAAAACATTTTTAACATTTGTTTTTTAAAAATTGAGTTCCAAGTTTTTTCTTTCCCTCCTTCCTTTACCCTCTCCTTGAAAAGACAAAGGGGGCAGCTAGGTGGCCCAGTGGATAGAGCTCTGGCCTTAGGGTTAGGAGGACCTGTGTTCAAATCCAGCCTCAGACACTTGACACTTACTAGCTGTGTGACCCTGGGTAAGTCATTTAACCCCGATTGCCTCACCAAAAAGTAAAATAAAAAAAAAAAGGCAAGCAATTTGACGTAGATTATACAAGAGAAGTCATTAAAACATATTTCCATTTTAGCCATGTTGCAAACGAAAACACACACAAAAATGCAAGAAAGATAAAGAAAGTTTAAAAAGTAAAGAAATAAAAATAAAAAACCAAATCCAAGGTAGAATATGACTTATGAAGGTAAAACTGAAACAAAATGTGAGGCTTTTGAGGATGGAGACTACTTTTTCCAGATTTCTGTGTCTTCCACAGAACCTAATATAGTGCCTAACCAGAGATCACCCAACTGTGATCCATGGTGCCCTCACAGGGGCATGGTTGGATATTTAAAATTCTCAAACTAACTGGTTGATAAAGAGACTGTTAGGATCTAAAGGGGTCATGAAAAAAATTACTGAGACATTAAGTGCACCTTGAGGAGAAAGTGTAGGAGGTGCCCCAACAAATATTTGCCAAATGATTGAATTGAATAAATATCAAAATGTGTAATCCATTTCAAAAATATAAAGGATTTGAGTACCAATATTGCATATTATCTTCACCATCAATACCCTCCATCAACATGGATAATGGAATTATGTACAAATTCCTAGGATGCACCTTGTGTTATTATTTCTCCTAAAAAAAAAAAAAGATCAATTTTGTACAAGCTGTTCCTGGCTTTTAAAAAGCACTCATTTAGAAGTCCAAATAAAATATAGCATGAGGCAACTAGGAGAGTTAACGGGGAGGCAAGAGGAGATGGAAGAGGAGATGAATTGTACCAAGGGTACTATTCTTTACAGTATCTTAAGGTGCCTGACTTAAAATGGGACAAAATGTTGTTCATCTTGTTTTACTGTTTTGTTATTCTGTCTAACAAAAATGCTTCCCTGCCCCCTCCCCCACTTGACCCCATGTAGGTTTTAAAAACTGACTTATTTGCTGTTAAGTTGTTTTTCACTTGTGTCTGACTCTCTGTCATTTGGGACTTTCTTGGTGGAGATACTAGAGTGGTTTGCCATTTCCTTTTCCAGCTCATTTTACAGATGAGGAACTGAAGCAAACAGGATTAAGTGACTTGTCCAAGGTCACAGAGCTAGTAAGTGTTTGAGTCCAGATTTGAACTTTTGAAGATGAGTCTTTCTGGTTCCAAGTCTAGTGCCCTACTCACTGTACCACCTAAGCTGCCCCTTGACTGATTTAGGTTGATGTAAAAATGTTTCCCACTTCATGATTTTTTTCTCTCTAACCTAACAAAATCTTTCTCATTCTTTACTCATACAGATGTGAACAATGGAGAGTTAGCTCCAGAGGTCATTCCTGATTGGAAGGAGGGGCAGATTCCTCTGTTGAAACCAGGCCAGGATTTGAAGAATATACTTAATTCATGTGGTCACACTGAAGATTCCACCCCCACAATGGAAGAGATCATGATAGGTTCTGATGACTTCAAGGAAGTTACTGAAAAAAACAAAAATGAAATCAAAGCCATCAGACCTTTGGGACATTATGACATCATAAGGGGGACAAATCCCCGGATAAGGAGAGGCAAGTCTGACTTATTATCAATTAAGTGTTGTCAAAGGTCTTGTACCAGAAGAGAGCTTAGGAGACTGTGCTAAGAGGAAGAAACTGAGTATCTCTACTTTAGATATGTATTCTCAGTGTCAAGCTCACCAGTGCTTCAGGCAGGCACAACGTGTTGGATTAACATGAAAAATCACTTTATTTACTTTACTTTTTTTCCCCTGTGGTCTCCAAGAGTATGGTAGTTTGTGTGACTGACTCATTTTTAAAAAATTGCTAATTGTTAGTCTCTTAAAGTAAACTATCTTCTCTCTTTTGCTACCAATACAGCTACATGAATTACCTGTTCATTTTGTTGCTAATATTTTGTTGTGGTAAATAAAGCATTCATAACTTCAACCAAGCTTGTTAATTTATTCCATATAGAACCTAATCTCATGCCATGTACTGATAAACAATAAATGGTTTTTAATGTCATAATTCTCTTGGGTCATATCTAGATAGAATAAGTCAGCTTAAGATTTTTTTCAGTCCATTCAGTGTTTTTGATTGCTGTTATTAAATATTTATGGGCAGTCCATCTGATGGAGATGATCCAGTTTAAACATTATATAGCCCCAAACACAAGTTCAGTTTCCCAGATAAAGGTCTCATATCTCAAATATATTAAGAATTTTGTCAAATCTATAAGAATATGAGTCATTCCCCAATTGATAAATGGTCAAAGGATATGAACAGGAAGTTTTTCAATGAAGAAATCAAAACAATTTATAGTCATATGAAAGAAATACTCTAAACCATTATTTATTAGAAAAATGCAAATTAAAACAACTTGAGATATCATTTTACACCTACCAGATTGACTAAAATGGTTGGAGGGGATGTGTTAAAATTGGGACACATTCATTGTTAATTCAGCAATTTTTCAAACCTGTGTCCTTCATCATATCGAATCAGGAACATATAAATGAGGTGGAAGGGAAAGTATACACAGGCTTGACCAATCATGAGCCCGACTAGTACCATAACAACTGGGTAAACATGTAAATTTAATATAGCCAAACCAGAACTCATTATCTTTCTCTCTAAATCTATACAAACTTCTCTATTTTCATACTGGGCACCATCATCCTTCCATTCCTTCTGGTTCACAACTTTGGAGTCAACCTCAATTTTTCACTCTCTCCCTCAACACCCCTCTTCCACCCTTCCATGTCCAATCAGTAACCATCTCTTATCTGTGCTCATGTTCACATGTCTTATCTGTGTTCATTTCCCTCCCTTCAATCATCTGGTCACCATCCTAGCTCAGGCTTTCAGGATCTTTCACTTGGATTATTGTGATACTCTCCAAATTGAACTCCTCTCTCTCATCCATTCTTCATAAAGTGGCCAAAATAATCTTCCTAAAATCCAAGTCCATCTGTGTCATTCCCCTGTTCCTGAACTTTCAAGTGTTCCTTATTACCCCTAGGATAAAATAGAAACTGGTCAGCTTGGTATTTAAAAGTGATTACTATCTGACTCCAGCTTTCCTTTCAGGACAATGTTTTTTACTCTATTTCATTCACTCTGTTCCCCAAACTCAGTATGACCTCTCCTACCTTTCCCCAGGCTATCCTGCATGCCTAGAGTACATGTCTGTCTCCTCCAACTGGCACCCTGGAGGACACACATATACTAGTTATTGGAAAAGAGAAACACCCTTGGGAGGTGACATCCTCTGATCTTGTCTGACTCTGTCTGGAAAATGGGTTCAGTTCTGATTGACACATCTTAGGATGGATATTGGTAGTCTATAGTTTATCTGGAGGAGGGCAATGAAGATGGTGAGGAGCCTTGGGTTTATGTCACATGAGGATTAATTGAAGGGACTGGGTATATTTGGCAAGGACAGGAGAGAATGTAGCTTTCTGAATAGCTATGTGAAGCCATCTTATATATTTGGTGTATCTACAAGTGATGGATGGTAGCTTCAAAGAAGCAAATTTCTATTTGGTGTAGGAGAAAACTTCCTAACAATTTGAGCTGTCCAAATGAGAGGCTTTGAGAGGTGTGCTACCCATTCTCAGAGATTTACAAATAAAGGCTGAGTGACCATTTGTCAGATATGTTGATGAGGGAAGAGATGAACTAGAAAGCTGGCTGCTGAGGTGCCTTCCAAGTCTGGGACTATATGAATTATAAAGTTGTGTCCCTCTGTAAGAAAACCCAGCCAAAAAAAAAAAGTTATTACATAGCTAAGAAATGACTCCTTGCTTTTCAAACTGACAATGCAGAATTAATTTAAATACAAAGCTACTTGTGCTGAAAGATTATTTGATTAGTATAATTTGATTAATATAAGCATGATTTATAGCCAACTTTTCAGAAAAGTATCAGTTGGTGAAATGAGATTTTCTTTTCTTTTTTCCTGGACCTATGATTTCTTTTGTGTGGAGGGTGGTCTCTAGGGGGAACTCCCTTTACCCTGATTGGTACCTTTTCTGCAACTCAGAGTCTTAAGGAGTTGCTTGGGCTCAGAGAGGTTAAAGAACTTGTCCAGGTCACATAGCCAACATGCGTTTGAGATGAGAGTCTGACCCTTTCTTCTTCCTGACTTCAAGGCCATATCTCTATCCACAGTCTCTGTCACACTGCAGTTAATTCTTATAACTATCCTATGAAATGAGAAAACTTCCATAGAATTATAGACCCAGAAGTGATTTCAGAGATCAGCTAGTCCAGCTCATGACTGAGCAAGAATTTTCCCCACAATTATCCTCAAGTATTCATCTAATCACATAGTTTTGACTTGAGAACCTCTAGTCACAAGCTATCCACAGCCTTCAAAGGCAGCAGTTCATTTCCGTTTTGGGCAGCTAATAAGAGGCTTTTCCTTAAACCTAGTTGAATTTGGTATCTTTACAGTTTCCATTCCTTATTCCTAGTTCTGCTCTCTGGGTTCAAGTGAAACCAATCCTTTTTATTAGAGGGGGAAATTTTTGAAGTCTGATGTTTATAGTTTAGTTCAGTTTTGTTCATCTGAAAAATTCTCTGATAGTACTGAATATTCCAGCTCCATATCCCTCCCAGCTTTCCTTCCCAGATATCAATCAATCAACAAACATTTATTAAGCACCTATTACATTCCAGGCATTGTATAAGTCAATTCATTTGTTAAAAAGAAGGCAGGATGGTATATTAGGGTGGGGATTTGGAGTAAGAGGACCTGATTTGGAGTCAGAGGACCTGAGCTTTAATCTTGACTCTGCTATTAGAGAGCAAGGAGGTCAAATTGGTCAATACTTAAAGAAATTAATTCAGGCTATTCTCTGGAAGGTCAAATACTAAAGCTGAAGCTTAAATATTTTGGCCACATAATGAAAAGATGGGATTCGTTAGAAAAGACCCTGATGTTGGGAAAGATTGAAGGTAAAAGGAGAAGGGGATGGCAGAGGGTGAGAAGGATAGATAGTGTCATGGAAACAGTGAAAATGAATTTGGACAGATATTTAGAGATAGTGGAGGATAGAAGGACCTGGAGTGCCATGGTCCGTGGGGTCACGAAAAATCAGACATCAACTGCTGTCTGCTACTTGTATGACCTTCGGTAAGTCCTAACATCTTTGGGCCTCAATTTACTCACCTATAAAATGAGGACATTGGATTAGATGATCTTCTAAGACTCCTTGTAGCTTTAAGTCTGTGATTTTCTGATCCCTCTAATTGTCAGTGCTTTTTTTGTGGGCAGTTAGATTTTCCTTCTGTCATTATACCCTTACGAACTACTACAATGATTACACTTCTGTTTTTTCGTCTCAACCCATTATTTCATTGGTGTTACCATTCTCCAATGGCAAGTATGCAATTTACAGTCTTAGAGAGTTACCATAAGGCACTAAGAGGTTAAATGACTTGCCCAGGGTCACAGTACAAGGCCAACTCTACCCACTGCTATTATTGCTGCCTCCATGTGGTAGGTCTTTAACAAATATTCATAAGACTGGATTGGAATTAAGTGACTAAATATCATATTAAAATTTTATATCCAAACAAAGGCCTGAGTGCATACTGTAGGTTGGTAAGAGACTGAGGTAGGACAAGGCACTTGTGCCCTTTGGCCAAAGTTTAAAAATTGTGCCTCCCCCACCCCCCAACTTTAAAACAATTACCTGTGCTACTCCTTACACTTTGGTCATTTGCTCCAGTGACCACCTAAGCAAATGACTGTAGTACAATCTTATCATTATGGATTTACAATAGAAAAATACTTCATTCAATGGCAGTAATAGCTTTATTTCCTTCACTGGAAATATGAGGGTCATTCTCTCAAGAAGGGGATAAATCCATAAACAATGCATAGGATCATCAAATAGCATGTAGAACCCTAGAATGAGAGTTGAACAATTTGAAACTTTTGGTCTTCTCCTTGAATGTTAAATTGAATTAGTCTATTGTTGCTTTGTTTTTCAATCTGAAAAGAGAATATATAAGGAAGCCAAATTAACCAACTGTCAGACCTTTGAGGCAGAATGGTGTATCAGACCATATTTATCGAGTTGGCAAAAGGGAATCCCTTAGTCTCTTGATTACCCATCATTCTCATGTGGAATAATATCATCGTTTCAAATTTGTTTGTCTCAGCTATAAAATGAGAACATTGACATTAAGTGCCTACAATATAGAGAGGCATAAGCAGCATGGTGGAAGAAATATTTCAGTATGACCCTGGGAAAGAGATTTCATGCAACTTGATTGGCTTGGATATTTTCTTTAAATTTTATCAATTCTCATAAGTATAGATATCCTGTTGTGATTGATTTTGCTTGTAGAAATCCTTTGTGAATTATAAAATGATTAATAAGACACAATTTCCCTAACCAGAACCAGGACTAAGGCTTGGCAAGTTATATAACCTTCTACAGTACATGTGTGTGCATTTGTGTGTGTGTGTGTGAGAGAGAGAGAAACAGAGAGAGAGACAGAGAGAGAGACAGACAGACAGACAGAGACAGAGACAGAGAGAGAGAGACAGAGAGATAGAGAGACAGAGAGATACAATGAAGGGCACTTTCCATCTCCTAAATTTTCCTTCCCTCCCTTCCATTTCCCTCACATATATAATCAAGAAAAACAAATACAAAAATATCTCCAATATAAATGTAACAAGCAACAAAATATAACAAATATAAAAATGTCTCAGCTTGTATCCTGTTTCTATTACCTCTTTATCAGTAGATGAGTAGCATGTTTCGATAAGAGTCCTATAGAATTATGGTTGGTCATTGTATTGATTAGAATTCTTAAGTCTTTCAAAGTTTTTCTTTTCATAATGTTGTTATTGTGTAAATTATTCTGATTCTGCTCATTTCTTTCTGCATGTGTTCATGCTAGTCTTTGCAGGTTTCTTTGAAACCTTCCCCTTCACCATTTCTTACAGTACAATAATATTCCATCACACTCATTTACCGTAACTTGTTAGGCCATTCCCCAGCTCATAGGGACCCACTCAGTTTCTAGTTCTTTGCCACTGCAGAAAGTTGCTATGAATATTTTTTGTACAAAACTCTTTCTTTGGTCTCTTTGTGGTATGTTCTCTACCTATTTTTTCCCCCCAGATTGCATTCTCTCCAGTTTACCCAGGAGTTTTTTTAAAAAATCAAATAAAGAGTCCTTACTTGGGGGGGAGGGGCAGAGCTAAAATTTTGGATATATTGTTAGATACAGGTGATGTATTGATTAATTTTGCTAAATCATTTTCCTTTTTTATTAGTATTTATTACATTATATAATATATGTATATGTTATATAGAAATATTTATTATATATAATTATTTAAATAATAATAATTAAATAAATCTACTCACTAAATAGATGAGTGGGGAGTGACATCAAAGTCAAAAATCAAAGTGATATAAAAATATCAATAAAAAATTTTAAAGTCAAAAAAGAAACATATCATCAAATTTTAATACCTTCATTTTACAATTGAGGAAATTGAAATCTGGAGTTAAATGGCTTGCACAAGATCATGCAGGTAATAATAAATAGCACAGGTGGAATTCAAATCCAGCTCCTCAAATTCCAAGCTCCATGCCCTTTTTCACCATACAATGCTACCTCTAATAAGCATTAAAAATATTTTAAATGATTTTTTAAAATACATGCTAACAATGTGACCAAGTTACAGAGTTGAGTTTTTTTTTCCCCTCACTTACCACAGCCCCTCACCCATTAGTTAATGGGAATGATGGTAGAAAAATAAATCTTATACTTACAATGCCTCTGGGTTAATTAATCCCTCTGTGTTCCCTCTCTTTGTAGGGGTGAAAAAGTTTTTTTTTCTCTAACAGTATCTCTAAAGGAAATGACTTTCTGCTAGAAAGCAGTCAAAGGATCATGGGGTTTAGGGGTGAAAGTGACTTTAGAGTTCAACTCATCCAAGCCCCTTCTTCTACAGATAAGAAAATGATGCTTAGATTGAGGAGGTGACTTTCTCAGTGTCAGTGGAACTGAAATTTGAACCCAAATCTTATGAATCTGAATGATGAAGATTTTGTTACCGCTATATGAGTGGGGAGCTATGTTGTATTGCCATCAGACTAAAAAAAAAAAACTCTCCAGAGAGCTCCCTTAATTCTAGGACCTTCTGACTTTTGTTTATTTCCAATTTATTCATTGTATAGCTTGTTTGTAAGTAATTGTTTGCATGTTCTCTCCCTCATTAGACTGTGAGTTCCTGGAGAACAGGGACAATCTTTTGCCTCTATTTGTAACCCCAGAACTTAGCACAGGACCTGGAACATAGTTGGCACTTAATAAATGCTTATTGACTGACTGACTGACAGAGATATGGTCAGCAGTAGTAATAATAAAAGCTCACTTCATGTAGCACTTGAAGGTTTGCATAGTGCTTCATATACATTATCTCATTCAATCTTCACAACAACCTGGGAGGCAGGTGCTATTATTAGCCTCTTTTCACAGATGAGGAAATAAAATGAGGCTCAGAGAAGTTGATTTGGGTCCTGTCAGACACACAGTATCTGAAACAGGATCTGAACCCAGGTCTTTTTTATTTCAAGCCCAGGGCTCTCTACACTAAACTCTCTACACTGCTTTGAGCAGTTGAGAAATTACTATATAGTTTCTCAGTACAGGCTTTCATAAAATATGAAGTTATTTTTCCCCAAACACCAACAATCCTATTTCAGTCAGATTTTATTAGGTCTGTAACATGTTTAAATATATTGCATGGTACCTTTCGAAATCTTCAAAAATGAAATCAGAGGGTGTTTTGGTTTTAAAATTTAGCTCTGGTTTCACTGACCCCAGCAGTTAACAGGGTGGTTGTGGGTGCCCACTTCCTACCATTGAATGGTAAGTGTAAGAATCCAAGCCCAGATGGACCACTAAAACAGAGTGGCTTTCATCAGTGACTTTATAATGCCTCCTAATCCTTGCAAGGCATTAGGTTTTATAAGGCAGTGAAAGTTAGCTATGGGAAAGTCAATTCTTTGGTTTTCCCCATAGCTAACTTTAATTGACTTATAAAGTCAAATGTCTTGCAGAGATTAGGAGGCAATATAAGGTTACTGAGAGATTCTCATTCCACTGTCAAGAGTTTGTGGTCGCTCTGAACTGAGAAACTATTTTTAAAAAATTATTTAATATTTTATTTTTTCTACAAGTACATGTAAAAACAATTTTTAACATTTTTTAAAAAATTTTTGAGTTCCAAATTCCCTTCCTCCTTTCCCTTCCCCTCATTGAGAAGGCAAGCAATTTGATATAGGTTATACGTGTGTAGGCATACAAGACATTTCCATACTAGTCATGTTGTGAAAGAAATCACAGACCAGAAAAAAAAAACCCAATAAAAATAGAGTTTAAAAAAAATGCTTCCACTTGCAATCAGACTCCACTAGTTCTTTCTCTGGGGATGGATAGCATTTTTCATCATAAGTCCTTCAGAATTGTCTTGGATCATTGTTTTGCTGAGAAGAGCAAAGTCATTCATAATTGATCATTGTACTATATTGCTGTTGCTGTGTGTAGCGTTCTCCTGGTTCCGCTCATTTCACTTTTCATCAGTTCATGAAAGTTTTTCCAGGTTTTTCTGAGAGCATCCTGCTTGTCATTTCTTAGAGCACAACAGTATTCCATCACAATCATATACCACAACTTCTTCAGCCATTCCCTAATTGATGGGCATCCCTTCAATTTCCAATTCTTTGCCACCAGAAAAGAGCTGCTATAAATATTATTGTACATACAGTTCCTTTTCCTTTGTGTTTTTTATCTCTTTGGAATACAGACAGATAGTGGCATTGTTGGGTCAAAAGGGTATGCATGGTTTTATACCCTGTTAGGTATTGTTCCAAGTTGCTCTCCACAATTGTTGAATCAGTTCACAACTCCACCAACAGTGTATTAGTGTCTCAATTTTCCCATATCCCCTCCAACATTTGCCATTTTCCTTCTCTATCATATTAACTATTCTGATAGGTGTGAGGGAGTACCTCAGAATTGTTTTAATTTGCATTTCTTTAATTGATAGTGATTTAGAGCATTTTTTTACATGGCTATAAATAGCTTTGATTACTTTGTCTGAACTGAGAAACTCCTAAAGTGCAACAAAGAGGTAGGGATGAGCAAACCTGAATGAGGATAAGTGACTAGGTGAGAGGAGAGAAGGGGATAAGACATAATCCTGCAACACAGAGGCCAGCGAGGTCTAGTGGAAGGAATGTAATATAACACATTATAAACAAGGAATTCCAAAGGAAAAGTTGGATGCTGGACTGTCACCAAAGGAATATATGTTTTAAAAAAGAACAATGGTGATCACATGGTAAGAGCAAAGGCTAATGGGAAGACAGTCTCCATCCTCCATTAGGAATGGAAAGAATTCAAGAAAGGCCCCTATCACATGGAGTGGACACCTGTGGGGAATGTATGCAAGGACATGACCAAGAGTCAGCAGGACAGGCAGCTACCGAGAGGTTGAGATGATCTGAATATTGGAGGGAAGATCGCAATCCATATTCATCATTATTCTGGTGTTTGGTCAATATTCCTTTCCTGAAAATCCAGTTTCTTTTGAGGCTTTCTGGGAGTGTTGCTTCTTGCTAGTTCTGAAAGGAACATTGGGTACTTTCCCAACTCTCCCTCTCCTATCTTACCAGAAGTCTTCCATTTAATTTTTTCAAAATTTAATTCTGTTTTAAAATTTATTCCAGCTCCAAATGAGCACCAAATCATTTATTTCCTCACCATCCCTTTGGCTCAAAGGAGAATAGAAGCTTTTCCACCACCCTTTCGGAGAGATAAGCACCCATCAGTGTTATCTCAATTTCTGCTCCAGAAGAAGATGGAATAACTGTTAGTCACTGACCTACTATCCTTATGCTGTAGAGTGCCATTCTGTCCATCACTTTGCAGGATGATAATGGATTAAATGACCCATTGCCTCCTTTTACAGATGAGGAAACAGAGAGTTAAGAGTTTAGAGATGTTTAAGAGACTTGCTTAAGGTCACACAGGTAGTAATTAACAGAACCTGACCCAGGGCCTCTGATTCCATATCCAATGTGCTTTCCACCATACTTTACTATCTCTACTTTGAAAGCTAATACATCTTTACCTATCTCTTGAAGGAGATTCATGAGACCAGGCTAGAGGATTGTGATTAGAACAGCAAATGTGGAGTCAAGAAGATCTGATTTCAAATCTGGCCTCAGGCTCAGGTTAGCTGTGTGACCTTGGGCAAGTCCCTTAACCTCTGTTTGCCTCAGTTTCCCTATCTGTAAAATGGGAATAATAATAGCACTTACCTCCCAGGATTTTTGTGAGGATCAAAGGAGATAATAATTATAAAACACTTAGCATAGTGTCTGGCACTTAGTATGTGTAATAAAAATGTTAGCTATTATTATTATTATTATTACCCTCATTTTTATTTAATCTGTCTTTCATCATGTTATCACTCTGGTTACTGGCATCTTAGTTCAGAAAATTGTTTTTCACAGATGAACTGTAATGCCTACTTTTCTTTATTCTTCTTCTAAGTTCTATTGATGTATTTTATTTCCTCATTACAAACATTTATAGATTACCACCATCCCATGAGAACTCTCTTGTAACAAAGGAAAACAATTAAGCAAAACCAACAATACAGTGCCTTCTTCTGAAAATACTAGCAATAGTCCATACCTGTAGTCTCCCATCTCTATTTTTTAGACTTTGAAAGCAGCATGAATCTCTCTTCTATCCCCGACCCCACTGAAATAAAGGAGAAAAGAAAAACAAATTCCTTATAATGTGACATACACAGTCAAGTAAAACAGAACTTTTGGAAAAGAATTTGGAATTATACAGAGAGCAAAAAGGCTTCGTGTTGATGGTAGCAGCTGAGTTGAGTTTTGAAGGAAAATAGGGATTCAAGGAGGTGGAGATGAGGAAGCTATGCACTCCAGGCATGGGGGATGGCCTGTGAAAAGATGAGGAGATGGGAGATGGAGTACTATGTAAGAGGAACAGCAAGAATGATCTGCCTGGATGGGTATAGTGCATGTGAAGGGAATCGATGAGCAACAAAGCTGGTGAGAGAAGTGATTACTTTTCTATTATATTAATAACCAATTATTATTAAATTAGGACCAAGGGTTTTCCCCCTTTATTTCCTCATTTAGGGACCAGACCTTGTAGGCCAGTCAGTCAATCTCTGAAGGGCATTGCTGATAGATGAGATTGCCCCAAATCCTCTGGGAACATGCTCTATAATCTTGGGTAGGATCCCATCCAACTAGGAGACCTTACAAACAGAATCTAATCTAGGTGAATTCTTGCCCTTAGGAAACAAGCCCATGTCATTGTACCCCTCCAGAGTTTAGGGTAACCTAGCTCATGAAGGAGAAAACCAACCAGAGTGGTCTGGGTAGAAATGGATTTCTCTGGTCAGATTGCTGGACCAGGTGGCTGAGTCTCATGATCAAGCCACATTGTCAGCAGGAGGAGCTGAAGACTTTTAGCCCACTTCCTCATTAATATGTCTACCCCCTCATTAATTGTTCTCCACCAGGGTTGATTTTCATCTATCAGAGGCACCACCTTTTCCAAAGGTATTTAAGCATTCAGGGATCTCCATGGTTTTGTCTTTGTTTGCTGAGAGAAATCACTGACCACCAATTTATTGATTATCAGCTAGCCTAATTAATAAATTGATTATTAATTACCCAGAAATTCTGTTTCTTGGCCTTTTCATTTGTCTCACTGGAAAGGAAGTTTGGGGCTAGATTGTGAAAGGTTTTCAGAGAAATTTATATCTGATCCTACAGATAAGAGGGAGGCATTGGAGTTTATGGAGTAGGGGAGTGACATATTTAGAGCTGTGCTTTAGGAAAACCAATTATCAATTTTGTGGATGGATTGGAGTGGTGTAACCAATTAGGAGGCTAAGTGGTCCAGGCAAGAGGACTTGAGGATAGAGGCTTTCTAAGCAGAATGGATGCAACCATGTAATGCAGAATGGCAGTGACGTTAAGAGTGGAAAGAATTAGGAATTAGGAAACACTTGGATTCAAATCCCACCCCTTTAAATTTGCTTGCTCTATGTCTCTGAACCTTATCTGAAAAATGGGGATAATAATACCTAGATCCCCGCTCCCAACCACCATAGTGTAGTTTTGAAGACAAAGTGAAAATGGATGTAAAATCACGGCATATCTTTAAGTACTATATAAATGTTCATTTTGATTATTCTTTCCAAAGACCTTTTCTTTTTTCCTCCCATGTTGAATTGTGCATATACTGTTCCACCTCCCCTATCCCTACATACAGCTTTTCCTCCTTCACAGCTATGAGTCCAGTCATTTTATCTCAAGTGATTTCTTTCTTTCTTTCTTTCTTTTTCTTTCTTCCTTCCTTCTTTCCTTTCTTTCTTTCTTTTTTTTGGTGAGGCGATCAGGGTTAAGTGACTTGCCCAGAGTCACACAGCTAGTAAGTATCAAGTGTCTGAGGATGGATTTGAACTCAGGTCCTCCTGACTCCAAGACCAGAGCTCTATTCACTGCGCCACCTAGCTGCCCCAAGTGATTTCTTTCTTACAAATGTAAAAAAAGAATTCTTCCTAACCTTATTCCTCTTTTCTCTTTATCAGTTAACTCTTATTTGAGAAAGGAAAAGAACATATTTCCTTGCCCCTTCTCTTTCATTAATGAACCACAAAATGACCCAAACTATGGCTGATTAGAGTGTTAAGGACATATCCATGTAAAGAAAGAGTGTCACACATTTTTAAATCAAGTTCAAGCATAATCAAAGGAAGTTCAATGACATAATCCAGAACCAGTAGCAGTTCTAGGGTCATCTAGGGGATTCAGTGGATAGACTAGTGGCCTGAATTCAAATCCAGCCTTAGACACTTACTAGCAGTATGACCCTGAGCAAGTCATTTAACCTCTGTCTGTCTCAGTTTCCTCATTTGTAAAATGGGGATGATGGCTTATCTCCCAGGACTGTTGTAAGGATAAAATGAGAAAATATTTATAAAGTACTCCATAAATTTCAAAACACTTTATAAATGCTATTAACTAATGCCAATCCCTGGGCTAAGCATTGGGAATACAAAGAAATGTTAAAACACACACACACACACACACACACACACACACACACACACACACACACA
>NW_020954548.1:25496915-25653278 GCF_900497805.2 Vombatus ursinus
ACACACACACACACACACACACACACACACACACACACACACACACATACACACCCCAATCTCTGACTCCAGGGAGCTTGCAAGTGAATGTATTATCAATCTCAAAAGCCCTTTTCAGATTCCTTTGCAAGTATCTATTTGCCTTATGTATCTCTAATTAAGTCTACTTCCCCCTCAATCTCTAGTTTAAGAAATAAGAAAAAGATTAGCTTCATTTTTGTTTTATTGAACTATTGTTGTTTACTTGTGTCCAACTCTTTGTGACCCCATTTGAGGTTTTCTTGGCAAAGATACTGGAGTGGTTTGGCATTTCCTTCTCCAGCTCATTTTACAGATGAGGAAATTGAGGCAAGCAGAGTTAAGTGACTTTCCCACAGACAAACAGCTAGTAAGTGTCTGAGGCTGGATTTGAACTCAGGTCTTCCTGACTCCTGACCTAGCTGTCCTTTTATTAATTATTAGTGTTGTATTAATTATTTTATATTATTTTTTTTCCTGCAGAGATACTGTTATTTTGGTTACACTGTGAATTAAATAGACTTTAATGGGCTAGTCTGAGGAACTTGTCATTTATAAAATTGTTTCTATGGCTCTGTACTTCAAGAATAACCAACATCTTAAAATCTTCCCACCATTCCCTCACCTCTCTTCACCTTACTAATTCTGTATATTTCTCTCTCGGTTTTTTTTTTTTTTTTGGTTAAGCAATGGGGTCAAGTGACCTGCCCAGGGTCACACAACTAGTTAAGTGTCAAGTGTTTGGTCTGAGGCCAGATTTGAACTGAAGTCCTCCTAACTCCAAGGCCCGTGTCTATCCACTGCGCCACCTAGCTGCCTATGTATTTTTTCCCTTTATAGCTGGTTGTCTCTCCCTCCCCTTTTTCTCTCTTCATTTCCTCCTTGACTTCTCTCCTTTTACTATCTATAATATAGAATTGAAGAATATTTTAAGCATTTATTTAAATACAGCTAATGAGGAGAATTTAGGCATTTTTGATAATCTAGAGTTTCAAGAAAGCTTAAGAAAGAAGTGTGGAGAAAGTCAAGGAAGAAAGATCAAAAAGACAGTTATTTGAAAAAAGCCTAACCTATTTTCCCTCTAGTTGATACAGTTAGGGAGTTCCAGGCCAGCCAGCACATATTGATGGGACACTTGCAGTGGGGATGCAGTAGAGCCTCATATGTTGTCCCTTGCCACCTGGGACCCCCAGGTGACAGAGGGGAGACAGCAGGAGTCTGGAGTCAAGAAGGCCGATTCTGCCCCAACCAGCTCCTAATACTGCCCCCAAAGCAGCCAGAAGAGCACCTGGGCAGAACTGGGGGTGGGGGAACTTACAGACTAGCTGCCTCAGCTCTCCCTTAATACAGACAAGGAAACTGAGTCCTAGAGAAGGGGAGAGAGTTGCCTGGTGTCACTGAGCAAGGAAGTAGCCCTGTCTGGATTCTGATCCCAGGTCTTTTGTGAGGGATTGTCTGATGTTGGCTACATGCCACGTGGGGGTTGTGGCAAGATGGGGCAGGTACAAGATATTAGGAAGTAACCGGAGCTTGTGCTCCCAAGGCAGGGGGCTGTGCCATGTGGGAGTGGGACGGCAGAGAACTAGCTTCAGGTGGGCTGAGGAGGAGGGGCTAGGAAGGTATATAAGGGGGGTAGGGATCGGAGTGCTGGCTTGCTCCTGCTCTTGCTTTCCTGCTTGGCCTTGCTGTGATGGTCTCTGAGTAAAGTTCGAATGCTTGTGCCTCCTGATCGGCTCGTCTCTTATGTTTATCCGGGTGGGCTCCGAAGACTGGTAGGTGTGACCCTGGCAGCCTGCTCCCGTTAGGAGGAGAGTGCACGGCACGGCCGGCACAGTCTTTCACTATGTGGACCTTTAGATACCGTCTCTGGATATTTGAGTCAGTCATCTTTGGTCAAACAAAAAGGAAGATTATATGATTTAGGCCAGTTACATCTCCAGGGAAATGATTAGCTATTCTTGTTAATTTTACCATTTACAAAGTAATGTACATATTGCAGTAGCTCCATAAATACAACAATAATTTAATCTTTAAACATTCTTTAAAATCTTTCCCCATGTGATGATTGGGTTAAGCAAACATCAAAATAGAATTTTTAAAAATTAAAGAGCTTTTTTTTTGTGGGGGGGAGGGAGGAATAAAATCCAAAACCTATGTAATCCCACAGGTCTAGAAATATGCTATCCAGGCCTAGATATATGACCTTACAATGTAATGTTAAAATTATGGTTTTCTAAGTTGCAGAGCCATGGTGGCAAAGTCCAGAGAATAAAAGATAGCTGGTTTGGGTCCTCCCTCAATCATTGAAGGATTTATTTAGCTTCCATGATGACTATGAGTATTATGATTCCATATAAAAAGGATTAAGGCAGTATGTATATGAGACCCCAGAAGACGATCAGAAGAATCAGGGTGAAATAGAAGCCATTGGTCATTGGCAGTCAAACACCTTTCCTTGGGTGAAGTACAGCAGAGGAATGCTGAAAAAACTGAATGACTATTGGCTCAGTGTTGTATAATAGTGTGTACCAGTGCTGAGCTCTCAATGTTGTGATTAGTTTTTTAAAAAAATTCTTCATCATTGTGATGCTTACTCCCATGAAGTGAAAAATAAAAGAAGCATTTAAATCTCTATTTCTTTCCTTGAGGTATTGATGAGGTCTAGAGGTTAGGGGTCCTGGAACCCCAAAATCATGACATGCGGGTCCTGCCTGAAAAAATTCAACCCAACCCTTCTTTCAGCCAAAAAACGAGATTTATTGAAGACTCACCATATTAACCAGACTCTTAAGGAATCTGAGCATCTGTGGGCTTGTGAAAATCTGAGCAGTGGCTAGATTATAAGAGTCCCAGCATCTAAATAGAGTCAAGATGGACTGGACCTTATATACAAAAAGACTGTGGGAGGGATCTAGGAGTGGCCAAGTAGTTTGGGAGGAGGGGCCTAAGGAGATCTGGATGGGAGTGGCCAGTAAGCTGGAGGGAACAGAACTCCTGGGACCTGGACAATGGAAGTGTGGGAAATAGCCAGGGCCATAGGGAGGTAAGACAATGGAGGGGAGATTGGGTGTAGCCACAATGAAAGTCCAGTTAATGGGATTATCGCCTCAGGCAAATGCCAGAGATTTTTGTCATGTGGGAAAGTCCAGGGTTTTTCCTTTCTGGGACCCAGATCCCAACCCCATCATTATCCACTCAAACAAATGGGACCCAAATTCTTTTGGGATAAGGGGTGAGGATCTCGGCTTCTGAAACTGCTTCCTGCTGGCAAGGGGCAAAGAGTGGTCTCTGCCTCAAGGGGGTCCCAAAGAGGAGGTTAACTGTAACGGAGCACAGACTGCATCCAGGGAACAATGAGGGGACATTAGCTGGTACCTGCTGTTTGCTACTAACTGTATGGCCTGTAGTCTGGAAGACACAAATCTGACAGAAAAGACTGCAGGGACCACATGTGACAGGATAAAACATCCTTAGCTCTGTTTAGATTCAGATAATTGAGTTTTCCAGCCATGCAGTATCAAATTCACCTCATAACCAGACTCAGGAATAGCCAGGTGGGTAACATTCCTTTTCAAAGGAACATAATGTGGAAACTGAGCCAGGAGTCTCCCATCTTAAACTGAGGCTAAAATTGTCCTCTCAGCTTTTCCCAATGCTGACTTACCACCAGTATCACATTCTCTCTGAGTAGCTTGTGGCATTTCTCTCAGATGGTGGACTATTGATTATCGATGGATTATTATGATCCATCAGATAACTCAAAAATAAATCCCACCAGTTTTTATCTCAAACAAGAAGTTTCACTAATCACAGTTTAGGAAAAACTTTTCCAGGATTTACAACTCAAACTTAAATTTGTCCTGGTGTAAAAAGCCAATCGTCAGAAATTATTTCTATATACTTGCAAGTTCTCAGCAAGACAAAACCCAGACAAGCTTCTTGGCAAGTTTACACATTAAAGCAATAACCAACAATAGCCAAATTTTAGCAGTAACCAAATTATGAAAAGTTACTTTGATGGGGTTGGGATATGGGCCCCAGAAAAGAGAAACCTTGGACTTTCCCACCAGGCCAAATCTCTGGCATCATTGCCTGAGGCTATAATCCCATCAACTGGCCTTTCATTGGCTGTATCCAATCTTCCCTCCATTGTTTTACCCTCCATATGGCCCCTGGCCATTTCCCACCTTTAATCCTAATTAGGCTCCATTCTCTTTTGGCCACGAGGTCCAGGTCCCAGGAGTTCTGTTCACCCCAGTTTACTGGCCACTCCCAACCAGATCTCCTTAGGCCCCTCCTCCCATCACTCTAAAACTACTTGGCCACTCCTAGATCCCTCCCACAGGCTTTCTGTATATAAGGTCCATCTTGTCTTCCTTAAGAGGCTTAGATTTTTATAATCTAGCCATTGGTCAGATTCTTATAATCTAGCCACTGCTTACCCATGTTCAGACTCCTTAAGAGTCTGCCCAATATGCAAATTCTTATAATCTAACCACTGCTCTGATTCTTATAATCTAGCCACTGGCGAGATTCTTAAAATCTAGTCAATAGCTTACTAATATTCAGACTCCTTAAGAATCTGCCCAATATTGATGGGGTTGGGATCTAGGCCCCAGAAAGGAAAGACCCCGGACTTTTCCACCTGGCCAGATCTCTGGCATTCACCTGAGGCTATAATCCCATCAACTCGCCTTTCATTTGTGGACCTTCTTATGACCCCGGGCCATTTCTCCATTCTCCCTTGGCCATGTGGTCCAGGTCCCTGGAATTCTATTACCTCATAGACTACTTGGCCACTCCTAGATCCCTCCCTTAGTCTTTCTGTATATAAGGTCCATCTTGTCTCCATTAAGAGGCTGAGATTCTTAAAATCTAGCCACTGCTCTGATTCTTAAAATCTAGCCACTGCTCTGATTCTTATAATCTAGTCACTGCTCTGATTCTTATAATCAAGCCAATAGCTTACTAATGCTCACACTCCTTAAGAGTCTGCCCAAAATGATGGATGTTCTAATAAACCTTGTCTTTGGCTGAAAGAAGGCTTGGGTCGAATTCTTTCAGGCAGGACCTGTGTATTGTGATTTTGGGGTCCCAGGACCCCTGAACCCCTAAACTGCAACAGCTTGACATAATACCTGATGCCAAACAATTAGCTCAGCTGTCTCTCACACTTCTGGGGAACATGGGGAGTTCTGGTGAACAGAGGGAAATGGGATATGGAAGGCTTAACTAGAGAAGATAGGCTCCCCAAATTCATCATCAGGTCCCTTTCCAACAAAAGGGCAGGGCAAGAGGACAGCATAAGGAGGGAGTATTCAAACAACAGATCCTCAAATAGTCAGGGGAGAGGGTAGATCCCAACCCCATCAGTATGAAAGTTGGATTTTTACATTCACTTGCTTTGGCTATAATACCTATACTAATAAACACAAGCAGTGGGTGGGAAAAACCCTAGAGTGAAATTCCTCTTTCTGGACCTCCATTCTGCACCTGCATTACTGAATTCTCTAGAAGTAAATTAAATTTTCAATTGCTGAGTTTGAAGACAGCTGAAAACATTAGAGAGTTGTTTGAATATTCTGGAAAAACAGTATGTCTTATTCAAGTATTTTTATAACAAAAACAGCTTTTATTTGGCACTACCTGTTAATTACTTTCCTTTATTCAGTTTGAATATGGGGTTGATTTTTAAATAACTGTGTAGCAACATGATTTGCCTTTTTAAAGGGTTTGAATACTGAAAAGAATTTTCCTATTATGTCCTTATGACCAAGAACAAAAATATACAATATATTAAATATCATTAAAATGCTTTATATTGAAATAACTGGTGTTCTTTTGAGAGGAGGTGATTATAGCCTTATGAATACTTGTTGATTATCAGAAATAATGATATTTAGCCTATTATGAAAACTGGTAGAAACACAAAAATAATGATGCATCTCAATTTTTAAAAATCTTTCTCCCACTAAAAAGACATGTTCAATTGTACCAAGTTTCACTTGATGTTCAAAGGATTTTGTGGTTCATCCAATCATTATTTTTAGCATTCAAATCTACTACTTAGAGTTCTTGTTGAAAAACATCGTATTACACTGGGAAAGACATTTTGTTCTTGTTCAGTTGTTTTAGTCATGTCCAGTGCTTTGTGACCCTTTTTTGGGGTTTTCTTGTCAGAGATAGTGGAGTGGTTTACCATTTCCTTCTCTAGCTATTTTACAGATGAGGAAACCAAGGCAAACAGGGTTAAGGGACTTGCTCAGGGTCATATAGCTAGTACATGTCTAAGACTGGATTTGAACTTGAGTCTTCTTGATTACAGGCCCAGCACTCTAATCCACTGTGC
This sequence comes from Vombatus ursinus, assembly GCF_900497805.2. Classification (NCBI taxonomy): domain Eukaryota; kingdom Metazoa; phylum Chordata; class Mammalia; order Diprotodontia; family Vombatidae; genus Vombatus; species Vombatus ursinus. Next base: position 25,503,283 of record NW_020954548.1, read on the forward strand.
CGCCTACCTGCCCTTGGGAAAGGTATTTACCCTTTAAAAAGTATTTGATTTCTGGGTCAGGGATCTGGTTGTTCTATGATGATTTGGGCACACTATAGACACTAATAAAATAATATCAGAATCAAATTAATCTCCTAAGGGTCCTTCATATTGGGGAGTAGCTATGACCACACAGCAAATATTCTAGCCTCAGTTCTCCAGAGGCAGATTAGCCATATCTCCTTTTCAGGGTTCTGCGTATGCATGTTAACAGTTCATGACTTCATTCCAGTGTGTTACCTCCCATTTCACTTTCACTTAACCAATGAACATCAACTATCTTTTATAAAGAAATATTTGCTTCAAAGACATAGCTGAACAGAAATATGTGTTACCTCCATACCTTGGGGGCACACTCTCCTTTATACCCTTCCCTAACCAACTACTATTCTCTTTGGGGAGAATGGGCTCAGACTTAATGGAGTTTTTACACTTCATTGGTCCTTTCAAGTTAATGTCTAAATGCATCATTGATGCTTTGATGAGCCCTGTTCTCAGCTAAAGCTGGGCTTGGTCTTAAAGTTGCTGTATGCTTCTTAAGGCCTTAAAGCAGGGCTGGCTAAAAATCCAGCATAGACCCTACTCCTGGACCTCACTGTGGCTCTCTCTCCTGACTTAAAGGTTGCAGACTCCAATCTCTTTCAGCTAAAAATAAAGAAAAAATGCTGAAGCAAAGAACCAAGGCTTGTATTCAGGTGCCACATGTTGGCCTCTCCCCTTACAGCACTGTCTCTTATCAGAATGGTGCCACTTTGGAAGAAGTCAAAGCAAGAACAAGGATGACATTGACTAGCAAATGTGCCTCCAGTCCCAGCTATTTAACTGCAGTGGAACAAAGAAACAACTATTTCCCATGTGGTTAACTTATCAGAACTATGTCTATGCATGCTCTAAAGTCCATTTGGGAGTTCTATCAGCTGATAGATATACTTGTAAGGATAGGATTCATTGGTCATTAAACTATGAATACTGTAATTGGTATTCATGTCCCTGGCTGAGACTGTTGCAATCAATCAATCCTTCAATCAACAAACATTTATTAAGCCCTTACAATGTGCTAGGCACTGTGCTAAGTGAGGCTACAAAGAAAAAGTAACTAATCAGTGTGGAGCCAAGATGGTGGAATAGAGAAAGAATTCAGTTGAGCCATCTCAACATTCTTTTCCAAACAACTTTAGATAATGCCTTGAATTGAATTTTGGAGTGGCAGAGCCAACAAAAAGTTGGGTGAGACATTCTTCCAGCCCTAGGCAAGGGAGGTCAGAGAGATCTGTGACATAGGGGAGGAGGCTGGCCTGGAGCCCAAGTAGATAAAACACTTGTGGTGGGACTAGGTGGTGGAGATTGAAGCAGCAGCAGCTTCAGGAGTTCTCAAGTCAGAAATGGTAAGAATATCTGGCAACTGATCAGAAAGAGATGACAGGGTACTCCTGTGTTAGCACTAGAAGAAGGACCAGATGCTGTTTGGCTATTCCACTGCCTGTATCCACTTCTGGATCATAACTCAAGGGCAGAGAGGAGCACTTTTGGTCAAGAAGGAGTGGAAGAAGGGGCAGCCAGGTGGTGCAATGGATAGAGCACCGGCCCTGGAGTCAGGAGGACCTGAATTCAAATCTGGCCTTAGACACTTACTAGCTGTGTGATTCTGGGCAAATCACTTAACCCATTTTCTAACCAAAAACAAACAAACAAACAAAAACAAACAAAGAAGGAGTGAAAGCACTGCCCCTCAGGGGGCTCCTGAGGAACAGTACTGTTTCTAGTCCCAAGGGAGGAAGGTCCTGAGGAGCATCACTGATTTCAGTCCCAAGGAATCAGATGCCTTTCCTGGGTAAGGACAAGAGTGCAGATCAAGAGAGCTGTGACCAGACCTTTCCCCAGATCACACCACCTTGGAAGCACTGAAAACTTCCGAACCCCTAGAACTAGCTCTGAAAACAACAGCGCAAAAAAGTATGAAGCCTAAGACAGAGCCCCACCCCACCCCAATGCCAGGAACAGAGCCCAATATTAACATAAAGTTTGAAATCAAGAAATAAGGTGGAAAAATGAGCAAATGACCAAAAAAAAGAAAAAGAACCTGACCAAAAAAGATACTATGGTGACAGGGAAGTTTAAGACAAACTCAAAAGAAAACAATGAAGTCAAAATAGCTATAAGCAGAGGTTTAAAGGGAAAAAAAAGTGAATTGGGCACAAGCCCAACAAGAATTTCTGGAAGAGGTAAAAAAATATTTTTGAAATCAAATAAAAGTGGCACAGGAAAAATTAGGTACAGAAATGAAAGCAAAGGAGGAAGATTATGAAAACCAATTAATAGCTTGGTAAAAGAGGCACAAAAATTCACTGGTGAAAACAACTCCTTAAAAAGCAGAATTAGTCAAATGGGAAATGAGGTATAAAGGCTCACTGAAGAAAATAATTCCTTAAAAATTAGAATTGGGCAAGTGGAAGTTAATGACCCAATGAAACATTAAGAAATAATAAAACAAAGTCAAAAGAATGAAAAATTGGAGAAAATGTGAACTATCCTATTGGAAAAGCAACAAACCTAGAAAACAGATTGAGGAGAAATCATCTAAGAATTATTGGACTACTTAAAAGGCCATGACCAAAGAAAGAGCCTGGACATCATATTTCAAGAAATAGTCAAGGAAAACTGCCCTGATAACCTAGAATTGGAAGGTAAAATTGAAATGGAAAGAATCCACTGATCATTACCTGAAAGAGATCCCAAAATGAAAACTCTCAGAAATTTTATAGCCAAATTCCAGAGTTCCTAGGTCAAAGAGAAAATGCTTCAACCATCAAGAAAGAAACCAATCAAATACCATGGAGCTACAGGCAAGATCACACAAGATTTATTGCTACTATATTAAAGGAGCAGAGGGCTTATAATATGATATTCTGGAAGACAAAAGAACTAGGATTACAACCAAAAATAATCTACCTAGCAAAAGTGAGTATAATCCTTCAGGGGAAAAAACGGACCTTCAGTGAAATTGAGGACTTTCAAACATTCCTGATAAAAAGTCCAGATCTGAATAGAAAATCTGACTTTCAAAGAGAAGCATAAAAAGGTAAATATGAAAGAGAAATCTTAAGGGACTCAACAAAGCTAAACTGTTTACCTTTCTATATGGGAAGATGATAGGTGTATCTTCTAAGAATTTTGTCATTATTAGAGCAATTAGAAGGATTCTACATATGACCAAAATCATATGATTAAAACAATAGATGCAGAAAAAGCCTTTGACAAAATACAATATTTATTCCTATTAAAAATACTAGAAAGCATATAAATCACTGGAGTCTTTCTTTCTTTTTTCTTTTTTTGGCTAGGCAATGGGGTTACGTGACTTGCCCAGGATCACACAGCTAGTAAGTGTCAAGTGTCTGAAGCCAGATTTGAACTCAGGTCCTCCTGACTCCAGGGTCGGTGCTCTATCCACTGCATCACCTAGCTGCCCCTTTATAAAACTGTTTTGTTTTGTTTTGTTTTTGCCTTTTGGCTAGGCAATGGGGTTAAGTGACTTGTTCAGGGTCACACAGCTAAGAAATGTCAAGTGTTTGAGGTTGGATTTGAACTCAGGTCCTCCTGACTCCAGGGCCAGTGCTCCATCCACTGCACCACTTAGCTGCCCCTGGAGTCTTTCTTAAAATGATAAGCAATATCTATTTAAAATTAAGAGCAAACATCTGTAATGGGGATAAACTTGAAGCCTTCCCAACAAAATCAGGAGTGAAGCAAGGATGTCCATTATTACCATTAATATTCAATATTTTACTAGAAATGTTAGCTATATCAATAAGAAAAGAAAAAGAAATTGAAGGAATAAAAATAGGCAATGAGGAAACAAAACTATCACTCTTTGCAAATGGTATGATGGTATAGAAAGCCCTAGAGAATCAACTAAAAACTAGTTGAAACAATGAATAACTTTAGCAAAGTTGTAGGATATAAAATAAACCCACATAAATCATCAGCATTTGTATACATTACCAACAAAACCTAGAATGAAGACAAAGAAAGTGAAATTCCATTCAAAGAAACTGTAGACGATAAAAAATACTTGGAAGTCTGCCTACCAAAACAAACCCAGGGACTCTATGAACACAATTACAAAACACTTCATACAAATCTATAGATAGATAGATAGATAGATAGATAGATCTAAACAATTGGAGAAATATTAATTGGTCATGGGTAGGCCAAGCCAATATAATAAAAAAGATAATTCTACCTAAATTAATTTGTTTATTCAGTGCCATACCAAAGTACCAAGGAATTATTTTAGAGAGCTAGAAAAAAATAACAAAATTTATCTGAAAGACCAAAAGGTCAAGAATATCAAAGGAATCAATTAAAAAAATGTTAAGGAAGGAGGCCTAGTAGTTCCAGATTTCAAACTATATTACAAAGTGGTAATCATCAAAATGATCTGGTATTGGCTAAGAAATAGAATGGTGGATCAGTGGAATAGATTAAGTACACAATACACAGTAGTAGTAGATGACCATAGTAATCTAGTGTTTGACAAATCCAAAGATCCAAGCTTTTGGGATAAGAACTCAACAGTTGACAAAAATTGCTGGAAAAACTGTATAGCAATTTGGCAGAAACTGGACATAGAACAATGTCTCACACCATGAGCCAAGATAAGGTCCAAACGGATAAATTATTTAGACATAAAGAATGATATAAGTAAATTAGGGGGAGCATGGAAAAATGTGCCTGTCAGATCTATGGATAAGGGAAGAGTTTATGACCAAACAAGACATAAGGAGGATTATGGGAAGTAAAATAGATAATTTTGATTACATGAAATTAAAAAGCTTTTGCACAAACAAAACTATTGCAGCCAAAATTAGAAGGAAAGCAGGAAACTGGGAAAATTTATATGAACTGATACAAAGTGAAGTGAGCAGAAGCAGGAGAACATTGTATACAGTAAGAGCAACATTATAAGGATGATCAACTGTGAAAGATTTAGTTACTCCGATCAATACAGTGATCCAAGACAAATCCAAATGCAAAATGATACCCACCTCCAGAGAATAAACTGATGGTGTACAAAGGCAGGCTAATGCATACTTCTACTGTCTATTTTTCATTGTTTTATTTTGTTTGTGTTTTCTTTTGCAACACAGCTAATATAGAAATGTTTTGCATGACCTCACATGTAAAATCAAAATCAAATTGCATGCCATCTCAGGAAGGGGTGGAAGGGAAGGAGAGAGAATTTGGAATTCAAAATTATTTTAAGATGATTGTTAAAATTTTTTTACATGTAATCGGGAAATTTCTATAGAAATAAAAATAATTTTTTAAAAAGCAACCTCTTCATGACCTCAAGGAACTTACATTCTAATGGAAGACAAAATATCTATAAATCAGAGCATACAAGATAAATACAGAACAGATGCAAGATAACCTTAAAAGGGATGGCTCTAGTACCTGAGATGGGGAGGGCATCTTAATGGAAGCAAGGGATTTTAAGTCAGGTGGGGAGAGAGACATACACACACACACACACACACACACAGAGACAGAGAGAGAGAGAGACAGAGAGAGACAGAGACAGAGACAGAGACAGAAAGACAGAGAGACAGAGAGACAGACAGAGACAGAGAGACAGAGAGGGAGACAGAGAGATAGACAGAGAGACGAGAGAGAGACAGAGACAGAGAGAGATTGGCTGTGAACATCCCAGCCATGGCCAGTAACCAGTGCAAAGCATGGATATTGGAGAAGGGTGAATTTTATGAAGAACAGCAAGTAGTACAGTGCAGCTAGAACACAGAATGAATAGAGGGGCATAGGATGTAAAAAGGTTGGAAATTTAGTTAGAGATCAGATTACAAATTTATAAACTCCTTCCCACTAAAGAGTTTATATTTGATTCCCCAGGTAATGGAGCCACTGGGTTTTATTGCGTAGGAGAATGACATAGAACTACACTTCAGGAGAATCATCTTGGCAGCTTAATTGGAGGACAGATTGGATTGGGGAGGGCCTGGAGGAAAGGAGATCAATTAGAAGGCTATTGCAGAAGTCTTGGTGGGTGGTGATGAGAGCTTGAACTAGGCCACGATAAGAAGCAAAAAGGAAACACGTAGAAGACATTGCTAAGGTAGAAATTATAAAATAGGCAATATATTGGATACATGAGATGTATGAGTGAAGGTTTGAGTATATCACTGAGATTGTGATCCCCTTGATAGTAATAGGGAAATTTGAAAGAAATGCTTGAGAAAAAATGATGAATTCTGTCTTGGACATGTGGAATTGGAGATACCTGTGGGACATCCAGTTAGAAATGTCTAACAAGGGGGCAGGTAGGTGTCGCAGTGGATAGAGTACTGGCCCTGGAGTCAGGACCTGAGTTCAAATCTGGCCTCGGACACATAACACTCACTAGCTATGTGACTCTGGGCAAGTCACTTAACCCCAATTGCCTCACCCCCCAAAAAAGTCTAATAGTAGATATATAATTAGATCTGAGAAGTATCTGCAAAAAAAGGAAAAAGAAAAAGATGGTAATCAAGCTCATTGAAGTTGATGAGATCACGAAGTGAGAGAGTATAGAGGGAAAAGAGAAGAGGGTCGAGGGCAGATCTTTGGGGGACACCTCTAGTTAGTGGTCACGATATGGATGAAGAACCAGCAAAGAAGCCTGAGGAGTAGACAGACAAGCAGAAGAACAAGGAAAGTGTAGAGTCATAAAAACTCAGAGAGAGTAGGAAAAGGTAGTGATAAATTGGGATTTAATGAACCTAAAAGGAGGTGATGGTGCTGGGTGAAGGAGGTTAAGGGAGAATCTAAAAATGGTAATGGGGAGCAAGGAGTATTCAACCTCCACCATGATCAATGTGTCAGGGGTATGAATGAAAATGCAACCAGTACTGGAAAGAGTGGTAAGGAAAGCAGTATCTTCAGGGAAAAGCCAGGTGTTAGCATCCAATGAAGGAAGGAGAAAAGAAGAGATTTAAGATGATAAATTGATTATGGAGTAGATGCTCTAGAGGGCACAGTAAAAGAGATAGGGGACATTTGGCATGGGACATGGGTGGGGGTGGTAAAGTCCAGGCACATAGGAACGAGTGGATAGCTCAGGTTGGGGATGGGAGCTATGTGGCAGCCAGTGATAGGACAGTGTGAAAACCACCGGTAAATGAATCCAGGCAGAGCAACAGGAGATCTGATGATAACTGGTTCAAGGTCTGTGGTTTATCAGTGCAGCCTTCAACTTCCGTTGCTATGCAGTAGAGCAAGTCTGGTGGTGTCATGGCCCCATTTCCAGTAGGGATGTCTATTGAGGGGAGACACTGGAAAGTGGTTTATCCCAGTCTGAATCACAGCACTCTTCCCCCTCCCCAGCCAAGCTGTGTCTCAGTCTGGAAGTCCTCAGGGGGTAGGACCTGGCTGGGTAGTGGTCGTTTTCCAGTTCAGAAGTCTTGTCTGCCTTTCCCACCCAAGGGTAAGAGCACAGGGGTTGGGAGTGGTTCAGAACTGAAGATATTTTTTTCTTTCCTTTATTTCCTCAATCTTCAAAATTTTTTATTTTATTTTTAACTTATGAAATAAAGCAAGTATTTCTATAACATAATAGAATAAAAAATGGTTGCACATGAAACTGCAAATCTATTATGTACAACTTGCTATTCCTTTTAAATATACACAATAAAGTTATCAAGTAAATTTCCCCGCTTTTTTCCTTCCCTTCCACCCTGCTAGAAATGGCTATCATCAGACACACACACACACACACACGTTTAAAATCATCCTATATGTACTTCTATTTATCAGTTCTTTCTTTGGATACAATGTCTTCCTTTTTATGTTCTTTGTAGCTAATTTGGGTATTTATAATAGTCAAAATGATTTCATTGCTCAAAGTATTTCTTAAAATGATACTGCCATTACTGTATACAAAGTTCTCTTGGTTCTCTTCATTATTTCATGCAAGTGTATCTATGTTTTTCTAAAACCAATGAGCCCATCGTTTCTTAAGGCACAGGTGTATTCCATCATGTTCATATACCACAGCTTATTCAGCCATTACCAATTAACAGGCATCCCTACAATATCCAGTTCTTTGTCACAACAAGGAGAACTGCTATAAATATTTTAGAACATATAGGTTCTTTTCCTTTTTCTCTAATCATCTTTGGAAAGAGACCTAGTAGTGACATTCCTGGGTCAAAGGGCATAGGCACTTTAATAACTCTTTGGGCATAATCCCAAATTGCTCTCCAAAATAGTTAGATCAGTTCAGTTCTAACAACAGTGAATGTGTCCCAATTTTCCCACATCCCCTCCAACATTTGTTACTTTCCCCTTCAATCATTTTAGCCAGATAGGTGCAAAATGATATCTCAAGGTGGTTTTAGTTTGCATTTCTCTAATGAATGGTTTAGAACATTTTTTTGCAGGTGATTATAAATTGTTTTGACTTCATCAGAAATTTTATCATTTCCTAACCATTAGGATCTGCTCCCTTGGTGGTTACAGAGGCTATCTAGGATGTTTTTGTTTCCAAGTTGCTAAGATTCAACGTATTCTGCTGGCTTATGTTCTGTATCCTTAAACTTGAGAACAGCCCATCAAGCCTTGCCAAGGTATAGCAGGAAGTAGCTGCTTTGGTGCTGCTATTTCCAGTTGCTTCCCCAATGCAATTAGCAAGGAAATGTGACTTTGGCTGCAATTTCAGTATTAAGAGAATTGTAGGTGTAGATTGAAGGAATTAGATGTGGATAAAGAAAAGTTGCATTAAAATGTTTTTTCTATAAAACTATAAACTCCCTCTTACCCCAAATTAGGATATACGTTCATTCAACTTTTTCTTGTAGCCATAATTGCATGCAGAGTTTTTACCACATTGCAGGACCATAAATACAGGCTACCCATGAAAATAGGATGTACTCTTAAAATTGTTGTTTATCCTTCATTTTGGAAGAGGACCAATGACATCACCGGGTGATGTCTAGTGAGTGAATTAGATTTAAGTGAGGCAGAGTCGCACAAAGTCGTTAGCCTCATTCTCTCTTCCAGAGTCATCTAAATCCAGCGACAAATCGAAAGTTAGGATGCAGTGGATGTCTTTGGCATTTTGATGTCTGACCAAGCTGTAAGGGCAAATGACTGCTTCAGTCACCTTCATGGCTGTTGAAACAAATTGTTCTCATTCTCCCATTCTCCTGGAGGAAGTCTTCACATGCTTGGAGCAGACATAACCTTAACTCTTCAACAGGTTTGAGGCTGCTTGTTACCCTCAACCTGGTTTAGCACATCTGCTGAGATGGTTTGCTGGGGCATGGCTGCTGTGAATGCTACAATTTCTTGTAACCATGGTTGAGAGAACTGGGTGACTTGCACATCAAAAGTGGATAAGCATGACTGAAGAAGGTTTGGCAAGCCCTCAAACCACAGGTACTAGTCCTTCCTTAACACGCCATACACCCACTCCTAAAATGATCTCTTTAAAGGAAATATATATATATATATATATATAGATAGATAGATAGATAGATATAGATATATATACACACATACATATATATATAGATCTAGATATACATGCACACATATTTATGTATATATACATGTACACATATTTATGTATATACACATATATGCATATATATGAAAGAGATTTGGAGTCTTCTAGAGAACTTTGATTTGAAACTTAGCTCTGCCTCTTATACACACATACCCACATATCACTGAAAAGTAATTAATCTTTATCACTTACCCCATTTTAGTGACAGAAAATACTGGATCCTAAAACTTTTCAGGCTGATGAAGCTAGCACAGACATACAGAACGCTCACTGGCTCTCTGTCCCAATACCCTCTTTTCTCACTCCAATCCTAGTAGCCCCTCACTCAGTTGCACAGCTTGGAAACTTCCAGGGAATCCACACTGCCTTGCTACTGGGCTGACTTTTGTTTTCTATCACATTGCTACTGGGCTGACTTTTGTTTTCTGTCACATTGAACTTCATGAAGCTATCTATGCAGCTCTAAGCTGCTATCATCTATCTAAAAGGGAAGGGAGAATCAAAATGGAAGCATGTGGTAAACAGAGAACTCATTAGTATTTCTTTTTTTTCTTTCCCCTCCAGGCTTGAAGATGCATGGGACATAGGGAGAGTTAATTGGCTTTGCAGTGCAGAGTTTATTAATGACAGAACTCAAACAAAAGGGTTCTAGAGGGTACTAGCTGTGTGACTCTGGGCAAATCTGCCTTAGCTTCCTCATCTGTAAAATGCAGATGATAGCACCTCCCTTCCAGGGTTGTTGTTTCAGATGATATATTTGTAAAGCACATAGCAGAGTGACTGGCATATAGTGTTATGTAAATATCAGCTGCTATAATTATAATTGTTATTACTACAGAAGGTAGGGACTAAGGAAGGTAAGAAATGAATTCCAAAGGGATAAGAGATTTATCTCTGAAGACAACAGCTGGTCATTGTAACCATGGGTATCCTGCTATCATCTAACTCTCTTCCTTTTATATATATACTCTAATACAAAGCAATATTTACAGGATCATAGAATTTTAGAGTTTGAAAGGGAAAACAGAGCAGGAGCTCTTCACTTTTTAAAATCGTAATTGAAGGCCAAATTTCAGTTAGACATGAGTGAAAATAAAGATTTAATTTTTTTTCCCATCCAAGTTATGGATTCTCTGAGACTTACTTGTGGAGCCTTGTGGACCTCAGGTCAAGTTACTCTTTTTTAGAGCCTCCAATCCATTTCTCTCATAAAAAAAAATAGATTTGTTGCAATAATGCTCAAAATGAATTTTCTAACACTTTGGTCTGATAGGTCTTTTAACATAAGAATATACTGTTAACAATGCTCACAATTTTAGTGAAGCCCTTTGGAGTCTTCTAGAGCATTTTCATTTGAACTTCAGCTCTGCTACTTTCTACCTAGGTGACATCTGATGAGACATTTAACCTTTCTAGCCCTGAGTTTCCTCATCTGTAAAATGGGAGTGTTAAACAAAATGATCTTTAAGGTCCCTTTGAGTTCTAAGCCTGTTTATCCTAATCAAGGTTATTCAGTAACTAAAAAAGAAGAAATCATAGTTTAAAAATTATCCCCAGACATACAGTGCCATCTGGTATAAACTCAATAACTAATAAGCTTAATTACTCTAGAAAGGATAAGGGCAAATATGGATCAGAAGACCATAGCTTTAGAGCTGAAGCAGCCCTTAGAGATTATGTAATTCAACCCTCTCCTTTTATAAGTGTAAAAAACAAGCTCTAGAGAAATTAAAGTGAATTGCTGAAGGTGACCCAGGTCCCAAGTGGCAGAGTTCAGATTTGAATACAGTTTTTGGACACCATATCCAGAGTTCTTTGTGAAATTAGAAACATGGGTGTAAATGAAGACACACATTTTAAAACTTAACACCTAACTTTTCATGTTTATCATACATAAACATATTTATTTGGCAAAGGATATTCCAACACAATGAATTAAGGGTAATAGGAGAGTTTTATAAACCTACCCTGAAAAACAAGAGGAAGCCTTCATTTTAAAAAATCATTTTAATAGTTTGGACTAGGTTGGGTACAGCAATGCTCAGGACAGTGATTGGCATCAGAGAGCTAAGGAAGCATTTCATAGATATTGTGAACTACCTATAACTAAACCAGCAGGTGAGTTTCCCTTATTAATGACTATGATTTGCCAACACCTAAATCAATGAGTGAGTTTCCCCACTTACATGCAGTGGAAACTTACATCTACATCACTTACTACATGAATGACAGTTACAACTTTGGGGAATGTGTGGAAGATTAATTTTTTGAGAAAACAAATTGCACCAATTAATAAACAGACCTCAAAATGGTACTTTATGGGGGGGGATACAAACGTGCAATTATAGGATTTTGTAATGAACAATGTATTATGAAAATGACTTTAAATAATTTTGGGGCATTAGAAAATCTGTAGCTATGATAAAAATTTCATGTAACTTCATAGCAGCTGGTCATGTATTTGGAGGGAAATTACACTTTTCCACAGCACTTTTGGTAGCATATATAATAACATGGAAAAAGCGATTTTCCCAAAGCAAATGGCAACTGAGGAAAGAAATTTGTTTCTCCATTAATGCAAAGACTGTAAAAAGTAAAGAAGGAAACTGGAGTATTTACAGAAATGTTGAAAATCCTAGCAAGACATCTAACCTTCCTTCTGAAGCGCCTTCATTTGAGAAGATTATGTTTGGCATGAACTAGAGCAGTGGTCACTTACCTGTTTCTTGTGTACAACCACGGAACAGTAAAAATTTTGGAAAGTTATAATCTCTATGCATGGTCAGAATAAAAAAAAATCACAATACAAATTCTCAATAAAAAAAAAAACTTCGAGTTTTTCAGTAGGTTGGTTAATTATCTGTTCTAATACAATGAAGAACGTTTACTTGCATTGCACTCCTTTACCTAATACTTAAAATTTAAACATTATGAAAGTTAAAAAAAACCCTAGCTAATACCCTTTAAAAAAAAAAACAAAAGCATAAAACAAAATGTTATAGCACTCCAAGAATCATCATCTCCTTTTGTACTTGAGTTTTAGTACCAGGTACAAAAACAAGCATGCTGTATGAAAACAAATAAGGGCTTACCTTTCACTTGAAAACTAGCAGCATGGAAGATCTCATAATTGCATTATGATACAGACATCCCTGAGGTTTTTTTTAAATAAACAGAAATTATATTCGGCTGTCTCTAAAATATACACTATAAATCTTATTACAAATGTAATACTCTGTTCTTTTATATTACTTCTGCATTCAATAGTCTAGCTAAAATTATTTTTGAAGCTACGATGGTACTGTGTAATTAAAAAATAAAATAAAATGAATAGGAAAAAAACTATATAGGCTAATTCCTCTATAAATGAAAAAAATTTTTAAACACCAGTTAAGTTTCTGATTTAAGTCAGCTCCAAAGCAGTATTTAGAAAATGATGATGGGACTTGGTTTGAAGAAAGGTGCATAGCTTTAAAAAAAAAAAGACAACTTGTTCTACTAAGAATGTGCTATCATTTTGAGGCAAGATACGTGCTTTAAACTTTGTGCAAATGAGCCCAAAATATTATTAAAATGTAATATCTAGAGTGCAGTGACTAAAAATTTCACTTAACTTACAACACTCTAAGTAGAGCAAGATATATGAACTATATTTTGAGATGCTTCATATTCAATGTATCACAATGAAAATATATATTCCTAATGTTCCTTGAATTCTGCATTGTTACTTTAAAAATTAGGAACTGAAATCACCTGCTTTCATTATTTTCAATTTGCTCTTAAATTGGGTAAGATGAAATCTCTAACAGATAGGAAATCATCTTGAATTCTGGAAAAAGAAATTTTGCTACCCCTTAAATATATTCTTCAAGAAATACAAATATATTTAGGAAATAAAAGGTTGACCAAGAATTGAACTTTTCTCTGTTATCTTCCTAACCCACCCCACAACCTATGAGTAGGTTTATACAGTTTCAGAAACAGAAAGCTATTTATGTCTTTGTTTCCTTCACTCATTCAATTTAAGAGTGTCATGGTTCCAAGGAGTGAGGGAAGATATTGAATTGAAGGAACACAATAATTCAGGGGATGAAAATATTGGGTTAATATTCTTATTTCCAAAAAAAGTCTTAAAATAGGACTACTATTCAGTGTGAAGAAGCTTCAAGTATACCTTGTTTGTTCATATCTTACCAAAAAGTACACGTAAAGGGAATTCTACTTAACAAATGTTTCTACTACAAATGCTACAAGAAAACCAAGTAGAAAATACATTGTGCTATATCTTCGTATGCTTGTTCCATTTCAAAATGTATTTTTTTTTTTGGTGAGGAAATTGGGGTTAAGTGACTTGCCCAGGGTCAAACAGTTAGTAAGTATCAAGTGTCTGAGGCAGGATTTGAACTCAGGTCCTCCTGACTCCAGGTCCCGTTGCTCTAACCACTGCACCACCTAGCTGCCTCTCAAAATGTATTCTTAAGGGGGTAGGATGGGAGCGGGGTTATCCTGTAAAAGTAAAACTATATGATTGTTCCCTTTGTCTTGAAAAATATCTACAGTACACGAAACAACCTGCTAAAAGTGTACACCTGTTGATGATGATGGCCAATGACAGAACTGAACAGGCACACAGAAAGTTGCTTATTAAGAAGTCTAAACATCTTATCTTGGTTCTAATGTTCACGAAGCTAATATGTGTGGATCAACACTGGAAAAATTAGAAAATAATACCAATGACTATAAACTTTTGTGCAAAACACTACACGAGAGGCCAAGTTCTTTATACATTCACTGTGGAAAAGACTGTACAAATATATTCTCTGCATCTTTAACTTTGCAAAAAAAAGCATTAAATGTTTTCACCTCTCAAAAATTTAACTGAGTCAAAAAAGAAGTCTTTCTCTTTTTTTCCCTCCTTTTCTTTTTTGCTTTGCCAAGTAAGGCAAATAATGGTGATACTGACTGACCATACACAGGAACACTTTTACCATGTTGATACAAAAAAAAATTCCCTATTAATAGGTTTCATTGGCATGTTCTCATGGGAGCAAATACATCCTCGTGGAGAAAACAAACACTTCATGGAATCTGCAAGTTTTGAAGAGAGATTTGCATTTGTAAGTTCTGAAGAGATATTTGCATTTCTGTTCTGTTCACCACCACAACTTGTGTGAGAATAGTCCTGAAGGGCAAAATTTAGCATTAAGATGAAGTTCCATTTTTTCATCCACCCATGTCATCTCTTATCTGATCCACTCGAACAGCAAGGTCTCTGAAGGCAGGGCGTAAGCTTACATTATTGTTCCAGCATTCGGTCATGATAGAATAAATCTGGAGAAGAAAGAAGAAATCAGAGATCTACATAGATACAGAAAAATCCATCATTTAATTAGAACAAGAGCTTAGGGAACTGAAGATATGCATTATTTATCATTGCTTTGCCTCGGCTCCATGGTCATATAAGTAATTATGTCAACTTCTGTCTAAAAGTCCAACTAATTAAATTTTATAGATTGGGCAAAAGGACATATGGAGATGTAGATTTTTATTATAAATTAATGATAACAGATAAAATACTTATAATTTAATTACCTCATCAGGACAGCCATCTGGTCTTGGCAACCTTCCATTATTCTTCAAAAGTTCTATTAGATGGAATACAATCATCTGCCCTTGTTTGTCATTACCAATCATACGCATAAATTCCTGAAATGAAATGCCAATTTCAATGATATAACTGAAATTGCTTTCCAGAGCTAATTTTATGTAAAATTACTAGTTAATTTTATATATATTCTTTGGTACCATGACATCTTAGAGAACAAGCAATGAACAAGCATGATAGACACCTGTGTGCAATGAGTATGCCATGATACATCTTGTTAGTGATCAAAATTACCTATACACTGAAAAAATGTTTCCGATAAAACTGCCAAATCCCTATAATAACATTTCTATATTTCCACAACTACAATCCATGCAAACTGTCTGCAATAATAACAGAGTAACTTCCCAATCAGTCAACAACAAAAAGTTTTGCTTTATGTGACATTTCCTACATGAAATGAGCTTTCCAAATGTGATACTCTTAAAGAATAAAACCAATGTTTTATGCACTTGTTTTACCGCTATTTTTAGAAAACAGGTATAATGGGACCAAAGAATTTAGAGCCATTTTGGTGATTTTCCAAAGGAGAATATTGGACATTATGGAAATTAAATCAACTAATTATTTTCATTATAACTTTCTGGTTGACTCTTTAGACAAAACATGGTAAAATGAATACTATACTAACCGCTGGTGGGCTTTTGCTTTTCTCAATATATGTGAAAAGTTCATATAGAACTACTCCAAAACTCCACACATCTGAGGCTACCGAAAACTTGCTTTCCGTGAGTGATTCTGGAGCATACCTAAATCACATAAAAAATCAGTTAAGACCAGAGATTAAGTGAGTTTATATGTTAACTTTTGACTATCCATGCCAATGGCTGCCAAAGACAGCATAAACTAATTGCAATCCACATATAATTCAATGAAAACCTGTGTTGATCTGTTGCTCTTTCTTCCTTACATGCAATTACCACATGTAAAACTGGCTGGCATAATCATATTCTTAAAATTCTGGTCCTCTTCTTCCCCCCCACACTCAGTCATGTGTATTAATCTGTTTATAAGATAGATTTACTGTCTAAAATCTAATATATGTATGCATACATACATATCCATCAAGAATCCAATAGCATTAATACTCATTTTAACCAAGGTTTGCCTTTTATAATGGTAAATAGTTTAGATAATGCCTAACAAGGAATATGTATGTAGAGAGTTCACATGAATTTCATGATACCTTATGGAACAAGCAAGGAAATATTTAGGAAAAAAGAAACAAGAACTTCCATGTTCTCTGTAATGTGACAGACAGACATTTTCCAAAGTTACAGCACCTTTACACAGGTTAAAAAACCAAACTAAAACAAAAACAGTTCAATACAGAATAATTTAAATACAGGGATGTTTTATTAAGAAAAAGTCAGGAAGAAATAGTTTAGCCTAACTATACTAGCAAAGGTAATACTTGCTCTTTAATACAAGGAAACAGAATTGCTAGAGAATTCCATTGGGGAGAAGTAGCAGGATCCCAGATTTGTGACTGCAGGGGTCTCCCAGTGAGACCACCCCTCCACCACTGCAAATCAGCAGCTCCTTTTGGAGGGTCTTGGAGAGCTGCTAGGGGCACTGAGAGGCACTGCCATTGTTACAGAACCAGGATGTGGGTGTATGAAATAGGACTTGAGCTTCCTGATTTTGAGACCATTGTTTCTCAGACTTCTGTATAATTAATTTAATGCTTCTGTGGAATTGGAATCAGAAATAATGGTCTTGAATTTTGGCTCTGCTTTTTATTCGAAGTGTGACTCTGGACACTTCTCTCTGTGCTTCAGTTTCTTCAGCTATAAAATGAAGGACTTGGCTTGATTTCTAAAGTTCTAAGGTGTCTTTCAGCCTTAACATTCTATAATTCTGTTCATATAACCTTGAGACCTTCCAAAACAAGTGAATGACCACATCTAGGTATGTCTTGATATCTTGATTTCTTCACAGTATAAATGAACATATATGAAAATAATGCTAGTAAGTCACTATTTTGAATAGTTTTCCATTAGTATAAACCAACTTTCATAACCTACTGATACTTTTTTTTACTTTACCTTATAACCAACAAAATTCAAATGGCTGGGATTAGAAATAGGATTTAAGATCATGAAACAAAGATGGTAACTTGCAAATCTGGTGATGGAACTCATTACTTGGAAGCTCCGTTATCATCATGCTATTACCAATTGAACAGTGTGTAGGATAATTTTTTATTTTATAAAGAATCTCAGAATACTTCATAAATTTGTGATAAATAGAAAGCTATGCTATTTAGGCATAGGATTTTGTACCTTCTAGGCCAAATGCAAAACCAGGTTAAAAGACTCAAACTAATTTTGAAAATTAAAATCAAGCTTTTATTCTTAAACCAACAATTAAACTAAAGAAAATAAAAACTTAAATAAGTATAAGTATAGGGTCATTACCTTTCTCTGTCAACAAATGGATGCACAAGAATAATATTCTGTCATGGCATAGTACAGTAGGAAAAACTCCAACAACAGAAAACATTAAGAATGCCTGGTTTGGTTTTGAATGCTCTTTAGGCCCAAGAGCCTCAGGAATAGCAGTGGGCCTCCAACCATTAGCCATGCTTTGGGCCTGGCTCCTGCCAGTCATTATCCAGAGGAGCAGCACCTGTAGGAAACCATCAACCCAACCCCCAACCCCTACTGCCACTGAAGGGTCAGGCAAGTCGTCTAGTTAAAGGAGCAAGTTACCCTGAAGGAGAAAAAGGAGGCAGCATGTGCCAAGTGGGTCAAACCACTTCTAACACCACCTTTCCGAAGATGCTGGTGGAGACACCCAAGGTCCTTGAGTCCAAGAATTCCAGGAATAGCAGCGCCCCCTAGATTATGGGCCTTGTTTTCAGCTTGACTCTCGTAGCCACCATTGAGGTGGGAGTAAATTTTGTGGAGAATAGGTGTGACATCTCTGCTACCCTGAATTGTAACCATCAACTGCAGACCATCAACTATGGACAGATAAACCCAAGAGCCCTAGTTCTTCTTCTCAGACCACCAGGTTGGCTTCCATCCTGACTCATGAAGCCTTCATCCAAGGACAAAACCCTTATGGAGATACAATCCAGAAACTCCCTGCAAATGTTGTTGCCCTAGACTCCTCAGCAGTCATAGCTGCTAAGGATGGGGGAGAAAAAGTACAGAATGCACTCACTCCCTTCTCTTTGGTTAGCTTCACAACCTCTTTGAAGACTTTCTCACCTAGCTATCCTCATCATAGACAAAGCCCTGGGGATCTATTCTTCCAACTGACAACTATTTCTCCCAGAAAAATATTTCAGGAAAGCCCTAGAAATACTTCACATCATTCACACCTCCTACCAACCCCCTCCCTAGTTCTGGAACCATGAACCAAATCAAATAAATTCTACTTTAGTTCCTGGAGAGGGGTGTCTATCTACACTCTTCCATGAACCCATTTATCATCTCAATAGACTTTTAAACCAAGATCCCCTACCTGGCCACGACTCCCTTAGATGGTTAATTTCCCTCATTAAGATTTCAGTAAAATCCTTGACTGCCTTTGCTTTTTTATCTGTATCCTCAGAGCTTACTTAGCACAATATTTGGCATACATATTAAGAGCTTAATAAATGCTTTTTCATTTCACATTCATTCAGTCATAGTCCTTGGTATCACAAACATCAAAAATCACTTTGGTTTTACTAATGGAAATGACATTAAAGAAGACACATTATCCTGTCTTCTTACTGAACCCTAAAAGACAACTGGGCCTTTCTGTAAGACTTTCAGCTGAAACTTCCTGTATATGCTGTCTTTCCCATGAGATTGAGAGCTTTTTGAGAAAAGGGTCTATCTTGTTTTTCTATTTGTATCCTCAGTGCTTAACACAGTGCTCTGAATATAATAAACATTGGACAAATGCCTTTTTATTTATTCATTCACTCACATAATTATTTTATTTTTAAAAGTTTTATTGTTCCCTTCTGTTTTTTAACACCAGTCATTTCTTCCTAAATCCTTCCTCTCTGCTCTCTCACCCCTCTATTGAACCCTTTGTTGTAAAAAGAAAAACATGAAAGCAAAACCAACTAAAACAGGAACTCTATCAGACAATGCACACACTACATGGCACCTATTTTATCACCCCCCCCAAATCTCCACAGAGAGGAGAGAACTCACATAATTACTTCTTAAAGGAAAAATATTTTTTGCTTCAGAATGTGTTGAAATGTAAAATGTTTTACAAATAATTGAAATGACAAATTCTCAAAAGATGGAAGTTTGTACTTTGTAACATTAAGTGTTCTGAAAAATATAACTTACCAGAATATGGGACTTTCACCAGGTTCTTTCACTTTGTAGTATTCTTTATCTTGTGGCAGGACTTTCGTCAATCCAAAATCTCCAATTTTAACTCTATTCTCATTTTCCACTAAAATATTTCTCGTGGCCAGATCTCTATGGATATATCTTTTCGTACCAAGATACTCCATTCCCTTTGAATAAAGAACATATGGTTCATTTAACTAATTTTATGAAATGTAAACAAAATCCCCTATTAATGATTTTGCCTCCTAAATCTTCCCTGTCTCAGGTGTTAAGAATACTTCTTAGGAAGTACATCAATAGTACAATTTTACCATGACAAATAAACTGTTGCAGTTAATATACAGAGCAGCTAGGTGGTGTAGTGGATAACTGGGCATGAAGTCAGAGACCTGAGTTCCAATATGGCCTCAGACACTACCTATGCTTACCCTGGGGCAAGTCACTTAACTTTGTTTACCTCAGTTTCCTTATCTGTAAAATGAGCTGGAGAAGGAAATAGCAAACCACTCCAGTACCTTTGCCAAAACAAAACAAAAACACCAAATGGCCTCAAGAAGAGCTGGACATGACTAAAATGACTGAATGAAAACAAAGTTAATATATGGTCATCTTCACTCTAGCTAACTCCATTACATTCCAAACCTATTAATATAGGATTGATAGTGTGGCATAATACAAAGAATGCTGGGCTTAAAATGAGGTAAATGGGGTTCAAATCCTTGCTCTGCTACCTCTCTTAGCCTGTTCCTTCAACTAAAATGGAGATAATATTTATACTACCTTATCTTGTAAGGAAAGTACTTTGTAAATCTTCAAAATACTACTACGAGTAGTTGTTACAACATGCAGGGATAATGGGGGCCCGGTTCATGCACAGAATTCCTGGGATTGTGTATCCTCTTGAGGGAAGATTATTTCTGGGAGAGTCATGATGATGTGGTAGTAAAGTACACTGGAGAAACTGTGAAGGATATGTAGATATTCTATAACTTGTTCTGGTAAGCTAATTGAGTGGTGAATGGGAAGTTCTTTGATTGGCTGAGGAGACATTCAGAAGGTCTGAGTTGGCTTCCACCATCTCTTTTGTCTCAGTCCCTCTCAGCTCTGTTTTCTCTCATGGGATCCAGTGAGACACAACACTGTTAGGGGACAGGCCTTGGGGCTTTTCTCCCCATCAAGGCCATGTGGTGCCAAGTAATAATTCTTGGTTCCTGGCCTCTGCATTTGTTTTTTACAGCCAGGAAACCATTGATGCCCCGTGGAGCAAGGAGACCTTTTTAAGTCTCAGGACAGTGGAATCTGAGAGTCCTCATCTGGCAGTCAGGAAATACATGGATGTGAATTTGGAATGAATGTTATGGGAGGGACTAAACTAAGACTATATCTTCAAGGTGTTGGGGAAACTATGTTTTTTCTTGTTAAATTTTTAAAGTAAATATCCCTTTGTAAAAGTTAATTGATATTAAATGGTTAAAAGGAACTGAGGTACTATTCATCTCGGGTACCTATTAGAGTAAGGGGAACAAAACTGGTAGGGGCTCAATACTGACAGCAGTAGAGAGACCCCCCATATCCACCAGAGTATACTAGCATACTAACTATTTGAGCACTTTTGCTATGCACATAGGAGTAAATTTCAAGATTCCTATGCCTACCAAAGAAATGTCATAAGGGATCATTTATAGTTATTTAAATAATCTTTTTCAGATTTGCGAAGCATTTTATATAAATTATTTAATTTGATCCTCAGAACCCTGGAAGGTAGGTGCTATTATTATCCACGTATTACAGATGACAAAACTGAGGCTGCAAGAGGTCACATTACTTGCCTAGGGTAAGGTAAGTAAGCTACTAAGGGTTATATTTGAACTTAGTTTTTCCTAACTCAAGGCCCAGAACTCTATGTACTATATACCACTTAGTTGCCTCACTTTGAGAAAAAAAAGGTTGAAAAAGGTATAGGTTTTTTTGGACAAGGTCATTTACGTTAATAGGTCAGTATTTGAAGAAAAAAAAGAATAATGTTATATTCAGATATGGTGAATGTATTAAAATGGTGACCAGGATGTTACCTTGCAGATCTGAGATGTATACTGCAGAAGTTTCTTATGATCCAGCCTTTCCTTATGTTTTTGGAGATAGTCACGTAAACTTCCATAAGGTAAATATTCCATAATTAGTCTCAGGTTACGACGGCCTTGCAATTTACAAGTGAAAAATTAAGATTATTATTTTGATTAAAATTTTTTGGAAGGAAACCCCAACAACTCAATTTGGAGTCAAATACATAAATCTGAGACAAATTATAAAACAATTATAAATAATATTCACCATTGAGGATCTTCCATCCATTTGAATATTTCAAGTCCCAACTTTATTTGAAAATCTGAGAGTGTTGGCTCCAATTTCTATGCTATAAATATTTAAACCACACATCCCAGCAGCAGGGATAACTGCAATAAGTCCTAAGTAGACATACTGACTATCTCTCTCTCTTTCTATCCACCCATATCACTAGATCTCTAATTTCATTGGTGTAAGGGACTCCTGTTGCAAAAACTCCCTCTACCAATGTAAAGCGGCACATTCTCTATAATTAATGGTCTCAGAGTACTGAAAGGTTAAGTAACCTACCCAGAGACACAGCCCATATGTGTTAGAAGTAGCCTCACTCCAGGGCAGGCTTTCTATTCTCTATACCAAGCTATATTTTATATAAAGAGCTTATCTCCTTTTTTATGTCTTAGCCAACATAAAAATCATTTCAGTGTTGAATAGAGTACAAGAGACACTCAGAATTCACAAGGTTCCCATTTCTCTACAGGTGCTCAAAATAAAGATGGGAAGGGAGGTGTTGGGAGGAACCAATTATGTAAGAGAAGGAATGTGACCTACACTGGCTTATCTCCTCTTTCTCTTCTTACCTCCTTCTCAAAATGGAAGCTTCCAATCACCATAGCCAATCTAGACTACATATTGAATAGACTGATAAAAACTACAAATGGTCCTAGAAAGCTTAATCCTTTCAGAGGACTACTGGCATTCCCAAAGAGAAGCTTATCAACTCACAAAATATTGGCAGAATAAATATGGAAGAAATATTTGAACCTTCTGGTGCTCCTCATCTACTCTAGATGGCTCTCCCCTCCCACATCACAACTAGCTGTTATGTAGTGAGCATTTATTAATAGCACTTTTACATCCTACACAATGTGCTAGGTATTGGGGATACAAAAATAAAACTGAAACTGTTCCTGCCCTCAAGGAGTTTATATTCTATTGGAGGATATATGCATGTAACCAAGTCTAGTAGTCTGCCAGGAAAGAAACTACAGGGAACCATAAGTGTACAATAGTATGTAGGTTAACACCATCTAATGGCTTTGCCTTACTTTTGTCACTGTATCTGGCTCCATAGGGCTTAGTCAAAACAAAGAATTATCACTAGTATAGAGATGGGTTTAGTACAGAGAATGTTTCAAACTTCAATAGAGAATACTTAAATGCTGAGAGTTCCCCCTGTACTGTATTCAATTTATCTTCATTTAGTCTTTTGTTAAAAAAGAAATTAGTTTTTTTTTCTGAATTTAAGCAACACCAAAGAAAATGGGTGTGAGAATACAGGGCAGACCAGAAAAGTCTATCTCTTTCCCATTCTCTTAACCATCTCTGGTGCTTACTTACAAACTCACAATAATTAATACCTTTCACTGACAGGTTATTCAAGAAGAGACAGAGCAAAACCAGTGGATTATAGGTGTACAACTTTAATTCCTGCTACTTGGAAGGCAGAGGCTGCTTGAGCTTGGGAGTTCTGAGCTCCAACAGGACTAAAGCTGATTAAATATCTGTACTAAGCCTGGCACCAATGTGGAAAGCCCCCTGGAAGGGAGGGAGCCACCAGACTGAAGAAGCAGCAGGAACCAGTTCAGCTTAGAAAAAGGGCAGATCAGACTTTATTAGACTTAGCTCTTCTGAGCAATGCAATGATCTAAGACAATTCCAAAAGACTCACGATGGAAAATGCTATCCACATTCAGAGAAAGAACTGTGGAGTCTGAATCCAGATCGAAACATACTATTTTCTCTTTTTTTGGTTGCTTTTTGTGTTTTCTTTCTCATGGTTTTTCCTTTTTGTTTCAAACCTTCTTTCACAACATGACTAATGTGGAAATATGTTTAATATAATCATATGTGTATAGCCTACATCAGATTGCATGCTGTCTTGAGAAAGGGAGAGCAGAGGGAAAATTTAGAATTCAAAATCTTATAAAAGTGAATGTTGAAAACTAAAAATAAATAAATTAATTTAAAAAGAAAGGAAGAAAGAAAGAAAGAAAGAAAGAGGGCAGGTCATAACCTCTGTGGCTAATCCGTAGTGGGATTGTGCCCATGAGTGGTCACTGAACTTCCAGACTGGATAGGATAGGGAGACCCAATCTCAAGGGAAAAAACAAAGGACTGGGCAAAGACTTCTTATAGCTACCATACATAATCTCAACTGGACACATACACTCTTTCTTCCAGGTAATTCCTGCAGTTCATTCAGATCTGCTGCAGGTTTATTAAAGATATCAATCTACTCTTGAATTACTGAAGACATACTTGATTAGAAAATAAGTTTCCACACGCCCCATACCAGCACTGTAGCACACTCCCTTGTATTTAACAATGTTGTCATGTTGCAGAGATTTAAGAATTTCAATTTCTCTTTCAAAGTCTCTCAGGTGCTCCTCAGTACTGTGCTGTAACTTTTTCACAGCCACCACTTCACCAGTGTTGTCTTGTAGAGGGTCATATCGGCACATTTCCACACTCCCAAAATTACCCTAAACAATAAATAAAAGCGTTTTCATTAATATGTAACTTTTTCAGTTTTTCTTTAGGTCATTATAAGATAAATAAACAACACTTGACTAGTTTTTAATTGTATAGTGAATCTTAGAAAGGAATCATTGGGGTTTGAAAATGAGAACTTTATTCCAATAAAAAAGTACTACTTCACATAAAAAGAAAGTTAATTTATGGGTATTACCCCAAAGGCATTATAGTTGAAAATTAAAAAAAATTTTTTTTTACAATAAAAGACTATTAGGAATTTTGGAAAGAGCAGTGTTAGTTGAGTGAAGAGTTCAGAAGCCAGACTACAATAGGTTGGGATTCTTCAGCTATATAATACATTTTTCTTTGATAGAGTCATAGTCAATATCTGCTTTCTTCACTTAGTTTTATTTCATAAAATTATTTTCATAATGTTTTGTATCTCTGTTCTTGTTATTCTTTAATATCTCAATATGTCAATACTTGCAAAATGTGATTTTGTCAGTGAAGACTAAGCTCTTTTTCTGACACAAATTGTAATTGTACTGTAATTTAGTAGACAGTCTTCCAGAACTGCTGTGGCTAAAAAATTTATCACAGTGTGGCCAATATTGGAATGAAACTCTCAATACCTTGGATGATAGAGACAATTCACATGGGTGGGCCACATAAAAGTCTTATTTTTCAACTGGTATAATCTATGAGAACTCTGGGTCATCTCCATGCCATGATGGGCATCAGAATAAGGATTTAGGGGAGGAACTGTTGTTATAAATTGCATTATAACATATAATTGTGTGTTTGAAGTGAATTTTGGAAATTTTCAAATGCGGGGGAGTCCTCTACTGGATATAAATCCTTCATCTAATTCTCTATGTGCTAAATGATACCCTTTAAAAGAGTCAGATACTATAGGAGGTGTCATGGCATTTGTAACTTGGCGCTTTCAACATGATTTTGCCCAAAGTTATGTAATTTCTTGCCTTTTGCTTTTATTTCACTGATTCTTGAGGGCAGGGACTGCCTAATTTTTGTACTTGCCTCCCCAGGATCCAGCACAGTGACTGGCACATAGTAGTGCCTTAATAAATGCTTTTTCATTCATTCATTTATCCTCACAACATCCCTTTTTAGACATGAAGGTAGAGCAGAATGGTATAGTGAAAAAAACACTCACCTAGAAGTTGGAATTAGGGTTAATCATTTATTAATCCTGGACAAATCATTTAACTTCTTTTAATTTTTTAAAATGAGTAAACTGAAATAAATAATCCTTAAAATTCCTTCCAGATTTAAAACTAAATTATAATTCTTGACAGACAAGTGAAACTGAGGCACAATCTTAACCAGTTTAGAAACTCAAGGCAGAGCTTAGATTATAATTCAAGATATTTTTCCTACTGCATATACTACCTCACTTTTAATATCTATTGAATTGTGGGAAGCAAGGGCATTTACTGTGAAGCAGCACAGTGTAGTGCAAAGGGCACTGGATTTAAAGTCAGGAGTCCTGAGTTCAAATCATGACTAACATTTATGAGCTATTTAACCACTTAACCTCTGTATCATTTTCACTAGTCTGTAAAATTGGGACAAAAATGCTTAATTACAGGAAGACAGTGGAGCAGTAGAAGGAGCACGGGATTTAGAGTCAGAAATAAACGGATAAATCCTTAGCTGCATGACCATGGGTGTCACTTCATCTCTCTAGATCTCAGTTTCTTCATCTGAATGACCTGTATCATTCCTCAGTGCTCTAAATCCTAAGACTCTGGTTTTATCCCCTTTTGTTTTAGAAAAAAATATATATATGTCCCCCCCACTTTTTGGTGAGTCAGTCGGGGGTTAAGTGACTTGCCCAGGGTCACACAACTAGTAAATGTCAAGTGTCTGAGGCCGGACTTTAACTCAGGTCCTCCTGACTCCAAGGCTGGAGCTCTATCCACTGTGCCACCTAGCTGCCCCCTTTAGAAAATATTCTTTGTTAACATGGTCACTATGTAAACCTCAAGCAAATAATGAAGATTATCAGCAACAATGTGAAAATATTAAAATAAAATATTACTTTTTGTTGAGGAAATAAATGAAAAACATTTATATATAAAAAGTTCCCTAGACTATTTTCACTATTGAGCTAACTGAAAGGAATAACAGTAAGTCAGTCAACAAACATTTATTACCCATCACTTATGAACCCATCATTGGGGATACAAAGAAAAGAAAAAAAATCTCTGCCCTCGAGGAGTTCACATTTGAATGGGGAGAGACCAAATATGAATAACTACATACATACAATATAAATAGAGAAAATAAGATGGAAGATAATCTCAAAGATTAGACATTAGCAGTTGGTGGGAATAGAGAAAGGCTGCCTGCAGAGTCTTGAAGGAGGCCAGGAAAATTCAGAAGCAGACATGATGATGGAGAGCAACCCAAGTATGGGGCAGAGCTAGTACAAGGGCACAGAAACAAGGAACACGAAGCAGCTCAGTGAATATGGACTGGAGAGTTTAAGAGCCTACATTATGGAGGCAAATCCACCAGTTCTTTTGTGAAATGTAACGAAGCAGCAAGATAATGGAGATGGGTATTTAATTACATATGCAATTACATTTTCCAAGGGTAACATCCCAGCAAAGCAACAAAAATAAGCAGATTAGACAAAGAGTATAGCCTTTGTCTTCAAGCATGAAGAATGATAATTCAACTGGGCATTTCCATATTTAAGGAAGTGTAATTATTATTAAAAAAAAATAAAGCCACTCCATTTGTAATGCTTTGTTTTCTATCTTCTGTAAACCAATTTATAAAAACTGTATTTAATTGTCAACATATTTAGAAAATGCTGTCCTTGTAGTCTTCCCAATTTCCTTTGAATCTATGTTTTACATTCAAAAATTTAGCTGATCAGTCAAATGCAAAAAAATAAGACCCCCCCCATTGCACCCCATTCCAAAGGAGAATTACTGAATAAAAAGTAAAGAAAATGGAACAGTGTGAACAACATGACAAAGGGGTCTCCCTGAATTAACTATAGAGGATGATTTTAGCTGAAACTAGCAGCAGAGAACCTCTTATAAGAAGTAGTGATGGCTTAAAGACATTTGGACTCTATCTTTCAATCCCCTGGTTCTGATGGGAGTGCTTTTGTCCTTATCTTGTCAGGGCCCAGCCTCCACACCACTTCCCCACTATCTTCTTCTTCTTTTTTTTTTGGCTAGGCAATGGGGCTAAGTGACTTGTCCAGTGTCACACAGCTACTAAGGGTTATGTGTCTGAGGCTGGATTTGAACTCAGGTCCTCCCGACTCCATGGCCAGAGCTCTATTCACTGTGCCACCTAGCTGTCCCTCCCTACTATCTTCTTAACATGACCCTTATGCTCCAACTATTTTCATTCTACCAGAATCCTAGACCTCACTCCTGGATCCCCTTGGCTCTGACAGGTGAACTTCCACCTTATCTTTCAGGGGCCCAAGACTCAATACCCTCTAATTTTAGTTTTCCTCACCATATTTCCCTTTGGGTTCCCTTCCCACCCCCTTTCCATACCCTTTTATGTGTTGTCTTCCCCTATTAAAATGTAAGCTCATTGCAGGAATTCTCTTGGTTGCTTTTATCTGTATCCCCAGTGTTTAGCACATAGTACTTAATCAATTTTCTCTTTTTACCTCTCTCCTTTTCCTTTCCCCCTCTAATCCCTCTTCCCTTTTTCCTTTTGCCCTCTCTGGGAATCCCATGGCAGCAGCACTACAGAAGCTGTGGGTGCAAGTAATAGAAATAATTTCTATTATTAAGGCTCTAGTATATAACTCTTGCCTTGACAGAGCTGGATTATTCTAGATGCTAATGGAATATTTTATTGGTGTTTTGGGAAACAAGCTTGCATTTTTGTGAAGAGTTTTGAGTTGATGATGAAACAACAGCATTTGAGGTCCAATTTTATCTGT
The DNA here is from genome assembly GCF_900497805.2 of Vombatus ursinus. Lineage (NCBI taxonomy): Eukaryota > Metazoa > Chordata > Mammalia > Diprotodontia > Vombatidae > Vombatus > Vombatus ursinus. Next base: position 25,531,629 of record NW_020954548.1, read on the forward strand.
ACCAAAATCTGGTCCTGAAAGAACCATCCAATAGTTTGCTACCATAGGAACTTGCCACAATCATTGGATTGAGGCACTCTAAACTTGTCTACTAAAATACAATAACAAGCAAAAAAATCAGGTTATATGTTTTTACACCCCAAATCCATTTTAATTTTTAAAGATGCTGGCTAAGTCTCAAAATCTTTCTAAAGTCTTTTCTCTTGGAATATAAACAGAGTGCCATGGGTTTCATAGGGTTTGAGAGACTTCATTGATTTACTTAGATGAAAGCTCTTTGAAATATAGCACTATCCATAAAAATCAACATGTGTCCCAAAGTTTAAAAGGAAATTAAGTAATAAGACTTAAGTAACAGAACACTTGTTGAGTACTTAGTTACCCTGTGGTACACAGGGTATAGTGAGAGATAAAAAAATTAAGTTAAGGACATGATTTGTCTGCCTTTAAAATGTATATAAATTGAAGACAATGCTTAACACAATGGGAAACAACCAGTAAGCAATACAAGGGTATGTAATTAAGTGCTACATTATATAGTACTTCTTTTATACTAGAAAACCTGTTTATACTCTATGCCTCCACTTCCTCTCCTCTCTTTTTCGAAACCCTCTGCAACCTGGCTCCCTGCATCACTATTCAACTGAAACTACTCTCTCCAAAACTACCAATGATCTCTCTCTTTCTTTTTTTTTTAAACTTTTTAGGCAATTGGGGTTAAGTGACTTGCCCAGGGTCACACAGCTAGTAAGTGTCAGGTATTTGGTCTGAGCAATGATCTCTTAATCACCCAATCTAATAGACTCTTTTTGATCTTCCTTCTTCCTGACAAGTTTGAAACATATATTGTTGACCAACCTCCTCCTGGATATTTTCTCCTCACTGCTCTATCTTGGTTTTCCTCTTGCCTGTCTCACCTTTCCTTCTCAAGTCTCCTTTGCTGGTTTTGCATTGACAACACATCTACTAACCCCCAAAGCTCTCTTCTCCCACTTAGTGATCATATCAGCTCCCATGGGCTTGGCTACAATCTCTATGTAGATGTTTCCCAGCCCTAGTCTCTCTTCTGAGTTCTGGTCATGTACCACCAATCATCTAGGGTACGTTTTTATAACTAGATGTTCATGGACAGCTCAAACCCTACAAGTCAAAAAGAGAACTCATTATCTGTTCCCCCAAACCCTCCCCTCCCTTTCAAATTCCCTCTCACTGTTAAGGGCCTTGACACCTTTCTACTCACTCAGATTCACAATCTCAGGCCTCTTCAACTTCTCCACTCTATCTATGCAATATGTTGCCACATAATGACATCTGTACATCTGTTTTCTTCTCTCACATTGTCCTCACTTGAGTTCAAGCTCTAGTCTGGACAACTGCAACAATTTTCTAATTGTGATCTCTGCCTCAAGTCTTTCCCCTTTCCAATACACTCTCCACTGAGTTGCCAAAGCAGTTTTCCTAATGTGTAGGCCTAACCATGTCATACCTCTCTTCAGTAAAGTCCAGTGATTCCCTATCACTATTATTCAAATAAAGCCCTTTTTGGGCATATAAAGTTTTTTACCCAGACCCCTTCCTATCCTTCCAGTTTTTTTGTACTTTACTTTTCCCTCCATCAACTCTTTTGATCTATCTACACTGACCTACTTGATCTATCTACACTGACCTACTTGATGTGCTCACATAAAGCACTCACTCTCCTGCTTCCCTCTTTTAATTAGTTGTCTTCCATGTCTGGAATGCTCTCTCTCCTAAGAGTCTTCACCTTTTAGGATGTTTGGTTTCCTCCAAGGAACGGCTCCAGTGCCACTTTCTTCAGTAGGCCTTTCCTGATTCCCCTAGCAGGTAGAGCCTTCCCCTTTAAGGATATTTTTTCACATATTCTGTACCTATCTTGTATATGCTGATTCATCTCTATGTGGTCTCTTCCACTGCAGTGTAAGGCAGGGATTGCTTTTTTCCCTTTCCTTGCATTCTTAGTGCTCAGCACAGTGCCTGGCACATAGAAAGGACTTCATTATACAGTTGTTGTTTAACTAGCTGTAGTACAGAAAATAAGAGCTTTAGATATTTTTTTTAAAAAAGGGGATCAGAGAGGGCTAGAGTAATCAAATAAGTCTTCATTGTGAGGGTGGGCTGGACCTTTAAAAACAAGTATTATTTAGGCAAGTGGAAGAGGAATAGGAGAGCTTCCAGGACTGAGTAAATGCCTGGTGGCAGGTATTAGATTGATGCATTACTTAAGTTATGAGGAGACTGCTCTGGTCCGAATAGAAGGTGCATTTTGGGGAATAGGGGGAAATAAGATTACAGAGGCACCATCAAGAACAAATATGTCTGTAGTGTATCTTGTTGGAACAATTCAACCAGAAATAAAAGCAATAAAAGGTTACAAATGCAAAGATAGAAGCTACAACACATATATAGTCTATCAAATCAAATACGGTTAGGCACAGTGTGAAAAATACAATTAGGGATCAGAAGAATTCTGGGCCTGTTACTAAGCAGCTACCTAATGTTAGCTCAGTCACTTAATTTGCGGGGGACTTCAGTTTGTTCATCTGCAAAATAATATGATGAGGGTGTTGGTCTGAATAAATACTAAGATCTCTTTCTAGTTCTAAAATTTTATGACTCTACGAAAAAATTTCACAACTTACCTTTCCAAGTTGCTGTAGGAATTTAAGGTGTCTCTCTTCAAATTGTGTGGGATCTCTGTCTTCAAAAGCACCAGAAAATCCTAGGGCACCAATTCTCATATTTGGCAACATGTCATTTTCTGTTAGTAGTTCATAGTCTGAGGAAATAAAGAATTAGGTAAAATTTCACCATCAGGATTACTGGCATTTCCCCAATTAACAAATAATAGAAATATAATCATGACCTGGAAGATAAGATTAAGCTGGAAATAGTAAACAAGATCATGGAAGCTGCAAAATTAGCCACAAAAGTTTCACAAAAACGGGCATTTTCAATTTTCCACACAAAGAATGGTAAAATCTCTCAATCAAACAAATTCTGGAATTAACAAATACTTTTTTGGCACTGGGTAGTTTGGCACTCATTAGGAAAGATTTTATATTAAATTTATTCATAAGTAGTAAACACAAACCGGTATAGGAAATATCTGTTGCTAAATCAAATGCAAGTGATCCCAGTACTTAGTATAGTATTGTTCAAAGAGTAAAAATAAATGCTTTTTCATTCATTTATTCACCAATCATATTACAAATTAGTTCAGCATTCTAAAGGAGAAAGGAAAAACAAAGAAGTCTCCTACTTTGAGTAAAGGGTACAATAACAAAATGTAGTCATTAGTCAGGAAAGAATGGAAATATAGGCTAAATGTGTACCACAGAGCAGAGAGATCAGAAACCTTCAAAACCCTTTATATGACTACCTAGAAAAGAAGCTAATGTAGGAAAAAAAATTTTTTAAACTTTTTAATAGGAAGACTATTTAATCTAGGTGAATATGGAAGCCCACAAAAAGTGGCAGGTAAATTACACATTAAAAACTGGGCTGGCCAAAAAGAAATAAAAAGTTACTTTTTCAGAGGCCTCAAAGTCAATAAGAAGTTCATTAAAACATTATTATCAGCAATAATCTAGAGAAACAATGAGAGTACTTGGCCATTACCATACCTGGAGTGAGTAAGCTGTTAAGGTCTCGTATGATGGCTCGGAAAGAAGGCCTGAAGTCTGGCTCATAATCCATACAATTATTGATAAGATTTGCTAACTCTGTCCACTTTGGTGCAGGGAGCTGGTGTCTATCTTCATAGAACTGCAGTTTCTGTAATTAATGAACCAAACATTAAAGATGAATCATTGTGTGATGCCATAAAACTCTTATTAACAAGACAAAATGAAATAACTGTTAAAAAATTAAGCTAACCATTAAAAGAAAATGCAAAGGGTCACAGATTAAACACTTCTAATTTAAGACTTATATAAACTTACTCTTTGAGAATCTAATGCACTCAGAGGTTTGTCTCCTCCACTGCAGATTTCCCACAAAGTGGTACCAAAACTCCACTTATCTGCTGCCAAACTTAGGTTCTTAGGATTGTCAATACATTCAGGTGGAACCCATGGTATCCTCTCCTGAAGAACTGTTGAATCATATAACAAAATATGGTGATAAGGCTAAAAGAACTTTTCATTTAAAATTTGCTGATATGCAAGCTATTTTAAAAATAATCAGAATCACTGAATTTTTTAGAGCTAGAAGAGCCTAGAATTTTTTACAATATACCATGTCATCTCTACTATATTTACTAGAACTGGGGGGGGGAGGGAAGGGATAAGAATAAGCATTTATGCAGAGCCTACTATATGCCAGGCACTGTATTGAGCACTTTTACAAATACCTCATTTGATCTGCACAAGCACCCTTTCAAGGTAGGTGCTATTATTATTTCCATTTTACAGTTGAGTAAATTGAGGCAACATAAGTTAAGTGACTTGCTCAGGGACATACAGCTAATAAGTATCTGAGGCTAGATTTGAACTCAGGTCTTCCTGACTTTAGGCACAGCACTCCATCTACTACACCACCTAGTTGCCTCTAAACTATCTCCTGCATTAAAAAAACAAAAACAAAAACCACGCATACAAAAAAAAAGAACATTTTCTAAGCAAATTAGACTCAAATATTTTCATACATTTCTTTGCTTTTGTCACATTATCTGTTGGTTGAGCTGTTCTAATGGCTCAACATCAGTGTTAATTCTTTTTTTCATGTTAACAGTACATACGTTAAAGAGACAAGCTGCACACATAAGACTAGAGCCTTGGAATACCACGGAAGTGTTCCTAATACAGTTTGTTGTTTTCTTCCGTCAATACTTTCTAGGTTAAAGTCCTGAGGCCTGTAGTGCCACCAGAATTGTGCTAAGTAAGAAGGAGGGTATAGGATTTTGTATTCTTCCATATATACCCTGCTAGAATATAAACTCCTTGAAGACAAGGAATGCTTCATTTTTATCTTAGTATTTCCAACACCTAGTACAGTATCTGGAATATAGCAGATGCTTAAAAAATATTTAATAAAATTGAACTGAATTTGCTGACTTCTTGTTAGAACATTCAAAATTCTTAAATGCAGGAATAATATAGCATTTTACATACAGTATAAAAAAAACTTTATGAAGTTATAAGATGGTATCTCAGCTTTTGGCTGAAATGTTAAGTAGTCTGCAGCCTTATAGTTAATGGTTTAAAGTAGGAATAAAATGGTTCTTCTGCTGTAGAACAGATAATTACATATGTTAGCCTTTTCTCCTCATCTTTGAGGGTCAGGTCCCACAAGGCATTTCCTATCCTGTTTGCTTGACCAATTTAAGTACTACTGATAGTCACAAAAACCACAAAGTTTAAGGACCCAGGGGTTTTATCTGTAAAAATTCCAAAATGGTAATTAATTTAGATAATCCAAACATTCAATTTAATTAAAGTAAAAACAACATAAAAAATATTCAGGAGAATTATTTGGGTCAGGTAGATAAAAAATAATACTTATCTGATAATCTTACATTTCAATTAGTTGTGTTACATAGAAATTGCTTATTCTTTCAGTAGGCAAGAGATGAAAAAGTGAGGAAAAAACCCTAGAATCACATGAAGAGACAACTGAAGACTGGTTAAGGCTTCAGAGGATTAATATCCTGCATATTTTCTTAAATTTTTAATGAAAACAGGAAAAAATATCTGAAACACCCTTGTCTAACCATAAGAATATTGAGGAATCACTAATAAACAAAACATGAATATGACTCTGTTGCGTATTATTGTAAAAATTGTTAAAATATATAAAAGGCCTAAGAAGACCTGCATGTAATTTTTACTTAATTCTTATTTTACTACAAACATGTTAAAAATTTAATCTAGATTTTACTAATCAAGATCACAATAATACAATGAACAGTATTTTTTGTAAACCAACAGGCTATTTCAAGCTATCTCAAAATGAAACATATAGAAACATACAGAAAGCTAAATTAGAACAATGGAAAACTTACTGTCTTTTGGCAAAACTGTAATACTAATGCCAGGATCACTGAGCTTGATGAAAGGAGGATTTCCTGTCTTTCTGTCCTCTTCTCTGATTAGTAAAATGTTCTTAGTACATACATTACCATGAGTGAGGCTTTTTTCTTCCTATTAAAGGAGCACACACATACATTAGTATTAATTTGCCAATGTTTTGACTGTGTACAACATATGAAGAGAAACTGAGAAACATATATGATAAATATTTATTTGTAAAGTTAAGGAAATATAAGATACACTATATGTATCTCTGTTTCCCAAATTGTTACTTAAAAATAAAATTTTAATAATTATTTATTAATCCTCCTTAAATCTGAATTAGCTGTCTCTAATGCAAATAATGGGTAAAATGATACTTTGTCCTTTAAATATTTGAGAAGATGATTTTTCAGTAGAAACAATGCATTTTTAGCCTGGTGGCTCTTTTTTTTTCCTTTCTAAAAATGGTGAATTTTACATTGTCCTCCTACTTGCTCTTGAATATTGTAGGTTGGTGATATTGTGAGAAATCACAGGATGTTTATTCTGTGTTTTTCCATTTTCATCTTCGCTATTAACTGAGAGAGCAATGCACTGCCTTGAAGAGTTGGATTTTCTAGTCTTTTTCGATGCAAACGCAGATTTTGATTCTTGTTCTTTTTTCCATCTTTCTTTCCTATTACAGACTCTAACGTTGTGTTTTCTCCACTGAGTTTCTACTTTGGTCTCTCAGGCCTTGTGTTTTCATTCTTGTTTTCCCCAAAATTGTGGCTGATCCTTCCTCAGACAGTAGGCCTGAGGTTGCTTTTTCCTTATGCACGTATAGAAAACTGCTGCTCTAAAGAGTCTAATTTCTGAGATTGAGCTTCTGAATGATTGATTCTGAGTTTGAGCTTCAACCAAGTGTTCCAGCAGAAAAGGTGATGGGATAAGCCCTCTAGATCTTTTTAGTTCTGTCCCTCCCTATTTGGATCCTGATTTTTGCCAAACAAGAGATCACCCCAGTCTTTATTCTGTCCTTTATCAGTAATATCCTTTCAAGTTCTTTTGCTGCCTAGACTTCTCATCAAGCTTCAAAGTATTGAGCAAGGAACCTAAGTTCCACAAATTCAGTGTAACCAAAACCTTTCAACCAATCTGGATTACTTAGTTCACATGATAAATGCTTTGCACTTGGAGTAATCTTCTGAAAAAAATCTTTGATGGAACCCTGTCATGCCTTTGGGCAAACTGCCTAGAAAAGCAGCATAGTGCGGCAACCTGGGAAGACACATTTGGTTAAACTTGGGTTCCAGAGTAGCCCATGAAGTCAACAAGTAGGATGGAGTCACACTATACATATTGCTACCCTTACTGTGCTAAGTGGTGATCATCACCAGATCATTTGTCATATTAGTGCAACTAATTAGTTTGGGGACAGAAGTATTTCCCTTCACCACCATACTCAGAGAAGCAAAAAAGTGAGGGTATTCCTCTTCTTAATCATCTTTTTAATTGATGCTGACACACTGAAAAAATATTATGGTTTGCTGAATGAGAATCTTGCCCAGTCTTGCTGTCTGAACTAGTAATACTCTGCAACTGGGTCAGTGTGCTCTACTGGAACTTGCTTGCTTTCTAATAATCAAGCTATTTTTCCTTCTACCTGCCCTCAAGACATTCTGAAAAGCTTTTGTAATCACCAATTACTTATATTTTAAACTAGATAATGTCAAAAGTGCTTCTCTATTCTAAAGTTTTGCGAAAAATGAATAAGAAAAGGGTGGCAAAATTCTATTGTTGTAAATACCTGCATTTCTGGATAAGACATACTTTAAATCTGCCTATTAATGACAGAAGGTCTGTCTGATGAGTACTTTAACAATGACTTTTTTTAGTCTATGCAATTACATGAATATCCCCATAAACGTGCCTAGAATGAATACTTCTATCCTCTCTCAAGGTCTCTTTTGGATTCTGTGTCATACATTCACAATTTTCTCGTCTCCTCTTTCTAGGCAAAGATACATCTACTGTGCTATAAGACAAAAGGAGATTTTCCTTGTTTACTTACAAGAAAATGCATGGCCCAGGCCAATTGCTTGGCCACTTCAAGCTTCCATAATATGTTTATAGAATTTTTGTTCTTTTTCAGGTATGTATCTAACGATCCAAATTTCACAAATTCTTGAACTAGAATATCTAAAAAGCAAAAGCATACATGTGCACTTGAAAAAAAAATACCATTTAAACATTTACAGATCATACTATACATGAGTATTATACATAAAATTAAGACAAAATTAAGTAACATAAGGGAAAAAAAGAATAAACATGACCAATTTTTAAAATTTGTTTTATTTTACCACAGCTGTGCAAGAAAGCCTAAGTTATGACATATGCAATATGCTTATTTTATTATATAACAATTCCTAGTGTTATTTACTGAAAAACTGCTACATATTCACTTCCAGTTGAAAATTTTTCACAATAGTTTAGTCTCCCTTTAATAGGATGAGCAGCTGAAGACCCCCCAAAAATTATGTAAATATATCTTTCTACAAAATAGACTATAATTGCCATATTATAGACAAAAAGAAGTTCAAGTATTTCAGTTAATCATTTGTAGCTTCTATATAAAAATACATTGCCAGGAAATTAAAATATTAAGAGTAATTCCTTGTTCATTTATTCTTTCAGTCAAGCCATCAAATCTTTTGTCAGAACAAAACAAATTTTCTTTCAAAAAGAACCACAGGCTTGTCTTGAGAAGTGAAGTTCACCTAAGCAATTAGTTACCAAGGTCAAAGGTTCACAAGGCCATGGTTGTTTTTAAATCAACTTGCCATTAAACCTTATGGTTGCTACCTGGATCCAGGACTGGATTTCAAGTTTGAGTGTGATTGTAATATCTCTTGAATATGCCCCCTTCTCTCTTCTGATACGTCTATCACTCTGGTACAGGCCCTCATTTCCTCACACAGGCTATTGCAGTAGGCTTCTAGCTAGTCTGCCTGCCACAAATCTCTCCCCACTCTATTCCTTCCTTTATGCAGCTGCAGAAGTGATTTTCCTAAAGCAGATACCTGACCATGTCATCCCCTCCTCAACAAACTCCATTGGCCCCCTATCACCTCCAGGATCAAACACATAATTCTCAGTTTGGCATCTATAGCCCTTGATGGCCTAACTCCCACCCCTTCCACCTTTCCATTCTTCTTAAACCTTACACCACCCCTTCCACATACTCTCTGACCCAGTGACACTGTCCTTCTTGAGGTTCCTCTGAACAAGACACTGCTCTTGGCTCCAGGCATTTTCTCTGGATATCCCTCATGCTCAGAATGCTCTCCCTTCCTCATCTCTATCTCTTGGCTTTACTGGCTTCCTTCAAGTTCCAGATAAAATCTCTCCTCTAGGAAACCTTTTCCAATCCCTCTTAATTTTAGTGCCTTCCCCTCTATTGATTATTTCCTATTGATCCTGTATAAAGCTTGTTTATATTGTCTCCCCCATCAGACTGTGAGCTCCTCAAGGGCAGGAACTGTCTTTTGCCTATTTTGTATCCCCTGCACTTAGCACTGTGCCTGGCACACAGTAGGAATTTAATAAATGCTTTACTGATCGTCACAAGAGGCTCTAACTAAATAACTACACTGCCTACCATACATTACATCTGCTGGATGAAATTTTTTGGTTTCAGGACTCCTTTACATTTAAAAAAATTACTGAAGACCTCTTAAAGAGCTTTTGTTTATGTGGGTTATATCCATCTATATTTATGGTATTAGAAAATAAAATATCTCAGACCCCTGAAAAGGGTTCTGGAGACCTCTCTGGGAGCTTGAAAACTACCGTACTAGATTACAAACTCCTTGAGAGCTAGAATCCTATCTTATTTATATTTCTATATCAATTCAATGGTCTAACACAGTGAATTGCACACAGTAAATATTTAATAAAATGTTAAATATTTGTTAAATGCTGAAACAAAACATGAAAATGATAGCGTTTGTTTTACCTAAAGACCAAGTTTTAAAAAATGAAAGATGCTAATTCACATTATAGCTTTGAACACTGTATCATGAATGAAAAAATAGTTTTAAAAAGAATCTGAAGTAGACTTCTTATTTGTATTTATGTCATGCCAAACTTCAACATTTCAATGAAGCCATGATCTCTCACTGATATGTGCAACCTCCCCACCCCCTGCAATCTAGTGACACTGGCCTCCTTGCTGTTCCTCACACATGGGTCAATCTTCTCACTCCATGAATTTTACTCTCCCTCTTCATTTCCACCTCCAGGCTTTCCTGGCTTCCTTCAGGTCCCAGCTAAAATCCCACCTTTGGCAAGAAGCCTTTCCTAAATCCTCTTAATGTTGGTGACTTCTCTTAGAAGATTGGTAATCTTAGGAGATTATTTACAATTTATCCTATCTATATCTTGCTTGTACATAATTGTTTGCATGATGTTTCTCCCATTAGACAGCAATCTCTTAGAGAACAGGGACCATCTTTTGCTTTTATTTGTATCTCTAGCACTTGGCACAATGCCTGGCACCTAAGAGTAACTTAACAAATGCTTGTTGACTTGACTTGATAATAATCCATATACATCTTCTTACCCTGAGTAATTCTTACTCAAGTTCTCGCCCACAGAAAATTCACACGGATCCACCCAACATACAGGAGGCTTCTCTCTATCTTGATCTTTTTACATTTTGTTGGTACCAGTGTCACTTTTGGGCCATCCATTCACCATCATTTGCTACTAAATCTGCAGGTCCCTACAAGGGACCAACCCAGGTGGTGGCCTATGACAGGTGGTAACCTGTCATACTATGAGTGAAAAAAACTGATTCTGTTACATGTCTTTAAATGAGCCTGCATACTTGCACTCTGAAAATCAGTTAACACCTGCTTTTTTGCACTAATGAAAGGGAGTTAAGGTGCAATTAATATAGAAATATTGAATAATATATTTATATTTGACTTTTGCAGACTTGGTCTAGAATTCCTAATTATGTTTTATCCTAATACTGAAAGTATTTAGCATGTACTGAGCATATATTGTCAGCAAAGGAAGGAAAATTAAAAGCAAGGTGGATGAAACAGAAACAACCTCAGGTTTAAAAGTTGCACATAGTCCACATGCAGATAACAGAGAGCAGAGTACATGAAGCTCCATTTGTACTTTACTTTAGCTAGTCTAAGTATCAAGTAAAAAGATGGAACAATTAGGATGGACGCAAGTTACATAAAAATAGACATTACCATTTTTAAGAATGAAGATAATACTTGAACATACAAATAGTACTAATAAATGAAGAAATCACGAATTATACTTCCATAATATTCACTACTTTCCAAATCTCTATGAGAGTTTAATGCTATCACCAGTATAGGGCCCTGTCAATTAATTGAGAGAAGAAAAATGTAAAGCTACAGGCCCTATGCAACTGCTATCATATGTGACCTAGGTATCCTGAAAAATGTACTGAATAAAGGCTTTAAAAGCATGTAAAGAAACATTTTGCAGGTGGTAGGAACAACCATTTTCCATATCCACTGAAAAAATTAGCTTAAATTTTAATATTAAGGGCTCAGGCTACACATAAGACTTCCTGAATGGAAGGCTTATAAGACTGAAATGTATTATTAAGGATATTGTGGAATTCCTTTTCTGGGTCATGTGCTTTACAAATTGTATCATTTTAAGGTCTAGATGAGTAAGATGCCAAAATATCATATTTAATTAGTTTTGTTAAAATATAATCACTTTAATGTTTTTTCTACTCAACCCAAAGAACTGGTGATTGAACTGTTTTTTTTTTTTTGAAACTGAAATGACCAGATGCTAACATCTAAACAGCTGTAATCACAAGCAACAGTTGACATTTTGAACCCTATGGTTCAGGCATTTTTAATGCAATGCAAGAACAATTTTATTTAAATCTCTACAGAAACTTAGATTTTCCATTTGAAAGGCTGTGCTGAAAATTCCTATATCTGCTGGGTTTTGATAAATTACAATTTCTATGTATTTAGCTATGCTTCTGAAAAAGACCTTCCTGTATCAGCAGAATGGACCTCTCTAATGGGAAGAACATGAAATTAACACAAATGACCAAACATTTTACTTACTCTCTTCTCCACAGACACAGACTCCATAATTTAAAACCAGATGCTTGTAAGAAAGCTGGCTCATCATGCTTGCCGCTTCAAAAAAAGACTGGAAGGAATAAAAAAAATATATATTAAGAGAAGGAAGGTTACTAAGTAATAAGCATGTGCTGTAATGTCATATATAATTTGATGTCTACAGGATTTATAGGCCAGAGGTTCTGACTGGGGCTGGGGTGGGGGGCGCAGAGATCAATAGCTGTGACTCTACCAAGAGTAATAACAACAATCTACTGCTATTGTCAGAAGATCAAATAAGTCAATCAGTCAGCTGACAAGTATTTACTATGTGCCGGGCATTCTGAAGATACACAGAAAGGCAAAAAGAGTCCCTGCCTTCAAACAGCTCACATTCTAATGGAGGAGGCAACAGGTAAATAACAATATATTTTATATTTTACATACACACAGTATTGTGTATATATACATAGTATGATATATATACATGTATATGTGTGTGTATATATATATAATACTTTGCATATGTATATATTATGCACACACAAGACATTTACATAGCAGATGGAAGATAATCTCAGAAGGGAGATGCTAGCAACAAGAGGGACTAGGAAAAGTCTCCTGCAGAAGGTGGGATTTGACCTGAGTCTTAAGGAAGCCAGGATGATAAAGAGATGGAAGAGAAGAGGGAGAACATTCTAGGAATGGGGCCAGGAGATGGCAAGTTGTGTGGAAGCAGCCTAGAGTAGCTCGATTAGAGTCCCTAGGAGGGGGCCAAGTGTGCAAAGACTGAAAAGATATGAAGGGGTCAGGTCATGAAGGGCTTTAAAGGAAAACACAAAACTGTATATTTGATCCTGGAGAGAAAAGGGAGCCACTGGGGTTTAGTGAATGGGATGGGGGTGGGGGGGGTGGGAATGTGCATGGGGGGGGTGGGATGAGAAGAGGGAGTGACATAATCAAACCTACACTTAGGAAAATCACTTTGGTAGCTGAATGGAGGATGGCTTGAAAGCAGAAAGACTTGATTAAGGGAGAACAATTAATTCAAAGGCTGTTGGAGTAGTCCAGGTAAGAGGTGGTAAGGGCCTGAACTAGGGTGGTGGCTGTGTGACTGGAGAAAATAAGGCATATATTAGAGATTATGAGGAAGCAGAAATGGCAAGATTTGAAAACAGACCAGATATGTGGGGACAAGTGATAAGTCAAGGATAACACTAAGGTTTTGAGCTGGTAAAAGGATGGTGGTCACCTCAACAATAATATGAAAGTTCAAAAGAGGGGAGGGTTTGAGGAGCAAGATGAGCTCTGTTTTGAACATGTTGAGTTTTAGATGCCTAAAGGGCATCTAGTTCAATATGTCCTAGAGATGGTTAATTAGATCATGATAATCATCATTTCCAGGGAGATAACAATCAAATCTACGGGAGCTGATGAGATCACTGACAGAACATAGAGGGAAAAGAGAAGGTCCAGGACAGAGTTTGGAAGCACACATACAGTCAGTGGATGACATGGATGAAGATCTAAGAATCATTTGCATAAGGATGATAGTTGAACCCATGGGAGCTGATGAGATCACCAAACAAGATGGAATGGATCAAGAGTTCCTAACTTTTCTAAAATAATGGGTAAACCCCCGTGGCAATCAGGTGAACTTATAGAACTTGCTCAGAATTAGGTTTTTAAATACACAAAAAAATTTAATTTTATAATATTATAAAGGAATTATAAATAATGTTATAATTACTTATTAACTGTAAAGGAAACCAATTACATTGAAATAGTTATCAAAACATTAAAAGAAAGTTCATGGACCCCAAGTTAAGAACCCAGGAGAAGGAGGGAGAAGAAGGCCCAGGACAGAGTTTGGTTGATACCTATGGTTAGCAGGTAATTTATTAGGTTTTAGGTTTTGCCCCTTCTCCTGCTTTATGAATTAAGTTATGGATGAGCCTACCCTTAAAGAGAGGTTTTATTTTGGAGAAACTCCAAGGCTAGTCTGAGTTGTACAAATAGCAGCAAGGGAGGGAGGTGAGGATAGGAGGCCCCTATTAGTGGTAATAGTAAACAAGAAAGATTTATTCTAATACAACTGGTATGCCACTACTGGAAGTGACAACTTGGGTAGGGAAGGATGGTTGTACCTTACTGCTCCTGGACCTCTTGGGTTCCTGGCATTCTAATACTTGCCTGGCCTACCAGCTCTGGCCTATGGAGGTCATTTGAAGTGTCACAATACTCAGAAGAAAAGGCTAATATTAATTAGCTTGAAAAAACATTTCTTTTATGAAGTACATCCTTACTTTAATCTGATTATAAAAATGATGAGAAAAAGTTGTTGCTTCAGGGATTTTTTTTTTTATTAAAGAAGAGAGGTTTGTTTGATGGAAAAAAGGTCTCTTTGTGAGCATACTTTAATCATTACCCATTAAGAGGACCAATGATGAAGAATGCTACCCACCTCCGGGCAGTGAGGCAACAGATTAATCTACAGAATGAAACACATTTTTGGATATGGCTAATTTGGGAACTTGTTTTACTTGCCTGTTTATTTGGGCAGCTAGGTGGCATGGTGGGTGGATAGAGTGCCAGGCCTAGAGTTAGGAAGACTCATCTTCCTGAGTTCAAATCTGACCTCAGATACTTATTAGCTGTGTGACCTTGGGCAAATCACTTAACCCTGTCTGCCTCAGTTTCCTCATCTGTAAAATGAGCTGGAGAAGGAAATGGCAAACCACTCTAGTATCTTTGCCAAGAAAACCCTAAATGGGGTCAGAGTTGGACATGACTGAACAACATGTATATTCATTATAAGAGCTTTGATTTTCTTCTTTTGGGACGGAGGAGTGGGAGAAGAAAAAAAATGTTTGAAAACTTAAAAAAAATTTGTCAGGAAACAGCTGTAAATAAAACATCATAATTATTACATAGTTCCACAACAAGAACAAAGTCAAATGAGTTAAAAAAAAAGTAAAATTACCCTTTCTACCACATTAACTACTCAAATAGGATACAAACCTCTGAGTAATTTCTATGTGCTTTATCCAGAACTTTTAAAAGGACTTCTGTTTCATGGAGTTGGCCATAGTCTCCTATTTCTCTTCTTATACCTTTAAAAATCTTGGTAAAAGTGCCTTGCCCAAGGCTTTCATTCTTTTAAAAAAAAAGAGAGAGAAAGTTTAAATGTGGAAAGAAAAATGTTGGAAAGCAATAAAAAAGTAGGTCAAATACGAAAGCAAGATATCCATACTTGCCCGCTAACCTGGGATTTAGGGGTCTATCAAGTGATCCTTCCATTCCATTAAATAATAATGTAAGACTGAAAACAAGGGCAATAATAGCACACGTGATACTGACTAAAATACTTCAATATTCTATAATCCAGGAAATTTATAATGGTCTCAACAGTTCAATATAGTAATATACTAAATTATGCTAATATAATTAATTTAATATGCTGTTTCCAATTAATTTAATATAACATTTATTACAATTATACAAAAACATAACAAGTTCCCAAGGTATTGGTAGTTGCATTTTGAAAATAACTACGGAGGAATGTTCATTAGTTTCTTTTAAAGTTAACCAATTGCTTTTAATTTGTGTGTCCTTACATAAAGAGTGGCAGTGATGAGATCAACCCAGTCTAGTGTTTTTTTCCACTACCCTATGATGCCTAGTATACCAGAGTAGATTTTTTCATTGTAGAAGGGATTAAAAGGCTCCTTTTCAGGTCTGAAAGGGAATCTAATAACTTATACTTATTCATTTTTTAATGACTTCCTCGGTAAAACCTAAGTTTAATATCACAGTATATTATTAAAACTCCTAGCATATTTTCTCATTCCTAATCCAAGTTTAATATTATACTTGCTTCCATGTCTTTTCTATAATAGTAATAAAACAAATGATGAAGCAAGTTGAAAGAAGACATTTTTTCAAAGTGCTACATCCAAATTTTAAACATTTAAATGGAAAATTATCTGCATTGAATGACTTACATATATTAAATCTTCATTTCTGATTTTATGAAATACCATTTGGTTCACATTATTATGCCTCTGCAATGTTGGTGATGTGGAAACATCAGAAATACCATTACTCCTGAAGACTAAAAGATTCGATTTATCTAGAGAACACAGAGTCAAAAGGGAAAAGAACATGTATTTGTCAACAATGTAAATTAACTGGTAACCTAGCACAGTGCCTAATAAATAATCGAAGCAAATTATTGATAATTTTAAAGAACACAATACATATAGTCACTCAGAATGTTTACTGATCCCTGATTGATCTTCCTTTAAAATTTTATTATGTCTGAAGTTTATTCATTAAACTTGATCCTCAAATATTTGAACTGAAGATATATTCCCAGGGAAATGAATAAAGCATAATTAAATAATGAATCAAAATAGTTTCATCCAGAATATAAACAGATACCATTTTTTCAATGCAATCACTGCCTATTTCTCAAAACATTTACTTCAGCAAATAACAAGCTTTTTTAAATCCTTCAGAAAGAAAAAACTGGTAAATCTTGAATGTTTGCAATTATTCCTAAAGTTGGAACTGACTAGTGCATCTTTAGTGCTGGAAACATGTTAAGAATCAGGAGGTGGCAAGATCAGCTCTATAAGGGAGATGTGGAAAGGCTTCAAATTTTAATTCTCTGGTGCAATCCAATGTTGCTTTGGTAATATGGAAGTGAATGCTGTTCTATGGTAGAATAACTTCTATTTTTAGGGCACTTCCTTTTTTTTTTTTAAACGATATGGAACATTGTGAAATCTATAAAGTACAGTCAGTAACACTTATCACTGTATTGTTTTCCCTTAATGACAATGCTATACAATTTTTGATACCTAGTCATTATTATCTAGGGCAGCTAGGTGGTGCAGTGGAAAGAGTACAAGGCCTGAAGTGAAGATCCACCTTCATGATTCGAATCTAGCCTTAGACACTTACTAGCTGTATGACCCTGGGCAAGTCCACTTAATCCTGTTTGTCCCAGTTTCCTCATTTGTAAAATGAGCTGGAGAAGGAAATGGCAAACCACTCCAGTATCTTTGCCAAGAAAACACCAAAGGCAGTCATGAAGAGTCAGACATGACTGAAAAATGACTGAACACACAGAACACACATTATTACCTTCCCAGCAGTGGCTAGGAAGTGGCTTCATTTCCTGTGGGAGCATTTATTTAATTCTACTGTTTACCTTGCTTTTGCTTTGGGAGACATAATAATGTACCTACATTTCAGAAACAGTTCACATGATCTGAACACACAGTTTGATGATTAATGGTTTCATTATTCCCAAATTGTACACACTTTCCATAACAAGTTTCACTTGGTTTGACCCTTTCTGACAGTAAAAACTAGATGACACTTCACTGTTCAACTGCAGTGGAATCTGAAAGAGGAGCCACCATTTTGAAAATTGTCAGTGACAATAAATCCATCTTAATTACTGACTTCCTTTCCCTCCTCTCAATCTCTCTCCTCCACGAGGCTCACTGATCTTTATTACATTTATCTTCATTTCCTTGATTAATGGAGTTTTTATGCATTTTTGTTTTGGGCAGACATATTACTTCACATTTTTCTCATTTTAGAGCTACAGAAAGTGAGGCACTAAAAAATTAAATACAAATATCTTTACTTTCACTTACGCACAAGTGTCTAACAGTACTTCTCACCAGCTCAGTATATACATATCTGACATATTACAACTTGTGCTTTACAATGAAATACAGTATACCAAGAACACCACCATTCTAGAAGCTCACTATATTAGGGACAAATAAAAAGTATAAAAAAAATCTGGCCTTGTTCCAAAGTGAGGATGGTTGCCCATTAATAGGAGAACAAGTCAATCTGTAACTCTTTTGATACTTTTTTTTGAAATATGTGTACGATATCCATGTAACAGCAAACGAAAAATGACTAGAAAGTCTCCTTACCTTTGGGCTTTGGGGGGCAACACTTGGTAAACTGGAAAATTATGCTATCTGATCGGACAGTTTCCATTTGATAGCAATTCAAAAGGTCTTTAAGGTTAGTGAAATTCTTCTTAGTTCCACTGAGGTTGAACTCCCCATTCTCATTTTTTGTAATCAAACAGTGCTTATAATCAGTGACATTTTCCCGCTGTATGAGTTTAATCATAAAGATAGAAAAAAAACCCATCACAATACTGTCTCAATGATTAAATTGGCAAGAGGGATTTTATGAAAAAACAAAAAAAAACAAAAACCAAAAAACAAACCCAAACCCCAAAATTCCCCAAAAACAAAACAAGCCACAAGAGCCTATTTGGAAATTTAAACTCTGATATCTAAAGCACTGCCATTATGTAAGTGGCCTTCTTGTCAAAAGGAACCCTCTAATTATATCATAGTAGTGCCTTAGAAATGAGTCCCAACAATAAATAACACAATGATAATCATTTTTAAAAACTGAAGCCTCCCATTAAATAAAATAGCTATGACAAATATCAAAGAGTTCACAGGTTCTTTTCCAACTTTTCTGTTTCCACTTTCTTTACTCGTTCCCTAATAAGCAGTTTAAGAGAATAAAATGGGGCAAATTCTGTCTCAGCTTGCTACTTTCTGTACATACTCTCTCAGTGAGCAAATCAAACTTTCATAGCTATCATCCCTATGTAATAATAGCTAAATAGTGCTTTAAGATTTGCAAAGCACTTCACATGTCATCTCAGCAGGGCAACATAGTGTAACATTTTATTGCATCTTACCTTGTAATATTATTTCATTCATGTGCTTAATCCTTGATTTCCCTAAAATATTTTAAGTTTCTTGAGGTTTAGAGACTATATCATAATTCTTTTGTAACCTTCAAAGCAGCTAGGCACTGTGCTAGGTATGTAGAAGAAGCATTCCATAAATACTTGCTGGATTTGATAGAACTGAAACATAAGTGTGATTATTTTGGTAAATGTCACTAATGCGCTAAGAAAAAAAATTAAGACCTACTCATTATTCCATATGTATCAATTTGTTGCTCGAGAAATGCTCACATGCTCTTGGATTACCCATCTCAGAATACTCAAGGAAGTAGCATAATTTCGACCAAATTTTAAACCCAAATGCTAAAATGAAAATGGTCAGATTTGTAAAGAAAACTTCTCATTTCAATTAGGAATCAAAGATGTTTTTAAAATAAGAATAGTTATAATCATAAAAAGCTAATTTTATTCTATTATTATATGAACTACATCTAAGCTACTGTAAATATTGGCCCTAAATAATAGCATAGTTGACAGATAAAAAGATAGTATAGTGGATGGAGTGCGAGTCTCATAGTGAAAAAGACCTGAGTTCAAATACCACCTCTGACACACACTGTCTGTGTGACCCTGAGCAAGACACGGAACTCTCTCAGGAACCCACAAGCAACTTACAAAGACTAAAATTGCAGAGAAGATGCCTATGTGCACTGGCAGAGGAAGTACCACACCAGAAGCTGTGAAATCACAGGGCCAATTTTTTAAAAAAGTTGACAAATCACTTTTACATCTCACTTAAACCATACAATATGAGGTAAGCTAGAAAAGTATTATTATTCTTGTTTTATGAATGAGAAAACAGAAATGTAAAGTGACTTACCTAAAGCTACATAGCTAAAACGTGGCTAGGGAGGACTATGACCCAGTTCCCATTCCAGTCCTTGATTCTTAATTTGCTATTTCTTTTAAACAGTGAATGCTAGAAATCTGCTTTCAGAATTTATGGAACTACCTGTTATGCAATATCTCCTTATTAGGTACTTCCGTACTAAATCCTTCCTTAGACAGGGTCCAACACCAATCTATTTTACATCAAAATCTTCACTGTATTGAAGTTTTAGCACAGTTTTATGCTTTCAAAGAGGAAGATTGTAATTCACCTGAGCATCAAGTTTAAAGGCTCAAAACTATTCCTTAAAAAGAGATTACATCGTTTAAAGACTATGAGAGGCAAGGTTGTGTGGTGGAAAGAAGAAGAGGTTTAAAGACAGGGCAGACCTAGGTTCAAGCACATCTCACACACTTAAAGTTGAACGATGGCTTAATTTCTGTGAGCTTCAGTTTCTGCATCTGTAAAATGGGGATAATAATATCTGCAGTATTCAATTCATAAGGGTCAAATGAGATCAAGGTCTATAAAGGGCACTTTTCAAACCTTAAAACTCTATGGAAATGTTAGCTATTATTATAGTGCTTTTATTTCCTTATGATTTCTTATTTTTCTTTATACCTTTATACATTTTAATAATGAATTAAATTGTTTATAAGCTATTTTGTTCTTCTTTGTTTGGTAAAGTTCTCCAAGTAAAATTAAATCTTAAAGCACTCGAGGGCAGAACTGGATTGGGCAAAATACTGTTTGACTGGTGAGACGATGAAAATGGACAAATTGCAAGGTGAGATGATAAAAGAAATTTATTGTAGTTTATTTCTATAATTTTTTTCATTAATTATCCAAATAATGTGATGACTCATTATGGCATACCAATAAAATCTATGCCAGAAGATGGTAAATTATGGAGTATCCTATTAATCTGGAAAAGTTTTGAATATGGGGCCAACAATGGATGGACTATATATAGTTGTCCAAGGAATGGCCTAGCCAAGACTGGAGAGGTTCATCAACAGAGGGCTGACCACTAGATGATGAATTTTTTCAGTGCTATCAAATAACAAAGACTACTAACTAAAGCACCAAATGAGTTGAGGGTTACAATAGGGGAGTAAGTACTCACATGGACAAAATCACAGATCTTTTAGGTGTTTAAAGTAAGACATAAAAGGAATCTTGGAAGAATAAAAGTTCCATTTCCTGCAGACTAAAAGTGGGAGTTCAAACAATAATATGCAAGCTATTATACCCAAAGGATGGTTGCAATTTTGACTATAGACTAAGGAATAAAGTTAAATGTGCAAAAATATTTGGAATAGATAAGCTCTTTCTTGTTCTGATAAGAAGGATACTATATATAGTTCATCAACACAGTCTACTCACCTCAACAACAAAAGTGAGGAAATATGTATTAAAGTCCTTAGGGCTACATCGAAGAACGTAGAGGCCAGTCTGATTACCTGCTTTCTTCAGTTTACTTATGGCAAAATCCATCCTGAAGATAAAGAAGAAGTTATGTATTTACCAGGAAAACAATAATACGAGCATAATTAACTCTACCGACAATGATCACCACCACCACTACTACTACTATATATGTGTATTGTATAAATATATACATTATATATATTCACATTTCAAAACCAGATTTTTCCTGTTACATTTATATGCACAATAAAAGCTTCAAATAGAGGAATCACTATGGATAGTAGGACCAAAATATTTATCATGAAAATATTAAAAATAAAACTGAAGGGTCTCCAAAAAATTGAGGCTCTTTATTCTTTACGGTTGTGGGTAATTTTTCTAAGGGAAAAAGCTATTAACTATTCATACTGAATTCAAACCAATCTTGGGGATGCTCCTATTGCTTTGGAAACACACAAGAAGACATTGGTGACTTTTGTGGTGGAAAAAGTCTACCAGAAACAAACAAATGACTCTATTTTCTTGAAGTCTTCTGGTCATAATTCTATATTTAAAATAATCATTTTCTTTCACAATACCACATATATTTTTGATTACCTCCCAAATCAAGATGGCATAAAATTTTTTGTGCAACTGATTCTAAGGCATGTACTAATATAATAATATACATGACACATAACTGTAGTAATTCAAATAGTATCAAAGTCTTAAGAAAGACCATATTCATATTGTCATTGACAATTTGAAGCAAGTTAAAACAAAAAAAAATTTGTTTTGAAAATTTACTTACAGATGACACATAGGTTGAGTATCTTTAAGGATATTTAGACAGTTAACAAATTTTATAAGCATATTGATTGGGGTTAATATGTCATTATTTATGTTGTACAAAGTATCCTGGTGGGCCTTCTCCCTCCCCCATTTTAAAAGTGTGCATTACTTACGAAATTGGGCCATGACAGTTGCTTTGGATATTTTCAAGGACTGTTGGGGGCGCTACTTCTTTACAGAGGTAATGATGTGCATCTGCAGTTAATCTATAGTATCCATCAATTAATGATACAAAAGATAGAGCTTCTCTCAATGAGTGAAATTCAATTTCCTGAAGGCAATGAGGTATAAAAGAAAATGAATATCTACCAATACTGTTTAAGAACCACCTAATAAATGCCAACAGTGTACTAGATATTTTACACAAAGACAATATGTCCTAAAAATGATACAAGTTTCTTAAGTTGTGCACATTTAGATTTATTATAGCATCAAATGTTAATAGCAGGCAAAGATACCTCAAAAAGTTACCTGCTTCTTAATACATAGTGGTACTTATATTCCATTATGTTATATGTAACTTTCCAGAAACATATTTCAAAGAAGATGCTAAAGTTTTACTATGATAACTAACTATAGTTCTTTTTTTCCTTTCATTATGTCAGTTCCTACAAGGTGGCTCCCCCATATGGCTTAGAAAGACAACATTAAAAGGTTTTCTTTAACACAAACAATGGGAAGCTTCACTGAATATGACTTTCTCATATTACAAACACTTTTACCTTCTCTCCATACTTTCAATTCTTTGGCTTTATGCATTCCTTGTAGACAAAGCACATTATTCCACACATCTCTAATATACTTATCAGGTATTATTTCCTCTTTTATAATTAATAATTTGTATATATTTTATTTCCCCCCTACTCAAAGTAAATTCCATGAAAGTAAGGATTTTATTTTACCTAAATTCTGTTTTTCTCCTATAACCTAGCACAAAGTAGGTATTTGATAAATATTCATTAAAGTTAAGAAACTAAAACATTTTGGAATATAATTATGTACTTGCAATTATGATCCTTTTCTAACACATACTAGCTGGATGACTTTGAGCAAGTGGCTTGATCTCTTAATGCCACTAGGAAATTCTCTAAAGCTAAGGTACAAAGAAGTATCAATCTTCATTGGTAAGCTTCATAAGTTCCTGACAGAGAGCTCACTAGGCCAATGAAATAATTGGGGCAGATAAATGAAAATTAAAAAAAAGTGTGTGTGTGTGTGTGTATGTAAAATTGACAGCCATGAAGGATCACATTTCAGTTATAAAGAATGATAGGGAAGAGATTTTATTATTTATGTTAAAAGTAAAAAAAAAATCACACAAAATGTTATAAATAGAAATCACTGAAAACAAATATTGCAAAACTGATAGTGGTAAATTACTTATGTGATTAAATCAATAAATATGCTGAGGGCAGCTGGTGCCACAGTGGACAGAATTATCAGGCCTGGAGTCAGGGTTGTTATGAGGATCAAAAGTGATAAAAATGGCAAAGCGCTTAGTACAGTGTCTGGGCACATAGTAAGTGCTATATATATATATATATATACACACACATAAATATATATCTATGTATATATATTTATGTATGTGTGTTTATGTATACACACACAAATATATAAATGTTAGCTTTTATTATTAAAAGAATCATAAAGATTGTTCAATCTCTAAATTTTTAAATAGAAATAACCATAGAAAAGCAAAGAATCTCACAGCTCACAAATACTTGGGAAGTCTTGTAATTTTTCATTTTGAAATTCCCAGATGAAAAATGCTCCTTAAGTGCAACAGTAAATACTCTTAGCTGCCAGAAGGCCTTTGCTACTGTCTGTTTTAAAAGAAAAATGTTTCTACTTCATTTCTCATTACTCCCCAATGCATTTCACTTGCTCTGGTCGAGCTAATCTGCTTACTATCACTTGTTCCTGATTTGCTTAATTTATTTACATAAAGTTCTCTCCCAGAAGGTCTTCCCCTTTCCTCCCCTCAAGCCATGTCCCCTGTCTCCTTTAAAAACTATCGATGTAAAAAAAATTAACCCCACCAGGCTCTGACCACTCCTCTTCTCTCTACTCTTTAGGCACTTACTCATGTACATTATCATCAGAATTTAATTTTATGCTTCTAATTTTGCTATTTCTTTTGTAGCTCTGTTATCACTTAATCTACAGGGCTCTAATCTACCGATTCTATGAAATTATTGTTTTATAAGTGCATGAATGAGCAGGAAAAAAAAAATTGAGACATAAATGACCAAATCCCAAAGGTTTTTTTTTTTAAACAGATTGCACATAATAGTATTTCTGACTCATATCTACCTATTACACTGGGGAAATCCCCTCAAGTTTCTAGTTTTTGTGAGAAGTAGTAACTACATAGGTTCCTGACCATTTCAGGCTATCATGATAGTCACATTAACCATAAAAAGCCGAGTAGAAGAGCACTAATTACGGATAATGTACCAGAGAAGAAAAAGCACGTTGTGATTTCAGTTAAAACTTTAATATTTGAGTGGTGTGTGTGTGTGTGTGTGTGTGTGTGTGTGTGTGTGTGTGTGTGTGTAGACAGAGAGCAAAATATTAGGTATTTTCAAGATACAAAACAAAATGAAGGGCCAATTATTGCCCTCAAGAAGATTACAATTTAGTTGGAGAGACAAAACATGTTTTTTTTTAAGTGATGTCGGCACAAGAGCTCCTACTTCTAAAGTGTTGTCTCTGCCATGTTCTCTAATGAGAATGGAGAAGTCCTAGTTTGAATGTAATTATGCTACTATGTCATAAAAGTAAAAACCATTTTCAAACTTTGTCATCATAGCTGTATTTATGAAATTGAAAACATATATTTTCATGTCAGTGCTTGATAGCAGATGCTAAATAAATGCTTGTTGATTGATTGATTTTATCACATTTGACTCCAAGAAAACTAATAAGTGTAATTTGTAAAGAGAAGCAGAAATTTCTGAGTCTTTAGGCAACTTATATTTTAAAAGTATAACTTCTTTTTAGTCCAGTCATTTATGCATGGCATCATCATCATGAGAATTTCCTAAATGTCTAAGAATACTTTTATATAAAGAAGTCTAAGCCAATAATAACTTGAAAGATAGTCATTGAACAGATTAAATAATCTAATTCACATATACACACATATGTCATAAGAGGCTCTTGAAGGAGTTCTAAGAAGATCTTCATATACTGACTGATCCATTTTCTACCCTGAGTTTTAGTCCCATATCACCAATTACCTATTAGACACTTTGAACTGGATATCCCAGAGACATCTTAAACTCAACATGTCTAAAACTGAACTCATCATCTTTCCACCTAAATCCTTACCTCTTCTAAACTTCCCCTTTTCTGAGGAAAACACTATCATCCTTCCAGTGCCTCAGGTTTGTAATCTTGGCATGATTCTCAATTTTCTCTCTCATCCTACGTAGCCAACTAGTTGCTAAATCTTGCTTTCTACCTTTACAACATCTCCTTCATCGTAACCTTTTTCTTCACTCACTCAGGGTCACATTTTAGTTTAAGCGCTCATCACCTCTTACTTAGATTATCATAATAGCCTCCTAATTGGTCTCCATGCTTCAAGTATCTCCAGTCCTCTCTAGTTCACTTTATATTCTGGTGCCCAAATGATTTTCCTTAAGTACAGGTCTATGAGATTCCCTTATTTAACCAGCTGCAGAGGCTTCCTATTTCCTGTAGAATAAAATATAAATTCCTCTGTTTGGCTTTTAAATCCCTACATAACGTGGCCCCAAACCAGTTTCATTAGACATTATGCGTCCTCCCCACTCAGTAATCCAGCCAAACTGATCTTTCTGTTTCTCACTTAGAGTACTGTATCTCCCATCTCAGTGTCTTTGCACTAGTGGTCTTCCAGACCTGCAATGTAATTCTTCCTTACCTCCACGTCCCTGAGTTCTCTCTTACTCTAAGATGTAGCTTAGTAACCATCTCCTGCAGGAAACCTTTTTTGATTCCCTGCAACAACTAGTGCCCTAGCTCTCACACCACCTATCGAACTACTTTCAGAGTGTGTCTGTATGTATTCATTAATTTTATATAATTATGCTGTATATATTTTTATATGTACTTCTTGTCTCCCTCATTAGAATGCAATCTCAGTGCAAGTAGGGATTATTTCACTCTTTGTACTTGTATCCCTGGGGCCTAGCACAGTGCTTGGCATATAAGAGGTACTTAATACTTCTTTTCAGTGATTCCATAAATCCTTTAGTGATCTATATTGTGATTTTTTAAAAATGATTTAGTTATCTAAAATCTTACAGATATTTCCAATAGCAAGATACTTCTCACTTCTTTTTCAAAGAAAGGCATTATTTCTTCCAGGTACATGGGCTGGAAGGAACTTTTTATAAAATTTTATGCAGGGGACTGGAATTTCAAGTTAATGCCACTGGCTTCAACCAAGTAAAAGAAAAAAGAATTCTATGAGCTCCAGGTAAAGATAACCTTCAACTTTCCTTCCTCAAGATACTGTAGTATGGTAGAAGTTGAGAATTATTCTGCATACAATTCTTGGCTGAATGAAAGACAATAAAGCTTGGCTTGGATTGAAAGCTAAAGAAATAAAGGACCTCTTCGAAATAGAAAAATAATGAACAGAATTGTTTTGTGTTTTAACCATATACTTTGGATCTTGTTTTAAATATTACCATTGCACAAATTATTACAAGATATTCACACCACCAAATCTCTCCCTCTCCCTCTCTCTCTCTCTCTCACACACACAGACACACACACACACACAAACACACACTTGTAAACTTCCCTTTATATGTTGTCTTCTTTCGTTAGAATGTAAACTCCTTGAGGGCACAGGTTATCTGGCTTGCTTGTAATTGCTTGTATTTCCAGTGCTTAACACAGTGTATGAGCCTAAAGCAAGAGCTTAATAAACGCTTGATCTCTCAATCTACCCATATGAACCCACTATCTTCATTTTGTTAAACACGGCAAAAGAATCGAATGCCAAAACAAAAATAATTTAATCAGCAAACAAGCAATTAAGCTTTTACAAGCAAGGCATTGTGTTAAGCACTGAGGATTTAAAGGCAAAATACAGTCCCTGTTTTTTTCTAATAATACTTATTTTTCCCTAATTACATGTAAAAACAATTTAATATTTTTTAAAGTTTTGAGTTCCAAATTCTATTCCTTCCTCTCTCCCCTCCCTTCTCCCTGAGACAGTAAGCAATCTGATATAAATTATACATGTGCAATCATGTAAAACACTCCTATTTTTTTCCTAACATGATATGTAAATATTATGTCAAGGAGACGAATTCTTACACAAATATATGGATGCGCATTTTCTCAGTTAACTGCACATTAATATCAAGGACATGGCTATTCCTGAAACATTTTTGACAGCGGAAAATCTATCTCATCTTTTCATGGTAGACTTGCCTTTCATAAAAGTAGATGACAAAGTTGGATGATTCCATTTTGGAATGAAAAATCATTTCATAGAAAGCACACCATAAATGAAAGGACAGTCATATCAGAGAAGCCAAATAATGGTTCAAGTTCCACATATTTACATCAGGCAAAAATCTCAAATATTTCAGAGTTCATTATCTAAAGCTTGGAAAACAATGACACTAATGTAAAAAAAAAACAAATCAACAGTGTCTTTCTTATTTTGACACTCAGGCTTTCTTCTATCTTCAGGAAGTATTAGAGTTTTTTCATTACAGAGTGTGACACTTTGTTTCTAAGTCATATTGGAAGCACTATATTTCATCACTTATTAGCATTTTCCTCTAAAACATTTTATTTTGTCCAGCTTTCCTTGAAAGAGCAGCACGTGTCACCTTTTTGATTTCTTGTTCATTACCCAAAATGTTCATCACACAAAATGTGTGGTACAATCCCTACAGAAACTTTCCTCTCATGCAAATTTTCTTTCAGAATGAGTACATTTTCCTTTGTCTAAATTTAAGTGGTTAGCCACTATTCTTAAAATCAGTCACACACATGAACAAACAAAATTTCTGACCTCAATATTTTAGCCAGTCACAACTACTTCATGCTCATCATGATGTACAACTTTCCTTTCTACCCTATACTTAAGTTTTTTTTTATCATGTCAAGCATCTCACCTGCAGATTTACTTAATATAAAATTGGTCAACTTTTTTTCTAAATGGGAGCTACTTATTTTTATACCCATATGCTTCTATTCACTGGAGCTGCTATTAGCATAATATTGACTATCCACATTTAAAAGTAACACTGCTTTAAATTGAAACATGTTGTAACAGTTCCTTCATTTCTTTTTTGGATAAGAAGTATATCATCAGGCTTTCCATTATACCTTTCAAAGGACAAAAGGAGTAAAAAAATTATATTGTTTACCAAATTTGGAGAAAATAGTCAAAATGAAATGAATTTTTTCAAAGTAGCCTTGTAAACTCAGGGAACAGAAAATAGCAAATACCTACAATAAGTTCAATTGTGCTCAGAGGAAGAGAAGAACTAAAAAAATAATTCTCAATAACAACAAAGAAAGGGAGCTTTAAAACCACTTGTTTGCTGCCAAATTAGCTACACACATTCATCTCAATCTAGACTTTCTAAATTTAGAAAGAGATTGGGCAGAATGTATGCTCTTCAAAAAGAAAACATTTATTTAAGAGGAATCAATTAAATCTTATGAAATACTTATTTTTTTTTAAGCTGTAGCTATTTCGCTCAGGAAGGAAGAGTTGCTTTAATTGTATGACTACACTCCTCTGCCATCTGGGCATGACCTATCACTGATTTCACAGGAAAGTGTTAGAAAAAGGAAACCTGAAATTCTACAGATCAGTAATGAGGGAGAAAACATCACCCACTACACCACATGATTAAATCATCTGGTTATGTTTTGTTGTCTTTCTAAATGGTTCAGGAAATCAATGGTGGCTATGCAGTTATACTCACAAAATATTCCCAACTTTCACATGCACATGAAATTTGTTTACAACTACAAATTATATGCAATTTATTTCATAGAATCACAGAATTTTAAGTAAAAAATCTTTATTTTCCTTCAAGATTCAGTTCAGATGCCACATCCTCATGAAGCCTACCCTTATACTCCTTAATACTTAATTGAGAGAAAGGAAAATACAGAGAAGAATGAGACACAATCTCTCTCCACAAAGAGCTTATAATAGAAAAAGACACTGAAGTATATGAATATAGCTGGCATAGTATCTGCAAAATTTTAGGACAAAAGGTAAGACTTGGGGGCAGGAGGAGGAGGAGGCCTGGTTCATCTTGTACTATGGGAATATTTGGGTACATGTTGTATTCCCACAGTACAATAAGAGTTCTGTGATGGCATGGATTACTTTCTTTTGTCTTTGTCTCTCCATTGCATTGTATGTACATAGTAAATCCTTTATAAGTAGCTGCTGAATTTAGTTGAACTGTAATGTGTTTTAGAAAGACCATCATGCTAAATCCCTTAATTTTTGAGATAAGGAAATTCAGAGATATTTGTCATCATTATTAAAAATTGGCATTTACATAGTACTTTCAAGTTTGCAAAGGGCTTTCTATGTGTTTGAAAGCCAGCCCTGCCACCCATAGCGCATACAAGCTTAAGCAAGTCCTCTCAACTCACTGAGCCTCAGTTTCTCAACTCAAAAATGACTTTCCCAAAAGCAGAAAATTGGGGAAGAATTTTTACAACCAATGTCTCTGATAAAGGCCTCATTTCTAAAATATATAGAGAATTGAGTTAAATTTATAAGAATACAAGTCATTCCCCAACTGATAAATGGTCAAAGGATATGAACAGGCAGTTCTCAGATGAAGAAATTAAAGCTATCTATAGTCACATGAAATGTTCTAAATCACTATTGATTAGAGAAATGCAAATGAAAACAACTCTGAGGTACCACATCACACCTATCAGATTGGCCAAGATGACAAAACAGGAAAATGATAAATATTGGAGAAGATGTGGGAAAATTGGAACACTAATTAATGCGTTGTTGGTGGAGTTGTGAAGTGATCCAACCATTCTGGAGAGTAACTTGTAACTATGCCCAAGGGGCTATACAACTGTGCATACCCTCTAACCCAGCAATACCACTTCTAGGTCTGTATCCCAAAGAGACCATAAAAATGGGGAAATGACCCACATGTACAAAAATATTGATAGCAGCTCTTTTTTGTGGTGGCCAAGAAGTGGAAATTGAAGGGATGCTCATCAGTTGGGGAATGGGAACAAGCTGTGGTATATGAATGTAATGGAATACTATTGGCTATAAGAAATGATGAGCAGGCAGACTTCAGAAAAACCTAGAAAGACTTACATGAACTGATGCTGAGTGAGGTGAGTAGAACCAGAACACTGTTCACAGTAACAGCCACATTGTGTGATGACTAACTTTGATATACTTATCTCTTCTTAGCAATGCAAAAGTCTCATGATGGAAAATATTGTCCACAACCAGAAAAAGAATTATAGAGTCTGAATGCAGATCAAAGCATATTATATGCTTTCTCTCTCTTTATTTTCTTTGTTTCTTCTTTCTCGTGTTTTCTCCCATTGGTTCTAATTCCTCTTTACAACATGACTAACATGAAAATAGGTTTAATTTAAATGTATATGTTGAGCTTATATCAATTTACACGCAGTCGTGGGGTGAGGGGAGGGGAGAGATGGGGAGAAAATCTGGAACTCAAAATCTTATGGAAGTGAAGGCTGAAAACTAAAAATAAATAAATTTACTAAAAAAAAAATAAAATCAAGAAAAAAAATGACTTTCCCAAGTATTTTATCCATTCCTAGAAACCTGCCAAGTTTTGTAAATTCTTTCAGCACAGTAACCTCCAAAACTTTTTTCAATCTCATACCCTTATATGAAAAAATAAATTGAGTATGCACCCTATCTGTATATTTATTTATAAGCTATATATATGGATTATGACACTTATATACATTATAAGACATAGACAAAATGAACATTTTAATGAAATGAATCGTATTTTAAATGAATATATTTTGTTTATTAATGGTAAATAAGAATTTTTACATTCACTGAGAACAATGTGATTGAATTTGTGAGATGATCTCTTGAGACCCCAAACCTTCTAATTCTAAAACCCTATAATGTTAGGTTACACAGATAATTTCTAGTAGACCATGGACTAGAAACTATATCTCCTCTTGACAGTCCAAGTCTCTTTTTTGTCCTAAAATTTTGCAAATATTATGCAAGCTATATTCATATGCTTCAATGTCTTTTTCTATCATAAACTCTTTCTGGGGAGAGACCATGTCTCATTATTCTCTGTTTTCTCTTTTCTCCTAAGTATAAAGGCAAAGTAATAAAAATGTGTGTCAAATGAATGAATGCACAGAATTTAATCAAGAAATAAGTAGTATTTTTTTTTGGAGAGGGGGAGAGAAATGAAAGGAGATAGATATTACTAGCTAGATAAATACAACAGGTATAACTATTGATATAATTAATTTCAACTTCATAACTTCTGGGGGAAGCTAGGTTGTACAATGGATAGTGTACTTCCTGAGTTCAAATCCAGCTTCAGACACTTATGTGACTCTGGTTAAGTCACTTAATCTTGTCTGACTCAGTTCCTCATTTATAAAATGAGCTGGAGAAGGAAATGGCAAACCACTCCAATATCTTTGCCAGGAAAACCCCAAAAGAGGTCATGAATAGTTGAACGTGACTAAAATGACTGAACAATAAACTTCTGGAATTAAGGTAAGCCTTTTCCCAAGCTTTTGATAAGATAAATACAAAGCACTGTTTACAGACAAAAACAATCATTAATAACCCAATCATGGGAAGGCAGCTGGGTGGCACAGGGGACAGAGCACCAGACCTGGAGTCAGGGAGGACCCAAGTTCAAATCTGGCCTCAGACACATAATACTTACTAGATGTGTGACTCTGGGCAAGTCATTTAACCCCAACCACCTTGCAAAATTTAAAAAAAAAATTTTTTTTTTTTTAAATTAGGGGCAGCTAGGTAACGCAGTGGATAGAGCACTGGCCTTGGAGTCAGGAGGACCTGAGTTCAAATTCAACCTCAGACACATAACATTCACTATCTGTGTGACTCTGGGCAATTCACTTAACCCCAATTGCCTTACTAAAAAAAAAAACAAAACTCTTAAGTTCCATGATGTGAGATGTTTTTTTTTTTTTTTTGCAAGGCAATTGGGTTAAGTGACTTGCCCAGGGTCACACAGCTACTAAGTGTCAAGTGTCTGGTCTGAGACCAGATTTGAACTCAAGTCCTCCTGACTCCAGGGCTGGTGCTCTATCTACTGCGCCACCTAGCTGGCCCAATAATGTGTTGTGTGTAGACTATGTATTCCCCTTATCATCTAGCAAAAGGCCTTGCGCACAAAAGGTACTTAATAAATGTTTACTGAATTGAATGGCTGCTATGTCAAAGTAATAATAACCCTGGGAGATAATATTCCCATTTTACAGAAGAGGAAACTGAGGCAAAAAGAGTTAAGTTACTTGCGCTAGGTCACACAGTAGTAACTGTTGCAAGCTGGATTCAAACTTAGGTCTTCCTGTCTCCAAGCCTTGTGCTCTATCAAGGTACACTACTGAGCTGCCCCACAAAGCTGCTCCATATTTAGGAGTTTCTATATTACACTGGATTTATGTCATTGATATAGGCATTCCCTCCACTGGCAGAATTCTTCCTACCTTCAGTATTAATGAAAGTCATCCGTGCCTCGTCATGTTTTGTGTGATTCTTGTCCAAATTCTCTCATAGAAGATATACCGAATGTGTTAAGGGGCCTTCCTCTAAGTCTCCTTGCACTTTGAGCGTACCAGTGCACCATTTTGGTTATTACCATCTGTTATTCCTAGCTTTCACCACACGACCAACTCACAGCTTTTCTGATCATACATTTCCATGATAACTTATCTCTTATGCCACTCACTATATAAAGGTATTAACTGGAAATAAACTATAGCCTACTTTGTTCCCATCATGTACCTCTTCATTTCCCAGCAGATCAGCTGAATAAAAGAAGGAAATAAGTAGGTTGCCTGGTATAGTAGAGAGTTTGCTGGGCTTAGAGTCTGGAAGACTTAGGTTCAAATCCCATGTCTGACACTTGGTAGCTATGTGACTCTAGGCAGGTCAACTTAATTCCTATGTGCTTATGGAAAGCAGTAAGAAATTATGCAAATAAAGTGACTAAAATACTCTCTGACCCAGAGATTCCACTTCTAGGCAAAACCTTCAAGGAGAAAAAAAGAATTCATATACACCAAAATATTTATATTAGTACCTTTTTTGTTAGCAATGAGACGGAACCAAAGTGGATATCCACTGTTTAGGGAATAGCTAGCAAACTGTGGCATGTGAATAAAATGAAATATTACTGTGCTGTAAGAAATAAACATGATGAATAGGGAGAAGAATGGAAAGACTTATTTGTACTAATATAAAGTTAAGTAAGCAGAGCCAGGCAAACAATATACATAATTGCAACAATGCTGATGGGCGAGAAAACCAAAACTACCATTATGAATAATCAAGCTAAATGTTGCAAAAGATAAAGCTTGGTCTCAAAGAAGAGATATAAAAATACATCTTTAAGCTATTCCCTTGCAGGCATGGGAGTCTACCTGTATGGAACATAAAATATAATGTTAATATTAGATTTTTTTCCAATATGCTCAGTTTTGTTGATCATCGTTTTCATATAGTATGGCTTAAACTCTGTGGGCAAGAGTGTATTCCTTATCATTTTACCAAAGAAAAGGGAAAGGATGCCATTATTAGACATAATTGCTAACATTTACATAGCAATTTATGACTTGCGTAGAGCTTTACAAATATTATCTCAGCCTATCCTCAAAACAACCTTGGGAGGCAGGAGATATTATTATCTTCACTTTACAGATGAGGAAACTCGGGCAAACAGAGGTTAAATGACTTACCCAGGGTCACAGAGCCAGTAAGTGTCTGAATTCACATTTGAACTCAGCTCTTCCTGACTCTAGATCCAGCTTAGCTGCCTCATTCCTAATCTATTGGCAAGCATTATTTAAGTACCTATTATATGCAATTAAAATCAGTTTTAAAAGATAATCATTTTCATTAATGAACATTTATGAAGCCGCTACCATGTGTAGTATTAGATAATGGGTATACAAAGAGGCATCCCCAATGCCACTGTCTTACGGGAGTTTACAATCTAGTTTCAGTGACTTGGTAAACATAATATGCAAAAAAAGCACATAATAACACAAAGAATAATATTCTAAGTGTCAGAGGGATTTATGCAGTTCCGTACAGGCAGTTAATAGCAATAAAAAAAATAGCTACTTAAGGAATTCAGGGGAGGCAGCAATCAACTAAGGCAGAAGGAGAAATCTGTTCTGGTAGCAAGGAATACAGGAATTTTGTTGGAGCAGAGGGTTCATAAAGAGGAGTAGTGGGAAACAAACTGAAGGATTTTGATCAAAAGGAATGACAAAACAATGTTTTGGGATAATAAAGCTGGCACTTATAAGAAAGACTGAATCAAGGAGGAACAGAGATAAGGAGACCAGTTAGGAGATTACTTGAATGGTCCAACTGTGAAGCAGGGAAGCCCTGGATTATGGTCTTGCTAGTGAAAATGAAAAGGACAGGGACAAATTTAAAAGATATCGCCAAGAATCAATAGTATTCAGCAACCGACTGAATGCAGTGAAGAGTAAAGAGATGAATGGAGAATGGCAGCATTATTGACATAAACAAAGACATTTCTAAGGGATCTAGTCTGGGGAAAAACATTAAAGTTCCCTTTCAGAGGTTTCTAAGGTCTGAAGTTCAGGACATTCAGGTGGAGCTGAACAGCAAGTATAGAAAGACTTAGGATTAAAGCACAAAACATGTCAATTTCAGTTTTAACAAATCACAATCCATGGCAACTTTATTAAGGAGTAAGAAAAAGACTATGTATAATATTAATATTGTTCCATGAGAATACTATGTACTCCTGGATGATCACTCTGTGTATCAGTCAGAAAAAAAAAAGTGGCATAGGTCACAAAAAGGATGAGTAAGAAGATATAGATCAGATCTGTCAAATTCTCCTGGAATTGGCCCATAAAGATCTAGCATATTCATGACAAGTAAATGCACACTTTATTACGACCTTGTTAAATGTATATACACTTAGAAAAACACTATCAGAAGCTCATAGTTTCACATATGATCCTCTTTTCTTTGTATATTAAAAGGCCTATTTGTCTGGTACTCAGCTAGATGCCACAGAAATTGTCCTTTGTGTTCATATAACATGTGAAATGTTTTGTATTTCCATAAAATAAGTATTACCAAGCTAGATATATCTTAGATTAAACCAGACCACAGAGCTATATTTCAAAAGAACCTTAAATTATTACTTTTCTGGATTGTTTTTAGAATGTTAAGTGAATCAATTACATAATTAACAAATAATTATAAGTTATCAAAATAAAACTTACCAAATTCTTGCTGTCTTGCTTATGAATAGTCACCACTCTATTCTCATTTGAACCTTCTTGATTTGCTTGCTTAATGCTGACATCAATAATATCAGGAAAGTCACAGTACATCTGTAAATCCTGCAGTTAATATTGGTATTTTAAAAATTAAGTGAACTTTATCGAATTAGTTCAAAAACAAAACTAAGGCAATTACATTCTAAACTTTCATTTTTTATTACACAGAAGATGTTAAATGAAATAATCTCAACATCAACTGAAATATTTTCTCTATCCTTAGCAATCTCAAAATTACAATGGACTGTCTGGTTTAAGGAGAAAAATGTTTTTGACTTTATAGTGCCAGAAATATAACATTCTGAATGCAAGCCACCATTATAGGTAGAACCAACAGATATCATTAGTTAGAAATTTAATTTCCAAAGCATTAAGATAAGAAATTAAAGTATTATCTCTTTTCTAACACCCTATAATCCTCTAACAACAAACAGCAGCCAAAATATGAACTAAGGATTTATAAGGAAGACTAATTTATTGCTCCTAGCTGTTAAACAAGTAACTCTTTACTATAAAACTAATTAAAAATAAAAACTGTCTGGTTTCATTTACTCTTTTTCTCTCTTCTATTTTGTTTAACTCTTGTCCCTTCCGGCATCAATAAGGAAAGATGAAAGAAAGAGAGACAAAGAAAGCAACTAGTTTATGTCTTTTGGATTTAAGGTTTTAATCAATCCTAATATAATTAGATTTTTTTCTCAAAGTAATCATAACAAAGTTATTATAACAAATATGTACTTTGAAATATACAACTAATTAAAAACCATTCAGTAACAATGAAAAAACACAAAAACAAAAACCAGACCCTGCTGTTGTAGGTTTACTACAGCAAAACTTCCATTGGTCTCAATGGGAGTTTACCAGGGTGAGAAATGCAGAAGCCTAAAATATCAGAATTACTTTTTTTCCCATTGTCATTTGATATAAAATAATAAAGAAAGAGAACATATCATTAAGGATTACCTGTTCTGTCAGGGTTTCACTGTCTTTATGTTTCCCTCGTGACCATTGAATTCCACCGTTTCCAGTTATTATAATGGTTGCAAAAATCTCCTCACCTGAAGGACCTCTGCTAGGTTCTTTTACTTCAAATTGCTCTGAGTAGAAGGCAGACTGAAGAGTTTCCAGATTTATAAGATATTTAAGTTTCAAGTTTCTGGCAGTAGCTTTGCATTGGCTGAACTGCTGAATAAATCTGCGGAATCTGTACCTTATTCGCTTTCGTGTCAAAATATGATAATCTTGGATCTTTGCTCGAACACATTTTGGTAAGAAGGTCTTGTAGCTAGTGACACAAGAACACAAAAAAATTTAATTAGGATTTGTAAGTCTAAATTGAAATAAAGCCATATATCAAACCATATAACAAGATAAACTCCAAATGGTAGATTTAGACATAAAAGGAAACATCATAAAGAAACTGGAGGGTCAAGAAGTACCTTTCAGATTTATGGATAGGGAAAGACTTCACTCACTCATGACCAAACAAAGAACAGAGAGGATAAGAGAAGATAAAACTGTCAAATTTGATTACATAAAACTTAAAAGTTCTTGCCAAAACAAATAAAGTGTAGCTATGATTAGAAAATAAAAATAAACTGAGCAATTATTTTTACACTAAGTTTTTCTGATAAAGGATTGGTTTCCAAGATATATAAAGATCTGTTTCAAATTTATAAGAATTAGAGTTATTCCTCAGTAGATAAATGGTCAAACGAAAGGACAGAAAAACATGCAGTTTTCAAAGGAAGAAATCCAAGCTACTAACAATCATATAAAAAAGGTATTCCAAATTGCTAATAATTGGAAAAATGCAAATTAAGGTAACTGTGAAGTTCCACCTTATACCTGTCAGATTGTAAACAATGGCTAAAAGGAAAATGACAATTGTTGGAAGGGTTTCAGGAAAACATGCACACTAATATTCTGTTGGTGGACATGTTTATTAGTCCACCTGGGGTGGAGAGGAAAACTGTAAGCCAAGCACCGTACTTTAGAAAGGAGGGAGACTGCCCTGAGTATTAGATACCAAGATTGATAGAGACCTAGACTGGATGAAAAATAAGGTTGTAATAGATATAATTTAAAATAAGGAGGGCTCTCCAAACCAGAAGCAAGAGTTCCTTTAATATGATAAAATTAAAGTCCAGGAGAAGAGTGGAGAGATTTCTTTTTTCCAAACCCAAACATTCATTTGTCTGTCTTATGTTCTTAGTGTGTTATTTGTACAAACCTACTTCTGCCACTTGCTACTTATGTGACTAGTTATTTAACCTTCCTGGACCTCAATTTTCTCATTTGTAAAATGAGAGGCTTGGAGTAGACGGCCTCTCAGTTCCTTATAGGTCAAAATCTATGATCATGGGTCTAATTATCTTTATACAATTTCACCCCTATAACTCTTTAATCACCTAAGAAATATTTGTAATTAACATATCTTATAACAGAATTATAGAACAAAAAAGTAATACTTCTGGAAAAAACTCAAAGAGCAAATCCAGCCTATAACATTTAGCTATGTCAAAACAGAGATGAAGACGCCTTCACTTGGGTTTTTATTTCACTCTCTCTCCTTTTCTTGTTTCTCATGTTGAACACAAAATTTACATAATATTGCTTCCAATTTGAACCTTAACTTAAACTAAACTCAAAACAAAACAAAAAAAATAAACAAAACTCTCATGTATGCTGAAAAAAGGTATGTTTAATTATCCAAGATGGAATAATTGAATGAGAAGTTTTGCTTGCTCAGTGGGTTAGTCCCAAAAAGGTATTTTTAAACTTGGGGATACGACTTTAAAAGCTGCTTTTATAGTAGAGAAATTATGATTATAAAGATAGCCCACACCTCTGCCATGTTTGGGAGAAGAGTGAGGATTGCCTTAAAAGAATTAGCATTTTAAATAATGAAGGAAAGGGGAAAAAAGTCTGTTAAGTCCTGTGGCTTACTACTGCTTTCCTACACAACAATTGCTCTAAGCAGTCTGGAAAATGACATCCATCAAAATTTGTCTCCAATTCGCTTTAAAAAAAAAAAAAGAACCCAGGAAAACAATGGTGCCTAGTCACATTACCCATATTTATCTATCCCCAGTCAAGTGGAATTTTCTAAAAATATTCTTGGTTTTAATACATATAAAATTACCTAATTCCTTAACTACTTCAAGCACATTAATTATTTTTAAATTTCTATTTCTCAGAATTTCTTCAACTCTCATTTCTAAAAACATGATGTTTTCCCTTTTTATACTAGGTGCATTAATTTTATCTATGCAGAAGCTTTTCAGTTCCAAGTTAATCAAAGTTATCTATTTTATGTTTTGTAATTGCCTCTATTGCTTGTTTAATTAAGAATACACCTCATATCCATAGCTATGAGAGGTACATAATCTGTTTCTCACATAATTTTTATATCATCTTTAATATTCAAGTCACATATCTACGTAGAATGGATTGTGAAATATGGTATATGGTGTTTATCTAAGCCTAACTTCTGCCAGACTGCTTTCCAGTTTTTCCAGAAGTTTTTAATCAAATAAGGAGTTTTTTCCTAGGTTATTTATGTTTTCCACTTTATCAAACATTAGGCTATTAAGTTCCACTGTTTCTGATTCTCCCTTGTTGGGTCTGTTCCATAGATCTCTCTTAATTTTTTTTAACCAATACCAGGTGGTTTTGATGACTGCTGCTTTATCACATAATCTGAGGTCTGGAAATGCTATTCCTGCTTTGTCTCTACTTCTTTTCATTATTTCCCTTCATATTGAAGATTTTTAGTTTTTCCAAAT
Source organism: Vombatus ursinus (assembly GCF_900497805.2). Lineage (NCBI taxonomy): Eukaryota > Metazoa > Chordata > Mammalia > Diprotodontia > Vombatidae > Vombatus > Vombatus ursinus. Next base: position 25,571,039 of record NW_020954548.1, read on the forward strand.
GAATTCTGTCACTGTTCTATCAAGTTCTATAAAATATCCCCTAGAAAAATTTGATTGGTATAGCATTAAAAGTATAATTAATTCTGATATTATTGTCATTATTGTTATATTGGCATGAACTAGTCATGAGCACTAAACATTTACATTATTTAAGTTGTTCTTTATTGCTTTAAGAAGCACTTTGTAATTAAATCTGTAAAAGTCTTTAGTATGCTTTGGTAGGTCAATCCTCAGATATTTTACACATTTTGTAATTATTTGGAATGGGATTTCTTTCTATTATTTCTTATACTTTGATATTACATAGAAATGTTATTGATTTTTGAGGATATATTTTGTAGCTTATAACTTTGCTAAAGCTATTAATTGTCTCAATTAGTATCATTGTTGATTCCTTAGGATTTTCCAAGTAAACCATTGTACCATCTGTAAACAGGGATAGTTTTACCTCCTCTTTACCTATTATTATGCTTTTAATTTCCTTCTCTCTCTTTTTTTAACTTAGTACTTTACTTTTCCCTAGTTACATGTAAAAACATTTTTTAACACTCCTTTTTAAAACTTTAACTTCCAAATTCTCTCCCTTTCTCCATCCTCACCCCTCTCCCCTCCTGAGAAGGCAAACAATTTGACATAGGTTATACATGCATAGTCATGTAAAACATTTCCATAATAGTTATGTTGTGAAAGAAAACAGGCAAGGAAAAAAACCTCAAAAAAAAAAGTATGCTTCAATCAGTATTTAAATACCATCAGTTCTTTCTCTGGGGAAGGATAGCATTTTTCATTATAAGTCCTTCAGAGTTGTTTTGGATCATTGTATTGCTGAGAACAGCTAAGTCATTCACAGCTGATCATCTTACAGTATTGCTGTTACTTTGTACACAGTACATTTCACTTTGCATCAGCTCGTGCAAGTCTTTCTAGGTTTTTATGAGCATCCTGCTCATCATTTCTTATAGTACAATAGTATTCCATCATAATCACATACCACTACTTATTCAGCCATTCCTCAATTGATGTGCATCCCCTCAATTTCCAATTCTTTACCTCCAGAAAAGATCTGCTATAAATATTTTTGCACATATAGGTCTTTTTCCTTTTTGTTTTTTATCTCTTTTGGGATACAGACCTAGTAGTAGTATTACTATGTCAAAGTGCATGGTTTTATAGCCCTTTGGGCATAGTTCCAAATTGCTCTATAGAATGGTTTAATTGATTCACAACTCTGACAACAGGATATTAATGTCTCATTTTTCCCACATCCCCTCCAATATTTGTCGTTTACCTTTTCTTTCCTACTATCTAATCTAATACGTATGAGGTAGTACCTCAGAATTGTTTCAACTTGCATTTCTCCAATCAACAGTGAGTTAGAATATTTTTTCATATGGCTTTAGACAGCTTTAATTACTTCATCTGAAAACTGATTATATCTTTTGATCATTTATCAATTAAGGAATGGTTCTTATTTTTATAAATTTGACTCAGTTCTCTAAATAGTTGAGAAATGAGGCTTTTATCAGAGAAATTTGCTTCAAAATTTTTTCACAGTTACTATTGCTAACTGTATTTCCCTATATCCTATTCCCCAGTTTATTCTATTCTCTCTACCCTGTCTCTCCTCAAAAGTGTTTTGCTTCTGACTACCCCCTCCCCCAATATGCCCTCCCTTCTATCACTCCCTCCCCCCTTTTTCTTATCCCTTTCCTCTCCTACTTTTCTGTAGGGTAAGAAAGATGTTTACATCCAATTGAGTGTATATGTTATTCCATCTTTGAACCAATTACGATGAAAAAAAGGTTCACTCACTCTTCCTCACCTCCCCTTCACTGTAAAAGCTTTTTCTTGCCTCTTTAATGGGAGATAATTAATCCCATTCTACCCCTCCCTTTCTCTTTCTTCCCAGTACATTCCTCTCTCACCCCTTAATTTTATTTTTTAGATATCATCCCTTCATATTCAACTCACACCTGTGCCTTCTGTCTATACATACTCCTAACTACTCTAATAATGAGAAAAGTCTTATGAGTTACAAATATCATCTTCCCATGTAGGAATGTAAAAAGTTTAACATTATTAAGTCCCTCATGATTTTGCTTTCCTATTTACCTTTTTATGCTTCTCTTCAGTCTTGTATTTGAAACTCAAATTTTTTCATCAAGAATGCTTGAAAGTCCTCTATCTCACTGAATGTCCATTTTTCCTTTGAAGGATTATACTAAGGTTTGCTGGGCAGGTAATTCTTGGTTGTAACTCTAATTCCTTTGCCTTTTGGAATATCATAATCTAAGACTTCTGATTTGTTAATGTAGAAACTGCTAAATCTTGTGTTATCCTGACTGTGGCTCCACAATACATGAATTGTTTCTTTCTGGCTACTTGCAATATTTTCTCCTTGACCTGGGAACTCTGGAATTTGGCTATAATATTCCTGGCAGTTTTCATTTTGGGATGTTTTTCAGGAAGTAATTGGTGGATTCTTCCAATTCCTATTTTACCCTCTGGTTCTAGAATATCAGGACAGTTTTCCTTGATAATTTCTTGAAAGATGATGTCTAGGCTCTTTTTCTGATCATGGCTTTCAGGTGGTCCAATAATTTTTAAATTCACTCTCCCGGATCTATTTTCCAGGTCGGTTGTTTTTCCAATAAGATATTTCACATTGTCTTCTATTTTTTCATTCTTTTGGTTTTATTTTGTTTGTTGATTTCTGATAAAGTCATTAGCTTCCACTTGCACCAGTCTCATTTTTAAGGAATTATTTTCTTCAGTGAGCTTTTGGACCTTCTTTTCCATTTGGCCAATCCTGCTTTTTAAGGTATTCTTTTCCTTATTGGCTTTTTGGATCTCTTTTACCATTTGGCCTAGTCTTTTTTTAAGGTGTTATTTTCTTCAGTACTTTTTTGGGTCTCCTTTAGCAAGCTGTTGACTTGTTTTTCATGATTTTCTTGTATCACTCTCAGTTTTTCCTCTACTTCTCTTACTTGCTTCTCAAAATCCCTTTTGAGCTCTTCCAAGGCCTGGGACCAATTCATATTTTTTTTGAAGGCTTTGGATGTAGGAGTTTTGACTTTGTTGTCTTTTTCTGAGTGTTTAGATCTTCCTCGTCATGACAGTAACTTTCAATAGTCAGTTTTTTTTTCAGTTGTTTGCTCATTTCCCTAACCTATTAGTTGACTTTTAACTCTCTGTTAAAGTAAGGCTCTGCTTCCAGGGTGGAGGGAGCATTGTCCCAAGCTTCAGGTATTTTTGTACAGTTTTTTTCAGAGATTCTTCTAGGGACCTGTAAGTTTTCCCAAGGTGTTATGATCTAAGGAGAAGTGTTTACTACTCTCCTGGTCTGTTCTGTGGTCTGTAAGTGACCACAAGCACTCTTTTCTGCCTTGGCACTGTGAGGAAGGTCCCCCCTCTGCTGTCGCTGCAAACTCTGCTATGCTACTGCTCCTCCTTGCTCTGGCACTGCCACCCAGGAGTGCAACCTGGATCTGAGTACAGGCAAAACAACAAGTCCTGCCTCAGTGCTGGCAAAGAGACCCCTATAATCTCCCTCTGACCAGTTGTTCAATCCTCTGTCTGTGGGCTGAGAGCTCTAGAAGCAGCTGCTGCTGCTGATTCAGTCACTCCTAAGGCTTGCTCCTGGTTTCCTGGGGCTGGGGCTAGGGCTGTGCTGGTGTGGCTTGCACTGGATGGCGTTCCACTCTCACCCAAGTGCAACAGCCCCTTCCAAGTTGTCTTTGGCATTTGTGGGCTGAGAGGTCTGGGAACCATCACTGCTGCCACTAATCCAGTTGCCCCAAGGCCTGCTCCAGGTTTGCTAGGGCCCAGTCTGTACTGGCTCAGCTGAGCTAGACCACATTCCTCTCTCACTGGGTGCAACAGACTTTTCCTGCTGATCTTCCAAGTTGTCTTGGGCTGAAAATTTTTTTCACTCCATCTTTTTGTGGGTTCTGCTGTTCTAGATTTTGTTTAGCCATTTTTTAAAAGTATTTGGAAGGGTTTAGGGGAGAGCTCAGGTAAGTCCCTGTCTTTACTCTGTCTTCTTGGCTCTGCCTCTCTTTTTCTTTTCTTATTGATATTGCTTTTCCAGAACTATATCAAATAAACAGGAGGGAGAGTGGGCATCCTTGTTTCACTCTCATATTTATTGGAAAAAGTTCTGCAATTCACATTGCACACAATGCCTGTTTTTGGTTGTAGATAGATGGATTTTATGACATTAAAAATAAGTCCCTCTATGCCTATACTTTGTAGGGTTTTTAGCATGAAAGAATGATAGGTTTGGTAAAAGGCTTTTTCTGCAACTATTAACATGCCCATGTGATTTGTAATGTTTTGGTTTTTAAGATGATTAATTCTGTTATTTTCCTAATGTTGAACTATCCTTACATCCCTTGTCTGAATCCTCCTTGGTCATAATGAATTTCTTGGATAAATCGCTATACTCTGACAGGATTTTGTTTAAAATTTTCAAGTCAATGTTTATAATGATATTGGCCTAAAGTTTTCTTTCTGTGTTTTATCCTTGCCTGGTTCAAGTATCAGGACTATATTTGGCTCATAAAAGATTCTGTTATGTTTTTTTCCTCAATTTTTGAGAATAATTTTTAAAGTATGGAGACCAACAGTTTTTTGAAAGTATTCCTCTATTTCTTTTGTGTTTTCAATTTTGTTAGCATATAACTGTGTAAAATATGTTATGATTATTTTATTTTTTGTTGTGATTTCACCTTGCTCTTTTGCTATTTTATTGATTTGATTTTTTTGCTCTCTTCTGTTTAATCAGGTTATCTAAGGAATTATCAATTTCAATAGTCTTTACAAAGAACTAGCTTTTAGTATTATCATTTCTATGTTTTTTCACTTCTAATTTATCTACTTCTCTAATTTTTAATACCTTCTCTTTTGTACTTATTTTTAGGTTGGTTTATTTGCCAATTTTCTAATTTTTTAAAATGCATATTCAGTTCATTAATCTTTTTTCCATTTTGTTAATGTACGACTGTAATTATAAGGTTATAATTTTCCCCCTGAGGAATGCTTTAGTTGCATCTCAGAAATTTTGGTATGTTGTTTCATCACTATCATTTTCTTTTGCATAGTTTATTAATTGTTTCTATGATCTGTTCTTTGACCTACTCATTCTATGATTTGTTCTTTGACTTACTCATTATTTATGATTTCATTATTAAGTCTCCATATAGGTCTGTATCTTTTGTTTGTGGTCTCTGAATCAACGATGATTTTCATTGCATTGAGGTCTGTTAGCCCCCAAATTAATATAACTAATATTATATCATATAATATTAAAATGATAATATAATACAAACTATAATTCCCAATATAATATAATTCCTGACTCCCAGAACAATGCTAATTATTATAGGTATCAGAAATGATACCACCCAATGGTATGGTCCCTCCCCCACTCCATCCCCAATTACATAGCCCACCACTGATCTATACTTTCTTCTGGTTACCTCCCTCCCCCCACATTCTCTCAAAATCATCTCCTTGGGTCCATGTTCTCTCACTTCTCCAGGTGCCAACTGTCCCCACGAGTTCCAATTCCCCTCTATCAAAACAGGATGGGTAGACTTTTCAAGCACCAAATCTCCCAGGCCATACCCAGCACAAAGTCCCTATCTCCCTAAACAGACCATCTTTCTTCACCCAAAGGAATATTTATCTGTGGAATTCCCTCTTACCACCAAAGTAAGGTCTCTTTACTTTCCTCTCTTTTTCAATCCTCCCCCCCCCCCATTCCTCACCCACTCCCTTATATGTTCTTTTCTCTTCCTGAGATCACAGGGGTCACCTCTGCCTCATTGTTAGCCCTTGATTTGACCTCAGCACATCACACATTCCTCTCTATCACTCTCCACTCTCCTCCTATCAAGCTGAAATGTAGTATCACAAAAACAATGATTCATTTGTAGGCAGGTATTCCAGGTCCTACCCATAACATCCTAGGCCTGTCTCTTTATTGTTACCTCCTTTGGACTTCTACCACACATGGGTGAGGGCTTGCAACAAAATCCACCCCCACACGCTGGTCCTCACTCCCTCTTTCTATTGCTTTTTTTTTTCTGGAGGTGATCTGTGAATTCCTTCAATTGATATTTCATGTTCTTAGTCCAGAAGTTTTGGGAAATTCTCTTCTACTATTTCTTGCATTATATTGTTAAAGTTTTTTGTTCTTCTGGGAGCTCTGTAATCCTTAGGTTGTCTCTACTCACTCTATCTTCAAGATCAGTATGTTTGCTTGCTTGATGAGCATATTTTCTTTTAATATTATCACTTTTTGCTTCTCTTCTACATTGCCCTGTACATCTCTATATTACATTCCCAATCTATTGTTCTCTTTTGTTTCTTCGGTGAAATTTGCCACCAAAGATTCCAGTTTTTCTATTTTGCTCATTGTTTTTGCTGTACAGGACATAAAATCTGCTCTAAGAATTCTCATTTCTGTTTTGAGCCACTCAGAAGCAGCATGTTGTGATTCTATGTTCTCATATTCCATAGAGACCTCTGTCTCAACAAATAGTGGATTATTTTCCTTTGTTTTGCAGTATTTATTCATAGATGCATGATCTTGTTTACTAAATCTGGAAGGCATATTTCCTTTCATTTTTAATATTTTTCTTATTGATTTATCTATTTATGGTCAAGGTCTTTGAGTTCTCTTCCTCTTAAAATCTTTGTTAATTGGTCTTCCCCACCTACCCAGATTTCCCCCTATTTACTTTCTGACACTGCCTCCTCTGAAGGTAGGTTCCTTTGGGACTAGATCTTAAAGCACCTCAGCATTCTCCTATACTGGGCAGTTCACCGTTCACCAACTGTGGTATCTGTCCAACTGACTTTTGGGTGGTCAGAACTGACCCCAGCTGGATGCTGTGTTCTTTTTCTCAGGCTTGATGGAATGCTGCATAGCCCTTTCCTCTACCCTCAACACACACATGGTGTCCTGTCCTGTCTCTTGCAACTCACACAAACTTCTGCAACTTGTAGCTGGGGTCTCCATGGCAATGGAAAGAGGGAGTGAGGACCAGAGTGTGGGGGTGGATTTTGTTTCAAGCCCTCACCCATGTGTGAGGTCCTTGGGTCTGCTGGCCTTGCTGCCAGTAGCACAGGAGGTGGGAGAGGAGTGCTGAGTGAGCTCAGGATTAGTGAGCATTAGTTAATGGATTTTTAGGATTTTTTTAAAAACTGTCTTTTAGATTTTGGATATCCTAGACCATGGAGACAGATGAAGTTGCTTTATCTCTGGCACAAAATTTATGTTTTGGAGAGGATTGAGAGGTCATGGGGAGCAGAGAAAATGTGTAGTCCTCCATCTTGTTGCTCTTATGACCACCACCTTCACTTCTAAACCTTTTCCCCACTCCATTCCTTTCCTTGCTGTCTAGGCCTGTAGTTTTCGGTCATGCTCTCTGTCCCTATCCCCCTACCTAAATATGCTCCCAAATATAACATTCACACTAAGATAAAAATTACTGACAAGTACTTACCCCACCTCTGGAGTAACTGCATTTTAATAGAGAGCAAAGTAATAAACTACTAGACAGATGAAGCCCCTTAGATGATTATTTTTTAAAGAAAAAGAGGATTTCTAGCCTTCCCAAACTAAAACTGTACATATCAAAAAGGCCTAAGAAGAAAATGGATAGAGAATAAACTATAAATATAAAGACATGGTAGAAAGATGCTACTGAAGGAATGGCAGTTACTGAGTCAAATATTCAGGGAATAAAATGAATTTTATTCATTTGTATATGTTGCTTTTTCTATGCTTTGACAGATGTGAGGGCAAATATAATGGAAGTGTCATTTCACTTCACTTTGGTCTCTAAACTTAAAAGAAGTTGCATAAATAAAAAAAAGATTAGGGTCCCAACAGTCATTCATTCATTCATACCTTGGGTTTTAGTAAACAGCTTGCTTCAAAGTAGACTTATGTAGACAATATCATACTTATATAGGCCATTTAAAATTTCATCTTGAGAAATTCTCTTTTCATGTTCTTCCTGGCTTGATAGGAAAATGAAGCTGCTCTGCTATGAATTCTTAACAAATATCCATTAAGCACATGAAATGCTTTGAAGCAGAGCATTTATTATTTTGATAATCTAATAAAGATTTTTTTCACTAAAGTTCTGTTCCCATTTGAGGTGTGGAGGTAACACTGATTTCTTGAAGAATATAACAGAATATAGCTGTGGTTGCTCCTACCAAAGTGGGAAGGTTTCAAGTATGGACTGAATGCCTGTAGTTAGAGAACCAGTGTAGTCAAGTCTGAGAGAGGCTTACCACCAAGTTCCACAGGGTATATAATTTTTTAGTTAAAGCAAACCTTTCAAATTATAGAGGGGCTGTCAACTGTTTTGATGGAGTAATTATACTGATTAAATTACAGAGATTTCAAGAACTAAACCAGCTAAGTTTAAAAAAATTTAAGACTTTTTTCATAATTTCCCTAAGGATATTCTATGTTATAAATGACACTAAAATTTGGTATTGGGTACAGACCCAAAAATTGTTAAGACATTTTTAAAAATAGGAAATGAAATATTAAAATTTTTACTGTTTTTATTTACATATGGCACTAAAGTGCTAAAAAAAAAAGTTACCTGGTAGAGTTATAGACTGCCAGTGGGGTCTGATCCTTTTCTTTAGCTATTCTCATTATATCTAGGACAGCCATCCCAAGACATTCTTCCTGCGTTTCATGAGTCACAGGTACTTTGATCCATCCGTGAACAAAATCATCCCGCCACTGAAGGTGAATAAGAAGGTAGGAAAAAATGTTTTTAGTAGTTCCAGTATCACATTGTTAGCTAAAATACATTCTCCAAGAACATATATGTCTGTGAGGGAAAAATCAGTACCAATGCTTTTTAAAAATTCTGCCATAAAATTCTAGTGACATGTGTTTCATTTCAGCAGTAGAACATCTGATTTTAAATAGGGGTTCAAAAAAGATACAGAAACAGCTTATTTCAGTCCATACACTTGCAATACTGAAATGGCATTCATTTACTAAATACTTACTAGATACCTAATGTACAAGGCACTATTGTAATTAGTTTTGCTCTTTCCATATATTTTCCCATTTTATCCTCAAAACCTGTCTGGTAGCTGCTACGATTATGCTGAGTTTATAAATCAGGTTAAGAGACGTAATGACTTGTCCAGGGTCATAGTTTGCAAATGCCTAGAAGCTGTATTTGAACTCAGGCCTTCGAGTACTCTATCTATCCCCTCTGCCATACTGCCTCCTAACAAAGTGTACCACAAAGTAAAACACTCAGTCCTTGCTTTCAAAGAACTTACTGCTCAATTAGGAAGATGAGATGTTTACATTCATCACCCCAAGACACAGCAGGATACATTGCATAATAATAGTATACATTTCTTTACTATGTTAAGGTTTATGTACCTCAGTCCTCAAGTCAATATTATAAGGTAAAGAAGTCCTATCAAATTCCTTTTATAACACAAATATGATTTTGTTACCTGAGCCAGGGAGATCAAAAACAGAGAGAGAAAATGATAGGCCTATTTCCCTAAAGAATATCGATGGAAAATTTTTAAATAATAGCAATAAAATGAAGTAATATATCAAAGATCATATAAATCCCCAGGTGGGATTTATACCAAGAATGTAGGACTGGTTCAATAATATGAAAACAATCAGCATAATTGACCATATCAATAACAAAACAACAAAAATCATGTGATTATCTCAACAGATATAGAAAAAGCCTTTGACAAAATACAACACTTATTACTATTAAAAACACTAGAAAGTATAGAAATATACTTTCTTAAAATGATAAATCAGTAATTATCTAAAACCAAGAACAAGTATTATTTGTTATAGGGATAAGCTAGAAGCATTCCCAATACAATCAGGGGTAAAGCAAGAATGCCCATTATCATCATTATTATTCAATATTGTACTGAAAATGCTAGCTACAAACATGACAAAACAGGAAAATGATAAATGTTGGAGAAGATGTGGGAAAATTGGAACACTAATGTATTGTTGGTGGAGTTGTGAAATAATCTAATCATTTTGGAGAGCAATCTGTAATTATGCCGAAAGGGCTATAAAAATGTGCATACCCTCTGACCCAGCAATAGCACTCCTAGGGCTGCATCCCAAAGAGATCATAAAAATGTACATGTACAAAATGTTTACAGCAGCTCTTTATGTGGTGGCAAAGAACTGGAAATTGAGGGGATGTCCAGCAATTGGGGAATGGCTGAACAAGTTGTGGTATATGAATGTAACGGAATACTGTCGTGCTATAAGAAATGATGAGCAAGCAGACTTCAGAAAAACCTGGAAAGACTTGTATGGACTGATGCTGAGTGAAGTGAGCAGAACCAGGAGAACACTGTATATAGCAACAGCCACATTGTGTGATGACTAACTTTGATAGACTTAGCTCTTCTCAGCAATGAAATGATCCAAAACATCTCCAAAAGTCTCATGATGGAAAATGCTATCCACATCCAGAGAATGAACTATGGAGTCTGAATGCAGATCAAAGCATACCTTCTGCTCTTCTTTTTTTTCTTCTGTTTTATTTTGTTTCTACTTTCTTGTGGTATACTATTTGCTCTCTGTTTTGTTTTGTTTTTTCTTTCTCATGGTTCCTCCTTTTGGTTCTAATTCTTCTTTACAACATGACTAATGTGAAAATAGGTTTAATAGGAATGTATATGTAGAGCCTATATCAGACTGCATGCTATCTTGGGGAAGGAGGAGGGGGGAGAAAATTCAAAACTCAAAAGCTTATGGAAATGAATGTTGAAAACTAAAAATAAATTAATTAATAAAAAAAGAAAATGCTAGCTACAGCAATAAGAAAAGAAAAAATAAAATGAAGGAATGAAAATAGACACTAAGAAAGAAACCTATCACTTTTTGCAGATGATATGATAGTATATTTAGAGAACCCTAGAGAATCAACTAAAAAAGCTGTTGAAACAATGAACAACTTCAGCAAAATTTCAGGATATAAAATAAACCCACGTAAATCATCAACATTTCTATGTATTACTAACAAAATCCAGCAGGAAAAAATAGAGAAATTCCACTGAAAATAACTGCAAACAATATAAATTGGGAGTCTACCTGCCAAGATAAACCCAGTGACTCTATGAACACAATAACAAAATGCTTTTAATACCAATAAAGAAAGATTTAAATAATTGGTGAAATATTCACTGTTCATGGGTAGACTCAGTCAATATAATAAAAAAGACAACTCCACCTAAATTAATTTACTTATTCAGTGCCATACCAATCAAAGTACCAAAAATTATTTTATAGAGCTAGAAAAAATTACAAAATTAATCTGGAAGAACAAAAGGTCAAGAATATTGGAACTGATTTTAAAAAAAGTGAAAGAAGGTTGCCTAGCATTTCAAATTGTACAGTAATCATCAAAACAACCTGGTACTGGCTAAGAAATAGAGTGGTGGATCAGTGGACTAGATTAGGTACACAATACACAATAGCAAATGTAATTACACATAGTACTCTAGTGTTTGATAAATCCAAAGATTCAAACTTTGGGGACAAGAACTTCTCATTTGACAAAAATTGCTAGAAAACTAGACAGCAGTTTAGCAGAAACTAGGCACAGGCCAACATCAGACAACTGATAGCTCACTTAAGAAAAGACAAGACAGGCCAGACAGCAAAGGAAATGACTTGGGACAGTGGATAGAGTGCTGGGCCTAGAGTCAGGAAGACTCATCTTCCCGAGTTAAAATTTGTTTCTTCTTTCTCGTGGTTCCTCCCATTAGTTCTAACTCTTCTTTACATCATGACTAATGTGAAAATATGTTTAATATTAATGTATAAGTAGAACCTATATCAGACTGCATGCTATCTTTGGGAGGAGGGAGGGGAGGGAGGCATAGAAAATTTAAAACTCAAAATCTTATGGAAGTGAATATTGAGAACTAAAAACAAATTAATTAATTATTTTAAAAAAGGAAGTAAAAATGAAAAAAATTCAATTTTTAATCTAGTAAATAAGTTAACTTGAGCCATGGTCACAAAATCATGTAATGAAATTCAATTGAAGGGGAACATGGAGTAAATATCAGATATTTTTTGTAGCATAAAAGTGAGAAAGAATGGAAAATTTTTTACTTGCCAATGGCCATTAACTTGCTAAGTCATCATGCACATTTAATTAAGGGAGAAATAAGTCCCTTGAAGAAGTTGAGCAGAATTATATACTGAGAAAAGATTAGGTCATTTGTGGCTACTACTTTACTTTCCCAAATTTGGTTTCCTAAAGAAAACTGGAAAGCCTCTGACAAAACTGAAAGTGTATTTGTTTTTATGTACTCTGAGGAAAATACCATACAATGAAAAACACTCAGGTCTTTGGGTCTTTGAATTATTCAAAGATGTTTAGTTAGCCCTTCACTGATTCCACTAAGGTAGCCTTACTTGCTGCAGGCCGTGGGCACTGATGCAATTTGAGGATGACTGGATTATCTTATTTCTTTTACAAAGCAAAGATAAGAGGAAAGTCATAAACACCATCAACAACCAGGAAATACATACGAGGCCATTCAAAGACTCACTTTGGAGTTTTCATTATGAAGTTACAATGCCAAGTTATACTTCAGTTCCTCCCCCAAAACTGATGACATCTGCCATGGCTTCTTAGACAAAAGTGGGTAGTGGAAAGGGCTTTGTCTTGGCACTAAGAACAGACATCTGGGCTCTACTCCCACTTCTAGGATTTACTAGTTCCATGGCAGACCACTTTGCCTCTGTGAACCTCAGTTTCATCATTTGTCAAACTGGGATTAACCACAGTATTATTGTGAGAATCAAATGAATAAAGAATGTAAAGAACACTGTAACCTTGGAGCACTAAATGCCAAATGTTATGATTGAGTACTAAACATTTCAACTTTCATAACTGCCTAATATAGCCTGACAATTACAGCTGATGACATAGTAGAGAGAGTGCTGGCTCTGGTATCAAGAAGACCTGGGTTCAAATCCAGTTCCAGACACTTCCTCACTGTGGGACACTGGGCAAGTCACCTGACCACTGTTTGCCCATTTTCTTCAACTGTAAATTGGGGATAATAATTGCATTTACCCCACAGGGTTGTTTTAATACTAGGCTTTCTAAAAATGCTTATTCCCTTTCCTTCTCTCTCTCCCTTAGCTTTCCAGTAACTGCCAGCTAAAAAGCTATGAACGCCACAACAGCAGGAAAAGAACCATGAAGAACAATGACTCTGCTATAGGCCATTACCAGAGACTAAAACAAATATGTCCAGTGGGACTAAGGAGAGGAGTATGAATCTTTGTTAACTCCTTGGTTTTCTACCAGTGCCTCTTGGTGACCTGCCTGAAAAATACTATTATATCTAAGTTACTCTCATAGTTTTTCTTAGTCTATTTAATTTTGTCTTCACTCACACTAGTTCATCAGATATCAGAAAAAATAAATTTAAGCTATCAATGCAAAAACATTTGAATTAGTTTTTTAAATTCAAGACAGTAGATAGTGAAAAGTACTAAGCAGATAGTGCCATAGAATAAACACTGGTCCTGGAGTCAAAGGACCTGGGCTAAAATCCCATTTCTAACAATGAGAATAGGACTTCTAAAATCCCACTTCTACCTGAGTGACCTTAGTCATGTTGACTAAAGCCCTCAATTTCCTCATCTCTAAAATGGGGATCTTAGGCTAGACGGCCTCTGAGCAACCCTTCTGCTCTAGATCTGCGGTCCTAGTAATGACCCTCGTTTACACGTAAATATAATACATTACTAATGAATGTGACAGGTACAACTTTCAGAAAGCCGAATGAGCCGTTCATGAATTTCCATACAATTCATAATTTTATGTGTCTTACATTTTACTACCCATCCTTTAAATGCCCAAGAAGCATGAGGGATTATCTTGGTGGAAAAACACAGCTCCTAAAATGTTTCACTGTCTCATTTTCAACCATTTGGAAAATAACTATGTGAATCCTCTATATGAGTTTGAAGATAGATTGCTGCAAAATCCAGACCACCTTCTTTTGGGACCCTTCTTAAAAGTCTCCTATGTGTTAAAAGAAGTGGGGCAAAAAAGGACAGAAACCAGAAAATCAGATGCGGAACCAATTCAATGAGTCTTAGTAGACTATGTGAAAATGTATTCTATTATCTACAACTTTCAGGCAAAAAATAAAGCCAGTAATGTACTACATCTGTGGACTAAGGCAGGTGCCAATTTTGCTTCTGTATGAAGATGGTTCTGATTAAAGAACATGCAAAAGAAAAAGTTTATGAAATCACAAAAAATGCAGAGACAAGGGGAAAAAAGCATACCTGAGCAAAAAGGTATGACATGACAAAGTCATCGAGAAGTGGGGCTTCTGCACCTCGAGATATTCCATACCGATATGTTCTATTACTTCCATTACAATACCAACGAGGAAAGTAAAACCTAGAAAAAAGACAATTAATAGCAGTGAGTTCACTTTCAACTAATATGACGACAGTTAATATCTCAATTCTTTGAAAAACAGAATCTTTTATTTTAAATTGTACTAGTACAAGTAGATATGAATAATTGTATATTATGAATAATAATGATAATTTTAACCATAGTTTTTAAAGCTGTACCTTTTAGGAGGGTATCTGAGAAGAAGTAGGTTGGATGAGAAAATGTCAATCTAGTTAGAAAATCTGAAGAACATTTATGAGCACAAGTATTACCAGGACTTTAATAAACTTAAGAGTTGGAAAAGACCTTAGAGATTATCTCGGCCTTAAGGCCACCTATAGGTCCTCAAGTGCGGCCCTTTGACTGAATCCAAACTTCACTGAACAAATCCCCTTAAGGGCCCTAGAGGGCCACATGTGGTCTCAAGGGTGCCCTAACTAGTCCAACCCATTCATGTGAAGAAACTGAGGGAGGTTAAGACCAAAACCACACAGGAAGTAAAAGGTAAAGGAGGGATTTGAACTCAGGTCCCACTACCTAAACTACAAGTTCAGGACTCCAGTGATTTTTCTCCTGCAAATTTTGTGAATTAGTTAAAAAAAATTCTGGGATTTACAACATAGATAACTATAAAAATGGTTACCTTTTTGTTCTTTGCCAGACATGCTATACTGTTTCTAAATGTACAATCTTTAAAGTAATGGCCAGAAGACTAAGGTGCAAGACCTAACTTATGTGAATATAAATGTCAAGGGAGATCTTGAGACATTTCTAGCAATCCTTGAAATCTCCTCCCCTCTCTGCTTACTGCTACCTGGAATTCCACACATAACAATCTCTTTAGTTTAAAATTTTGATCACAGTTGATAAATGAATGCTTTTAAGATACATAACACTTGAAAATATTATCATTCCAAGGAAATGAAGGACTTGGGAGTAAACTGGAACAGGGGAAAGAAAGGATGAAAGGAATTAAGAGAGAAAGAGAAAGAAAACAGGAAAGATAAAGAAAGAAGAAAATACTGCCTTAGAGTACTGAAAAATTCCATCTCCTGTCTATGTGTTCCCTCATGTCTAGAAAACAATGCTTCTTTATTTTTCCCTCTCAAAATTCTTTTCCTTCTGGGTTTAGCTCAAGAGGCACCTCCTCTCTATAGCCTTCTCTGATTCTGGCTCTTAACTACCATACCAGCTGCTTGGTGCCCTCTTTGTCTGGCTCCAGAGGGCAGAACTAGAAGCAATGAGAGTAAGCAAATTTAAGTCTGATACAAGGAGAAAACTCCCTAAGAATTAACCATGCAAAAATGGAGCAGGCTGCCTCAGAAGGTAGTATGTTAGCCTCCCCGTCAAGCAAAGATTGGTTGTCTGCTTCTCTGGTACTTGTAGATGAGATTCTTTAGCAGGTGTGGCTCATAGCAACATAGTTAGAGATAAAAATACACATTCAAAGTTATCTAGTTCAAGTCCCTCATTTTACCATTGAGGAAACTAGATAGCCAAGAGGGCCTTTCTGCTCTGAGGTTTGGTGACTACTCAAATTATCTTATATTACATTCATTTACATGTTGTATTTCTCCAGTAGAATGTTAACTCCTTAAGGGGAAGACCTCTTTTGTATATTTGTGTGCTCAGTACCTTGTACACAGTAGCCACTTATTAAATATTGTTTACTTAACTGAACTGAGAGAACAAGAAGGGTGTGGAACCAAACACTCACTATGTTTAAGGCTGGATCTATGAAACAGTTACCACCTATGAGATCTTAGGTGAGTAATTTAACTTCTCTGGGCTTGTTTCCAATGGTAAAGTGAGACATTTGGACTAGATTTGAAGTCCCATCCAACTTTAAATCTATAATTCTCTAATCCTAAATTCTCTTAAAAAAAAAGTGATGTCACTATTATTGTTATAAGTTGTTCTTATACATGCTAATTTAACATTTTACAGATTTTTTTAAAATGATGAGCTGATTTATTCAAAGAACATAAAAACTACTGTTTGCTAAAGAAGTTGCAGAATTCTAACCTTACACCATTAATACTTTTGATAGAAAGCATTTAGTATCTACTTGCAAATGTTGTGATTATAGAAGCTTCTTCCAATAATTTTGTTGTTGTTCTGTTGTTTCCAGCCATGTCTGACTCTGTGAACCCATTTGGGGTTTTCTAGGCAAAGATACTGGAGTGGTTTGCTATTTCTTTCTCCAGCTCATTTTACAGATGAGGAAACTGAGGCAAAAGGGTTAAGTGACTTGTCCAGAGTCACACAACTAGAAAGTGTCTGAGGACAGACTGGAACTCAGGAAGATGAGTCTTCCTGACTCCAGGCCCAGCACTCAACTGTGCCACTCAGCTGCCCAATAATAGAAGTTTATATTCCACAAAATAAAAATGCCAAAATGAAAGCCTGTTTTCAGTCATTTTCATAATGAAATTTTATTTTAGAAATCTAGCTTTGAAACAGTGTCCCCTTTTTTTTTACTAAACACAAATGATATCAATCACATGAAAAGAAATACAAACTCCCTCAATAATGCTGATTTTATAAACAGTGCAAGTCATAGAAGTTCCAAGACACAAATCTAAGTTATCTTATATGTGCATATGTGTGTGTGCTGAACACATAGGGGTGCTCATTGAATTGTGTATATGTTTATATATGCATGTACCTATTTGTGTTTATAAACACATACGTACTTCATTCATTCAGTAATTACTTACTAAGTGCCAAGCACTATTCATACAAAGACAGAAACAAGATAGCCTCTGCTCTATTAAATATGAACAAAGAAAAATATGCAAAACAGATATAAAACAATTTCCATGGGAAGGGCAGGAGCAACTGGCAGAATAAAGAAGCTAGGGATCGATCCTCTGAGATGAAGTAAGTGAACTTCAGGAATGGGGGTGGGGAGGGGAGGGATGTAGCCTATGTATAGGCACGGAGACTTTTTCACCTCTAATTTGACAGTTGACATGCCTGACCCCCTCATCCCTGCTAGACATTCTCTAGTTTATTATGTCTCCCTGATAGCATATAAAGCTCCATGAGAGCCTGAGTTGTTTAATTTTTGTCTTTGTGTCCCCAAGATCTAGCTAGATTCCTGGTACATGGCAAGCGCTTATGAAAGGACGGATTGATTGATTACATCTTTGTCCTCTCATTCCCAGTAGAAAGTAAGCTAGATGAAGTTAGCAACTGTCTTTTTAAAAATTCTGAATCCCCAGCTGCTAGCACAGCTTCTAGTGCAGAGTGGGCATAAATAAGTGCTTATTGAATTCAGCTTAGATGTCTAAAAGACATCTGCTTGGAGAGGTCCATTAGAGAGTTGTTCACATGAGTCAGCAAGATGAGGACAGAAATTACGGTTGAATATGTAGATCTCAGAGTTGTAGATACACAATGTCAGATTTTGCTAAATAGTGTGTAATGAATCCTACTTGAATTTAAAATAGCCAAAAACCTATCTTTTTCTCATGAATAACTAACAAAAAATTACTTGCTCTGAAAAAGGAAGGTCCATGTGGAATTTTATTTTATAATTCAAAGAATTTGTTTTTATGGCAAATGTTCTTTATCCTGTGAACTTTCAGCACCATTATCTGTCCTTACCAGGTTATGTTTCCACAACTATAGTCATAAATGTTGAACCCTCAGTCACCTCCAAAATACAATTAGCCACAAAATTTGATTCCTAGAGAATTCAAATTAACCAACCTTTTACTGTTTCACACAAAGGGGATTAAGATCTGATTTGTTCTCTGTTGGCTTAGTACCTTAATTTTTGTAGTTAATTTAAAAATTTGTCATTCCCCCTCCCCACTTCTCCTCCCCATCACATAAAACATTTCACTACCTTATTTGAAAAAGTACCTTATTCGGTAGAGTACATTGAATCTGGTTGCCTCATCTACATGGAAGACATAGTTGGGAGGATACCAGATCCTCTCAGTTTCACTCATTAAAGCAAACATATTATGATAGACAGGTGTGATACCTAGGGAAAACAGAAAAATGATTATAGCTATTGTTCAATATAAATATGAAATAAAAAGTACATATGTTTTAAATTTCCAATTAGCAGTGGTGAAATGTGCATACACTAAAAGTACTTAAAAGACCAAATATTCATCATTCAGGAAACTAGCATGACAGTCAATGGCAGCTCAAATTGTCTCAAATACCACTAATTTTCTGCATTCTATTGTATACAAGGGAAAACACAGGAATGGGAAGCAAAGTTTAACCTATGGTTGCATTTAAAATTGGATAAAAGAATGGTCTAGTGTCTGATTTTTCTTCCCCTCAAGTAATAATTGTTTTTGATACACAATAAAAAAAAAACTCTAGGATGAAGAATATATTGCTCTGATAAGAAAAGAGATGAGAGGTAAGAAAATATACTTTTACAATTGATTAAAGCATTAGTAAATTGCAATAACCTTAATATGACAAAAACATGAATTTTATGGTTTCATTTTATTAAGATTAATCACAATCTCCTTAATATATTCATAAATGAAATAGTCATTTTTAATTCTGTTTAAACCTATAACTGATATAAAAGATTCAAGGACAATCCATTAAATATAAATATGAAATCACAGAATTACAATCAAGGCAGATATCATTGTAATATAGATTTAAGAATACAATTTAAATATTGCACAGAAAAACATTTTTGCTTGTTATTAATGTACATTGAGGTTACTTTGTATATAGGTAGTCAAATTATTTTAAATATATATTGTCAATATAATGAGCTTTTCCAACAAGGTTCCAAAAAGAGTGGTAATATATCTTAAGATGAGAGTATATAATTTATGTGACTGACAAAACAGAGCCTATTCTAAATACAAATATAGATGATGGGGGTTGAGTGGGGCGGAGAGGTGTATATATCTCTTTAAATTACTATGATAGATAACACAACATAATACTAATCACCACCGCCACCACAAATTTGTTGATAGCTTTAAGGATTGCAAAACATTTTCCCCCAGAAATCCAAGTTTGATTATCCTTATCTTCCAGAGGAGGAACTTGGTTTCTAAGAAGTTAAATGACTTGCCCATGGTCAGAGAGATCTAATGTCTAAGCAAAGACAGAGAGGTCTCTGGGGTAACAAAGGTTATGACATTGGACTACAAATCTGGCATATTCTAAAAAGTCTTTGAATAAGGTTCAAACAGCAGGATATTTTTTTTAAGGACCAGCCCAGGCAAGTGTAGAGAAGTTTCTTACTAGAAGGCTGAACATGAGGTTATCAACTTTTTGGTCACACTAAATGGCCCTCAATCCTGTGTGACTCTTCTACTTCTGGAAATGAGTGTGAAATGGTATTTAAAAAGCACAAAAAGACTCTCAAAACCACAAATTTAACATCTACAAATCTTAATTTATTTGCTGGTACTCAACATGACTTCTTTGCCCAATGAACAAGTTAGCACACTACTTAAGGAAATAAATCACATCCACGTTGATATTCTTGTAAAAGATAAAACCTATAACATACGCAAGTTGCTGGTAAATGGAAGGATAGCTCTCTGTTTCTCCTTATATGGGGGGGGGGGGAAAGGTGTTGATTTCATCTTGTATCCAAAGGCAACAAGAAATATAACTTCATGGGACACATTCTCTCCTTGCAGCAATCCTGATGAGAATAAGCGAACCAAAAAGATAACTGTGGCTCACATGTACATGCCTGTACTCACTCCAGATTTCTTCTCTTCTTCTTCACCCTTTATTTTCTGTCTCCTCCCCACTTTCCAGCTCTCCCATTATCTTGTCTTCTCCATTAGAATGTTGTTCTTCCTTCATTTTTGAAGATCAATGATATTATGAATAACTGATGTCTTGACTTGCATGTGAATTGGATTTAAGTGAAGCAAAGTGACACAAAGTGTCAGCCTCACTCTCTTCTTCAGGCATCAATGTCCAGTGACAAGACAAAAGTCAGGACAAATAGTGACAGCCTAGGATGCAGTGGATGACCTTGGTATTTTCAGTGTCTTACCAACTCTAAGCACTCCATCTGCCCATTCAATTGGGAAAAGTCTTCATATGCTTGGCATAGGCATCCCTCTAACTCAACAACAAATTTAAAGCCTGTCAACTACCCTCCATTAGAATATAAACTCCTTGAAGGTAGGGATTATTTTGTTTTCTTCTATTTGAATCCTCAGAACTCAACTGAGTCAAGTCAATAAGCATTTATTAAGCCTTTACTACGTGTACTGTTTTTACCTTTCTGTGGGAATATAAAGAAAGACAAAAACAGTTTCTGCCCTCAAGGAGTAAAGTGGAAGTGCCTGGCACATAGTAAATGATTACTCTATCTACTACATAATTAAAAAGAAAAGCACATGGTAGATAAGAGGGAACTACAGTTTCAAGTACGTCCTTTTCCTGTTCTACAATGCATATGAAAATGGCTGTTTTATTTTGTGCTGTTAAAAACAGAATAAATTCTTTTTTAAAAAGGAACACCTGATATATTTGTCCAGAAGATGTTCATCTGTATTTTCTACTTCTTAAAATTTAGTTTCTTTGGGCAGTTTTCAAAACTAGAAATCAAAACTTTATTTCCAACTGAAAGGGTACCTGGGAGAATAGAGTGCTTTGCTGGGGGTGGGGGGTATTTACAACTTCAAAAGTGTCTGCTAGGGCTTTTCCTTAAAAGAAAGCTTTTAATGCACATGAGGGTACCTTACGCTTACCTGAATTCATCCTCAGTTTTTTTTTTTGTTTTAAGTAACAGTCTGCAAATTTAGGCTATCAACTGAAAAACTTTAATTTGTACTTCATTAGATTTAAGATAATTTGATAAGGGAATGGTTTTACTAAGCAAAATGATGATGCAATGAATATTGTAAGATAAATTATTGTTAACTATATACACATTGGCAATATCATTACTATTCAGCAAAGTGAGTTTAACTGATTATTTTGTAAGTAGGGAGAAAAGTGTATGAAAATTGTCAAGGTAAAAGGAGACAAGGTTGTGAAGGATTTTAAGGACTAAACAGAGGATTTCATGTTTGACCCTGGAGGTAACAGGTGGCCATTGGAGTTTATTGAGTAGGGGGAAGAGAGTGCTTTAGGAAGATCACTTTGCCGGCTGAGCACAGGATGGATTAGAAAGGGGAAAGATGAGGCAGGGAGACAAACCAGAAGGCTAGTTCAATACTCTAGACAAAAAGTGATGAGAACCAGTGCCAGGGTGTCAGCAGTGTGAAAGGAAAAGAGGGGATATAAAGAGATGTTGTGAAGATGGAAATGATAAGACTTGATTACAGATTGGACATGTGGGGTGAGTGGAGGAGAGGAGATGAATATGACACTGAGGTAATGAGCGTAGGTGACTGGGAGGGCTGGTGACGCCTTTAACAGTAAGAGGGAAATTCAAAAGAGAAGAGGGCTTGGGTCAAAGATAATGAGTGCCAAAGTCTATGGCAGGCGGCAAATAAATAGAGAAACTCTACAAAAAATAACTTGCAAATTAAATCAACTTTGATATTCAGTGACTTTAATGTAAAAGTGGGCAAAGAGGCTCAGGATCAAAAAACATAAAAAGCCAAATGTTTATGCTACACAGAAGTCTGCATTTAAACAGCGTAAATATTTTCTATTTTGAAGCAAATTTTTATTGACAATCTTTTGTTTTTACATCACCTGTATCTCTCCCCTTACTTCATCCCAGAATTCTATCCTCTCATATAACAAGGGATTTTTAAAAATTAAATCTAAATTTTAAAAAAAGTCAAAGGAAGGAGAATAAAAATCAACAAAACTGATCAATACATAGAAAAAAAATCTGAAACACTTCTACAAAGGGATGAGGGGAGGTGTTTTCCATGAACAGTTTCTTTTTAGAAGAGAGGTGATACATGTTAGACATGGTGAATACCAACTGGAGGGTGGGAGAAGAGATATCAGACCTACAACACAGATGGCATACAGAATTCTGATGAAGAAACTCCATGGACAAATGCAAATTAACATCAACTCTGTAATTTAGTCTTAGAGAGGTTAAATGATTTTCTCAGGGTCACACAGGTATTATACATAAGAGATGGTACTTGATGGACTTTGAGGTCAATTCTCTACCACTCTCCCTACACTTCCTCCAAACACCAAAGTATATCACAGAAAATGAAAACGAATATATCTTGGACAGGAAAAGAATGGTTCTAGATGTGGGTGTTACTTTTGAATAATCTGTATATAATAAGACCACTACTTTGTTAGAACAAAGAGCAAAATCAGCACTAAATTAGAAGATAAAAATGGGAGGATATGAAGAGTGAACAAAGCAGCTCTATTTTGACCCATTTTTAAAAACAGCTTCAACAGAAACAGATAAATGGATAATGAATAAAGAAATAGATATTTCCTGGGCCTATCACTATTTCTTACATTAATTTGACATTTTGGCAACTGACCCAATGAGGTGGCCAAAAAAGCCTAGAAACTCACCTCAGCCAGCAAACTCTTGATCTTCTTGTTAAACAGAGAAATATAGCAGTTGAGAGCAACACAGATTTAGATTATAAACTCATTTGTAAAAAATATTAAGCAGTACAAAGGTGGAAGATTATGAGTAGCATCACTTCCAATAGGGAGAAGTGGTGTAAGAAAAACTAATTTTACTGAAAGTTTGGTATGAGATTCAAATAAGCCAAACTATCTTAATCCCATTTAAAAATGAAACTGGAATGGGAGAAATGGAGGAAAATGGAAAATATCTGTTATTTCAATAACAAACTGTTGCATATCAACAACAGTAGAACTACTACATGTCAGTTCCAATATCACGGTCCCAATGTGTTGTATGAGGAAGCACTAAAGAAAACCAAAACAACTAAAATAGTCATACTGAGTACTGAGAGAAGGGTCTGTGCTAGAGGCAACATGATTTTAAGGTCACTGATTTTAAGGACAAATATCTATATATATGAAAGGAGGGAAAATACTAAATGACTGGGGGAAATGACAGATGTTATTTATACTAAAAAATGGTGACTGTGAGGATACTAATAAATTTAACCCATAAGCCTACTTTCACATCTCTATAAAATCTCCACGAGAAAATATTATCAAACCCTGCAGAACTGCAGAAATCTCTATGACTCAAAAGAACAAAAGCCTAAATAACAACTTAAGAAAAATCAAGTGGTTGAAAAATGTCTATTGTTTGTCCAGAATGTGCTACATATAGTTGAATGGACCATCTATTGGATGTGGTTCCCCCATTAGACTATAAGCTCCTTGAGGACAGGTACTGTCTTTTGCCATTATTTTGTGTCCCAAGAGCTCAGCACAGTGCTCAGCACATAACACAAGCTTAATAAATTTCACTGAATTGAAATGAATTTGGTCCTCATATACAAGTAGGCAATTCTCTGCCTCATAGTGTTGTCTCCTGTCTTCATGGCTTTACTTGCAAGCCTGGAATACTCTGAAATACTGCCCATTCTTCAAGATCCAGATCAAATCACATCTGTCAGAAAATTTCCACTATTCCCCTACCTCATATCCCAATCTCAGTTGAAAATTACCTTTCTCTCCTTAGACTTTGTATAATTTAAGCCTATATTACATTATTATATTAGGTTACGAGGAACAAATGAGATAACACGAAAAGTGCTTTGCAAATCTTAATGAACAACATAAAGGTCAACTATTATCACCATTACTTTCTATTCAGTATCATAATTAGTATATTTACTATACAGTTACCTAATAATATGTCTATATTTATTACCTTCCCTCTATCCTGAACTAACAGCTCTGTGAGAGCAAAGATGTGTCTTAATCCACTCCAGTGATCACTTACTTAATCTATATTGTATCTATCTTGGCAAAAAGCCATTTAATATAAAGTTGTTGAATGTTTAATAAATATCCCTATTTCTTACTGTTATCAACATAGCCATCTCCAACAGTTCCTGTATCTCACACCTCCAAATCTGGGGTAAGCAAGCTTATTCTTCAACAAAGTGAAACTATGGCCCCCACGGATTAAGTGACTTGTTCAATGTCACACAGTTAGTAAAGAGAACAGCAGGGATTTGAATTGAAGACCTCCAAATCCTATACTCTATATTAACACACTTAAAGTGGTTGTCTATTAATTGTCTCTTTTATACTTACCACAAGCTTTACAAGCAGCAATACAAATTTCCTCAGCAATATATTCCCCAACTGGAAACTGTAAATAATCTCCTTCAGCCTTCCCAAGAGAGTGGTAAAGATAGACCTGAAGAACTGGCTCTATCTGTTTCAAAGTATCATCATTCCCAGGAATATCTCCATTTTGGTGGGTAGAAGATGTGGCTGATCCCTCCATTTCTGTCATGGTGAGGCAAGCCATTCCAGTGCTGAATTTTCTTTAGTATATTTGCCTTTAAGAAAAAATAAATAAAATCACAAATGAAACCAATATTGCTAATGCTATCTTTGAATACAAACTCCTTGAAGACAGTCTAATGTCATAATCAAATCATCAACCTTTAGTTAGCAAGGCACGGAGTTACTAAAGAACAATTAGGCTTTATCTTTAATCTGCCCTCAAGGGGCTTACCTACTAGCTGGAGAGATATAAACATGTAAAATGGGGGGGGGGGAGTTTTAAATAATAAATAAAACAACAACAGAAGAAATGTCACAAAGATAGGTTGTGACTGTCATATACAGACAATGACTGTCAATGGTTAGAGGAGGAAGAGAACTTTAGGTTGACGTGCTTTCCTTTGTGAGCAAACAGTTTCAAAGAGTGTAAGATATTTGAGAATATTCGTATAAAGTCAATCTTTCTTCCTAACCTAAAAGGCATGAAAGGGGAAAGAAGGATGCCAAAAAAAAGAAAGTGAAGATGAATTAGATGTTGCTAGAACAGGAAAAAAAAACTGAATTAGCAATAAACTTTTAAACCATACTTGGAAGGCTATGTGTTAAATAGAAAGAATACAGTTGCATTTAAAAGTGATCATAAAAGATAAAATTGCCAATTTGGCTTAAATAAAATGTAAAAAAAACTTTGCACAAATAAAATCAATGCAGCCAAGCCAGGAAGAGAAATTTGCAGCTGGATAAAAATCTTTACATCAAATATGATTAAAATCCAGTATCCAAAATATATAAGGAATTGGCATAAACTTACAAGACCAGATCCTTACCCCAACAGAACAAAGGATGTGATCAGAGAGTTTTCAGAAGAAATGCAAATGATCAAAAACCACATGTTTTAAATCAAATACAAGAAATATAAATTAAAATAATTCTGATTTTTAATATAATACCCATCAAAATTAGCAAAAAATAAAATAAATAGCCATAATCACTGATGGACTAGCTTGAGAAGATATATTAATACATTCATGGTGGAATTAAAAATTAATTCAAACATTCTAGAAGAAAATGTGGAACTATACTAGAAAAGAGACTAAACATTTCAGACCCTCTGACCCAATATTTCTAAGCATTTAACCTAAGGAAGTCAAAGACAGAGGGAATGTAAACAGAAATATTTTTATTAGCACTTTTTTTGTGGTAGCAAGAAACTAGAAACAAAATGAGTACTTGTTTGTCTCAATAAACGAGTATATAAATGTTACCAAATGTTCTTATGTCATAAGAAATTATACACATGAAGATTAAAGAAGCTTAGAAAAATAGATACAAAGCGATTGAGAGTAAAGTAAGCAAAAGTAAAAGAACAACTTAAACAATAAACACAATAATGTTGCAAACTAAAATGACACTAAAAGATATCAGAATTTTGATTGATGTATTGATCAATATTCACTTGAGAGGACAAATGAAGAAACCTTTCTCCTCCTGGTAAAACTGTTATAGATTATCTATCTGGGACTACAGTCAAATGAGTTAAGTTTCTTCAATGGCACCTCTTCAATAGCATGGTCAAGAGATCTGTTTTGTTTCTTTGTTAAAAAAGAAAAGGAGTAGGGGGGAGGTTGGGAAATAACAGAGATAACTTTTTAAAGTACCAGTAAAATATTAGATAAAACAAAAAGTCCTTGGACTTGAGTCAGATGACCTAGATCCAAATCCCAGCTATTCCACTCAACATAGCTGGGTGACCTTAAGCTAATTAACTTCTCAGAGCTTCAATTTGCTGATCTGTACAATGAGCGGACTGGACTAGATGGTTTCCAAGGTCTATTCTGGCTTTTACATTTTGTGACTCTATAAGTGTTTTCTGTAGTTATTCATTAGAGAAAAAAAATCAATTCCTAATGAAAATATATAGTTTATAGACAATTCCATCCACATTTGCTGATGACACACATGATAATGTACTTTAAAAATCATGGAGAATCAGCAAAGAAAATGAGACAATTTCACTAAAGTAGCAGAAATCAACATAAAGTCACAAAAATGAAATGCATTTCTCTACAGTAATTTTAAAATCTAGGAGGAAATAAGACAAAGGCAAGTCTCATTCAAAATAACCAAGAAATGCATGAAATCTTGAACTCGATCTACCAAGACACATGAAGGACCTACACAGATACAGTTACAAAGTGCTCTTTAAAGAAATAAAGAATGACTCAAACAACTGCAGGAATATTCAGGGCTCATGGCTAGGCTGTGTCAATATAATAAAAATAACAATACTACCTATATCAACTTCTAGATTTAGAACTTTGCAACTACTAAGGCGTATTTTATAATGTTAGACAATATATTATTTGGAGAAACAAAAGATATAAAATATTAAATGAAATAATGAAAAAAGTAGGAATGCCAGGGCAATAGCACTTCCAGATTTCAAATTATATTGTAAAGCAGAAATAATCAAAACTATTTGGTACCAGTTTAAAAAATAGAAAAGTAGTACAATGGAAACTTACAAGATAAAGACGAATCAGAAATAACTGAAAATACTCTAGCATTCAATAAACTCAAGAACATATTACTTAGGGAAGAACTTCTTTTCTGACAAAATTTGTTGAGAAAACTAGAAAGTGGTTTGACAGAAATTAGATTAAGAGCAGTTCTTAACCCTAATCCATGAATTTAAAAAAATGACAACTATATTTCAATATAATTCATCTCTTTTGTAAATATACTTAGCATTTTAAAATACTCTTCTGAGGAGTCCATAGGCTTCACTAGACTGCCAAAGGAGCCCATGACACAAAAAAGGTTAAGATCCCCTGCTTTAGACAAACCTATTACATCATATACCACAATAAGTTTAAATTATACATGACTTGAATGTTAAAAGTCACACTATAAAAAAAACAGAAAACAAACATATTGTGTACTTTTAAAAACTATGGATGACTGAGCGAATTTTTAATCAAGCAAGGAATTGGGGCAATCACAAAAAAGATAATTTTATTAAATTACATTTAAAAAACTTTTATAAGGATAAAATTCATGTAACTAGGAAAGGAAGAAAAGTGGTTGAGTTGGAAAAAAATTTGTGTCAAATTTTTTTAAGAGCCTGATATCCAAATTATATTGGGAACTAACACAAATACACAACACCAAAAGTCATTTTCAAAGTTTTAAGTTTGCAGTTTCTAAAAATTGTAAGCCATCAATGACTACATGAAATACTGTTTCAAATTCCAAAAAATAAGAAAAATACAAATTAAAAGAATTCTTGAGCTTTCACCTCATACCAGGCAAAGATGAAAAAATATAGGAATACAGGTAAGTTGTTCAAATAATTAATCCTTTGGAGTGGTTGAACACTTGCATTTGCCTTATTCAAAGTTATAATTATGTAAAATATGGTAATTGGTTCCACACCCAATGGAAATAAGGATACAAATTTGAATAATGCTATAACCACTTCATGGGTCCCATAATCTGTGAAATGGTCCAACCACTCTGGAATGTTATTTAGAATTAACGTGAAAAAAAGAAATCAAAATGTGTATAACTTTTGACATACAGATATCAATGCTAGGCATATAACCCAAAGAAGTCAGTGACAGAAAAATAGGCCCATATAAAATCAAGCTATTTATAGTCATACTTTTTTTTTTTAGTAGCAAAGAATTAGAAACAAAGTAAATGTCCATTGCTTCAAGACTGCATAAACAAAAGTTGTGGTATGTATACAGTTGAATATAACTATACCGCAAAAAAAAAAAAAAAAAAAATCATGAAGAAAAACACTTATATGAACTGGAGCAGAGTGAAGTAAGCAAATACAGGACAACAATATATACAATGACTACAATAATATAAATGGAAAGAACAATAACAAAAAATCAAAATTAAATGCTATGGGATTATAATGACCAAGCTTGGCTCCTAAGAAGAGATGATGAGGTCCTTCCATTTCTCTTCTTTGCAAAGGTCAAAGACTTTAGATGTGGAACAACACTATATAAAATGTCAGACTTTGCTGATGTGTTTTGTTGAACTGTTTTTTTCCCCTTCTTTTCTTAAAATCCTTTTATAATGGATGGCTCTATGAAAGGCAGAAGAGAGAGGGAAATGTTGGGAAATGAAGGTGACAAAAAAACAAAGGATCAATTTTTTTTTTAATTTTAAAAAAGAAAATGAAGCTCATTTTCTCCAGATATAACAATAGCTCATCAGAAATCATAGCAAAACTCAAGCTGATAAAAGCACCCAGTCCTTCCTCTTTTCTGCAGCAGAGAGGCACAATAACTTAGAAGAAATAGCACTGTTTTTCCTCAAAACTTTTCATTAATTCCATCAAACAAAAGATCAAACTTTATAATAAAATGATCTTTTGTCTTATAAACAAAAGATTCAGAAGAAGAAAACAACTAGGTAAAAAACAATCAGGTAATTATTATGACTTCTCATTTTCCTATCCTTTAAAGACTTGTCAACAAGCCAATACCATGCATATTAGTTGCCAGGAAATCACAAACCACATTTTAACTATCCAGATTACCAGAAGTGGTAGTAAATCCACAACAAGTGCTCTTGGGTTTTACACAACAAACCTATTTTTCTTCAAAGGACAATAGCAAAAACTTTTGACGTAAGCTACATTATCATCATTGTAACACTTACTGGAGAAGTACAGAACATTCTTTACAGAACATTTCCAAAGATCATAACCCCTTTATTCCTCAAAAATTCATCAAGTATTTTTTGAGATCCCATTTTACAAAGAACTGTGCTGGGTCTTAGAACGTATTTTACTGTTGAGTCTTAAGTGGCTCTTGGAACTGGCAAGTTAGACTACCGGATGTATCAGAGATGCAGACAACTAATCTGCTCACTACAGACTTAAGAAAATGGAGGTTAAACAAAAAAGTTATTCAAATTTGTAATCATATTTCAAAATTCTATTCCTATTTGGGGGAGTGGGTGGAAATAGGTAGGTGGGATAGTGGATAGAATGCCAACCTGGAGTTGGGAAGGCTCATTTTCCCGAGTTCAAACCTGGCCTTAGACACTTACTAAGGACAAGTCACTTAACCCTGTTTGCCTCAGTTTCCTTCTCTATAAAATGAGCTAGAGAACAAAATGGCAAACCACCCCAATAACTCTGCCACCTAAATGAGGTCATGAAGAGTTGGACATGACTCAAACGACAAAAATTCCTATTTAAAAAAAAAACAATTAGTTTGCTGTAGCAAAACACAATCTGTGGACATGTATGCTAAAAATATCTATTGAAGCTGCCTTTCAGGTGTTACCTGCCAAGAGACTATCTATGAACAATAACTAGAAAAATCAGAATTCAAGTCAATTCAACAAACCCGTAAACACTTAATAAGCAATATGCTACAAGTTACACAGGGATACAAAGTTGAGTAAGACACTATCTCTATTCAAAATACAGGGAGTGGGGGTGGGAGGGTGGGGAGAGGAAAGAGGCGGGGAAGGAGAGGCATAAGAAAAATATTCAGGTAAACAGTGAATATAAAATCCAGCATAGTTCTACCATCATAATAGGTTTTCAAAGCATTCAATACTTGAAAAAGTAGAAAGGTAGTAAAAGAACTCTTAAGTGTCAATAATTCCAAGATTGTTGGATCAAGTTGTATTTCAATGTAAAGATCCAAAGTCCAACAGTATTAAAATTTGTTATTTTTTATTGTACTATATTTAGCCTTCTTTGGGACACACATACCACTACAATCTTCAGTATTAAGCTATAAATGCAACAATTAGTATATATGTCACAGATATTTACAGTACATTGGTGAAGGATACAGGCACACTGATGAGATCAAAGATCTTTTGAAGTACAGTACTAGATTCTTCTAAACAGAGGCCAAAATTTCCCCAAAATCTGGCTTATATGAAACCTAAATGTTGCTCATACTTAGTGTTATTGTTCAGTGTACGCTTACATAGTTTTTCCCCTTTTATATCATTTTAGGAATGCAGCATATATCAGAGGGTGGCTTATGCTGAACTGAAAATGGCATAATTGTATTGAAGACATATTACTCACATTTTTATATATCTGCAAATTCCCAAGATGTAAAAATTACACAATTTTATTTTTTATACGTAAAATTAACTTCAAAAAGGTTTATGATGGTCTATGAACAATTTCTGCTATTCCCTTTGTCCTATGAGATTAAAACTAACTTTTTGAAATTATCATTCAAAATTTCAACTTTTGGTATAACTGTAAATAAGTATTTATTTCCTAGACAACATGGAATATTTTTCATTTGACAAAGTAGGTAATTTGAAAATACTCTGGAACAAAAGCTATTTTTTAATTGTCAACAAAATTGTCAGCATTTATAAGCAATGCTATTAAAACAGTTGCATATTTGGAAAAAATTTAAAAAGAATTTGTTACTTTTTCCAATGTGTAAAGGAAACTAATTGTGTGCACTAAAAATATTATTTTGGTAACCAAATGCTAAGAGAAACAAAAAATATGGGTATTTTAAACAACAGATAACTTACTATTGTCTTAGCTATCTTATGACCTTGCAACACCTTTTGAAAAGTCATATTAAAACTAGAAATCTTTTCAACATAATCTGCTTAACTCTATGAATGTCAGAATAATAAGTTTACATTATACAACTAACTACAGTCATTGGGGTGTAGGTTTATTTTGCTTTCTTGTCTCTACAATGGCCTATAAGCATTGCTCTGGTTCCCTATCTGAAGCACCAAGATGCAAACTGAGACCACAATATGTGAAACAAAGATCATTTTATCTCTATGAACACAACTCTTAAGAAAAACAGAATCCTACAGAAACATGTCTGAGCTACACAAAAGTAAACTAAGGCCTGAAAGAAAACTCAACTATTCATACCTTATTTTATAAAAAGCAAAAAAAAGTAAATTTGATGGTTTCATTATTTCTAGAGACATAATGAAGAAGTTAAATGCATTTAAAATCCATGTTACCGAAAAATTTCCAAGAAAGAATCAAGCCAGTATAAAAACAAAAACAACTGTAAATAATTTTGATGGACAAAAAGATATTCTTATAAATTACTATTCTTAAATGACTCTAAGCTTATGATTCAAATATTAAATATTAAAGTTAACTCAAAGTAACAAACATAATTGTTATTAAATAAACTATGCATATTCTCTGTACATTCTACAGAAATTATTTCTAAAACCACAGCAGTATAATTTTTCTAAAAACTTACTAAGACAATTTAATTTAGCTGTAAATAAAAAATTACAAAGAATGATAAATGGTCTTAATGTCTTACTTTTAAAATCTAAGTCATAAAGTGAAACACACATCAATCATCCTCTATTTACAGACAGATTGATTATTTTAATTTTTAAAATGTGCAACTTTCAAGCTACAAATACAGTGCAGTAATTTTTTGTTGTAGGACAGATTGGAGTAAAGTAGTATATTTGGTAAATGCCAACCACAGATCAGCTTCCACCTACACTTTAGTTATTTATATTTTTAAATAGTTCTATTAAATTGCAATAACATATACTCATGTTTACATGATGCTTTAAGAATGGCAAAGCACTTTCCTCAATGATTTAGAATTATGTTAAGAAAATGGCTAAAACATTCATGCCCTTTGACTACAAGATACTATTACTAGGTATATACCCCTAGGAGGTCAAAGACAGAATGAAAAGTCCTATATACATCAAAATACTTACTGTGAGATCAGCCTGTGATTAGAGGAAAAAAAAGAACTGGCAACAAAGTAGACGTTCACTGACTTGGAAATAGCTTAAGAGAAGCATAGGAAATTTTACAGGAACAAAGTGAAATCAGTAGAACAAGTACACCATATGCACAATAAAAACAATGCAAATGTAATGAATAACAAAAATAAAAAATGAGCACTGTGGTGATTATAATGACCAAGTTTGACACTGAAGAAAACACACAGAACGTATTTCCCTGTATGGAGGTGGGGCACTATGAGTGTGAAACGCTACATATAATGTTGGACTTCAGTAATGGGCTGATTAGTTTTTCTGAGCTATTTTACCCCCTCTTTATTCTTTGTTTTAAGAGATGGCTCTTGGGTGGAGGGTAAGGGGGTAGGAATATTTGAGGAATAAAGTTAATATAAAAAATGCATTAATAACTTTTAAATGCTTTCCTAACAAACAACTCTATGAGGGAGACAGTAACTCCCAATTTACAGATGAGGAAATCAAGGCTTAAGGAAGTCTACACCACAATGTTGTAACAATAATAATATAGTAGTAACAGTTCCAAAGCCCAATCCATCATCTATGTTGTGTGGGAGAGGAAGGGGGGGCATGACAAAAGGGGTGATGAGATTGACAAATTAAGAGAATATGAAAAAGAGTGACTCTGTGCACCCTGAGACCACTGTAATAGTTGTGAAGGCCTAGCAAGAACTATGCAATGCCAGCCAATTGGACTCTATTGATATCATTGATTGGGTTAGCACAACAGTGTTATGTAACTGCTATAAATAGGCAGGATTACATAGGATTGCAGATTGCCTCAACTCAGAAGCATCCTGTGATCAACCTGAATTGGAAGGCAGTGGACTGGCACACATCCATAGTCTGATACCACAAAAAAGCAAATTTGATGGTTTCATTATTTCTATGAAGTAACTAAATGCATTTAAAATCCAAGTCACCGAAAAATTTCCAAGAAAGAATCAAGCCAATATAAAAATGAAAACAACTGGCTTCAGACATGAGCTGTGTGACCCTGACCAAATAACCTATTTGCTTCAGTTTCCTCATCTGTAAAATGGGAATAATGGGGTTGATGTAAGGATCAAATGAGATAATAATTGTAAAGCCCTTGGCATAGTGCCTGGCACACAGTAAACACTACATAACTGGTTGCTATTATTAGCAATTAGCTAATGAATATCAATGAAAGTATTGAAAAAATACTGCCAAAGAAGCTAAAGCAATGTATTTAAAGATTATACACTATGATTATATTAGATTTTTATATTATATATACACATACATACATATCAGAAATGTAGAACTGATTTAATGCTAGAAAATCAGATAAACTTAGTCAAAGATGAAAAAGAAACTATCATTTTGAGAAAGATATGATAGTCTATTTAAGAAACCCTAGAAATTTAACAAAAATCAACTGAAACAATAACATCAACAAATTTGCAGGATTTTAAAAAAAACACAAATTACCATCTTTCTATATATTGTCAATCAAATCCATTAGAAAGAGAAATAAAAATTAATTCCATTCAAAAGAACTACAGAATGTAGAAAACATTTCAGAGTCTACCTACTAAATATACAGGAACTATATTAATATAATAAACTATAACAAGAAACATGATTACATAAAGGGATGCATGAAAAGCTTCCAACAAAACACCCATTTCTGTTAGGAACACTAAAAAGTACAGCAATACAACGAACTGTTCCTTAATATGGTAAATAATAATCCTTCTGAAACTAAGAGCCAGTATTTTATGTAATAGAGAAATGCTACGGCCTTTCTAGTATGATTATACATACATACATATATATATATATATATATATATGTACACACACACACACACATATACAAGAGTATTTATAATAATACTGCAATTTAGCAAATACTTTTCAGATTCGTACATAGGCCCTGGACAAAGGCTTCACACACAGAATACTCACAGTTAATATTTACAGGGAATCTTAAAATGGTAATTCTTAGTAACAATTATACTCTTCATACCCATTCCACCACAGTCACTGCGGAGTCAGGATGGAAGAAAACACAGGGCAATTTCTAATTTTTTTCTTTGTTTCTTTTTCTTTGCATCATGGATTGCCATGGACAAATAATCTGTCATCTAATAGTCAAACCACTGCTGATGGGGGAAGACACGATCAAAAAAAGAAAGTGTACTGATCAGTAGCAAGAACAAGGTATAACAGAGAGCTTCAATACTTGCAAAATGGGAAAAAAAAAAAAGACCTAGAAGGCCTCCTAAACACTGGACTTGTGCTTTGCGGTACTAATCAGTTATTTCGCTGTGTCAAATGATTACACAACCATTGAATTTTGTTTTCCTATCATTAATAATCATAATGACAATAAGCTAATATTAATTGATAAGGTAATTAGAATTTGGACAGACATAGTAAAAGAATTGCATGACCCCTGAACCTACCCAAATGTGGATAACTTTCAGGTGGGGCAATTCCTTTACTTTTGTTTTCCAAGAGTATATTACTAATGGGAAAGTAGGAGGGTGGGAAAGGGGGTATCACAGGAATCCCTATGAATTACTGAAAGACCTCCCCCCAAAATCTTAAGAACAGTTATTACAACCACGTTGTAACTTTCT
This sequence comes from Vombatus ursinus, assembly GCF_900497805.2. Lineage (NCBI taxonomy): Eukaryota > Metazoa > Chordata > Mammalia > Diprotodontia > Vombatidae > Vombatus > Vombatus ursinus. The sequence continues at coordinate 25,606,286 of NW_020954548.1, forward strand.
CCCTTTTTTGATATACAAATCACTTGACCATTCTACCTATCTTTTATAGTTGTTCATCTATACAACTTCATTTCTCAATATTCTCTAATATGAAATCCCTCATTCCAATCTGTCAGTCTACACTGTTCTCAATGAATGCTCATTAACATCTCTGTAGTATCTATTTGCTGCTTTCCACTTCCCCTTTCCCACTCTATCCTTCAAAGCTCAAGTAATGGTTACTTTTCTATAAAACTTCTCCCCCCTCCCCAGTTAACACATCTCTCTTCTTTGATTTCTCATACCACCGAGTGTTTGTACTACAACAAACTTTTATTATTTAGCCTTTTAGTATTACTTAATTATGTATAATCTACTGTTGTTGAGTCGTTTCAGTCACGTCCAACTCTTCTTTGTGACCCCATTTGGGATTTTCTTGGCAAAGATACTGGAGTGATTTGTCATTTTCTTCTCCAGCTCATTTTACAGATGAGCAACTGAGGCAGATTTAAGTGACTTGCCAGGGTCTTACCACCTGTAAGCACCTGAGGCTGCATTTGAACTCAGATCCTCCTGACTCCAGGTCCAGTGCTCTATCCACTGTGCCACCTACATATTATCTATAATATGCTTCCATAAGCTTTTTTTAAAAAATATTTTTCCCAATTACACATAAAAATAATTTTAACATTCTTTTTTCCCTTCAAATTTTGAGTCCCAAATTCCCTCCCTGCCCCCCTCATTGAGAAAGCAAGCAATTTGACATAGGTTATATGTGTATAGTCATGCAAAACACATTTCTACAACAAGCAAACAAACAAGAAAAATAAAGAAAAAGTATCTTTGATATGCATTCATGTCTACCAGTTCTCTGGAGATGGACAGTACCTTTCACTGTAAACCCTACAGAAATGTCTTGGATCATTATACTGCGGAGAATAGCTACGTTATTCATAGTAAATCATCATACAATATTGGTGTTACTGTGTACAATGTTCTCCTGGTTCTGCTCACTTCACTTTGCATCAGTTCATGTAAGTCTTTCCCGATTTTTCTTAGAGCATCTGGCTCATCATTTCTTAAAGCAAAATAGTATTCCATCACAATCATATACAACTTGTCCAGCCATTCCCCAACTGATAGACATTCTTTAAATTTCCAATTTTTTGCCACCACTAAAAGAGCTGCTATAAATATTTTTGTGCACATAGGTCCTTTTCCTTTTTTTTTTTTTTTAATCTCTGATAATACAGACCTAGCAATGGTATTGCTTGGTTAAAGGATATGCATGGTTTTTTAGCCCTTTTGGCATAGTTCCAAATTGCTCTCCAGAATCAGTATACAACTTCACCAACAGTAAATTAGTGTTTTAATTTTCCCACATCCCCTCCAACATTTGTCATTTTCCTTTTCTGTCATATTAGCCAATCTGACAGGTGTGAGGTAGTAGCTCAGAGTTGTTTTAATTTGTATTTCTCTAATCAATAGTGATTTAGAGTATTTCTTTTTCATATGACTTATAGGTAGCTTTGATTACTTTGAAAAGTGCCTGTTCATATCTACCTTTGACCATTTATCAATTGAGGAATGACTCTTATTTTTATAAATTTAACTCAGTTTTCTATATGTTTGGGAAATGAAGTCTTTATTAGAGAAACTCACTGTAAAAACTTTTTTCACCAGTAATGTTTTTGTCCTGTTTATCCCTCTCTTTTCCTCCTTTTATCCTGTCCATTCTCAAAAGTGTTTTGAGTTTTACCTCCCCCAAACTGCCTTCCCTTCTATTACCTCCTCTCTCTTTCTTTTCTACTCCTCCTACTTTTCCTGCATAGTAAGATAGATTTCTACACCCAACTGGGTATGTATATTATTCCCTTTGAGCCAATTCTGATGAAGGTAAGGTTCATACACACTTCCTTCCCCCCTTCCCCTATAACCTCCTTCACTATCTCTTTCAGGTCTCTTTTATGTTAGATAATTTATCCCATTCTCCCTCTCCTTTTCCCCTTCTCCCAGTGCATTAGTCTTTATCATCCTTTAATTTTATTTTTTTAGATAATCATACCATCACATTCAACTCACATCTCTGCTTTCTGTCTATGTATACTTCTAACTAATAATGAGAAAGTTCTTCAGAGTTATAAATATCATTTTCCCATGCAGGACTATAAACAGTTTAACCTTATTGAATCCCTTATGATTTCTCTTTCCCTTTATCTTTTTATGCTTCTTTTGCATCTTGTATTTGAAAGTCAAATTTTCTATTCAGTTCTGGTCTTTTCATCAGGAATGCTTGAAAATCTTCTCTTTCACTGAATGTCCATTTTTCCCAAAGAATTATACTCAGTTTTGCTGGCTAGGTGATTCTTGGTTGTAATTCTAGCTCTTTTGCTCTCTGGAATAAATACTCCATGCCCTCTGGACCCTTAATGTAGAAGCTGCTAAATCTTGTGTTATCTTGACTATGGATCCATGATATTTGCATTATTTGTTTTTGGTTGCTTGCAGTATTTTCTCCTTGACCTGGGAGGTCTGGAATTTGGCTATAATATTCCTGGGAGTTTTCATTTTGGGATGTCTTTCAGGAGGTGATTAATGGATCTTTTTCAATTTCTATTTTATTCTCTGGTTCTAGAACATCAGGGCATTTTTCCTTGATAATTTCTTAAAAGATGATGTCTAGGTTTTTTTATTTTAATCATGATTTTCAGGTAGTACAAAAATTCTCAAATTATTTTTCCTGGATCTATTTTCCAGTTCAATTGTTTTTCCAATGAGGTATTTCATATTGTCTTCTATTTTTTCATCCTCTTGATTTTGTTTAATTGTTTCCTGATGTCTCATAAAGTCATTAGCTTCCACTTGCCCAATTCTAACTTTTAAGAAATTATTTTCTTCAGTGAGCTTTTGTACCTCCTTTTCCAATTGGCCAACTCTACTTTTTAAGGAGTAGTTCTCTTCAGTGAATTTTTGTATATCTTTTTTTCCAATTGGCCAATTCTGCTTTTCAAGGCATTCTTCTCTTCATTGGATTTTTTGTGCCTCTTTTAACCATTCAGTCAATTCTGTTTTTTAAGGTGTTATTTTCTTCAGTATTTTTTGTGTCTCCTTTACCAAGCTGTTGACTCAGTTTTTCATGATTTTCTTGTATCACTCTCATTTCTCTTCCCTGTTTTTCCTCTACTTCTGCTACTTGATTTTTGAAATCCTTTTTGAGCTCTTCCATGGCCTGAGACCAGGCCATATTTTTCTTGGAGGCTTTGGATGCAGGAGTTTTTATTTTGCTGTCTTCTTCTGAGTGTATGTTTTGATTTTCCTTGTCACCATAGTAACTTTCTATGGTCAGAATTTTTCCTATTGTTTGCTCATTTTACAGTCTATTTCTTGACTTTTAACTCTATGCTAAAGTGGGACTCTGCTTCCCAAGTGGAGGGAGCATTGTCCCAAGCTTCAGGTATTTTTGTGCAGTTTTTTTCAGAGATAATTCTGGCAACATGTTAGTTTTTGGCTCTTCCAAGGTGGTAGATCTAGGGAGAGGTGTGTTTACTACTCTTCTGTATTGTGCACTGGTTTGTGCATGACCACAAGCACTCTTTTCAACCCTGAAACTGTGACCAGGGTCCCTGCTCCTCCGCAGCCACAAGCTGTGATGTGCTACTGTTCCTCCTAACATTTGGACTAAGACCTAGGACTCAAATTCAGTTCCAAGCACAGGCAATGCAACAAAGTCTTGCCCTTAATGCCAACAAAGGACCCCTGTAAATCTCCTTCTGACGCATTGTCCAGTTCCCTTATTATCTGTGGGCTGAGAGGTCTGGAAAATAACACTGCTGCCACTGATTCAGATGCCCTGAGGTCTGCTCCTGGTTTGCTGGGGCCAGGCCTGTGCTGTCATGGCCTGTGCTAGACTGGGCTCCACTCTTACCCTGGTGCAACACATCTTTCCCGTCAACCTTCTAAGTTGTCTTTGGTTGGAAAATGGTTGCACTAAGCCTTTTTGTGGGTTTTGCCTCTCTAGAATTTGTTTAGAGTCATTATTTAAAGATATTTGGAGGAGTTTGGGAGAGAGCTCAGGTGAGTCCCTGCCTTTACTTTGCCATCTTGACTCGACCTCCCCCATAAGCTCCAACTTTAACGCACACAGGGAGAAGCTGGGGAAGAATGTAGGCTACAGTTGATATTTTTCATTGTAAATTATCCAGCAAATTAAATCAAATCTCAATTTTTAATGCCAATGGTAGTCAAAGTATCACAAATAGTCCACCACAGATAATTTGAAAGGCACTTGTTTTTGGCTTTGGAATGAATCACATTATAAAAAACAATTTAAACAGTTTACATTAACACTGTGTTTTGCCTGGCTATGTTTTGCTTAGATTAATATTAAAATTAGTTTGCATTCTGTATTGTATTTGCTAGCTAGATGGCACAGAGTTAGAGTGCTGGGCTTGGAGTCAGGATGATGACCCGAGTTAGAAGACTACTGTGGACACTTCCTAGTTGTATGACCCTGGGCAAGTCACTTGACCTCTCTCAGCTAAAGTTTTCTAATCTGTAAAATGGAGATAATAAAAGCATTCACCCGACAAGGTTGTTGTGATGATCAAACAAAGTGCTTTGCAAACTTTAAAGTGCTATGGAAGTGTTACTAAATATGATTATTATTATTATTAAATACATAATAGCTAAATCATTGAGGGAGCCAAGAAGACTCTATATGATAGACTATGTAGACAATAATAATAATAATAATAATAATAATGATAGCTAACACTGATATAATGTTTATTATACATCACACATTATACTAAGAACTTTATAATTATTATCTCATTTGATCCTCAAACAACCCTGGGAGGTAGGTGCTATTATGTTTACAAAGTGCGCCACCTAGCAACCTGGAGAACAAAAGAAAAGAGGAGTAAGTCAATCTATGTCATAAAACCTGGGTCCCCCACCAAGATACTACAAGGTGCCACAAATGATTTTTTAAAAATCAGTAAGGAGAAAATGGCCCCCAAAATTTAAACTAAGTTTGCCTTCATCTGAACCTTTGGGACTCACAGTTAAAGTACAGGGAAGAAAACAATTAGCAAAAGAGCTGAGAGGTTCAGGATACCAGAGAAGAAAGACACAAACCACAAAAAGACCAATGGATGGGATCAAGAAGAGGTCAATGGTTATCTTAAAGGCACTAGCTTCAGAGCATGGTGAGCACAATGATTTATGATACCTGTCAGGCTACAAAGACAGCAGATAAAATCTGGAAAAAAATTAAATGAGTAAGATTTCTAGGCACTTGTAGCATGGACATGGTTTTAGGAAATTAATAGTAATTTCTTGTATTTGGCAAATGTAGACAGTCAAAAAGTGGAAATTAATCCCTCCACTGATTAAAAAGGGGAAAGTTGCTTTGACATCCTACCCACTTTAAGAAAATTAAGTCCATACCATTTCTAGAAGACTGTTACTTCAAATGGAATTCTGCTACCAAAATGAAGCCAATACTTTACCTTTGCCCAAAGTACTGCATTTTGAGAACCTCAGTTCTTCAATTTCCATTTAATAGCAATTAAAACTTAGGTAGAGTTTTGGAGTTAGCACAGTGATATTCACTCTCTCATCTGATCTTCACAACCACCCTTGGGACAGGCACGCCAGATATTCTTATTTTCATTTTACAGACAAATAAACTGAGGCTGAGAGAGGTTAAATGATTTGCCCATGATCACATATGATAGATAGTATCAGGGTAACACTATATGAAAGGCTGATTCATATACCTGGAGAAGAAAGCAACTGCCACACATAGCTTAGAGAGACAGACAGAGATGGTGTTATGTGTGTGTACAGCATATATTTTGGTGTGAAGAACATGCTGTCTCCCCTGACAGAATGTTAACTCCTTGAGGACAGGGATTATTTATTTTTTGTCTTTGAATCTCTCAAGGTTGGAATAGCCCCTAGAAGTAGATCAATGGTTTTTAATAAATGCCTCTAGATTGATTCTTTGAAATGTTGATTCATGGAGACTTTCATGCATATTTCTCATGAATTTTAAGTGAATGAAAAATTGTAACAATTCTGTGACTGGTGTCAATCCAATATCCTTTTCTCAGTCTTCACAATTTGATACTGTTGACCACTACCTTCCTTTGCACTGTCATGGTAATGTAGAGGTTATTAATGTATAGGTACAGGTTGGACCAGATGGCTTCTGAGATTCCTTCCAATGGTTAGAGTCTGTGATTCTGTTTCAACCAGAGGTTCAGATGAACAAACATTCTTTTAAGTTCACTTTTGGTCAATTATATTTGAACTAGTTCTATTGCAATACTTTCCAGTACAGAAATCAAACACTCTAGAATGGAGGGCAGCCAAGAAAAATTACATAACATGAATTGCACAAGGCCACAGACAGTCCAATTTGAGCTTTTTGCTACTGGGAGAGTCAGGAAAACACGGTCTCTAATGGAATCCATTAGTGTGGATGGATTTGGATCTGTTTTTCAACACTTTTTTAAAAAGGATAATTTCAAAATGTGATAATTTAATGAATCTTCAATGTGAGATCTGGCATATTAGAGTTTAGACTTAGTGGTACTCTTTATGTATTTCTATATACATACCTGAAACGCAAAGCTGCTCCTGAAGAAAATGGCAGCCAGAAAATAGCCAATAGGGTTTGTTTGTTTGTTCTTTACTTCTTCTAAGTCTACTAGCTTTAGAAGTTGCAAGAATATTATATCATATGAAAACAACTCCTCTGTCCCTGAATTTTTTTCCTTTAGGCTTGGTTTGCTTCCATAGAAACCTCATTCTTTGAGTCTAATTATTCTGACTTCACATATATACACACACATATATATGCTTTTACATTTCTTTGCAAAAATCAGTAATCATCTCAAGGTCCCTATCTACCAAGTGAAAGAGTCTGCAGACCAGGAAAGACTGGTTAGATATTTAAAACTAGCTAGAAAGTAATATAATTTCAAAAGAGAGGCAACTGTGAATTTTCCCCTCACATTAGACCTGAAATTTATCAGTTTACTTCTGAAAATATTTCTTTAGTTTGACAGCATGCCAAAGTATTGCTTAACCAACAAGTCAGCTCTAAAATAAGCTTTTTGCAACATTCTAACAATGTTTTCCTTCTCTACCACTGAGCTTAGGTATAGTGCCTTTAGATATAGATTCCCTTTCTCCTCTTTTATTATTATAAAAAATAGCAAGATGTGTTGCTATAGTAATAGCTACTTTTTTAATAACTCAGATAAAGCTAGTATAAACTCATTATAAAAGTGTGGGCCCAACTGAACAACAATATTATTATAATCAGTTGTTGGCATAGAAACTTCCTGATGATATAGCATGTATCTAAAAATACCATGTTCTGAATTGGTGCCAAAACCCCAGTTCTATAAGATGTCCAACTAGTGTACATGAAGTCCGTCTAGTAGTCAAATTTAGACCACAGTTACTTGCATAATTTCCCTTTCTTTGTCACATATTTTATCACTCCAAATGAGGGTGGTAAAAAGAGAATGCTCTTGAACATACAGCTGCTTTACTTTTATTCTCCTTAGATTTCACATTTGTTTTGGAGCTCCCTTCTGAGCTAAACATGTATTTATTCTTTTTACGTAGAATGGCATACTCTTTCTAACAAATAGGAATTATTTTTTAAAATCCACTATATTTTTAATTTTATCAAATGGGATAGATACTCAGCATCATGAACTAGGATTTGTTGGCTTATTATTATCCTGATACAAGTTACTATTTTCTAAAAAAAGTCTCATGTTTGTAATTTAAATACAAAGTCATTAATCTATTTTTTCAGAAAGGAACTTAATGAAATTTTGTATTTTTATCATCATATCCTAATTTTACATAACCATTTGCTTGTAACAGTCACATTTTTCCTCTTAGATTCTGTAACCTTTATTTCAATAAAGACTGGTAAAGATAGCTGACTCTTTCAAGCTGGGCCTCAGAGTTAACATACTTCTGTGAAATTATCATAGTTAAAGGGTGTGAACTTCAGTTTTGCAAATTCAGAAACTCACATTAACCAAATTCACAAGAAACTGATTTATAAACCAGTAGCTAGGTGACCCAGTAGATAGAGGGGTGGGCCTGGAGTCAGGAATACCTGAGTTCCAATCCAGCCTCAGACACTTACTAGTTGTGTGGCCTTGGGAAAGTTATTTAACCTGTTTGCCTCAGTTTCCTCAACTGTAAAATGGGGATAATAGCACCTACTTCCCAGGGTTGTTGTTAGGAACAAATGAAAAAATACTTGCAATGTACTTAGCATAGTGCCTGGCACATAGCAAGTACTATATAAATGTTAACTAACATTATTATAAGCCAAAACAGCCTTTTATTAACTTATAATGGGAAATAGTATCTGCCCCCAAAACAGGATTAATCATTTGCACATCTATATATTTCCTGACAGGCATGTCCATCAAGGAAATAGAAATATCTATCAGGAGACAGCTTCAGGAGCAGAGTAAAATGAATTATACATTTAAAGGGATATTTTTATAGAGCTTTGAGTGTTAAGTTCAAAATACCCTATAGTTTTTTAGAATTAGCTTATATTATGGCAGTGCTGCCTCTACTCTAAAAACACATCTACAAAAGACCAGAACATCTTTTGGAAACACCTATTCCCTCCCTGAAAATTTTCAAGACCAATAATTACCAACTAAGCCCTAGTACCTACTCGTCTATACCATGACACACACACACACAAAAATCAGTATTTTTAATGGGAAAAAAATGAAAACATATTTCCTTCTTAAATGCCATGGTTTTCAAACATCATTCAGCTGCCTTGGTATAGAAGTGATAAAGGACTTGTGTCCTATCCATTGACTAGGAATGACAAGAAATTGGTATAACTTGAGGGTGCCAATTTTGAAGTCAGCCTCAAAATCTTAATCTCGTTCTTTCTTGTGACTCTTATACCCAAGTCCTAGTTCCTGAGAACTGATTATACTCTTCCTTCTCCAATGACTGGGACCCCTGGGATATCTTTTGCCCTGAACCCCTCTTAATTTGTTCCGCCATGACTAGGCATCTCATGTTATGCCTCAAGCTTTCCCTCCTAAGAGTTAAAATGCACTGTTTAAAAAAAAAAGCCTATTGTTTTAAGCATTTATAGACTCATCCAGCAAATCCTCTCTCCCTAAGATCCAAGAAAGCTGAAATGAACTGAACAGCATGACAGAGATAAACTGACTATTAGAATATTTGTCTAAAGAACCAACTCTATGCAAGAAAAATGACAAAATTGTTCATACTATTTGACACAGAAATCCTAATACTAAGTATATATGCCAAGGAGATCAAAAACAAAAAGAAAAGCCTGATCTATAACAAAATATTCACACCACTTTTTGTGATAGCAAGGAAATGGAAACAAAGTGGTTGCCTATCCACTGTAGAAGGGCTGTAACAAATTGTGATCTATGAATGTAGTAGAATACTATTGCTCTGTAAGGAATGATGAAGAATTCAGAGAAACAAAGGACAGTTTTACAAACTGATGCAGACAAGTAATTAGGCACAACCAGGAAACTGATATGCACAATAACAATGATATAAACAAAGATAACAATAAAGCAAAGCTAAACACAATATATGATTAGAATGGTGAGTCTTGGCCTCTTTGGAAAGGTGGAGAATTCTGTTCACTCCATCAATCACTAAGTAGGTTAGTTCTGTTGAATCATTTTTCTTTGTTTCATGGGAAGATAATTATCTGGAAATAACTGTTATAATTTTAAAAAACCATCAATTGATTTTAAACAACCATTTCCTATCATCAAGAATCATAACACTGTCCATACGCTAGATAGTTCTAGAGAAATGAGTTATTACTCTGTAGAACCTATACAGACCATCCATTCACTATTCTGCTGTTTAAATGTCATTATAGCACCACCCTTCCCTATTTCAACATACTCAAATGACACGTTATAATTTCCAAGATTACAGTTTGTTACATTGATTATATTCTGATGATAAAGTCATCACTGTCTCAACAGTAAGCTGCCTCCAAATCACAATGTAGAATAAGCTACCTCTGGGAAGAATTCCTTATAAGTAATTAATCCCAGTCAGGAAATGCATAACCCTGTAAACTTAAACAAAGGTTGGTCCTTTCTCAGACTCAAAGAATTTTAGAGCTGAAAGGAACATTAAGAGATCAACTAATTAACCTAATTTTACTTTATAAAAGTGCGTACTCCCCAAGGCCACACAATTAATTAGTGTTAAAATTATATCGCTCTCATGTGCCCCAGAATTAACTTTGTATGCAATCTGTACCCTTCAGACAATATTTGTTTATTCAAGTTGGGTTTTTTAATTGTTTGTTTTTTGTTGTTGTTGTTGTGTGTGTGTGTGATTTCATAGACTGTAGGTAGGAAGTTCTTCTCCTCTCCCCAACAAGGAAGGCTTTTTACCAGTGCAAACTGATGGCATTTCAGAGAGGTTAAGTAATTTGCCCAAGGCCAAACTGTCACTTTGTGGCACTTGAATATGAATTGTGTTGATTCTAAGGCTGAACCTCTGTCCTCCATGCCATGCTGCCTCTTAAAAACCATTCCACTCCCCTCTGAATTAGACACAAAGAACTACGAATGAACAGACTAGTGTTTACCCACAAAGGCACCATCCTCCCCTCTTCTCTCTACTCTTTCTCTTGAAGTCCATCAACTCCCTGGAATCATTAATCATCTCTATGCAGATCTCTTTTAAATATCCTTGATTTCCTGAGCTCTAATTCATCTGTCCTTTACCGACATCACCAAGAGAATGTCCCATAAGCATCTCAAATTCAACGTGTTTAAAGCAAAATTCCTATTTCTCTCTACCCCTGTCCCCTCCTAACTTCCCTATTTCTTTGGAGGATAGCACTGTTCTCCTAATTCCTCTGGTTCAAAACCTAGAAACCATTCTCTGTATCCAATCAGTGGCCAAGTCTTGCCAATTCTAACTTGTCAATATCTCCTTTACCTGAAATCCCCTTCCCTAATACAAACAGCTACCATCTTAGTTCAGGCCCTCCTCACCTTTCACCCACTGTTTCCCCTGCATTCAGCTTCTCTCTGTCCAATCTATCCTTCACACAGTTGCCAAATTAATACTTCTAAAGCACACATTTGACTGTCACTCCCCTGCTCAAGAGGCTTCAGAGGCTCCGCTTTGCCTCCAGCATAAAGTACAAGCTCCTCTATTTATGTCATTATAATGCACTGCCTTTCCTCATTTCAACATATTCTCATGACATGTTACATTCTCCAAGATTACGGTTTGTTTCCTTGATTACATTAGTCTCACGAGTAACCTGCCCCCAAATCACAATGTAGGATGAGCTACTTCTGGGAAGGGTATTTAAAGCCCTTGACAAACTAGCTATAGCCTGTCTTTCCAAGCTGATTTGCACATTATTTCCCCTCATCTGCTACATGCACTGCCAGACTGGCCTACCTGTTATTAGCCATATGACATTTCCCCTCCACAAGCTCTTGCCCCTGCCTGGAAGGCTCCTCCTCCTCCTCCTCACTTGTTTTGTGGAATTCCTAGCACCCTTCAAGATTCAGCCTGTGTGCCATCTCCTCAACAGGCCTTTCCTGATTCCTCTAGGTGTGAGTGACTCCAGTCACTCTGTATTTATTTTGTGGAGAGCCTATGCTTGTTCTTATGTCCTGTATATTACTTATAAGTTAACACGTATCTCAATCAACAATCAATAAATGCTGTATCCTCCCTATAGAACACAGAAGCTCATTGATAGGGACCAACACACTCTTGTGTATCTAGCACATAAAAAGCATTTAATAAATGCTTGTTGATTAAATGAGAAATAAAGCAACTGTGATTAACATGTGTTCTGATCTAATTTTTGGATTGGGAAGGGCAGGAGGTAGAGCAGCATATATCTTACTTTAGGGTCCTGTAGTTTGTTTATCACCTGTGCTGAATGTCTCTTTTGGATATATTCATCCCTTTCTGTTTCTATTACTCTCTTTCAAATATGCTTTGAGTTCCTTTATCTTTAAAATAAGAACGAAATCTGCTGCTTATGCAAGGACGTCGTGCGGTTTAATGAAACTGTTTATTCAAAGAATTTTATGTGAAAAATGGTTTATTTTTATAATTCCACTTAATTTTTTTTTGTTCTGCTAGCCACTCAGATTGATAACTGCTCTTTTTAAAATGCTAAGATTCTGTTGGATCATAAGCAAAGTACAACAGATGGCATGTTTAATGTCAGTGTATAAAACATGAAGTTCCTAAGTTGGGGGTAGGCAGTGAAGAAGTATTGTAAGTCAAAGATAACCACAAAATATTTTGGCTAAATATTATTATTTAATATTATTATATTACTATGTATCATATTACATTAAATATAATAATAATATTATTCCAAATCAGCTTGGAAATTTTTATAACAATAATAATAAATATTATTATTATTATAAGTCTTATTAAGGAAGGAGTCATAGAAGCTCAGAGCTGAAAGAGACCTTGGAAGCCAGAGTCTCTAACTTGTATTTGTTCAAGAATTCTCCCTGACATCTCTGTGAAGTTGATGAGGATGGGATCTGGACCTCAAAAAGGAAAAACCCTGGACTCTCCCCCCAGGCCAAATCTCTGGGGGGTGCCTGAGGCTATAATCCCATCAACTGGCCTTTCACTGTCACCTACACCCAACCTACCTCTGGTCGGCCCCCAGTCACTTCCCACCTTTAATATTATCTGGACTCCATTCTGTTCACCCCAGTTTATGGGCCACTCCCACCCAGATCTTCCTTAGACCCCTCCTCCTGTCACCACAAACTACTCTGCCACTCCTAGATACCTCCCACAGTATTTCTGTATAAAAGGTCCATCTTGTCTCCATTAAGATGGCTTCTTAAAATCTGGCCCACTTGCATTAGTGATACAAATGCTTATATTCCTTAAGAGTCTGCCCAATACGACGATGCTCTAATAAACCTTGTCTTTAGCTGAAAGAAGGCTTGGGTTGAATTCATTCAGGCAGGACCCCTATATTGTGATTTGGGCAGCACCCCTAACCCCCTACAACAAAGTAGATATCCAGCCATTGTTCCAAAAATTAGAGTGAGGTAGAACCCATTACTTCTCAAGGCTGCCCATTCTATATTCTACTTCTGAAGACCTAATTATTATGAAGTTTTTCTTTGAGTAGAATAGAATTCTGCCATCATACAATTCTTCCCACTCCATTGCTCTCTGTTCTGACCTCTAGGATTCAGGAAGTTTACTGAAAGCCTTAAAACACCTGAAGACAACTACTTCATTCAAAATTCCTACCCCATTCCTCTCTTACCTAGAACAAGTAACCTCCTTTCCTTCAATGTCTAACATCTTCATTTCACAGAGCAATGAAAGCCCTAAAAAGGTCAGAGATGTGCTGAGGCCCACAAACAGAATCACAAGAGCGTTAGAAAGGGCCTTTAGAGCCTAGGCCCAAGGTACTAAATTCACAGACAAGGAAAAGGCTCACTAGAGAGTAAATAATGAACTATTCACATTTATATAGTACCTTATAGTTTATGAACACTTTTTTAAATAGGCAGTTTAGGTTGTACAGTGGATAGAATACTGGACCTGGTGTTAGGAAGACCTGAGTTTAAATGTGGCCTCAGACATGTCCCAGCTGTGTGACACTTACTACCAATTACTACTACTGCTGCTACTGCTACTGCTGCTGCTACTACTACTACTACTACTGACAACAACTCTGTGAGGTAAGTGTAAACAAAATGATTTTTTAAAAAAATTTTTGAGTTGGCCTGTGTTTCCATTTGAATAATTTGATTTTTAAGGTAATGAGAACATTATGGTTTTTGTACTTCTTTGTCTTTCTTGGAAGGGGCTAGAGGAATGAATTATTTTGACTTTTTTAAGTGATGGGAAGAGTGTGCTATTTGCATTCTCTTTGGAAGAGGAGGGAAAAGGAGAGGAAAGGGAAGTTAGACAAAAATCTATTGCCTCCAGGAGCTCACTATGCAATTAGGCCACTACCTAACTGGTTAAAAGTCTGGGACTGTGTATTCAGGTGGGAGAATATAAAAATCAACTGAGGGTGTTCTGGTTCAACAGATGTCAGTCCTAAACAGAAGTCACAGAGGAGGCTGAGTCACAGAACACGGACAGAACACTCAAGACCTGGGGACCAATCCAAGTTAAGTGACTAGGCACTATGATGAACACTGTGATTATAAAGACAAAAAACCACAACTGTCCCAAACCTCAAAGAACTTATATTCTATTGGGGGAATATAGCATTCACAAAGAAAAGTAAATACAGGATAATATGAGGAAGGAAAGAATACTGGTAACTGGGGAATCCCAAATCTGTACATAGAATGGAATGGAGAAGTATTTATTAAGTATTCACTATGTGCCAAGCAAAGTGCTAAGCTCTGGGGACACACAAAGAAAAATGAAAGTTCCTATTTTCAAGAAGCTCATATTCTAATTAGAGTCTTTATGTCTTTAAAGAGATAAAAGAAGCTCTATCAGCCAAGGGCAGGCTAGTACAGCTTAATCTGTGAGATAACTATATGCATCTGGAACTGATGAGATCAACAGAAGAGAAGAAAAAAAATCAAAGTCAAAGGCTTGGTGCTCTGGAAAAAGAAATAATCAAAAAAAAACAAAACAAAAGCAGTTTAAAAGATGAGAAGCAAGAGAGAAGAAGCTAAGGGAGGAGAAAGTGTGCTGGAACAGGGGGTTGTACAAAATGTCAAAAAGCCACAAAGATGTTAAAAAGGATGAGGATTATGAAAATGAAATTAATTTTAGCAATAAGAAAAATCTGGTAACATCTTGGAGAGTTTTTTTCCCATTTAATTTTTATTTTTTTTCCTCAATTACATGCAAACAAAACATTTTTTACATTTGTTTTTTAAAATTTTGAGTTCCAAATTCCTTCCTTCCTCTTCCCCTTCCTTGAGAAAATAAACAATTTGATATAGATTAGGCATGTGTAGTCATGCAAAACATTTCCAATATTAACCATGTTGCAAAAGAAAACCAGACCAAAAAAAAAAACCCCAAGAATAATAAAACAAAAAAGTATACTTCAGTCTATATTCATACACCATCAATTCTTTCTCTGTAGGTAAAGCATTTTCTATCATATATACTTCAGAATTTTATTAAATCACTATATTCCTGAGAATAGATAAGTCATTCACAGTTGATCATTGTACAATATTGTTGTTACTGTGTACAATATTCTCCTGGTTCTGCTCACTTCACTTTGCATCAGTTCATGTAAGTCTTCCCAGGTATTTCTGAAAGCATCCTGCTCATCATTTCTTATAGCACAATAGTATTCCATCACAATCATATACCACAACTTGTTGAGCCACTCCCTAATTGATGGGGCAAGCTAAGTGGAAACATGGTTTGAGTCAGGAAGGCCTGGGAGTACTTGAATTCCAATTCAGCCTCTGACACTTACTAGCTGTGTGACCCTGGGCAAGTCACTTAATCCTGTTTGTCTCAAGTTTCCTCATTTGTAAAATGAGCTGAAGAAGGAAATGGCAAACCAGTCAGTATCTTTGCCAAGAAAACCCCAAATGGGTGGTCACAAAGCCGGATATGACTGGAACAAATAAACAAAAACAAATCAATAGTGAGTTTTTTATATGACTATAGATACTTATGATTTCTTCTGAAAATTGTTCATATTTTTTGACCATTTATCAATTGGAGAATGACTTGTATTCTTACAAATTTGACAGTTACCTAAGTATTTCAAAAATGAGGCCTTTATCAGAGAAAATTGCTATAATTCTTACTCCCATTTCTTGCTTCCCTTCTAATCTTGGCTATATTGGTTTTGTTTGTGCAAAAACTTTTAAATTTAATATATCCATTTTGCAACTTGTAATCCTCTCATCTTTTTTTTGGTGAGAAAGTAAGTTTCATTGAAGTGGTGAGTTCATTAGTCAGATTACTAGGAGTTGAGGAACAAGTGAGAGACTGGGGGGAAAATGCAACAAGGGTAGAAAACTCTTCTAGAAGTTTGACAAGGAAAGGAAGAGGAGAAAAAAGATGATAGCTTGAAGGAATGGCAGTGTCACTTTTTTTTTTAAAGAAAGAAGTCCTGGTAGAGTCAAGATGGCAGACTAGAGGGCAGCAACCCAGCTGAACTCTATCAATCTTTCCCTCCAATAACTTTAACATAATGTTTCAAATCAAATTTTGGATCACCAGAGTCAACAAAAGGCCAGAGTGAGACATTTTTCTGACCTAAAAAAACTTAGGAGGTTCGCAAGAGAGGTCTGTGATACTGGGGTAGAGGCCTACATAGAGAGCATGCATATGGTGGTAGCAGCTTCAGGAGCTCTTAGCCCAGAGACAGTAAGGAGGTCAAACAAGCAGTCACTAAGAGATTAAAGGGGACACTCTGCTGGCACTGATGGCAACTCTACTGCCCATAAGCAGTTCTGGGTTGCAGTTCTAGCGCAGAGAGGAATGCTGTTGTTGTTCATCCTTCCTTTTCCAAGAGGACCAATGACATCATGATGTTGAGGTAAAATAATAGATGATGGATAACATCTTGAATTGTGCATGAATTGGACTTAAGTGAAGCATAGCTGCATAAAGTCATCAGACTCATTCTCTCTTTCAGAGTCAATGAAGTCCAGTGGTATAACAAAAGTCTAGATGAATTGCAACAGCTTGGGATACAATGGATGTCCTTGGTGCCTCTAAGAGCTCCACAGAGCCTGCTTTCAGCTATCTTCATGGCCATTGGAGCAAATTGTTCTTATCCTCCCATTCCACCAGAGGAAGTCTTCACATACTTAGACTAGACATACCCCTAATTCACAGATAGGTTTGAGGCCTGTCAGTTACCCTTACCCTAGTTTAGCCCATCTGTCAATACAGTTTTACCAGGTGTGGCTACTGCACATGCTACAGCTTCTTGAAGCCATGGATGAGAGTTGGGTGACAGGTAAACACCAAAGGGTGAGCAGCCCTGAAAAGGGCTTTGCGAGCCCTCTCACCAGAGGTGTTACTCCTTGTTGAATGCCCCTAGTATTAGTAGAAGCAGGAGAGCAGTGGCCCTGGTCCAGTTTCCATGCCAAAAGGAGTGCTAGTGCTTGTGGTTGCAAGGGGAGCAAGGGCACTTCATGGGTAAAAACCAGGGTACAGATAAAGAGAGCAGTGACCACAACTCTCCCTTGATCACAGTAGCTTGGAAGCACTAAAAACTTGTACACCTCTAGAACTAGTTCCAAAAACAGAGGCACGAAAAAGCCTTAAGTTTAAAACAGTGCCTCTCCACTCCCAAGTGGGCAGAGCCCAACTTTAACATAAAGTTCAAAGTCAAGAAATAGGCTGAAAAAATGAGCAAACAAACAAAAAGAAATTGACCATAAAAACCTACCACAATGGCAGGAAGACCAAGACACAAACTTCAAAAAAGACAACAATGTGAAATAAGCTACAAGCAAAGCCTTAAAAAAAATGCTATTTGGACCCAATCCCAACAAGAATTAATGGAAGAGTTAAAGAAGAGATAAGAGTAGAAGATGAAAAATTGGGAAAAGAAGTGAAAAAGATACAAGAAAATTATGAAAAGACAATAAACAGCTTGGTAAAAGAGGCACAAAAATACTGAAGAAAACAACACCTTTAAAAACAGAATTAGGGGCAGCTAGGTGGCACGGGGATACAGCACCGGCCCTGGATTCAGGAGGACCTGAGTTCAAATCCGGCCTCAGACACATAACACTTACCAGCTGTGTGACCCTGGGCAAGTCACTTAACCTCATTGCCTAGCCAAAAAAAACAAAAACAAAAACAAAAACAGAATGAGCTGAATGGTAAAAGAAGCACAAAAATCCACTGAGGAGAAGAACTGCTTAAAAAGCAGAATTGGCCACATGGGAAAAGATGTACAAAACTTCAATGAATAAAAGAACTTCTTAAAAAGAATTGGCCAAATGGAAAAGGAGGTTAAAAGAAAAACTCACTGGAGAAAAACATTCCTTAATGGAACAGAATTGGGCAAGTAGAAGCTAATGACTTGATGAAACATCAAGAAATAATAAAAGGGAGGCAGCTAGGTGGCACAGTGGATAGAGCACCGGCCCCAAAGTCAGGAGGACCTGAGTTCAAATCCGGCCTCAGACACATAATACTTCCTAGTTGTGTGACTCTGAGCAAGTCACTTAACCCCAACTGCCTCACTTAAAAAAAAAAAAATAATAATAATAATAAAAATAATAAAAGAAAGTCAAAAAATGGAAGAAAATGTGAAATATCTCCTTGCAAAAAAAATTGACCTGAAAATGAAAAAATGGAAGAAAATGTGAAATATTTCCTTGGAGAAACAATTCACATGGAGAGATAAGGACTACCTGAAAGCCATGATCAAGAAACTATCAAGGAAAACTGCCCCAGTATCTTAGATCTAGAGGGTAAAACAGATATTGAAAGAATCCACTAATTACCTCCTGAAAAACACCTCAAAATGAAAAGAAGAAAATACATCAAGCAGCCAGAAAGAAACAATCCAAATATTATGGAGCCACAGTCAGAATCACACAACATTTAGTGGCTTCCACATTAAAGGAATGGAGGGCTTGGATATTACAGTGGGCACAGGAGCTATGATTACAACCAAGAATTACCTGCCTAGCAAAACAGAATGTAATCTTAAGGGGGAAAAAATGGATTTTCAATGAAATAAAGAACTTTCAAGCATTCCTGATTAAAAGACCAGAGCTGAAGAGAAAATTTGACTTTAAAAAACAAGACTCAAGAAAAGCATACAAAGGTAAATAGGAAATAGAAATCTTAAGAGATTCAATAAAATTAAACTGTTTACATTTTTGCATGGGAAAATGATACCTGTAACAGAAATTCTAAGAACTTTCTCATTATTAAGGTAATTAGAAGTATACATTGGCAGAGGACACAAATTTGAGTTGAACATGATGGAATAATATCTAAAAAATAAAATTGAGAGGTGAGAAAGAAGAATGCAATGGTAGAAGAGGGAAACGAGAGGTACAATAGGGTAAAAAATATCTCACATAAAAGAGGCAGGTGGGAAAGACCACCTGAACCTTACTCTCATTGGAACTGGCATAAAGAGGGAATAAAATACACACTCAGTTGGGTACAGAAATCTATCTTAACCTACAGGAAAGTAGGAGGGGGAAGGGTGTAAGAGAAGGAGGAACTGATAGAAGGAAAGGCATATTGGGGGAGGCAGAACAGAAAAACACTTTTGAGGATAGACAGTGTGAAATGAGAGAGTAAGATAAATGGGGGAAATAGGATGACGGGAAATAGACAGTAATCATAACTGTGAAAAAAAGTCTACAGCAAGTTTCTCTGATAAAGGCCTCATTTCTCAAACATATAGAGAACTAAGTCAAGAATATTAGAAGAATACCAGACATTCCCCAATTGATAAATGGTCAAAGAATATGAACAGGAAGTTTTCAGACAAAATAATCAAAGCTATCTATAGTCATATGAAAAAATGCTCTAAATCACTACTGATTAAAGAAATGCAAACTAAAACAACTCTGAGGTACCACCTCACACCTATGGCAAATATGACAAGAGAGTAAAATGACAAATGTTGGACGGGATGTGGGAAAATTGAAACAATAATGGACTGCTGGTGGAGTTGTGAACTGATTCAACCATCCTAGAGAGCATTTAAGGACTGAAGAAACAAAAGTATGATCTTCTGAGCAGATTGATTTAAAAAGAAATACATGCCAATTGCCCAACAAATCAAGACCAGACTTCTTCAGTGTAGACCTGGACCCTGAATACAAGGAGAGACAGACTTTTATACATTAAAAACAATTAATCAAACAAGGCCAATTAATTAAAAGTAACAATATAACATTAGGTAATCTGATACCTAAGTAGATGAAAATTAGGAACTTTCCAAGTCAGGAGAAGGAGAGCAAGCAGGTGAAATTCCCTGGATTCAGAAAGAGTTGTCTGATTCCCCTCCCTTCTAAGTATCTCTAAACAATCAAAGGAACATGGAAACAATGACTGACTGATCAGTATGGGACCAGTTTTCAGATAAGACATATGGGTTGCTTGAGATGTACAATTCAGTGAAAAAATTCACTGCCTCAATCTTTGGGTCTGACTGGGTTTCCAGTCAGCATAACCTAGATCCTTAATTAAAGTTCTCTATGTAGCAGGTAGAAGGGTTGCAGCTTCTCAGTCATTTAGGGGTGGGTTCAAGCAATTCAATAAGATATTCTCCCAATTGCCACAACTGAATAGTTTTCTCCCAAGGCAGAATTTGGACTAGGCCCATAATTGAATAGAAAGGGAATTAAGCTAGCTCCAGAACTGAGTCACAAGATGGAGTCATGTGGTTTACTCAATTCCCACAATTAACTAAATGCTATCCTAATCCCCTCCATTCCTTCAGAACTATGCCCAAAGGGCTATAAAACCCTTTGACCCAGCAATACCACTACTAAGTCTGTACCCCAAAGAGAGAAAAAATAAAGAGGAAAAGGATCTATATGCACATATTTAGAGCAGCTCTTTTGGTGGTGGCAAAGAATTGGAAAGTGAGGGATTGTTCATCAACTGGGGAATGACTGAACAAGTTGTGGTACATATTCTGATGGAATACTATTGTGCTGTAAGAAATGATGAGCAGGATGCTCTCAGAAAAACCTGGAAAGACTTACATGAACTGATGCAAAGTGAAATGAATAGAACTAGAAGAACATTGTATATAGTAACTACTATATCAGGATCAACTGTGAATGACTTACCTGCTCTTAGCAATACAATGACCCAAGTAAATTCTGATGGACTTATGATGAAAATGCTATCCACCTCCACAGAAAGAATTGATGAAGTCTAAATACAGATCAAAGTATATATTTTTGTCTTTTGTTGTTTTGTGTCTTCTTTTACAACATGACTAATATGAAATGTTTTACATGACTATACATGTATAACATATCAAACTGCATGCCTTCTCAATGGAAGGAAGGTGTGGGAGGGAGGAAGGGAGAGAAGGTGGAACATAAAATTTAAAAAAATGAAAGTTAAAAATTGTTTTTACATGTAATTGGGGAAAATAAAACATTAAATTTTTTTTTTTAAAGTTTCTCAGTTCAGAGTGACCACAAACTCTTGAAAGTCCTCTATTTCATTTTTTCCCTTGAAGGAATATATTCATTTTTGCTGTGTAGGTTATTCTTGGTTGTAATTTTAACTCTTTTGCCTTCTGGAATATCATATTCCAAGCTCTCCATTCCTTTAATGTGGAAAACACTATATCCTTTGTGATCCTGACTGTGACTCTACAATATCTGAATTGTTTCTTTCTGGCTGCTGGAACTATGAGCTCTGGAATTTGGCTATAACATTTCTAGAAGTTTTCATTTTGGGATGTCTTTCAAGAGGTGATTGAAGAGTGGATTCTTTCAATTTCTATTTTACCCTCTGGATCTAAGATATTGGGGCAGTTCCTTGACAATTTCTTGAAAGATAATGTGTAGGCTCTTTTTTTGATCATGGCTTTTGGGTAGTTCTTAAGTTATCTCTTTCCAGGTCAGTTGTTTTTCCAAGGAGATATTTCACATTTTCTTTCACTTTTTTATTTTTTTGCCCAAAGGACTTTCAAACTATGCATAACCTTTGACCCAGCAATACCACTACTGGGTCTGTATTCACAAAGAGATCCTATGTGTACAAAAATATTTATAGCAGCTTTTTTTGCAGTGACAAAGAACTGGAAATTGAGGGGATGCCCATCAATTGAACGATTTTTTTTTTTTAGCAAAGCAAAAGGGGAGGCCCTCTGCTAAGGAGATACATAAAGAGCTCTGTAGGAGAGAAGGTTTGGAATAATCACTAGAAAAATCGATGAGTTAAAGGAAGAATAAACGGCTTATCATGAAACAATGAAGACTCAGTTGAGATTAAACAATCTAAACTTGTAGTGGACTAAGTCACTAAGTTTACATGACTTTCTCTAGCAGTATTTAGAATCAAAGGAGTAGAAGTGGAGGTACAGACAACCTAAAGTTTTAATTTGGCAAGGTGTGAATAACAATAGGACAAAGAAGCAAGAGATTCAAGAACAAGGAATAGGACAGTAAATAGATGAACTGATCAACTACTGGAACAAAACTGACAGAAAAAGGGTCAAAGTAGGGTTGAAAGACTGGAAGAACAGATACAGGTGAGTTGAAAAAAAAACCCAACATATTTAAGAGGAGCTGGGCACATAGAAAGGCAGAAGAACAAGAGGTTATAATCACTGGTGACAATCTGAGAACTCAACATCACAGGGGTAGCAGAGTTATGGATGTTGATAAGATCAAAGGTGTGTCTATCCCTATGGGTAGTTGAAATTAATTGAAAATAAGTCATGGGAGGTATGGATGTTGATGAACTGAGAGGCCAAGGTGTCTGAGAGGACATCAATATCTATGATGCAGTCTGCAAGTATAAGAACAGGGCTCAGGATGGAAAGGAAAATGGCAAGTCAAGTAACTGAACTTCATTCTAAAGAACATGACCTAGACACCCATAAATCAATTCTACAAGGATCTTCTAGACAGTGAAAGAGAAAGATGGACTGATATTCAAGGGGGTTGAGGAGTGTGTTTGCTGAGCATTGCTGGACAAAACTCATTTGTGATTCCAGGCTGCCTTCTTGACCTCATTCTCAAATATCAAGGGAAGGGTAGTCCTCCTGAAAAACACTGAATGTAGAACTACAAAGCACTCAGTTCCTGATACATTGGTCCTGCAATACCTCTGGAATGTGAGGCTTGGAATCCGGGATTGATATGAGTCCAACTGCCATCAGTTCCTCTACTGTCTCTGGTCACCTGAGGATCAGAATCTAAATCTGTGAAGGATAAGTCCCCCTTGCTTTACAGTTCTAACAGTAGTAAATGACTATTGTGTTGACTGGGTCCCTAGGCGCCAAGTCAATTAGCATTTGTTAAGTGCCTACTATTTGCCAGACACTGTTTTAGGACTATTTCAGGGCTTGGCTCATAGCCTCATCTCAGGACATAAAGAGAATAAGGGCACATACCCAGAAGGCATCCAGAATGTGGAGCAAGCTTTCAATTCCCAGCTTCTCTGTCCCAGGAGCTTGTCACCTATTATCTTTGGCATCCTAAGTCTCCTTCGGATGGATATGAGTCCCTTTCCAAGCTATATAGCTAGGGATAAAGTAACTTAGGAAGTTTAAGTGCTACCGAGATGAAGAGGGTAGATTTCTTGTACCTGCACTTCTAATTACCTTTCCCTAATTATTACCACTGAATTTCTCTTTACTTTGTAAATAAACACTAGAAAATGCAATGTTCTTGTGATCTAAACTATAACTTCCAAAGTAGGGAACAGGCACAACCTCAAAGAAGGGGTGGGGAACCTGTGGCCTTGAGGTCACATGTGGCCTTTTAGGTCCTCAGGTGTGGCCTTTTGACTGAGTCTAAGTTTTACAGAACAAATCCTTTTATTAAGGGGATTTGTTTCGTGAAGCTTGGATTTAGTCAAAAGGCCGAACTTGAGGGCCTAGAGGGTCACATGTGGCCTCAAGGCCACAGGTTCCCCACCTCTGTCCCAAGGGATATAAAATCAACCAATGAGAAGGTAAGAAAACAGAGAACAACCCACTCTCCTGAAATGGTCAAACATGGGGCTAATCTTCATCACAACCACAGCTAACTTTCACCCAATACTTCCCCCTTTCAAAGCTCCTCCATTCTACCCCCTCCCAAAGCTCTTTTGTTTAACTATGCATATTTGTTGCAAGGTTCTGTGTGTGTGTGTGTGTGTGTGTGTGTGTGTGTGTGTCTGTCTGTCTGTCTGTCTCTGTGGGGGCGGGAAGGAGAGAAAATAAATGCCTGTTCATTAAAAAAAAAAACTAATCAAAAAAAAAAAGTCCTTCACAATTGGGGCCAATTTACCTTTCCAATCTTATTATGGATAATTCTCCCACTCTTTCCTGAACTCCACAGTCTAAGCAAACTGGCTTTCTTGCTGTTTCTCATATTCACATTGAAGGAATTGAAGGGATTAGGGCAGCAATTAGTTAATTGTGGGAACTGGGTGAACCACACTGACTGCATCTTGTGACTCAATTCTGGAGCTAGCTCAGTTCCCTTTCTATTCGATTATAGGTCTAGTCCAAATTCTGTCTTGTGAGAAAACTTTACTTAATTGTAAGAAAGAGAGTAAATCTTATTGCACTGTTTGAATCTAGCCTGCAAGGCTGGAAAACTGGACCCCCTCTACCTGCTGCTTAGAAACCCTTAACTAAGAATTTACATTATGCTGACCAGAAACCCAGTCAGAATCAAAGATTGAGGTAAGTTCTCTCACAATTGTACATCTCACCCAACCCCTATGGCTTATCTGAAAACTGGCCACATACTGATCAGTCAGTCATTGTTTCCATGTTCTTTTGATTGTCTATAAACACTTGAGGGAAAGGGGAATGGGACAACTCTTTCTAAATCCAGGGAACTACACCTGTTTGCTCTCCCCCTCTCACTTGACAAGTCCCTAATCTTTCCTCCAATTAGAAATCAGATTGCCTAATGTTGTATTGTTTCCTTTTAATTAACTGGCCTTATTTGATTGTTTTTAATGTATTAAAGTCTGTCTCTCCCTGTATTTGGGGTCCAGTCCTAAGCTAAGGAAGAGCCCTGGTCCCAATTTGTTGGGCAACTGGCATGTCTTGTTTAATAAATCAATATGCTTGGAAGATCAAACCTGTTTCCTCAGTCATTTCATCTTTCACCTACTATAACATAAAAATATAACCGAAATACCCAAACATGAATAGGAAATTAAGGTAAGATGTCATTGGTTTAGCAGAATCATATAAAATGGAATGGATTGATCAAAGGTTTTTATTCTTTTTATTAACCCCTCTCTGCCTGCCCCTCCACACTTCCCAGTTTTGTTAAAGGTACCATTTTGCTCCCAGTCACCCAGGTACTCAATCTTTGAATCACCCATGACCCTCCCTTCTCCTTTCCTAACTTATCCAATCAGCTTCCAAGTCTTATCAATGTTATTTCCATGCCATCACTCACACTTATCCTCTTCTCTGTACTAACACAGCTACCACCTATTTTAAGGCTTCATCACTTTTCATCTGTACTATGTCGCCTCCAATTTGGTCACCGTTTCCCCTCTCTCCTCTCCAATCCATCTTACACTCAGTTGACAAAATAATCTTCAAAGAATATAGGTCTGACCATGTTACTCCTCTGCTCAAAGACCTTCAGTGGGTTCCCAATGCCTATAGTAGAAAATACAAAAATCTTTAGCCTGGCATTTAAGGCACCATACAATCTGTGTCCCATCTACCTACCTAGCCAGCCTTGTTTACCTTGTTTCATATTACTCCCCTTAGCATACTATACATGCCAATCAAACTGGACACTCCATTTCCCACCTCCACATATTCACACAGGCTGTCCCCCACCTATGCTTGGATTTAAATTCGCTTCTAATCATTTCCACCTTTCAGAATCCTTGTCTTTTTTCTAGGCCCAGTTCAGGTGCCACCTCCACCATGAAGGCTTTCCAAATCCCCCATTTGTTAATGTTCTTTCCCATGTCCATTTAACTTTAAGCAGACTTACTGGTGCATGTGTTATATCAACTTGGGCAGGGACCATTTCATTTTTATCAGCTGAAGCACCTAGCAGAATGCCTTGCACATAATGGGCATTTAATGGATACTGAATTTGACCTCCAACCCTCTCCTAAGTATATGTTCTCTCCTCTGGCCTACATGCTCCCAGCCTCACCAATTCCCTTGCCCCTTCTAGGAAAATCATTATTTCTAATGCCAAAACACATTGCATGGAGGGACTAGGGAAGGAAAGCAAATAGTCACTTATCCTGCAGCAAGATCATTATCACAGACACTTAGAAACCTCAAGCTGCCTCAGAAGTCCTTGCAGCATGGCAGGAGCCTTTTACTCCAACCAGGTACAGCTCAATTACTACCTGTTCCCAATACCATTTCCCGGTCTACCAAACTGGTTCTAGCCCAGGCCTTACATCCCACTCATACCTCTCTGCTGTAGAGGCTTTTAATATTTCACAGTACGGCAGTCCCTATCTACTGCCTCATTTGGAACAGAGTTTGAGACTGGTATGTTTTTAGATCTGAACACATCACTATCCTACTCAATCAACTTCAGGGACTATTTCTCTAGGATCAAGTATAAACTCCTCTACCTTTTAAAGCCATTCACAATCAGATCTCAACCTACCTTTCCAACCTCACTGGGCATTACTACTTTCTCTTCTACACTCTGAGATCCAACTAAATTGGCCTTCTCTCTATTCCTCACACTCAACACTCCATCTCCTTTCTCCAGGCCTTTGCTTTGCCAGAGCCCCCATGTCTATAATGCACTCCCTCCTCATTGCCACCTCAGAGGATTCCTCTTTTCTTTCAAGATGCAACTCAAGCACGATCTTTTATATGAAGCCTTTCATGATCTTTCAACTGCTAACGCCTCTCCTCCTAAACTATCTTGTATATACCTAATTTGTATTTATCCTCTATTCAGTCTGCATATATTTCTTCATGTACTTGTATTCCTCCATGAGAATATAAGCTCTTTCCAAGAAGGACTGTTTCAGTCATTGTACTTCTATCTTTAGCACCAGCATAGTGTCTGACAGATACTAAGTACTTCACAACTGCTTGCTGATTGATGACTTAGCACCATCTTCCACAAAGCATAAAACTAGGAGATTGCATGCTTTGCTAAAGGTACTTGCCACTATAATAGAAGAGACCTGGCACAAAGTTAAAACTCAAGAATTCCCTATAGATGGTGAGATCTTCTCTATGCTCTATTTTGCAAATGATGATGTGCTGATTGCATTAAGCCCCAGAAAACTGCAGAGTCTCCTGGAAAAGATTTATAATTATTAAAAAAAGTTTGTCTGGACCATCAGGACAAGAAATACCAAGTGGATGAAGAATATCCACTGTATAGATTTCAACAAGCATTTGTATATTGCTATAGAACAACCTATAGAGCTTGTCCATCAATCTGGAAGAAAACACAGACAGAAAATGAGTTGGGATCAGACTTAAAACAGGAAGAGGAAAGTTTTCTGGATTGCCTTCAGAAACCTGCCACGACCTTTAAATAGCCCCTAGCTTCCAATGGAAGCAAAGGCCCATCTTTTTAATACCAACATTCTACCACTGTTGCTATATGACAGCAAGACACAGGATACAAACTCCAAAAATAAGAGTAAAAGATAACATTGAGCAACTTCATGACAGAAAGAGAAAACAGGCTAGTCATATATTGAGAGCAAGTGATGGCAAATACATAGCCAGAGGATTCCACTGTCACTCTCCTAATATCAGAAGGTAAAGAAGACTTCTGGTAGGTTGGATGGACTCCCTGTGGCAAACCAATAGGAAGACATGAACAAAAGTCAAATAGGATGAACAGTTGTGCATAGCCTGTAATTTGCGTTGCTGGAAGGAAATCTTGAATCAGTAAGATCACAGATTTATTTGAGTATTCTATAAGACTAACTACATGTAGTATTCTCTAAGAGGCAGATATAGATGAGACTAAAAAACAACTAATCTGTGAGAATTCTAGCACTTGTCATAATTTCTGCCACTGTCTACACTTTTAGCCTTTTTCTTTATTCATTCAGCTATGCCCTAATAGGTCTTCAATTCAACACAATGTAATTTAACTTTTATTTCAACATTTATGGAAAAGTAATTTGTCTAAGTACTAAAATGTCATGCACTGTTACATACACAGAAATAGCTGAAAATCCTGAGATCACGGATTCATAAAATCTACTCACAATTCTAATGATGAATGATTTTAAACTTCTATTTACTCATGATATAAAAGTCAATGCATCGCTTCTAAATCAAAATCATAACTCTGGAACAAAAATTGTCCCTTCCCTGATATTCATGCTAACCTATTACTGTCATACTTCAATTTAAAAGCTTTGTTTGATTATGATACAAGGGTAGGAGTGCTAAACTTAAGGTTAGCGGACCTGGGCTTGATTCCTGGCTCCAACACTTAATAACTGTGTGACCAGGGATAAGTCACTTAACTTGCCTTCACTTCAGTTTTATCAACGATAAAATGAGGGTGATGCTTTTTGGTACTTACCACTCTCATACAAGATTGCTGTGAGGAAAATATTTTGTTCGCCTCAAAGCACCTTTTAAATATTTTTTTCAAATTACATGTATAAATTTTTAACATTCGTTTTTTAAAAACTGTGAGTTTTTTAATTCTCTCCCTCCCCGCCCCTTTCCTTGAGAAGGCAATTTGATTTAGGTTTATATATATATATATGCAATCATGTAAAACATACTTCCATATTAGTCATACTGTAAAACAGAGGGAAAAAAAAAACAAGAAAAAAATTTTTAAAGTATGCTTTGATCTGCCTTCAGACTCCATCAGTTCTTTCTCTGGAGGCAGATAGCAGTTTTCATCATGTGTCCTGCAGAATTGTCTTAGATCACTGTATTACTGAGAATAGCTAAGTCACAGTTGACCATCATCCAATATTGCTGTTACTGTGTACAATGCTTTCCTGGTTCTGCTCACTTCACTTTTCATCAGTTCACTTAAGTCTTTCCAGGTGTTTCTGAAAACATCTTGCTCTTTATTTCTTACAGCACAACAGTATTCCATCACAATTATATGCCATATTGTTCAGCCATTCCTCAGCTGACGGGCATCCCTTCTTTGCCATTACAAAAAGAGCTGCTATAAATATTTCTATACATATAGGTCCATTTCCTTTTTTTCCCCTCTCTTTGGAATACAGATGTAGTAATGGTATTGCTGGGTCAAAGGGTATGCACAGTTCTATATCCTTTTGGGCATTGTTCCAAATTGCTCTCCATAATGGTTGGATCAGTCTTAAAGTACCTTAGAATTATGAGTTATTCATATCTGAGGCTCAATTATTTTATTTTATGGCTAAGAATTCCTTCCAACAATATAAAATGGAACCTATGTAAAATTGATACCTCACTTTATTTTGTATTATTTTAATAAGGCTTAGTCAATTTATTATGGCTCTTTTTATCTTATCACGTATTAATGATCAATCCACTATACTGGCTACTTCATTATGTGCCTAAGCCTATAACTTCAGTTGCCCTTCGTGAAATTTGAAAACTGATATTCCATGATTAATTATTGATTGAGAATTGTATCTAACAGTACATCTAATTAGAATCAATTATTTGTGAATCAAATTCAGACTTAACTGTATTGGCCCTATTATTAGTAAAATTTGTAAGAATTTAATTTCCCCATTCCTATGGGCTAACATCCAACCACAAAAATTCTAATCTGTGAGCTTTTGCTGACGGTGGGGATAGATGAATCAATCTGGTAATAGAATATTTACCCACCATGGGACGTTCCAGAGGATGTTAGTCATAAGATAGCATCACCAACCAATCAGGAGTGAAATATGTCTGTACAGTCACTGTAAATGCTATAAAAGAGCTGCTCTGTCAGATGTATCCTTGACTACTGAGGGGTCTTGGATCCAATTTTCTAGTATTAGCTAGTCATACTAATAAACTAATCATGCTCAGAACTTTGTGCCTCTGTTTCTCTGCCTCTGTTTCTCTTTATCAGAGATTTGTACTGCAATACCTACAGATGCCTTCTTTGTCCTATGTGGCTTTTGTCCGTGTTCTCTCACAAATTTTCCGTAAGGATCCATAAAATGTTTTGGAAGGCCTCCTCTAGATCTGTTGACTTCATATTGACACCAATGACTCATGAAAGCTATTTATCAATTATCTCTCACTCTTGGTACATAGCTTCCCTTCGTTTTTTAGTAATCCATCTTTCTGATGACCTCTGATGATGTTCTTGATTCTTGATCCTGTGAAACTCCTTAATAGCACATCAAAATGTGTAAATAGTACATCAAAAGTTTTATTCCAAAGGTTTTAAAGATGGTTAGTTAAATCATATTTAAATGCATGCTATTAACATATAAATACTAACTCCAAGAAAAAAGAAAAAGAAAAATTTTGGCTTGAAGTAGAATTGTTTGTAACTGTGTCAAAACTAGTCAATATTTTTGAGACCTTTTTCCTAAGGAAGCTCTTCTTAATGTATAATGGTAACTAGAGTCTTATAAGAAAGTAAATAAAATATTTGAATCTTTAGAAAAAAGTAATCATGCAAACATTAAACTTTACAGAGTAAATGTTCATCTACTTAAATTTTCTCACTTTAAAATGAGGAAACTAGGGCCAGGAAAGTCTAAATGACTTACTTCACTTAGCATAGTACCTGGCATAGTAGGTACTTAATAAAAGCTTGTTAACTGATTTGCCATTATTCAGACAGTAAGTGGCAGAGCTGGGATTATCATTTTCTGTCTTAGATAATTGCCCCTTTCCTTTGTCAACCAGACTCCATGATACACAAGGGTAAGGGTAGCAACCTATTCATCCTTGAATCCTTGTTCTATAAATATTTGTTAAATCAAAATTACATTTTTATTACTTTTTTTTTTTTGGCAAGGCATTTGGGGTCAACTGACTTGCCCAGGGTCACACAACTGGTAAGTGTGAAGTGCCTGATATGAGACCGAATTTGAACTCAGGTCCTCCTGACTCCAGGGCCAGTGCTCTATCTACTGCGCCACCTAGCTGCTCCTTGATTACTTTTTAGAGGGAAGAAATGCATCTTTTAAAGTGATTTTATATATTATCATTGCTTCAGCATTTAAAATCCCCCTTTCCATGCTCATTTCACATTACTCCCCTTCTAGTAACCTGCATTAAATCAGAATGATTGAGGAGGAAAATGGTCTTCTGATTTCACTAGCTGGGAAAATCTAATAATTTACCAAAAGAAGAAAATATATAATTCAATTCAATGAATTTATTAAATACTTACTACAGATAAGACACTGTGCTGGGGAAACATCTGTAAATTTTGAAACATATTATTCTAAATATAACTAATATGCATATAGTACTATAAGATTTAGAGTACTTATAGATATTATCTCATTTGAGCAACACAACAATCCTGTGAGATAAGTAAGGACTGTCTTACTTTTCTATTTATATCACAGTGCTTTGTATATAGCAAATGCTTAATAATGCTTTATTCATTCACCTAAAACAGAAAAACTGAGAAATATCCTTTTTTTAATCTTGGAGAATTCTACTGCAGAAAAGGAATATATCTATGTTCTCCCTTAAGATATAGTATGCATGGTACAGTAGAAAGAACTAGAAAATCAAGATAACCAGGTTCTAATTCTGACTGCTATTGACTAGATGCATAATGTTGGGTAAGTCCATCACACGTTAGCTTCCTCATATGGAATATGAAGGGATTTGACTATATAATCATTCTAAGTTCCTACTCAGGTCTAAAATATCTGACAATTCTAAGTTCATATTTTAGTTTTTATCTCTCTCAGGGACCTTCTCCTAGACCATGCAAATGTCTGACAGATCATCCTCAAATCCTACCTTCCATTGGTTGCAATTCTAAAAAAGACTTAAAAAGTAGTAAGTTTCTCTTTTCTTCATTTGAAAAACGAAGAGGTTGAAATAAATAACCTCTACTCAAGGGTGTGCTCGAGCCAGCTGTAATTGACTTTAGAGAGACAATTGTTAAATTTTCAGTATGAACATTTAAATGGGCAAATGCTATGAATCAGCCTTGATATATTAATGAAGAAAGTGTTAAACTTAAAAGTGTGCCTTGGCACCTTTTTTTTAGGGGGAAGGAGGAGCTGGTTGTTAGACATTTGTCAGCACATTCCTGCCTCTAACGTTTCTTTTAGCTTTAAGATTGTCTTACAGAGAAATAAAATGATTAGCTATTATGAAAAAAAAAAACTCAGTGTAAAACTAAAATGCTATATTAGGGAATCAGGCTGAATAAAAAGCTAGAGAAATGAAGAAAAAATTAAGTTTACTGTCAAAAGGAATTAACATTCTACTTTATATATGAGAAATGTAAGATATATTTTATATAGACAAAGATTGGAAAAATAAATTATAAAAAGAGAAAGTTTAGCACAACACTGATTATGAAGCCTTCAGTTTTTATTTATTTGCTTATTAACAAGATACATAATTCTTTAATTTTGTGATGAAAATCAGCATAAAAAGAGAAAAGTCCTAAAAATTAAACTGCAAGTGGAAGTAAAAACCAGCACACAATATACAGTAAATGGGGTCAATACTAGTGAACTGTACACACCTAAAAGCATCTAAAAGGGGGTCATCAAATGTGAAAGGAAAAATGAGAGAGTTAAAAGCTTTTTTTTTCCATTTTCCCCTTAAAGCAATTCCTACATATAATTGCAGGAATCTCTTTAACCAATAAAACAAATACTAAATTAATGACTCTTCTATATTCTTAAAGAAGGCAATTTTTAAACTCCAATAAAAAAAAAGCAAAATTGACGTTACAATTTCAACTCCAATGTGCACATATGTTCTAAAAAGAAAAAACAGAAAGAATATGATCCTAAAAAGTTAAACAAAACAAATTAAAAAGGTTTTACAGACTTCTATTGAAAGTATTGAGACTAGGGACTGCAGAACCATCTGCACTGGTACGAGTTTCCTCAACTGTGATTTCATTAGTATAAGAAATTCCCGGATGAGGAAACCTCTACCAATGCAGTTCAGTATTTTCTCTGCCATTTAGTCTTGAAAAAATTATAGGACTGATAGGTTAAGTAACTTGCCTAGGGTCACACAGGTCAATATGTGTCAGAAGCAGGACTTCAACCCAGGTCTTCCTAGTGCTCTGTCCACTATACCACCCTGCCTTCTCCTGAAAGTGCAAAGAATGAAAATTAGGCTCTATCTAAAAGAAGCCAAACTATAGATAAGAAAGCTGAAACAACAATCCAGAGAATAGAAACTATAGGTATTTACTGCCAACAGTTATATCAATATTCTGGCACTGCTAAGTGTAGGCAGGACTGATAAGAGTTTAATAGGCTGCATGTTTGGAGTTTTTGGTTTTGTTTTTTTTTTCATTTGAAATAATGCCAGTGCACAAGAAATTAGGTGCTACCTAAATGTAGCACAAAGTTCCAATCCAACAGGTACTTACTAACAGTATTTCATGTTTGTAATGCACTGTGCTAGGCACAGGAAACACAAAGACAAAACCAAAAATAGTCTACCCTCAAGGAGCTTACATTCTACTGGAGTGGTACAACTGTGTGTATATGAAAACAGAGACATGCCTCATGAAGCTGTGTGGAGGATGGATTGGAAAGTCAACACTGGAATCCTGGAAAGTAGTTAGGAGGCACTGTAAAAGTCTCAGCAAGAGGTGTTGAAAGGCTAAACTAGAGTAGTGACCATTTACTGGAAGAGAAGAAAATGATAAAAGATATACTATATGGAGGTAGATTCAACCAGATTCAACTTGAACAATTAATTAGAGGATGAGGGAGAATGAAAGAATTGAGGACGATAACAAGGGAAAAAACCTGGGCAAATGGAAAGATGATATTGCCCTCACTAAATAAAGGGAAGTTAAGGCAAAGGTATAAGCTTGAGGGAATGGGGAGGAGGGGCAGAGACAGGGGTGGTCAACAGTATCAAATGCTGAAGAGATCAAGAAGGATAAGGGCCATGACGTCATCATATTTAACAACTAAAACATCATTCATAACTTTAGAAACAGCAGTTTCAAGTAAGTGGTAAAATGTATAGTTAACATGCAAAAGATTAAAAAGAAATGAAGGTAACAAATATTGGCAACTTTTTCTAGGAATTAGGTTTACAAAAAACAAGTTTTTACAAACCTAATATTTTAAACACTCTAGGAGAGCTTGCTATTGAGATAAAATCCCCTAATTTATTTTTTAAAAATCACTTTCCAATTTATTTGCTTATAAAAGTAATTTTAATAATACTAACTTTTCAAATACACCTGTTATCAGGATTTCAAGGCAATAAACTATATTCCTGTAATTTGTCCATTAATTTGGAATAAAAAAGCTAAACAACTAGAACAAATATCTAACTGCAAGTTTTTGTTTTTTTCTTTGCTGAGTTTAAAAATCATACATGGAGGCAGCTATTATTTAAAAAAAAAAGTCCTTGCCTCAGATTGAGGAGAATTGGATTATAAGCTCAGAACAGTCACTAATGAACTATGTAACCTTGATCTTTAAGGTCACTTCAAATTCTAAAATTCTATTATTCTAAAATTAAACCAAGACAGAAATAATATTACTTACTAAGATAGGGTTATCATGAGGATAAAAATCAGGATAGAAAGGTCTTTGAAATATTAAGAGAGTATACAAATGAGGCATTATTATTAAATGCAATTCTGTTCCTTTAGACAGAAACACTTCTTCATAAAGAAAATGCAATAGTTATTTTTAACATGATCTCATATTTTCAACTAAAAAGTAACAAAATACAAAAAACATTAAAATAAATTTCACTTTCTCACTTAATACTTAGATGAACAATGGAAACACAGCATCATGGATAGTGTGCCAGCCTCAGGAAGACCTGGATTCCAGTTCTACCTCCAACACATAATGGTTACATGAGGTTTCAGCAGGTTTTGGCCTTCACTGGTAGAAGGAGTTTCCTCACTGGGAGTTCCCCCTACCAGTGAAATCACAAATTAATTTTGTTGTAAGCTCTTCCAAAGAAGCTTGAATGAGCTTGATATTTGGATGAGAGACCTCTAGTTGTACAGTCCACAAAGCAGCATTTTGTTATACCGTGTCAAATGCTTTTTTATAAATCAACAAACAAGAAGCACAATAGAACCTTAAATCCATTACATCTTTCAGGCAATTGTGAGATGGTAAAGATGTGGTGCCTGGTTGAACACTGTTTGCCAAAACCTGCTTGTTCTCTACTAATACTCAAGTGGAGGGTGCCCTCCATTCTCATATAGATGACATTTTTTGTCTAGATAGGAAAGTAGACATATAGCTCTATAGTTGATGTTTTCTCAGCCTCCTTTTTTTGGTATCGATAAGAGCTGAGAGTTTTCCCATGCCTTTGGTTTCTTCTCTGCCTTTAGATACTCTGTCAATCAGTCCCTCAATGCCTTGCCTCCACAAAGATCTCTCTATCTGATCCAATTCAGCTGCTTTTCCTCTCTTTGGTGCCATTTTTGCTTTGAGACACTGTTATACTCTATAGGGTCCAAGTGTGGTGATTTCACTATTTTTGATATTTGTTATAAATCTTTTGCATTTTTCTTCCCTTTGTAGTAATCTCTCCATTTTCATCACTGAATGCCCTTTGTATGATTTTGCTTAGCAAAATATCTTGCAAAGCATTTTGTAGACTTTTTATCTTCTGCTTCCTTCCAGTTTACAAGATTATATTATTCATAATCATCCATTATCATTTGTTGTAAGATTATACTGACAGGTTTACAATCTAACCAAGTATTGTCTTTGGTAACCATGTCTCTCCATCTGGTAAGCTGAATGTTTACTGATAAGGTGCTTTCTAGGCTCTTTTGGTCTCCCTGTTATAACAAATAATTTATACTGTTTTAACTTTAGATAAATTATTATGTCAATTCAGTTGTCCATTTCCAATTTTTATTTTCAATATCTTATTTAAATAATCCAGGGTTAAATCTTAACTGTATGTCATATTTTTCCCAATATGATTCTTTATTCTTCTTTATTACAAATTCCAATCCTAGCTCTGATGAGTTGATGTGATGAATTCCATGTCCATAATAAGACTTTTCTTGTGTGTTGAAATAAGGTCAATTTCATTCTTTACATGTCATTTGGTGCTAATCACGCATAGCACCTACCAATTCTTTTTTCAAAGTATTCATGATATAGAGGTCTCAAGCTTCTGGATAATATACAAGTCTTTAGTCTCTCTCATTTCTTTCTCTTGAACCATATTTTTCCATACATTTCTCCCCATCCTCACTTTTCCCCACCTTTATACTGAAGTCACCAAATTATTGGAACACATGTTGACTTGATTTTGAGAGCCTTATCAAATTCTTCATAGAATTTCTCTACCACTTTGTCCTTGGCAACCAATATTGGTGCATAAACTGCAATTATTTTCATAGTGTTAGTACTACTATGTTAAATTTAATGTATACTTTTAAAAACAAACTTTAAGGTCACAGAGATTCCTGGCTCATATATCATCTTCTGTTTCTTGTACTTCTTTTTATATGGAAATGTCCAGGTTTATTAACATTTGTCAAGTTTATAATAAAAAGTAAAATTTTGGGAAAAAAAGCAAAGTATTAAAACAAAGTCTTTAGAGATCATTTAGTTCAACTCTTTATTTCACACTTGAGAAAACAGAGGCTCAGGAGTAGAATAACATGCCTATAGTCAAACAACGAGTTTGCAGCAGAATTTGCACTGGGTTCCTGGTTTTCTGACTCCTAGTTTAATGCTTCTCCCACCATGTCATGTTGCTTCTACTTACTTGGTTAAGCATTACCTGACGACCTCATATTTTCTGTTATGAGACTATATTACCTAAAATACTTTACAATCCGTAATGAGTGCTCTAATCCCAAAGATTTATAGCAAAATTCTAAGTAAAAGGATGTACTTGGGTAAAAATAATAAGCAAGCAAAACAAATGGTAGGTAGACATTTCACTGAATCACATTCTTCCCTGGTTGTTAATAGAACATAGGCTTCAGAAAAAGACAGTGCTTCATTTCATCCTTTCCATATCTCCAGAACCATAAACTTACAGACCACTCACTCTGCTTCAGGTTTACATCAAAGTGGCCTACCACATGGTCACCTTTGCCTTTCAACAACTAAGACTTAATAATTTCTTCAGATTTCTCCTGGGAGACAAATGCTCAAAATCCTATGTTGCTGAGTTGCTGTCATCTAAACACATAACATACACATGCACGATGCCAATAAGTATAGTAAGTAGGATGCAGTATGATTTTAGGGTGATTAAAGATTAAAAACACAAAAATAAATACTCCGGATTAAAAATATCTCACTTTCACTCTGCCTGAAATTTTCAGCATCAATAACCCTGAGCAGAAAACCTTGAACATAGGTTACCAATAGCCTATTCTTAGTTTTCCTTTCCTTTAGTCTCTCATAACAGGACATTATTAATTTTTCTTTTCTCCCTTGATTTCCCTGACATCACACTATTCTGGCTTTCTGCTCAGAAGCTACCTCTCTCCTTCTCTTGCACATCTTCCTCCATCTACTCCTTAAGTATAAACATTTACCATGGCTCAGTTCTCTGTAGCAAAATGAAGTCTGGACTGGATGGTCTCTAAGGTACTCTCAATATTTAAATGAATCTTTGATCTCATTGATTTGGGAGATTCCTGAAAACAATGTAGAATGTAACCCATCGATTCATACCAATGGCTTTGTGAGGCAAATTATGTAACTCTCATCCATGTCCTCTCAAAATTTCACTACAGGAGATCCTCTAATGTGCTGGGGGCTTTCTTAGATTTTTTTCCTGATATCACAAGGGTATTGTATAGACACTCCAGTCATCCACATGTTATTCCTTGTTCTCACCCACATGATAAAAGTATCTTCTCTTCCTGTCATATAGTGAATGACCTTCAAATTTACTGCCTTCTTATCTTACATTCTATCTCCAGCCTTGATCTCTTTCCTTAATTCTACAATTGCATACTTCCAATTGCCTGCTATATTTTTTCCATTGGACGTCTTACTATCACTTTAAACTCAACTTCTCTAAAGTTGAACTAAATCTTTCTCCAACTGGCCTTAACTTCCTTAATCCTGTCAAAAAGTATTCTTATTCATTCAAATACTTACTAAGTACAACACTATAAATAAGGTGCCGTGCTAAGGGCTATGGCTCCCAGAGTCAAAACCTTAGTTTCAACCACTGATACCTCTTCTTCATCTTATATTCTTCCTTTGCAATTATATCTCAGATCTTTCCATTTTTTTCATTCCCATTGCCAACATCCTGATCTGACCCCCTCATTACCTAAATAACTGTCTCCATATCTCCATATCACTCCTCCTTGCAATCTTGCCTGGTACCTAACAACAGCATAAGATCAGTCTTCTTAAAACATATTTTTTATCATGTTCCCTTGCTACAAAGCTTTCAATTATTTCCCATGGCTTACAGGATAAAGTTCCAATTACTAAGCCTGGAATCCAAGGTCCTCTACAATTTAGTCTTAACCTGTCTTCACTGTTCTTCCTGATTTGGAAGAGGCACTTCGGGGTCAATTAGTAGAACAATTTGACTGAAATGGAGAACTTGTATAGAGAAGTAGCAGAAGATAAGGTTGTGATGGTTGGTTCACGTGAACTGTCACATCATAAAGGCACAAGCCTGGGTGGCTGAAAGAAGCAATAATCATGGAGGACAATACCAATAACTTGTATTTATATAGTACTTTTGCTTTTATATATATTAATCAATTTGAATAGGGCTTCTAAGTTCTAAAAATAAACTTTACTATTCTACTCAATTACACAATCACTCAGGGATTCTGGTATAGTGGATAGAAAGTTAATCTCAGAGTCAAGAAAACCTGCGTCCAAATTTCACCTTTGACACATATTGGCTGTGTGACCTTGGACAAGTCACAACCTCTCTGTGTCCCAGGCAATTCACTAAGACATTAAGTTGCAGAGCAAGTAGAGGGGGTTTCTATATGAGGAATTCCTTACACCAAAGAGATCACATTCCAATTTAAAAAATGTATTTATTAAAACTCCTCAAAAAGTTGAAAGCCTAAAAGTCTCTTTCCCAGAGAAAAAGAAATATGCAGCGGCACATCATCTTATATTATTCAGTGGATCTCTCTTACATCCCCCAGTATGCACATCCCACCCTTCAACACCACCAGAGGGGAACACAACTAAAATAAGTTATATAGAGAATCAGGCAATATATAATCTGACCCCTTCTCCCCAAACTGTGCATATCACTATAACAAGGAATCACACTACCTACCGCCCTGCAAAAAGATATTTTGTTCTACTATAAAGACAAATACATAAACTAAAGAAAAAGCTGAACACACTCTTCCAATGTTAAGTAGGCCTACAAACTGAAGATCTGTGATATGACTTCACAAAAGTATATGTACAACCAAGTTTAAATTTTAGAGGGGTGGAACTGGAAGAAAAGGGAATTATTCAAACCACAAAATCCGCAGGGTGTCACATCAGAAAACTTACTGGCTGCCCAACCAACTTGTCTATCTAAAACAGTTATGAAACCAAAAGTAATCCTCATGAATAGCTCTTCTCTCCGCCCCACTTCCAACCTCCTTTTTCCACATTCTACCTCTCCAACAAAACTTACCCTCCCCACTTGCGGTTCTTGTCTCAGTCAGAAAATAAATGAAGTCTATCAACCTGACAGTTTAATAACCACCTAGCATGTGTAAGAAAAAGAACAGAAGGGTAAATCTACCCCGGTTTTAAAAAAAAGGTGGGGGCATTAAAAAAAAACATCAGAAAGCCTTCTAACATTTCTAACATGGTACTAGAAAACTCAACGACGGCAAGATGAACATATTTGCAAATATCTATCTTTCCTTTCTTGAAAACATTCCGCTCGGCCAGATAAAACCTGAAACTTTATAAAGTCTCAGAGCTTGGGAGG
This sequence comes from Vombatus ursinus, assembly GCF_900497805.2. Classification (NCBI taxonomy): domain Eukaryota; kingdom Metazoa; phylum Chordata; class Mammalia; order Diprotodontia; family Vombatidae; genus Vombatus; species Vombatus ursinus. The sequence goes on from NW_020954548.1 coordinate 25,646,007, forward strand.
GAAAGATAGGAGAAAACATTCACTTTTTTCTCTAAGCCTACAACACTTGTAAACACCAGCAGCAAATGTTTCAAAGGGGCTTCAAAGGCTATAATAAAGGGCTAACCAAAATAATTTAAGGCCAAGAGAAAAAGTACAACGCTCCGCTGGAGAGGAAGCAACTGTTGTTTCTATTATCTTCCCACACAATTATTATGGTTACATTTTTAACATCTGCTGTTAATTCAAAAAAGACACACTGCTAAGTTCATACATACCGTCTGGTGCAAGAGAGAGAAGGGCCTCCTCTGCCCAAAAGCAACAGGTCACATCTCTTTCTCTCTACTTCTGAAACTTAAACAAAGAAGCAACAGTTACTACAGATGAACACTGGAGAGGATGACTGACAATTTCTCAACTGTTTCCATATTTTAAAACAGTATCTGCTCTCACCCCACCCCCAAAAAAGAAAGAAAAGAAAAAAAGCAAGCATGGGAGTGAGAAGCCGAATGCAAATATAATGCAAATAAGTAAAAGAAAGGAAATAAAAGAGTGCCCTAAGTTTTCACCTAGATAATGAGGATTTTTCTCCAGGGTCAGAAGTTAACAGTTCTCACAAAGAGAGGAAGGTGGGGATCAGAAGAAGAGGGTAACAAAAACTCTTCCCCTACTCAGTCACTGGGCAATCAGCCCCAGAATAAAGTCATTAAGACCTCAAGAGGATTGGGAGTTGGGGGGGGGACAAACAGGGGTGTGCGGTTCCGCGGAAGGAGGCCGCTTACTCACCCGCTGGCTCCAGTTGGCTGCCCGTTTCCGTGTGTCCGCCTGTCACTCGGTCCCCAGCCTCGAAAAAGAGAGGAAGGAGAAGGACCTAGGGGAGAGGAGCTGAGGGAGGGAAGGGGAGAGGAGCTGAGGGAGGGAAGGGGAGAGGAGGGGAGGGGCGGACCGACCCCTCCCCCCCGAGGGCTTGGCAGAAGGGGGGTCCTGGGGCTGGGACAGCTGTGGCGGGGTTCGCCTCTGATTCTCTCAGCTGGCCCCGGTCACATCCCCGGAGTTGCGGGGGCAAGAAAGCACAGGTTCCGCACCGCTCCAGAGACAACAGCTGCAGCCAGCGCCGTCCACCCCGCCTCCCCCGGGCCTGTTCCCAGCTTGGGTCTCCGTTCCCAGGCTGGCAGAACCCAGCGACTGAGCGGAGGAGGCCGGGGCGGAGGGGAGGGGGGAAGGGAGGAGACACAGGCGCGCCTTCCGAGCCTGGCGCCGACGGGCCCACGGCGGCCAGGCGCCGTTTGCCGCGGCCGCTCCCCGTCGGCTCCTCGCTCCTCCTCAGCGCCGGCCGCGTCCTTCTTTTGAGCTCCCTCTCAGGCGAGCGCAGCAGGAAGAAGGGAGCCTATCGCCGTCATCACTCCCCCCTCTTCGGTCTCTTCCTCTTCCCCTTCCTCGTCCTCGTCGTCCTCGTCCTCGTCCTCGTCCTCGTCCTCCTCTCCCCCTAGCTTCTCCAGCGCCGCGCTAAGAACTCAGACCCCGCTTCGAGAAGCGAGGAGCGAGAGAGAAGCGAAACAGACAGACAGAGAGAAGGGGGAGTGCGCGCGCGCGCCTCCCCCGCCCTCCTCGGCCGGGCTCGCTCCCGCACGAGTCCGCGCGTGCGCGTCACGGGACAGCGAATTGGCGAGCTCGCCTGCGCCCCAGGATCCGGCCCCGCGCTAGCTGGGGTGGCTGCTAGAGGCTGCAGGGGGTTGGGGAGGAGGAGGGGAAGGGAGGGCTGCGGGAAGAGGGGGAGGGGGAAGAGCTGGGGGAAAAGAAGGAAGTGGGGGGGGGGCGCGTCAGAGACAGACAGACTGACCGACCGACCGACCGAGAGAGACCGAGAAATGCAAGCAGGGATTCCCAGGCCCGCACCCTAGGAAAGAGAAGTAGCAAGGGCAGCTCGCTCTGGCCTCAGAAGCTGAAGGGGTGGGGGGTGGGGGTAGGGTGGGGGTGGAGGAGAGGAAGGGCTAGAAGGAAGCGCAGTTTCTAACCACCCCCAGTTGGCAGCAGAACTCTAGGGGAGGAGGGGGAAGGAGGAAATTGGGCCTAGATTAGGGGTATGTTGTGGCAGGCATTCATTTGCGCCCCTCTAGTTGGGTTTCTACCCTCGCCCCGCGACATAGAGGAAGAGCAAGGCGTCGAGCAGGCTGGGGAGGCGTGGGGCGTCACCTGGCACAGGAGGAGATCCAGCTGCGACTACAGGGAGAGACTTCCTCCCTTTTCCCTCCCACTTGTTTCTTCTGGTCCTGCTGTTTTCACTTCCATATTGTGCCAGCAGCCCCCACCCTTGCGCTTCCCCACCCCAGGCGTCTTGGCATTGAGAAAAGCAGAGGGCACCTCATATTTTCCTGCCAGGCTGCAGGGAGAGCTCTTCACGTCGTTTAGCCACCTTCAGGCTTGCCCCAGGAGGTGGGCGTTGGTAGGGGCAGGGAGAAGGAGAGACAGTGAAAGTCTGGAAAATTGGCTGGAAAATAATGAAGGTAGATTCTGCCCTCCCCAGTGATGAGGCGTTGTTCATTGCACAATAGCAAGTCTGATAATACAGCTTCCTATCCGACAACGAAATAGGCTCCTCTTGTAGAAGCAGGGTAAGTCAACCAGAATTTATTAAGCACTTACTAAACTCTAGGGATGCACACTGATGCAGCAAGCTGGGATGCAAGTTAGGTTTCCACTGCAATTAATGCTTGTTTTGTCAAACAAATAAGTTAAATTTAGATTTGAATCCCAGCTCTGTTACATGCCACTGTCAACCTCTGAGTCAGTTTCCCTATCTTAGAGATTTAATATAGTTTAATGTAATGATGGGCAGCTAGGTGGCGCGGTGGAGTCAGAGCTAGGAACCTAGGTCAGAAGGAGAACCTGAGTTCAAATCCATTATCAAACAAGCTGTCTGACCATGGGCAAGTCACTTAACCTTTCTGAGTCTCAATTCCATCTTCAGTAAAATGTGGTGATAATAGCACCTACTTCACAGTTGCTGTGAAGATCAAATAAGATGTAAAGTGCTTTGTAAACTTTAAAGTATGATGTAACTACTAGATTATTATTAATATAGTAATATTAATCTCTGATATCTTTTCTCATTCTAAATCCTATGACTTTCTTCTAGACAACCCTTAAACTGAAGTAACTAAAGATCTCTTAATTACCAAACCTAGTGGCATTTTTTAGTCCTCATAATTCTGCTTCATTTCATACTACTGATAGAGCTCTCTTTACTATATTTTTGTGACACTACTGACTCTTGATTCTCCTCCTACTTTTCTGAACTTTCCTTCTCAGGTTCCTCTGTTGGATCATCATCTACACCCTGGTCACTAATCCTGAGGGTTTCTTTTCACTACCTTTCCCTCTCCCATCCCAACCCGGTCTCTGTTCTTGGCCCTCATATACATACTCTCTCAAGAGTGTATACATACACATACACAAACACTCTTAGTGAGTATACATTCTCAAGAATCCTATTAGCTCCTATGGATACATGTGCATGTAGATCTAGTCTATATTGAGATAAGGTCCCACATTATCAACTGCCACTGGATGTCCTCTGTGCATCTCAAATTCAACATATCTTTCCCCAAAAACCTACCCATCTTCCTAACTACCATATTTATGTCAAAGGCACCATGATACTTCCAGTAACCCAGGTTCCCAACTTCAGAATCTTCTCTGACTGCTCTTCATCACACTTCATATACAATCCATTGCCAAGTCTTAACAATTCTACCTCCATGACATCTCTAGCATCCATCCCCTTCTTTCTACTCATATGGCCACCACCCTAGTTTAGGTCCTTATCACTTCTCACCTAGCCTATTTTAATAACCTCCCAATCGGGCTTCTTGTCTCCAGTCTCTTTCCTCTCCAATCCATCTGCCACACAACTGCCAAAGTGATATTCCTCAAGCGCAGATCTGACCATGAAAGTCTTCTACTTGGAAAACTCTGATGGCTCCCTCTTGCCATTACAATCAAATTGAAGCTCTTCTGTTTGACCTTTCAAGGTCTCCACAACTGTTCCAGGTTTATTTTACAATAATTCTTTGTTCATGCATTTTACATTTCAGCCAAACTGGCTTATTTACTGTTCTCTGTATGTGATATCACATCTCCAGTCTTCCAGCCTTTGTACAAGCTGTCCCCCATGTCTGCATACATAAAAAAATTTCTAACTGCCAAAAAAACACCCCTAAATTGAGAACTATAATTTCATTTCCAATATGCACATAGAGCTTTCCATTGTCTGAAAGGTAGAATGGAAGAAATGTGGTCCCCAGAAGTTAAACAACAATGGAAATCAGCATACATATTAGGGACTAGGCCTTCCTCCTAGCAGAAAATACAAAGAATGAAAATTAGTCTGTATCCATAAGAAGCCAAGCTATTGGAAAGAAAATTGAAAAACCAATCCAAAGAATAGATAGCTACTCAAGTATTCAAACTACAGATATTCATTGCCATCAGTTATATCACTACTCAGGCATTGCTAAGTACACAAGATGAATGCTGCCTAAATGTACTAGAGGAAAAGTTCCACTCCAACAAGTACTAATTAACTGAGTGCCTCTTATAAGCAGGGCACTGTGCTAGGCACAACTGATACAAAAACAAAACAAAAACCAGTTCTTGACCTCAAGGAGATTACATTTTACTGGAGTGGTACAACATATAAACACATAAATATATACTGGATAATTTGGGGGAAGGAGAGAGACATGTACTTTAGGAAGATTATTTTGGTGTATTTGTCAGCTTTGGAGGGTGGATTGGAGAGGGGACATTGTAAACCAGTTTAGGAGGCCATTAGAAAAAGTCTAAACAAGTAGTGACAAAAGGCTAAATGGGGTGGTGGCCATTTGCATGAAGAGAATGGAATATATGTGAGATCCATTGTGGAGGTAGGCTCAACCAGCCTTGGGCTCCATATTAGAGATGGGGGAGAATGAGTTGATAATTCCAAAGATGACAATTATTGGGGACAAAATGGGCATTTGTCCCTAATAAAAATAAGTTTATAAGGAATTGATTTTAAGGTGGAGAAAGATAATGAGTTCCATTTTGGATGTCTTTGAATTTGAGATACCTATGAGGGACCCAGGTGGAGCTATGCAACAGGCATGGTGTTGTGAAAATCTTCATAGAGATGAAAAGTTGAATCCATGGGAGTTGATCAGCTCACCAAGAAAGAAGATATAGGGAAGAGACCCTAGGACAGAGTCCTCTTTCCTCCCCTTCCATATATGGAATGCATTACCTCCTCACCTCTTTTGCCTAAATCTATAACATTCGGCTCAAGTAGTGTTTCCCCCATGGGGTCTTTTCTGATTCTCCCAGAAGATAGTGTCATTCCCTCCAAAAAACACTGAATTTACTTATATGTAGATATTGTGTCCGCTAGCAAAATGTGAGCTCCTTGAGAGCAAAAGTTGTTTCATTTCTGTCTCTGTATTTTCCAGCATTTGAGCATAGTTCCTAAAACATATATGGTAGGTGCCTTATAAATGATTTTATTCTTTTAAGTGATTGATTGGACTTTTCTCTTTATATAAGATATAATACAGACTCTCCACAACTGCATAGGAAAATGGGAAATGACCTACAATTGCTTTAAAGTAAAAGAGGGCACAAGGATTTCTTTTTTCTAGGGAGAAGTTTTATGAAAGATCCTGATCCCCATTTCTAAATTCTTATTAATAAAGTATGTTGAAAAGAGCATTATAAGAATGAAAAATAAATTGATGTTACTGGAGAGGTTCTCAGTAGATGACAAATCCAATCAGCAGTACAGATTAGAAGCAGAATATCCCAAAGCATATGAACATAGTAGAACAGTGGTAGGTAAACTGCAGCTACTGGGAGAAAGACTCTATTCAACAAAAATTTTTGGAAAAATTGAAGATCAAACTGATAGAAAATGGGTTTGGGAAATCCTCTCTTCAATGGGCTCCAAATGGATACATGAGTCAGCTCAAGTGCCAAAGCCTTTACAAGAGGCCTTCTCTGATTTTCCTTGTGTTTATGCTCCACCACCCACTCCCTAAAATGACTTTGTATTTGTTTTGTATGTGCTTTTGGATTTATGTAGGTCTAGTCCTTATCCTTATCTCTATCCATATATGTGTGTCTATGTGTGTATATATACATTATATATATGTGTAACATATACACATATACATATGTGTATATGTGTGTATACGTACATACATACATACATACACACACACATATTGTTTCACTCCCAAAAGAATATAAATTCTTTGAGGGCAAAAACTAATTTGTTTTTGTCTTTGTAGCCTTAGTACCTAATAAAGTGTTTATGGTATAGTGGGCATTTAATGAAAGGTTATTGGATTTAGTTAAATGACTGGATCCTTGTATGATGCAAACTCAAGGCCCTTTATCATTTCTGGTGACACACCATCTCCAGCTTAACAATGTCCTTCCTAAACTGTGCTGCCAAGAACTAAACACAATACTCAAGTTATGCTATTAACAGGGCAAAGTACAATGAGTCTATCACCACCTTATTCCTTGAAGTGATGCCTCTCTTATTGCAACCCAACAGTACATTAGCTTTTTTTCACTAACATGTCATACAGTTAACTCATATTGCATTTACTGATCGTCAAAATCCATACTACCACCACCTCAATCTTTTTTCTGATACACTGCTATCTAGCCATACTTTCCCCGTCTTGTAAAGTTGTTTTTTTATCCCAAATATAAGATTTCATATTTATCCATGTTAAATTTCATCTTATTAGATGTGACCCAATTTTCTAGTGTGTCCAAATCTTTTATAGATCCTAATACTATCACCTGGCATCTGAGCTATCATGCCCAGCTTTCTATGCCCTGCAAATTTGATAAGGAGGCTATATATGCCTTTGTCTAAGTGATTGATGAAAGGGTTAGACTGCATACCATCAAGTAAAAATCACTGGGACATTTCCCTGGAGACCTCCTTCCAACCATAGGTTAACTATTTTTAAAAATTATAATATTTTATTTCCCCTCAATTATATGTTAAAAGAATTTTTAACCTTTTTAAAAAAAGTTTTGAGTTCTGAATTCTGTCTTCCTCCCTTCCATTCCCTCCTCCTTCCCTGAGAAGGTAAGCAATCTAATACAGGTTATACATGTGCAATCATGTAAAACATTTCCATATTAGTCATTTTATACAAGAAGACTCAAAGAAATGAAGGAAGGAAGAGAAAGAAAGGAAGGAAGGAAGGAAGGAAGGAAGGAAGGAAGGAAGGAAGGAAG
>NW_020954548.1:25653288-25661089 GCF_900497805.2 Vombatus ursinus
AAGGAAGGAAGGAAGGAAGGAAGGAAGGAAGGAAGGAAGGAAGGAAGGAAGGAAAAGAGGAAGAAAGCATGCTTCAGTCTGTATTTAGAGAGGATCATTTCTTTTTCTGGAGGTAGACAGCATGCTTCATCATGAGTCCTTTGGGATTGTCTTGGATCATTGTATTGCTGAGAATATCTAAGTCATTTACAATTCTTCATCATACAATATTGGTGTTATTGTGTACAGTATTCTGGTTCTGCTCACTTCAATTTGCATCAGTTCATGTTATATTAGCTATAAATGAGTAGTCCCTGAGGTCTGCCATTCAACCAGCTCCAAACACATCTATCATCTAACCCATTACTCTCCATTTTCCCCACAAGAATAGAATGAGATAGCTTATTGAGTGTTTTTCTAAAATGATAAGCCATACTGTTTGTACAAAATTCTCCTAACCTACCAGTTTAATAACCCTATCAAAAAAGAAAATTAGGTTAATCTGACATGAATTGCTCTTATTCTGAATCTTTGTGATTGCCACTTCCTTCCCTAGATGTTCATTAACCATCTCTTAAATAATACATTCTCAAATCTGACCAGGAATTAAAGACAAGCTCACTGAACTACAGTTTGCAGATTCCATTCTTTTTCCTTCTTTGGAAATCAGGACATTTGTCCTTCTGTAGTAATGTAATACTTCCTTTGTTCTCCACGTTCTTTCAAGTATCACTAACAGTCAGTATTCACATCTTGCAGTTTTCTAGCACTCTAAGATATAGTCATCTGACCCACCTTCTAGCACAGTGCCTAGCACACAGTAGGCACTGAATAAATATTAGATGACTGATTGACCAAGCAGATTACTTAAATTATTCAAGGGCAACTAGGTGCTCCCTTCCTAGTTTCTTACTTATAATGGTATCAGATACCTATTGGGTATTTTTGTTTTGTCTTTTCCAGTCCAAAAGTCATTCTCTTTGGCAGAGAAAACAGAAGGAAAAAGAAAAATCATAGAATTTGATAATTGGAAGAGATATCTACACTCATCTGGTCCAGCCTTTACTTGAAGTAATCCCAACTATAGCAAACCCGACAATTGCCTGCCCAGCCTCCACCTGAAGACCTCCAAGAAGGAAGAACTCACCACCTCTTGAGGCAAGCCATTCATTCCATTTTTAAATATCTCTATTGTTAGACAGTTTTTCCTGATATCAAGCCTAAGCTGGCCTCCTTTCAATTTCTACCCATTTCTCTGAATTCAACCATCAGGGACTGAATAGGACAAGTGTAATCCCTCTTCCATGTCAGCTCTTCAAATACTTAAAGACAACTGCCATGTTCTCCCTGAATCTCCTTCAGGTTAAATGTGCTCAGTTCCTTCATATGGTGCTCCTATGAAATAGACTCAAATCTCTTCACCATCCTGGTTGCTTACCACTGGATGCTCTTTAGCTTATCAGTGTCTTTAAATGAGGTTCCCTGAACTAAAGATAATCGTCCAGATGAGGTTTGACATGGGCAGAAGGTAGCGGCATTATCATCTTCTTATTCCTTTAAGTGATGCCTCTCCTAATATAGCCTAAGAACTCATCAGCTTTTTGGCTGCCACATCACATTGATGACTCATACTGAACTTGTTGCTGTTGTTGAGTCATTTTTCAGTTATGTATGACTCTGTGACCTCATTTTTGAGATTTGCTTGGCAAAGATACTGGAGTGGTTTTCCATTTCCTTCTCCAACTCACTTTACAGATGAGGAATTGAGCAAGCAACATTAAATGACTTGTCCAGGGTCACACAGCTAGTAGGTGTCAGAGGCCAGGTTTGAACTCATGAAGATGAGTCTTCCTGAATTCAAGGTCTACTAAAACCCCTAGATCCTTTTCAGAATAACTACTGTCTATCTGTGTCTCCACCAATTTCTATTTGTTGATTTTTTTTCCTACCCATGTGTAAGACTTTGCATTTTTTCCTATTCAGTATCATGTTAGATTCAGCTCAATGCTCTAGACTGTCAAGTTGATTTTGCATCTTGGCTCTTTCATCTACTGTGTTGATTATCCTTCTGAGCTTTGTGTCATTTGCAAATTGGATGAGATTACCATGTAAGCCTTTATCCAAGTCCCTGATAAAAACAGTACACAGCCAAGTACAAGACCAAGTAGCTCTGAGTCTGTCTTCTTTCAGTTATAAGTGAACATTTTCCTATCTAGCCTATCCCTTCTTTGATATTCCTCTTTTCCCCAAGATAGCTTTAAAAAACCCCCAAATGGTTTTGTGTTCCTTAGTTGCCTTTACCAGCCTTAACTCCTTATGAATTTTAGCCTCCCTGACATTATTCTGCACACAACGCCATGTTTTTGTATTTGAGTTTTATTACCTGATCTTGCTTCCATCTTCAGTATATACCTTTTAAAAATCTAATGTGGCTGGTGAGAACTCTGTGCATCCACATAAGTCTCTTCAAGTAACTCTTGCTTTTCCTCATCATCAGAATTGTTTCTCTTTGTGTGTTGAATTTCATTCTTGAGAATTCTCATTCCACCTAGGCTGACTTCTCCTGTAGAATTTTAGTTCATGTGACTAAAATTGTTCCTCTGTGCCCTTTTAAGTTCTACTTTCCCAACATCTAGGATCTATGTTAACCCAGTGGTACTCAAAGTGTTGTTCACGGATAAGCTAGAAGCATTTCCAATAAGATTGGGGATGAAACAAGGATGTCCATTATCACCACTGTTGTTCAATGTGGTACTGGAAACGTTATCTTTAGCATTAAGAGAAGAAAAAGAAATTGAAAGTGTTGTCCATGGACTCCTGGTGGTCCCTGAGACCCTTTCAGGGGGTGTGTGAAGTCAATGCTACTTTTTAGAATAATATTAATATATTATTTGCCTGTTAAAATATTGTTTCCTTTCTAGCTACATATCTATAGGAAGTTTTTTTATTGTTGTTGTTCATTTCATTTCAGTTGTATCTGAATCTTTGTGACCCCATTTGGGATTTTTTTGGGGGGGATTTTCTTGACAAAGATACTGGAGTGGTTTGCCATTTCCTTCTCAAACTCATTTTAAAGGTGAAGAAACTGAGACGAACAAGGTTAAGTGACTTGCCCAGGGTTACACAGCTAGTAAGTGTCTGAGGACAGATATGAACTCAGGAAGGTGAGTCTTCCTGACTCCAGATCTGGCACTCTATCCATTGTGCCATCTAGTTGCCCTATAGGAAACTAGATTTTCTTTAAATACTTCAACCAGAAAAAAAACAAACAAACATATCACAACAGATTGAAAGTTCCTTTCATTTCCATACCAGTCAGCAGTCAGTTCCTTCCTGTTGGTGAGAATGAAATCCAGAATAGAATTTTGCCTTGTGAGTTCCTCTGCCTTTTGAAGGATGGAGGACCCTTAAACCAAATCAAGAAGGCATAGCTGCTCTGTTTTTAGCAGAAAGAGGAAACTCAGGAGATGTCTAGATAATCAAAGGTCCTTCATCATAATACAGTACTGTGATCTTCTGTCCAGGTGGTCTGTCAAAGCCATCACACTTCCATTTTTCCCTTCCTCATTGATCTTCCAAATGCTTTCCCATTTTGGTTCCTAAATTTCTTCACATGAACATAGCTTCTAAATATACAGTGCTATTCTCCCCACCCTTTTACTTATCATGTTTCTTTTGAATAAACTAAAACCCTCCACACTCATATTCTTGTCATGGGTTTCAATCCACCAAGTCTCCATGATAACTGTGAGAAGCTAGTTTATGTGACTTGCTGCCTAATTTTGACATTTGGATCTAGATATCTGAGGGCAGGGGTTTTACTACTGGCTCCTTTCTTGTATTTTGTCTCCTATGAATTTCTGCCTACATCAATAGTTATTTCTCCTTCATTTTAGCTATTGTCTATGATAGCTAGATTGGTTGCTATACAAAGGTAGTTTTCTCCCTTCCCCATCTTTTTCATTTTAAAGTCTTTTTGATTCTATTCGCAAGATACCAGACAAATACATTTTTAATAGATAGATGGATAGACACGCGGACGAGCAAATAAGACAACTCCTGCCCTCAATGCACTTACATTCTAATAAGAGAATGATAACATATAAAGGGGAATTGAACTGGGTGGGGAGGCAGAGCAGCAAGGCTGCTGGCCTGGAGGTGAAATCTAAAGAGTTCATGGAGGCAAGAGTGAAGTGAACAATTCTGGGACCCCTCATGGCATCCCTAAGAAAGAGCCAAGCACTCCTATATTTTATATCATGATTCAGAAAGCCTTTTCTGATCCACTAAGTTGTTAGTGCTCTCCTCTGACTTCAATTGTTATGTATATACTTACTTAGGGCAGCTAGGTGCCACAGTGGATAGAGTGTCAGACCCGGAGTCAGGAAGACGCATCTTCCTGAGTTCAAATCTGACCTCAGACACTTATTAGGTATGTAACCATGGGCAAGTCACATAGCCTTGTTTGCCTTGTTCCTCATCTATAAAATGAGCTGGAGAAGGAATGATAAACCATTTCAGTATCTTTGCCAAGAAAACCCCAAATGGGGTCATGAAGAGTGGGACACACCTGAACAACAAAAACACTTTCTTTTCTGTTGACATGTTGTATTCTCCCAGTAAAATAAAAGCTCCATAAAGTCACAAACTATTTTTCATTTTGTCTTTGTAATCCTCAAGCTAGCACCATACTGTGGATATAGCAAGAACTTAATAAATGCTTGTAGATTAGTTGGATAGGAAATCTTTTAACATAAACAGGGCTCATAGAAAGGATGTAGGTTCTGGAGTCTGAGGGATTGGGTTCAAATCCCTTTTACAGCATTTGTTATCTGTGTGGCCCCAGACAAATCATTTAACATTTCGGAGCTTTGGTTTCCTCATTGGTAAAATGAGGAGATTGGATTAGATGTATTCTGAAGTTCTTCTTAGTTCTACATCTAACATGCTATGATTTTATAATAGATTCATCCCTAGAGAAGTTTGACTTCTCAATAGAGGAAGTAGACTTACTTACTTACAGGTCTTACATTGATTGGCCTATCAATCAACTCACAGTCCTGGGATAATTCTATTTTTGGCTTTAGCCTAGTCAAGAGTTTCCCAAAAAGAAGAATCAGTCTTTTTTTTTAAAGGCTCACAATGTGAAAATATGAATTGGGTATGAATCATGTTTATTCCTACTCATAATAGGTAATGCTAAGCATAAAGCAATTAGCACTTATTTCAGAATGATTAGAACAAAATTCAGTTACTTATGACTAGTAGTATAATCAGTTAATAGGCTTCTATTCAAGCTTCATTGAGACATAAACAGTTTTTTGCAATGTTACTAATTAGTCATTTTGTATTTCACCTCTACTGAGCACAGTCTGATCAAAAATTAAGTGTGATCTAATCATGATCTATTCCAGTGGCACCTCTCTTTCTGATGCTGCCTCTTTCGTGGCACCGGCCAATTCTTGCTTCTGCTGCTGCGCCACAGTAACTACAAATGAGTGCTCTGATAGACATGGCAGCTGCTGCTGTACTGGTCTTCTAAGACCTCATAACCTTTTGAAACTCACAAGGTCACCTGGATTCATCTATCTCAACGTGGCTGCTCAGTCACCTATTTGAAGGAGGAAATACAAGAAGAAAACAGGTGGCTCTATCCCAGCCATAAGCTTGCCTTGGAATAAGACATATGTTCACATCTCTATGAGACCAGAAGGGAGATAAGACTTTTACCCTTCTCTCCATCATACTATCCCAGACACAGCTACAAATAGTCCTCATGCTTCAAAGCTAGAAAAGAAGAGAAGCACTAAAGGGTGGGTCACCCCTTTGGTACATTCATGGAGTTTTGTCTCAGCAACAAATGGGAGGCAACCCAATCATACATAGCCAATAGTAAATATTAACTTGGCCACCATGAATGCTGATTGGGTAGGTGAGCAGAAATGACATGTTCCAAAAGGAAGAGGGGAGGAAGAAGGACAGCTACTAAAATATAAAGAAATTCTTGTGTTTCGGTTTATTTTTCATCTGATTGAAAATTCCAAACCTTAACTTGGATCTATGTAAGAACTTAAAGACACAAAGAAAAAATACGTAGAAGAATAGTTTTATTTGGGAACAAAATTCTGTTTTAAAAATCCTACTTAAACATGCAGGGGAAAAAAAGGTCTTTTCTGAATTGGCCAGATATGTATTATTCTTTCCTTTATGGTGATTTCCTCTTTTAATTAGATTGAAATATGTAGTCCATCGTGTTATAGCTATGAACAGATTATAATTATATAGTATGTTAATTCAATCCACCCTATGAAATTTCACAAAATTCCTGGGTTTGGAATTGTGGCTATAAAATACTTAAAGCTTGCCTAAGTTTGGGGAAGCTATGGGTTCACTGTAGATTCATAGTAGGTTTTTTACTGTGTTACTATATTCTTTCATTTATTTATTTTATTACTTTTATTGATTCCATGGCAAAAATATATCTTGTAAAGTATGTTTCTCTCTCTGTGTGTATGTATTTGTGATCATTTTAGGAGGAGGAGGGCAGAATGTCATTTTGGCTTGGATGTGTGACTAGAGCTCTGTGAAATATAGCAGATTGAAGGAGGAAGTTTCCCAGCAAGATGGAGGTTCAGAGCTACTTTGATTGGGTAAATCCCCACTAGCCACATTCCCAAAACTGAGGATTACAGCACCACTGTCTGAGAGAAATGAAACTTGAGAACAAAAGGTTGCCCACCCTTTGAGAATTATGAAGAACTTGGCAACTGTCCCATACTTCCTTCTAATGTTGGGTGGAGTACATAAATAACTACTAGTGTTTGTGATGGGGCTTCCCAGTGCCTGAATCTTTTGTTAAATAGGATCAGGTAAGTGGATAGCATTGCCACTTGAAGTTCAAATATACATACATGTACACATGCATATATAATATGTAAGCATATATGTTGATGTGTGTGTGTACATATATATATATATAAATATAAAGGAAATCTGGGACAGAAGGAAGCTCAAGGAAGAAGGAAAGAAATAGGCAGGAAGAGAAACAATAGCTCCCATTATATTACTGACCAAATTAAATTAAAAATGGAACTACTATAATGGTCATAGGATTCAGGGCAGGAAGAGACCTTAGAGATTATTCATTCCAATCTCTTCATCTTATAGATGAGGAAACTGGGACACCGAAAGGCTAAGTGACTTGCCTAATGTGACACAGGTAATGAGTAAGAGTCAGGACTCAACAATGATCCTTTGACCCTGAATCCAGTACTCTTTCCACCACACCATGTTGTCATTCCAGGTCCTCTGATGGATGAAATAGTTCACTCTGAGTGGCAGCCGATGTCTCCATCATGTGATTCTTTGAACTCTCTTACCATTCCCTTTGAAATCCAGTCTTAGATTACAGAAAGACTATGACTAAATTGTGTGTGTGTGTTTTTATATACTAAGAGCTTATAAAGTATCGCTTTTGCAAAGATGCTGGCAACAATTGATTCACAGTTTTCCCAAGAGTTCAGTATTTTAATTCCTGTTTTGCAATTGAGGAAGTGAATTGTAAGTACCTGGAGAGAAGGCACTTCTTCTTTCTTTCTTTCTTTCTTTCTTTCTTTCTTTTCTTTTCTTTTGTTTTCTTTCTTTCCTTCTTTTCTTTCTTTTTCTTTCTTTCCTTCTTTTTCTTTCTTTCTTTCTTTCTTTCTTTCTTTCTTCCTTCCTTCCTTCCTTCTTTCCTTCCTTCCTTCCTTTTCTTCTTCTTCTTCTTCTTCTTCTTCTTCTTCTTCTTCTTCTTCTTCTTCTTCTTCTTCTTCTTCTTCTTCTT
>NW_020954548.1:25661099-25671352 GCF_900497805.2 Vombatus ursinus
TTCTTCTTCTTCTTCTTCTTCTTCTTCTTCTTCTTCTTCTTCTTCTTTCTTCTTCTTCTTCTTCCATAGTAATCAATGTCAGTAGGTAGTGCATAAATGTTTGCTAAGAATTTATCTGAATTAACTTTCCCAGAATCACAGAGCTAGAAGATGTTCATTGGCCTCTGTCTATCTGTTATAAATTTAAAATATGCTCCTTTAATGTGTCAATATTATCCAATTGATTTTTTGTTGATTTCAATCTAGGACCTATCCCTCCTTCTTATAAAAATAAATTAACATGTGGCTCTTTCGGTTTGGATTTAAACATTGTGCTCAGATTTTGAGTTATTTCCTTCAGAATTTTTTTATGCTTAATGACTGAAGTGAAGTATTTTATATTCCTCCCCATTCTAAGACATTAAATAAAAGGTAAAGTTAATCAGTAAATAAAAGGCAACTAAAACAATTAGTATTTCTTTTTTATAATAATAGCTAACATTTATATAGTCCTTTAAGTTTTACAAAGTACTTCACAAATGTTATCTCTTTTGATGCTCACAAAAATCTTGGGAGGTAGGTGCTATTTTTATCCCCATAATACAAATGAAGAAACTGAGGCATATTGAGTTAAATGAGTTATCCAGAGTTACACAGCTAATAAGTGTCTGAGATCAGATTTGAACTCAGATCTTTTTGACTCCAGGTCCACTACTCTATCCAGTGTGTTATCTAGTTAAGATCCAATTTTTTTCTAAAGTAAAAATAGAATACAAAATAGACCTAGCACAAATAATAAGTTCTTATAGGCCTGGAAGCATCTGATGAAGACAGAAAAGGATTTAATTAGGGAAAAATTACATACCATGATTGTTATTTTTGAGAAAGAACTATAATGAATTTCTAACAGCAGTCTCTGACATTTAGATTATCAATCTTGTGCACCTTTTACAATCAGAATTTTGAGACTGATAACATTCCCTACATAAGAAGGCATAATCAAGTGGAGTACAATGAGTCCCTTATTTTTAAAAAATTGGCAATATCAACTGCACTTCTGTATCCCTTTCCTGATGTTTGATGCTATCAAGAGATTTGTGACAGTATATACTTAACATTTTCAGCCTTATTTTATATTTCCTTATGTACTTCAAATTCCAGCCAAACTAAACTACAAGCTGTTCCCTGCCCTTAACATGCCATGCATTTTAATAATCTTAAAGGAATGCTTTGGAAGGTGCTCATCCTGTCTTCCTTCAAGGCTTAATTCAGTGTCACCTACTCCATGAAAGTTTACTTAACTGACCCAACTAAAAGTGATTTTTCCCTCCTCAGATTTTCCTAAAACATTTGTCTTGGTCTCTCCTTTGTTCCCATCACACTCTACTTTGTATTATACTTATTTTTGTACATGTTGTATATCCCCTGGTATTCCCTTGCTCCTTGAGGCAAGAGACTAATTTTTTAAAAAAATTATTTTTAGTGCCTAGTACAGTGCTTTACACATAGTAGGTACTTTACAAATGTTCACCCAATGAAATTTTGAAAGCTTTGAAATCATAAAAAAGATAATATTTCCTGCCCCAACTGTCTACCAAAGCATGCAGCTGTAGAGGGGTTTCATCAGGAAGTTTATGTAGACATATGGGAACTACGCAAGTACAGGTTGCCAGGGGTATGCTAGAGCCAGCTTGAAAGCCAATTGTTAAACTTTCAAGTAAGTATTTATACATTAGAAATCTGCAAACACTACATATCAGGGTTTGATTTATTGTTTTGTTGATTTTCTAGACTTGAGAAAATGTTAAAAATGAAGATTAAACATAAAAGGATATCATGTACACTTTTTCCCCCCATAGAGCCAGTTGTTAAACACTTACCAGCACACCCTTGTGTCCATCCCAAGGTCACAGTGGAATTGAGATTGTAAAAAGCATTAACAAGGGAGAAAATACTGAGCTATAAAAGTATGTGTTGCCTACATAAGTTATGTGTATGTCCACATGGATCTGTTAAATGCAGTTCACGGTAGAAGTATTTCTGGAATCTTAACCACTTCTCTCCAAGGGAGACTTTGATTCCTGCCTACAGGGGAAAAGGAGATTGGAGCCAAGAGACTAGCCCATTTTCCTTAGAAAGGGTATACCAGACTAGAATTATATCTATCTGCTCCCCCCTAAATAATGCTAATCTAGATAAAATAAAATTTTAGTTTCAAGTCACTTTTCCTGGTTTTCCTTTTTGCTTTCCTTTAGCTAGGAAGAAGTATCCAAGAAAAATCTGAAGACTTGACTCCTTTCCCACCAAATACCAGTTACACAAAAACCATCACAAGTACTGAATGGTGAATAAATCAATTTATCCAATCCAATAACAAACAAAAGTCAATGAAGTTAGACAGATTAGAATATACTACAAAATACACAGAGCTCTCTCAGTAGGAGTGATATATGAGAGAGAGACAGAGGGATACACACACACACACACACACACACACACACACACTCAGAGAGAGAGAGAGAGAGAGAACCCATTATGACCCTAGGGACAATTTCCTGAAATTTCTGATGTAGTAAACTGGAAATAATGGACATACTCAAAGTGCTGGCTCCTTTTTATATTGACTTCTTCCTAGAATCTTTCTCTCTTTCCAGAGACTTCTCCCTGCAGAGAGCTTGGAATTACATGTATCCTCTGTTGAAGCCAGTAGTCAAAAAAACAAGACTTCCCTCCTAAGTTCTTGACAACTCACGCAGGTATGGAATCATTCCCTCCAGTAATGGGGAGTTATGTGGTCTTTTCAATCATATCCAACTCTTCATGACCCCATTTGGGGTTTTCTTGGCAAAGGTACTGGAATGGTTTGCCATTTCCTTCTCCAGCTCATTTTACAGATGAGGAAACTGAGGCAAACAGGGTGAAATGACTTGCTCAGGGTCATACAGCTAGTTTGTGTCTGAGGCCAAATTTGAATTCAGGAAGTACTCCAGGCCTCGTGCTCTACCCACTGCGCCATTTAGCTACCTCAGCCAAAGAGGAAAGTTTTCTGCAAATGCTTAAGCTTGAGCCCCAGGTTACAGCTAAACTAGTCATCAAGGATAGAGTTGGTTTTTTTTTTAAGTTTAATGTTTAAGATTGTCATTGGAAAAGGAGATTGATTCTAGTGAAAATGAGAGATAGCCTGCCAAAGGGGAATATTATCACCCTTAAGCAAAGCCCTTACCAGTAATTTTAGTGGAAAACTTCAAAAAATATGTTTGGTTCAAGCAGGAGGCTTGTTCTCAATAGACCCTCAAATCAACTTTTTATGACAAAGTGAGCTGAGAGGGATGTTAGGGAAATAAACCAGAATATCTACCCCTGAGAGGGAGGTAGAGATACTGGAACACCAATCCCCATGGATGAAGACCAAGGAATACTGCTAGGGAGGCTGATTTGGGAGAAAAGTAGGAAACAGGATCGAACCATAAAGGAACTGAGGGGTGATCGCCAAGGCCTTCTGTCAATTGCCTGTTTTAATTAATTATTCTTGATAGCTAGATACTTTGCAGCTTAAGAAGAATAATTGTTGTCAGTGCCCCATAAAATGTAATGCTCTGAAGCAAAGCCATGATTGCCTGTCCTGGTTATGGCTGAGCTCTTAAGATATGAAAAGAATAAGTGGAGAGTCTCCAACTCATTAGGTGAATTCTCTATAGGGGATTTATGAGAAGACAAGCAATTATTATGCAAGTAAAGAAAATGTATATGGATTGGAGCCTACTCAGGTGGTAGTACTCACACTGTTGGAATTTTTATTTTATTCTATGAAAATGTCAAAATAATAAAGACAGTGACAAAATAGACATGATTCATTCTATGAACATTCTTATATTGTTAATCAATGATTTCCACATGAAAAGTCATCTGCATTTGATAGATATCAGAAATACATTTTCACTGATTGATTTCTGGGATACCAAGCAAAATGAGGGTTCATGGAGCCTAGATTAGCAGTGTTCTCAACGAATTCAAAGGCAATCAACAAATAAAGTTGGAAAAATCTTTGGACAATAAAGATCATCTTTATTAATTCAATCCATAGAACATTCTCAAATGATAATGCCTAATAAATCTTATTTCTATTAATGCATATTTATTGAAGGTTCAATAGTCAGAAGAACAAGAGTTAATTGTGTAATTTATATTTTGTTTTGTTTTTTGGAAGGAGGCAACTACACAACATGTTTTGAATGGGACAGTCCTCCTCAGGGTACAAGAGGGATATGAAATGCAAAGAGTCATAATTTGGCACTTCTTGTTTAAAAAATAAGTTGTTTTGACACAACAGATTCCCAATAAAAACCCAATGTGCACATGTGTACTCACACACACATACACACACACACACACACACACCCCCTATAAACACATGAAAAATCATTATCAGTTGTTAACAGAAAGGCAGGATATGTCCTTTGACCTTGCTGGTGTTTAGCATTGCTTATTGCCCTTCCTTCTAGTCAATGAGATAAAGACTGAAATTAGTATTACTCCAAAAAGCTTACCAGGTGATTGATTAAGTACCTCATACTAAAACTAAAATTTCCAACACACTAACTCCTTGATTCTACTTTCTTAGGAGAGAAGTAGAAATTAGCTTCAAAGAGAAAGCAGACAGGACCTCAGTGGCTTAAAAATCAAATCTAAAAACAGCAGTGACAACAGAGACAGCAACAGAAAAGTAAGAATAATAGATTAGGAGCCAGTGGACTTGAGTTTGAATACTGTCATGTACTACCTATGTGACATTAAGGTAGTTACTTGACTTTTCTTGAATTTAGCTTTCTCAACTGTAAAATTACGGAGTGACACTAGACTCCTAAGATCCCTTTCAACTCAAGTTCTATGAGGCTATGATTCCAGCTCCTTCTGAAGTTATTCTTGCTGCTTCTTCAGGGGCAGTTTCCTTCTTTCCTAGGGTTTTGAATAAGTCTTTTCAATCTAAACCTAGCCACCTAACCAACCTAAACTTTAACTGTGTCCTCTGCTTTTGCTTTTAGAGCTTGAACAAAGATTTTCTAGATTTTGCTAAGGATGATGTTTAAGTGTAATTTTTTTCTTGTTTATTAAAAAAAAATGTAAAGTAGGCACCAATAAAACCTTTCAGTTAAGGAACTGTGGCCCTGATAGTGGCCTTGTCACCTTTCTTTTCCTTCTAGATATGGCTAGAAAAACCACAAGGAACTTCCTTTATTGAGTCACCTTTCATTACTAAATAGTTTAAGAATGATTCTTGCAAAATAATTTCCCCTTAGATGAATTTTTCCAACCCAGATACAAATTCCTAAAAATGTCTGCTTTTGGATAGAATTGTTGACTGTCCCTTAAGAAGAAAGGGTGAAATAACTGCAGACAATAAAAAGTACTTGGAAGTCTACCTGCCAAGACAAAGGCAGAAACTATATGAACACAATTACAAAATGCTTTTCACACAAATAAAGTCAAGTCTAAACAATTGAAGAAATATTAATTGCTCATAGGCAGGCCAAGCCAGTTAAATAAAAATCACAATTATACCTAAATTAATTTACTTATTCAGTGCCATACCAATCAAACTACCAAAAATATTTTATAGTGTTAGAAAAAATAATAACAAAATTCACCTGGAAGAACAAAAAGTCAAGAATATCAAAGGAATCATTGAAAAAAATGTAAAGGAAAGTAGCCTAATGGTACTAGATCTCAAACTGTATTACAAAGCAGTAATCACCAAAACAGGCTGGTACTAAGAGAGAGAAAGAGAATGGTGGATCAGTGGCATAGATTAGGTACATAAAACACAGTAGCAAATGATCATAGTAATCCAGTGTTTGGTAAACCCAAAGATTCAAGCTTTTGGGACAAGAACTCACTATTTGACAAAAATTGCTGGGAAAACTGCAGAGCAGTTCAGCAAAAACTAGGTATGGACTGACATTTGGCACCATATATCAAGATAAGGTCAAAATAGGTACATGATTGACACAAAAAGAGTGATATCGTAAGCAAATTAGGGGAACATGGACAATTTTACCTGTCATATCTATGGATAAGGGAAGAATTTATAATCAAACAAGAGATAGAGAGCATTACAGGATGTAAACTGTATAGCTTTGATTACATTAAATTAAAAAGGTTTTGCACAAGCAAAACCATTGCAGCCAAGATTAGAGGGAAAGCAGGAAACTAGGGTGGGGAGGGGCAGGATTTACAGCATGTTTCTCTGATAAAGGCCTTATTTCTCAAATATATAGAGAACTGAGTCAAATTTATAAGAATATGAGTCTTCCCTCAATTGGAAAATGGTTAACGGATATGATGACACAGTTTTCAGAAGAAGAAATCAACACTATCTATAGTCATATAAAAATGCTCCACGTCACTATTGATTAGAGAAATGCAAATCAAAACAACTCTGAGATATCACCTTATACCTATCAGATTAACTAATAGGACAGAATAGAAAAATGACAAATGTTGGAAGGGATGTGGAAAAATTGGGACACCAATTCACTTTTGGTGGAGTTGTGAACTGATCCAACCATTCTGGAGAGCAATTTGGAATTATGCCCAAAAGGCAATCAAACCCTTGGGGCAGCTAGCTGGTACAGTGGATAGAGCACCGGCCCTGAAGTCAGGAGGACCTAAGTTCAAATCCGACCTCAGACCAAAACACTAGCTGTGTGACCTTGGGCAAGTCACTTAACCCCAATTGCCTTAAAAAAAAATGGTGCATGCCCTTTGACCTAAAAATACCACTACTAGTCCTGTACACCAAAGAGATCAAAGGAAAAGGACCCATATGTACAAAAATATTTATAGCCAAGCTTTTAGTGATGGCAAAGAATTGGAAATTAAGGTATGTTTATCAATAGGGGACTGGATGAACAAGTGATGGTACATGATTGTGACAGAATACTATGATTCTATAAGAAATGACAAGCAGGATAGTTTTGGAAAAAAACCTGGGAAGACTTATATGAA
The DNA here is from genome assembly GCF_900497805.2 of Vombatus ursinus. Taxonomy (NCBI): domain Eukaryota; kingdom Metazoa; phylum Chordata; class Mammalia; order Diprotodontia; family Vombatidae; genus Vombatus; species Vombatus ursinus. The sequence continues at coordinate 25,668,084 of NW_020954548.1, forward strand.
CTTATGCAAAGTGAAGTGAACAGAACCAGGAGAACATTGTACACTGTAACAACAATACTGTATGATGATCAACTGTGAATGACTTAGCTGTTCTCAGCAATACAATGATCCAAGACAATTCTGAAGGACTTATGATGAAAAATGCTACCCATCCCCAGAGAAAGAACTGATGGAGTCTGAAGATAAAAGTATACTTATTTTTTTGCTTTCATTTTTTTCTAGTTTTTTTGTCTGTTTTCTTTTGTAACATGGCTAATATGGAAATATATTTTGTATGACTTCACATGTATAATCTATATCAAATTACTTGCCTTTTCAAGGAAGAGGGAGGGAAGGAAGGAAGGGGGAAAATTTGGAACTCAATAAAAAAAATCAAATATTTAAAAAAATTTTACATGTAATGAAAAAACCTATGTGTAATAGTATAATAATAATAGTGGTAATGATAATGTGGAGGAGGAGGAGGAGGTGGGGAAGGAGGAGGAGGAGGAGAAGGAGAAGAAGAAGAAAGAGAGAAGCTCAAATTATTTCTATATCCATTAAGTGATCTAGGACACAGTTCTAGGGTGTTAGAGTTGGAAAGGGCATCAGACATAATTTAGTCTAACCAATTAATTTTATAAATGAGGAAACTAAGATGCAGAGAGTTTAAGTGAATTGCCTAAAGTTATCCAGTAAGTAGCAGAGCTGGTATTCCAAACCAGTTCTTCTGATTCTAAATCCAATTCACCACACTGCCTATGAGTTTATAATGAGGGACTAGTTAATTGATGCCTTGTCCTTGGAGCATACCTGCTGGCAATTGAATGGAAGTATGATGTGCTGATTTCTGGAAATGCATGTAAAGGAGGGGCCCTGTCCCTAATTCAAAGCATGCATCAGTATTTATTTGATGATCTTTTCCTATCTGCTTACTGCATGGTATGAAAAAGCCTTTTAATTGGCTGGTGATCAAGAAGTGAGTGTGTATACAAACCACACAAGAAGAAAACTTTCTTTCCCTAGTGGCTTTTGAGTATGAACTAAAATGGGCCTCTTTGTGGGGAAAGAGCCTCAGGCCTTCTCTCTCCCAGGTGCCTTTGCTTAAAGGGCACAGCGTCTCTGGGGGCAGGGAGATTCACTGTGGGACTAAGTAAGCAGGTAGCTTCCCAAGACTGGCTCCTCACAAGGCTCAGCTGCTGGCAAGTTCCTGGATGTCCAGTGGGTCTCCAGGCCTTTCAAAGTTCCACTTACTATGTTGTAGCCTAATCTGTTCACTCATCTAAGAGCTGAGAAAAATGAGAGACAGAAAAACATCAGAGCTATGTTTTTGGAACTTCATGGTACTTAGGTGAGAAAAAGGCCCTAAGGCTCCTCCCTTTCCCAGGAGTCCACAACAAATAATCCTCCTCAATTGAAGGTCACCAGGGAAAGAGAGTTTCCTTACTGTTTGTACCTTTTATATACATGTGACTTTTGCCCAGGATGGCTCGCTGCCTGGTTGGAGACCACCCAGCTCTCTCCAGCAAAAACCTAAAATTTGTAGCAGATTGAATAATGATCAAGAAACAGAATTAAAAAGTATAGTAAGTGCCTTTACCACTGTAGAATTACAAAATATCAGCCAAAAGCCCATAAGCAAAAGGAAAGAGGTTTTCCAGCAAAGCCAGAGCCAGATAAGCAAACACAACCATAGATGTAGATAAGTAGAAGGTAAGAGAGTAAGCATTTCTACAGTGTCTAGTATGCGCCATGCACTGTGCTGGGTGCTTTTTACAAATTTTATCTCATCTGATCTTCGAAACAACACTGGGAAGTGAGTGTTATTATTATTCCTATTTTTACAGTTGAAGAAGCTGAGGCAAACAGATGAAGTGACTTACTTAGGGTCACAGATTTAGTAAGTGTCTGAATTTGAACTCACGTCTTCCTGTGTCCAGGCCCAGTGTTCTAACCACTGCACCACCAGTTGCACCACATGTAGCATGAAAAGCTCCATGTTTGAGGGCATGGAAAGTGGAGGGATCCCTTGAGAAAAAACCCAAAATATCAGAAAGTTCCAGGGTGATCAGAAAGCTACAAGGAGGAGACCTTGGAAACTGAGGGAAACAATTGCCAGAGTGGTGCAGTAGCGCCAGGACCAGGACAGTCCAGCTGCTCAAGACATCAGAGGTCCCATTATTCTGTCTTGAGATAAAATAGAAGACCCTTAAGGTTCAGAGTTCAGAACCTCAAAGGCTCAGGGTGGTGGGGCTAATTCCAGGAGGCGCAAGTTAACAAAAGAACCTAAATGATCCAGGATGGGACTACACAGGGCCAACTGACCACCCTACCCCAAAGCGCAGCAGGGAAGAGAAACTTGGCTCTAGCACAAAGCCTCAATTCAACAACTGAGGAAAAAACTGGAAAAATGAGTAAATCAAAGAAAACACAGACCATTTAAAAATCATGGTAGATCTAGAGATCCCTTTTGTATTTTGTACTCAGTTCCAGCTCACCAGCCAATTAAAAGGCTTTTCACTCTCACACAGGAGTTACCAAATGTCTGCACATGCTGAGTCAGAGGCAGGCACCCTCCATAATACACCATCACCTATTTCTGGAATCTGGCTCCCCAAGCCTCCACTCAGGTTGCCACCAGACAGAGTACACTGCACAAGTTACAAGGATAAGACCCTGTCCTATTGTTTAGTTTCCCATTGCTGTTGTAGTTCAGAAGTGTCTGACTCTTTGTGACCCCATTTGGAGTTTTCTTGGCAATGATACTAGTGTGCTTTGCCATATCCTTCTCCAGATCATTTTACAGATGAGGAAACAGAGGTAAACAGGGTTAAGTGATTTGCCCAGGGTCACACAGCTAGAAGTAGCTGAGTCCAGATTTGAACTCAGGAAGGTGAGTCATTCTGACTCTAGACCTGGCACTCTATCCACTGCACCACTTAGCTGCCCCAGTCTCCCATTACAAACTATTAATTTGTATTAGGTTTTGCATGAGCACAACTAGTATTTTTAAAAAGTAGGAGACTAACTTTTGCATATGGCAATGACTTTCCAGTTGGAGAATGGGATGCAAATCAGGAAAAAAAAACTATTACTTGTAGAGTTAATGTGAAGCTCTCTACAACATTTTTCAGGGGACCCCAACATTATAGTTATATTCCTGCTGGTCAAAGTTATGAATGCAATCCTAGATCATGAAACAGAATAGCCAAGTGGCTTATATAGTAAATCCAAACTTCTTTGGCATTCAAGAGCCTTCACAATCTGGCACCTTCTTATTTTTCCAGTCA
>NW_020954548.1:25671362-25728500 GCF_900497805.2 Vombatus ursinus
GCATTCAAGAGCCTTCACAATCTGGCACCTTCTTATTTTTCCAGTCATATCTCAGGTTTCTTCTCCCCATGCTTTTACCAAAATGATCTCTTCCTCTTGAATGCAAAATTTACCCTCCAATTTTCATGGTTTTGTTCACCCAGTTCCCTCAACTTAGATTATTCCTCCCTCCTCTTTATCTTTTGAATTTCTTGGTTGCCTCTGGCCAAACTAACATGCCCCCCACCTAGGCAATGACTTCTCAGGGGGATTAGCTAGAACTCCCTCTTGCTACTTGCTAGAATCTGAATCTTTCCAATAAGTTGGGTTCCAAAATAATCTTTTTTATAGAAGACCTACAAGCCATAACTATTTCCTCAGACAATCCAAACACTCTACTTGTCAATGTCATTCTATTTCATCCAAGGCACAAACCCCAGAGAGAACAGGCAGAAAACATCTACAAGCAAAGCCTCAAAGAAAAATACAGTTTGGCCATAAGATAAACTAGAATGACCTGAAGAAATGAAGTAAGATTAAAAATAAAACCTTAGAAATGATATAAATTAAATGAGATGAAAAAATTGGAAAATAAATGAGGGAACTGGAAAAAATTTTTAATCAATACTCAGTCAGTAAACATTTACTAAATACCTATTCTGTAATAGGCACCATGATTAAGTACTAGGGATACAAAGAAAGGCAAAAGATGGTCTTTGCCCTTGTGGAGCTCACTATCTAATGGAGTCAACAACAAGTAAACAAATATGTACAAAAAAGCTATGTACAGGATAAATAGGAAACAACTTACAGTGAAGGCACTAGAATTAGAAGGAATTAGAAAAAGTCTTCTGTAGAAGAGATTTTAGCTGGGATTTGAAGGAAGTCAGGGTAGCCAGGAGGAGGAAATAAGGAGGGAGAGCATTCCATGAGAGACATGGTGGATGGAGGATGGCCTGGAGTAGGGAGAGACTTGTGGCTGGTAGACTAACCAGCAGGTTATGTAGTAGTCCAGAAGTGAGATGATGAAGGCTTTCACCAGAATAGCAGCAGTATCAAAGGAGAGAAGAGGGCTTATCAAGAGATATTAGAAAGGTGAAGTTGACAGGCCTTGGAAATAGATTAGATATAGGGGGTGAGAGATAGTGAGAAATCTAGGATGACACTTAGGTTGGGAGGTTGGGAGCCTGGGAGCCTGAGGAAATGGTGGTGTTCTCAACAGTAATTGCTTTGTATATATTGTATTCACTTGTCTGTGACCATGTTTTATTGTCCTAATAAAATGGGAGCTCCTTGAAGGCAGAAATTGTCCTGGTTTTGTATTTGTACCTGCAGCCTGTTATGAATTAGACATTTAACAAATGCTTCTCAATTCACTGATGGATTGAAAAAATGAGCTGCACCAGAAGTGAGTTTTCTTTTTCTTTTTTTTTGCAGATAAAGTGTATAATAGAGGTTACTTCCTTTACACAAATTGAAAATCCAAATAAATAATAGAACATTAATGCTACTGATTACTCTAGCAACTGTTTACTGCAACAGTTTTCCTAAATGAAGTTTGACTACAAAGTCATTTTGTTGTCCTGTACTGAAAAATACTAAAATTAAAACTGTCCTAGACAAAGTAAGTGAGAAGGTAGTTGTTTTTGTTGCTGGGTTTTGTTGTTATTATTTATCTGTTTTTTTTCTAACAGCAATAGCTTTGCAGATCATAATATCTTTATCTTCACACACAAAGCTCAGAATTTGGCAATTTCTTATCAGTAGTTCAAACTGATGGGGTTTAATTATGTAACTGTCATTTTTATAGCTATGCTTCAAGAGCGTTTGATTATAAGATAGTCTTATCTTAATGAGAGGGAAGAATTGCCAGATGAATCCTCTCAAATTGGCTCATTTCCTTATTTTGAAATGCATTTTCTCTTTTGAGGTCATTGTCATAAAAATTCCTGGTCCATATTAAATTGAAAAGTAAGAGGTAAGGACCCAACACTAAATCTGAGTCCTATACACCAATTACCTTAGCTCTATTCAGGACCAAGGACAGCTAAGTGGTACAGCTATAGAAAGTGGGGCCTGGAGTCAGGATGACTGAATTCAAATCTGGCCTCAGATACTCATTAGCTGTGTGACCCTGGGCAAGTCACTTAGGCCTGTTTGCTTCAGTTTCCTTTACTGTAAAATGAGCTGGAGAAGGAAATGGCAAATGACTTTAAGTATCTTTGCCAAGAAAACCCCAAATGGGGTCATGAAGAGTTGGACCCTCCTGAAAAATGAACAAATTTGCAGCCAACCTTTCAGGAAGACAGAATAGGCAGATGAAGAAGTCAACTAAGAAAAGTCAATCTGAGGCCCATGACACCATTGTCCCCTTAAACCAGATCTGAAACTTAGTCACTCTTTTGTACTAGGCTGGGACATTATTTCTAGAATAATCCCTTTTATCCCTAAATCCCATGATACCCAAACATACTCTTAGGAAAGGTTTTGATGATTTTGTTTACACTGATGTACAACTGAATTAAAATTATCTGACTCAGAATTACAAAATGCTAGAGCCAGAAGGGAAATTAGATATCATATAGTCTAACCTTCTAATTTTACAGATCAGAAAACTGAAGGACAGTGACTTGTCCAAGGTCACACAGGTAGTAAGTACCAAAGCCAGGGCTGAAGTGAAACCTTTTAACTGCAGTGGCCTTTCTAGTATGCCAAGCAGCAGCTCATCAAAAGTTTAAGTTGGGAAATTTCTGGCACCAGAAGGCTGAGGGTTAGGGGAAGGTGGACATCAGTGCCTTTAAAATCACATCCATTAAGTGGCTGCTTCCTCCACCTTCTCAAGGATGGTATAGACAGGTGTCAGTGTTTGGGACAATGGCAAAGCCTGAGCGGTATAGAAGAGAGGAGAAAGAGAAGGCAGGGGAAGATAGGTCTGGTTTGGAGCCTTGTGATGGTCCTGATGAGCTAGCATGCTTCATTACTGTGTGCACCATGAACATCCGGTCCCTTATTACCTTGGACAATGAGACTTTTGGAATAGACAGTAAGAGAGAGGGCAAAAAGAGGAGCTCAAGAGAAACTTTGCTTGCTCCATATTTGTCTTTTTTCCAAGATAGAGATTGGGGATGGCTAACACCAGTCCTCCTGATCTATGTTTTGTCACTGGACTCCAAGTAACTATGAAAGAGAGAGTGAGGCTGATGAGTTTGCACAGCCCTGTCTCACTTAAATCCAATTCACTTGCAAGTCAAGACATCACTCTTCTGATGTCATTGGTCTTCTTCAAGAACAAAGGATGAACAACAATAACATTTTCAGAATGGACAAGTATAGCAGGAAAGTATACCCCTCCTAACATTTTTTGATGGGAATCTATCAGTGAGACCCAAGACAATGTGGAAAGTAAGAAAACCCAGATCCCCAATTTCCCGTTCTTTGCCCTTGAGGAGACTTCCAGCCCCAAGCTTTACAATCCACAAAGGAAATAGCTAACATGGGGAAGGTGGGGGTAGATGTTGAATCCTGCACCAGAAACCTAAGCTGGCACAGAGAATGGATAACCATTACATTTAGATTGACACTTCTAGCATTGCCCCTACTGTAGCACTTGCTAGAGTCTTTACCTATGGTATTTAGGGATGGAGGCAGTACCAGCAAAAACTGAGGCCTATACCTACAGTAGAGATGCAAGCTGGAGTCAACACTATTGGGGCAAGTCAGGTCTAGAGATAAGATGGCTCCTGAGGCATTTGAAAACCACATCCCTTGCTGAGACAGATGAATGACAAACTCTCTTACCACAAAGGATCCTTGCTCCAGTTGACATAGTTCCCTGACTTGTGACAAGAAGATTCCATGAATATAATTCTTCCTCCTATTGGAAAAGTGGAAAGAGCAGTTAAAGGAGGGCTCTATTTTAATATACTGTTGGAAAACATTTTTCTGTCTATTTTGCCTTGTACAATAAAATTTGTGTAATTTCTAGGTTGGTTGAATGCTTAATAACAGCATAAGGCATATATATATATATATATATATATATATATATATATATATATATATATGTTGTTACCTATTTATTGTTCTTGCCCAGTTTTCCATAAGGTACAGCAGCTTTTTAGTCTTTCATAATTTTTCTTGACTACAGTCACATCCATGTCAGATTAGTATAAAATTGAGCAAGCATCCTTTTCAAAAAGATTTCTGGCTTTGTCTTCGCAAACTGCGGGGTTGAGAAAGAGTTGCTTTCTTCACTTGTGCATTGGAAGGAATGAGTTGATTTCCAAATTATTCATATATTCATATGGGTTTGTCTAAATGCAGCTTGTAGGGAGGCATGAATAAATATCTTTGGAAACTTTTCCATTCCTCTCCAAGGAAGATTTTGTCTGGAAGGCAGGCTCCTAAGAGATCTCTCCCTAAAGCAATCCTAGAACAATAGTGGGAAACCTGTGGCCTCAATGGCCACCTTATCGATGTTGCATTGATAAGGTTCATCCCCGTGACCTAAAACTTTGTATGTCTTCTCTGAAGATGAACAATTCTCCCTTCCCAAGATCTCACCAACTCCACCTCTCTTGGAGTCATGGAGTGTTGAGAAATCATTCTCTCTACCAATGAGGAGTTTCACGCAAATATACCAGGTTTGAATTCCAGCTTACAAAAATTTTAATATTACTTATGAATGAGAAAAGATATGCCCAAAGTGGGGAATTCAAGAGCCAAATTGGTAATTATTTTATATTGCTATTATTTTATGCCAGGTCTTGAAATTCCAAACCTCCTTCTCACCCAACCCACCCAAGTCCTAGGCTTTGCAAGATTGAGTAGCTTGTAGACAGGCATAAAGAAAAATCTCTATTACTGTACAATTTATTAATTAGTATGACACTCTGTTGTCTGTAGGCTTATAGAAAGTAGGGACACAAACTTGGTGGGTTGGTGTTGCTTCTGCAGCACCTCAAGTGTCATCTGAGAAACTCACCAAGTATATGCTCTGCTGGCACTCATACATCAACAACAAAAAGAAAAGGCAGTGGTGGGTGTGCAAGGAAAAGAATGACAAGCTTAAAGTAAAAAGTTTGTAGTATTACTAATACACTTTTGTAATTCTGTGGAATTCTATGGAAACCACAATCTCAATTCAAAATGAGCATTTTTGTTGTTGTAATTATCCAAAAACCTGAGGGAAAGGAAAGAATTCAGCCTTTGCAGAAAATGAACTTGGCTTTTAAGTTACACAGCTTGGCTCTTTTTCTGTTTCATTTCTCAGAAATAAAGATTATCTGTTTCAACTATTCCCACTTTCCAAATGACATTATGAATCATTTCTGGCTCATTACTTTCTATCCTGCATTGACTGCACCCTATTATTTATTTATTTAACAAACATCAACTTAAAGAATTCATCCTTCCTTTGCTGTTTCAGACCCTTAAAAAAAAAAAGAATAGCTAGGTCCTGGTCAGTGCAAATAATGAATCTCCTGAAGTGGTCACATGTATTCTAATTCACACTATTTGAAGTTATAACTATGTAAAATATGGTAATTGGTTCCAGCCCAATGGAAATATGCAGTGTACTTTTGAACAATGCAACCATTTCAGAGGATTCATTGTTCATGCTAATCATGTATTTTAATGTGATCTACTAAGACTATCATGACATTACCACTTTCATCTTAACATCCATGGGTCATTAGATCTATGATCTCATAAGTGGGGGTATTTTCTCCCATCTCTAGCTACTGACTGTCTTCGATGCCTGCAATGCATTCCATCTTCACCTCCACATCTTAGAGGCTCTGGTGTCCCTCTAGACTCAGCTCAAGCAAGTACCACTTTCTATCTGACCCTTTTCCTGATCCCTTCCCAGCAGCTGCCTGTGCCTCCCTCCCCAAAATTATATTAGCTATTTAATGTATATTTTGTATATATTCATTTATGTGTATGTTGTCTCCTCTAGAAAGATTATAAAATCTTCAAAGACAGCAACAATTTCATTTTTATCATTGTAATCCCAGCAGTATCTGGAACATGGTATGTTTTAAATAAATGCTTATTGGTTACTTGGATGATTGGCATACATTAAGATGAAAAACTTACAGTGGTATTCATTGTGTATATATTTCCATTTTTTTGGATGTGGAAACTGAGGTTAAGAGACTTGTCTAGGGTCACACAGCTAGTAAGTATCTGAGACTGGATTGAACTCAGGTGTTCCTGACTCTAGGCCCAGCTGTCTATCCACTGTGCCATCTAGCTGCTTTGCAGCATGCAAAGAGCTATGTACATATAAGATTTAAACATGGTAAATGGGAGGTATATGAACAATTTGATTGTTAAAACGTCCAAGAAAAGATTATGTATGAAAAACTGATAAAATCCACTTGTGAAGAAAAGATTTTACAGATAAAATGTGAAGGGAAAAAACAAACTATTCAGAGAATAGGAAAAGAATTGATTGAAGCATCATGGCATTGTAATTTATCAGGTCATTTGCATGTAACTGTTTTTAGAGTTTTAGAGGTTAAAACTGACAAGATTGCAAATGAAATAACTGAAAACTATGGGATGATTAAATAAGGACTATTAAATTCATATCTGATTTTTTTAAAAGGTAGATTTTTGTGAGTTTTACCTCTTAAGGAAAAGATGAGTCATTGACCACCATGAGGCTCTGATCTGAGGTTTTGAGAGTAGTGAAAAAACCAGCTGTGAAGGAGAGCAGTGTGAAGAAGTCAGCAGTAAAGTTTAAGCTGTTATGATGGGAGCATGAGGATTGAAAGAGATGTATTGTTTTTATGATTGCCTGGGGTAGGAGGAGGGGAAGGAGGGAAGGCTGGAGCTGCTTCTGGAAAGTTCATTGGAAAAGAGCTAAATTTTCCTGATATTTGAATTTATTGCCCTCCAGCACCATCGCAGTTTGAGAGTCTTTAAAACTCTGGAAAGTACTTAGTTGCTGTCTACTACCCTCACTGGATTGAGAGGAAGAAATAGAGGGGAAAAGAAAGGCTTCATATCTGCTTTACTTTAAGAAGTGTGGGGTATACAGAGTGTTCACACCTCTGGTGTGAGGGCTTGCTGAGCCCTTTACAGGATAGCTCATCCATCTTTGGTGTTCACCTATAACCCAACTCTCACCTCTGGCCCTAAGAAGCTGTAGCATGTGTGGCAGCCACACACTCTGGTAAAACCACCCAGGCAGACAGGCTAAACCAGGTTGAGGGTAACTGATAAGCCTCAGACCCTGGGTGAGTTGGGGGATGTCTATTCCAAGCACATGAAGATTTCCCCCAGCAAAATAGGTAGATGAGAACAATTTGTTTCAACAGCCATGAAAGTGCCTGAAGTAGGTGCTATGAGGGCTTAGAGCTTGGTCTGACACAGAAGATGCCATGGTCATCCACTGCATTGACTTTTGTCTTGCCACTGGACTTCAATGACTCTGGAAGAGAGAATAAGGCTGACAACTTTGTGCAACTCTGCCTTGCTTAAATCCAATTCATGAGTATGTCAAGAAATCACCCTTGTGATGTCATTGGTCATCTTCGAAATAAAGGAAAAACAACACTTTAAGAAGAGGTTTGGAACCAACTGGACAAAGCAGAATCCTCTTGAGTAAAGAGCTGGATGGCTTTATCTGCATTTTCTAAAGAGCCAACCTGAGGAGTTTTGTGGTTCTCTGGTTTAAGTCATTAACATAGCATGGCACCTTTTTCACACCCTGTTAAGGAGGAAGATGTTAGCTTAAAAACCTTGTCATTCCTTCGGATTGTCTCATGAGAAGAAGGAAAGAAGGAGGAAAAATAGATACATATAACATCAGAATGGTTAGGACCAGAAAGGGAGCAGGTAGTAGAAAAATAGCTTTTTGTGGTGCAGATTGTTCCTGAAGGCACTAAGGCCTTGCAGTCCAGAGTTGTGAATTGTCCTAAGCACGTGGATTTTTACTGCTCACATGTTTCCCTACTCATTTTCTCTAAGGGTGTACTCAATCTCCTCTACAGACACTGGGTACATTGAGGGGAGAGTATGACCAGAGTTGTGCTGTAGACAGTTCATACTGACTCACAAAAGCTGATTGTTAAAATTTTCAGTGTGAGGCCTTATACCTTGGAAATTGGCAAATGCTACAAATAGGGGCTTCTTTTATTGTCTAGACTTGAGAAAATGATGGAGGAAATGTTAATAGTGCAGATTAAATTTAAAAGTGTATCATGCATGTGAAGAGTAGATAGTTAAACATTTACAAGCATATCCTTTTATACTTTTACTTTTATATACTACACTATACACTTTTAACTTAGGTTTATAGGTGGACCGTGATGTTTTGGTTACTTCTGCATCTGCTTTATATTGAGTAATTATGATATTAAGATTATTCTTGCTTTTGCCTATTGTTAAGTAAATGTATTTAAGAGTTAATGGTGTCATGATGACAGATTTTGTGTAAATTTGAAGCATAATGATGTCAACTCAAGAGCTACAATGTCGAATAGTAGGAGTATATCCTCTCCCCTTCCCCATCCACAACAGGTACCCTTTAGCATAATTCCTTAGTGCTTTCCAGAGTGGTTAGACCAATTCACAGCTACACTACTGTGTTTGAGGCATTTTGAGTCACAGTAATAATTCCTCTTTGGGAGTCCCAGACTACCAGTGTGAGGTGAGGCTAGGGTAAATAAACCAGCTCAGAGAGGTCTGTGATATTTGTTGTGTCAAGACAAAATTTATCAGTAATTAAGTCAAAGAGAAATACTTGGTGTAATTAAATGAGTCAGAAGACCTGAGTTTGAGTCCCAGTTCTAATCTTTTTTTTTTGCTTGTTTTTGTTTTAAATTTTGGCTATCTCATGTTTATGTCACCTTCATTTTAAAAAACATATCCCTCCCTTCTTCCTACCTAGTAAGCTAATAAAAGTAATAAAAGTAAAAAAAGAGGGGAAAAGAACATAGTTCAGAAAACTAACCAACTCATCTACCAAGTCTGACATTATATGCCATGTTGCCTATTTTCTGTGAAGAAAAGAGGGACTTTTTCTCATCTTTTCTTCAGAGTCAAGCTTGGTCAATATTATTACCCTGAATTTGGTTTCTTTAAAAATTTTTTCTATTAATATTCTATACATTGTTTTCCTGGCATTCAGTATCAATTCATAAAAGTCATCCTATGCATCTCTGAATTTTTCTATTCAATTTTTTAGAACAGTAGAATTCCACTATATTAATGTATCATAATTTGTATAGTTCATAACTGAGGAGCATCTACATTGTTTTTGGTTCTTTGGTACCACAAAAAGTGCTGCTACAAATACCTTGAGAAATATGGAATCTTTTAGTCTCTGACCTCTCTTGGGGTATGTTCTTAGTAAAAGGATCTCTGGGTCAAATAGTATGGACATTTTAGTAAATTTTTTTAAAGCATAATTCTTTAGTGCTTTCCAGAATGGTTACATTAGACCAAATCAAAGCTAGACTGATAGTACACTACTATGTATGTCTTTCTAGAGCCTCTCTCAAGATGACTACTTACTTTTTTTGTCAACTTTGCCAATTTATTGGGTGAGTAGTGAAAGCCCAGAATTGTTTCAATTTGTGCTTCTCTTATTATTAGAGTTGGGGAAATCTTTCATATGATTGTCATTAGTTTGCAATTCTTCAAGAACTTTTCATATTTTACACTTTCTAATTGTGTAACTGTAGGTGAGTCACTGCTTCCTGTATACCTCAGTTTCCTCAACTGTAAAATGAGAGTGTTGAACAAAATTATCTTAAAGACCCCTTCTAGCTCTAATCTTGTTTTCTATGATTTTGATCTTTTACCTTATCTTTGAAGGACTATGAATCAGAAAAACAAATTTAGGCTTTCGATAATAACAACCAGATTGTCATGGAACAAAGTTATCTCCGTTGTTTCATTTTTAAAGGAATATTAACTGATTTTGATATGCATAGTAGATATCTTTTTGAAGGAGATATTTGCTTTACTGAATAAAAAAAACAAAAAATAATCAATAAACAAAAGCAAAGTGGATTTTGTATTCTCTTCAATCTTTCATTCAATTGTCATTTAGATAGTCATATGGCATACTGGATAGAACACTGGATTTATGGTCAGGAAGACCAGAGATAGAACGGTCAAATGCTTTCTGTTGTATGACACTGGGCAAGTTATTTAACCTCTCTCAGACTCTGTTTTCTCCTCTGTAATATGGGGATAACAACAACACCTACAACACAGGGTTGTAGTGATTTTCAAAGGAGATGTGTACAAGGCAATTTGCAATTCTTAAATCACTATGTAAATGCTATTATAAAGCTGTATGATGTAAAGACATGGTCTACTGTTGAATGAATATTGTTTGGAAAAGACTGCTTGTTTCCTTCTTGTAACTTCAGTAAGAATATCCTTTGTGAAGGTATGGTTTATTCTTTTAATAGATTATGTAAAGGTGGGAAAGTAGGTTTTTGGGTTGATGATACTTAATAGTCTCTTGCTCACCTTTTAATAACAACAGTAAGGTCTGGGTTTTTTTCCTAAGCCTTTGATTTCAGATATCTTGAAAATCCATCTTTAAACATCACTAAAATTATGTGATCTCTAATGTGCACCTTCCGTGTACTCTCTAATCCACCTTCTTGGTTTGGTTTTGTTCAATGTGAGCTCTACTCAGATTGCTTTTGGGAAATCACATAGAGTTTTTAATGATCCCAAGCTTTTCTCTGAAAAAAAAAAAGGCCCATATTTTACATGCCAAAAGTATACAATAGTGATGATGGGTCACCCAAAGGAAAAAAGAAAGGTATGTGGTCGATGTGAGTAGGCTGTAACACATTACTAACCAAGGATTATGCAAGAGGACCAGTACAAAAGAGAAGATAATTACTGCTTTGCAACACAGTTTGTGAGCTGGTAACCAACCCCCATTTTTTACTAGATGTTTTTGAAATTCCGTGTGAATTTTGTTTTTGTTATGACTGATGCTATGATGTATCACCTTGGTAATCTGATTGGTGTGATGGTGAATATATAAATTAATGTATATAATGTCATCTTTGCTGTTTTGCATGACCTCTTCATGAACATTGAATCTCTCTTCACTTATTTAGGTCTTCTTTTATTTCCGTAAAATTTTTCTTGTAGGGTGTTTCATAAGATCTTAAATCTAGATCTTGAAGGGGCCTCGGAGACCATCTAGTCTGATCTTCACATTTTACAAATAAGGAAGCTGAGGACTGAGGAGGAAAGTGACTTGCCCAAGGTCTTGCTGGTGAGTAAGCATCAGAGGCAGGATTTGAACAGAGGCCCTCTAATTACAAAGTCATTGTACTTTCAACTGTACTGAACACAGTCTTGTGTATTTGATAAGTTAATTAAATTCAATGCTTTTTGTCATTTTATACCACAAAAATACTATGCCATTATTTTAAATTGTATTTCTCTTATTATCTCTTCCTAGACTTCTCTCCCTCCTCATCTTTGCCTTCTGGCTTCCCCGGATTCTTTCAAAGTCCCAGTTAAAATCTTAATTTCTACAAAAATTCTTTCCCAGTCTCCATTATACTAGTGCCTTCCCTCTGTTGATTATCTCCAATTTATCCTGTATTGCTAGTACTTAGCACAGTGCCTGATACATAATAAGTGCTTAATACATGCTTGTTGGCTAACTGATTCATGGTTTTTATTAGTAACACAGAAACGATGATTTTTTAAAATGTGTGTTTATTTTATATCCTACTACTTTACTAAAGCTCTTAACTTGATTAATTTTTGTCTGATTCTCTAGGGTTTTCTAAGAATACCATCATGCTATGGTAAAAAAAGACAGAAATTTTCCTCTGCTTTGATAAAGCTTATTCTTTTAATTTGTCTAGCTTTACTGTTGTAGCACACATTTCTAGTACTATGTCAAATAATATATGTGATATTGGGGAATTTTGCTCTACTAGCTATACTGTTCTCAAAGTATTCTTAAATACTTCTAAAATTCCTCCATTATGAATGTAACCCATCTTTGTTCTGCCCACGGTCATTGTCATGGAAATATAGTGATAGAAAAATATATCTGTGGGCTTGGTAGACTGCACCAAAGTTCATGAGATTCCTATGTTCTTGTTCTTGATCTTAAATGAACTTCTTGGGGAAAAAAAAAGAATACGGTGGCTACAAAGAAAGAAGTCTTTGGGAGCTAATGGAGAGACAAGATGAGACATTCCTGGGGCTCCATTTTGGGTCTTTCATGCAGGGAGAAGAGCAATGGCCTGCAGTAAAGATCATTGGAGGCTATTGGATTAGGAACTGAGGATATTTAGTCCTGACTTTCTGACCAGTTGAAGAATGCAACACAAGCCTTGGAGCTAGTGAGGATCATCAATGCAGTCAATACCTTTCTTTTTCTTCATCAAGGTCCATCCAAGAAGTGGTCTTTCCCCCTACCATTTGCCAGGCAATCCCATCACTTTCTGCTTTCCCCAATGTCACTTCTTGATTACTAAACCAAGCAACAAACATTGGATACTTTTGGTTCCCCTAACTGTTCAATTTCATCTCTGTGGTATTTGAACTATTATTATTAAACTTGTTGACTATCAAACTTGGGCTAATTTAATTTATTTCTGAAGGCAAAGAGCAAGATGGGGAGTGGAGGGGTGACCAGTGGAGATGTTCCTTGCCCCATCTCTCACTGAGATTTCTCTTATAAGGAAAAAAAAGAAAATAGTCCAGGCACATCAATATATATGTAACATTTCATGCCAGCTCTTGGATTTAGATAAATAATTTTGATTATGTTAGGAAAAATTCTTAAATTCCTATACCTTTCAGTATTCTTTTCTTTTTTAAAACTAACTTTTTTTATTCTGAACTTAAACACCAATAAGAGAGAGCATTTCTATATACACAGCAGAACATAGAGAGGATTTTATATGAAATCATGAATTTCCCATTTCACAACATTGACTTTTAAAATATTACACACACACACACACACACACACACACAGTGTAAACTCTGTACATTACTTTAAAAACTGTCCAACTTCTCTGTACTTCCTTCTGAACTTCCTTTTCTTTTTTTCTGCACATTTTTGAAAAGTGTTGTTATAGTTCTCTTTGTCTCTGTCTCTCTGTCTTTCAGTATCAATATTCTCTCAGTATCACTATTACTATTACTAATCCCTCTAATAGTGGTTGGAAACAATCACTGGCGGCTTAAGTGATAGCATCAGATAACAGACACCCCAACTATTCAGGGTACCCATAAAACTCTAAGGTAGAAGTCTTGATCTGAGATAATGAGTCCAGAAAATATTCATTACACATTTTGTATACCCCAGTTGGTTCATCCATCCTCCAATTATCTGAGAGATAATCTAAGGTAACCTCCTTATATTCTAGTTCTTTTTTTTCCCACACATTCTCCCCTCCTGTTAAACCCCACTTCAGGATCCAGAAGTTTGTTTTGCTTATGACTATTCCTGGTTTCTTGTTATCCTGTCTCTAATGCACCTCTCTCTGTTTCTGATTATTTCCCTGTTAAATCTGATATGTTGCTACAACAAATTCCTTTGACTATTTCAAATGAGTGAGGTTCATCTGATGCCTACTACTCCCTCCATGTTTATATACATTTCACCTCATGCACACCAATTATGAGAAATAGGAAGTTCCACCACCTTCTTTCTCTTTGCTATTCTATTGTATTTAACCTTTTATTCTCTTTCCCCATTTCAAATCCTCAGAATAGAACCAATTTACCCTCAGGACCTCCATTTTTCTTATTTAACTTCCTTAATACCCTTTGAAAAGATTCTGAAGGAACACTTGGTTCTTCTCCCCCCATTAACATTATTATATTATCATCATACAGGTGTTTCTAGTTGCTCAAATAAATTTAACTTTCTAGGTTTATCTGTACTTGTATCTATATTTCAAAGTTCTTACTTAGCTCTGGTCTTTCCATCAGAAGTGCTTGAGGGTCTCTTATTTTAATAAAAATCTAATTTTTACCCAGTAGGATTATACTCAGTTTTACAGAGTAAGTTGCTTTTGGTTGTAAGCTTATACTTTTAACCTTTTGGAATATTGTTTTCCAAGATCTCCTCTGCTTTAAAATAAAAGCTGAAAAGTCTTGTGTGATCCTGACTATATAGTTCCTTGGTAAATATTTAAACTCCTTCTTTCTGGCTATTTTCTAGACTGTTTTAAGTTTCAAGAAGCTTTGGGTTTTGAATATAGCATTCATGACACGTTTATTTTGGGGTTTCTTTTCAGGAGGGATTCTTTCTATCTTTGCCCTGTGGTTCTAATTGATTTGGGCAGTTTTCACTTATGATTTTTAAAATAGCATCCAGGCTTGTTTTTTTTTCTTAAATCATGGTTTTCAGGGATTTCAATAATTTTTAAATTCTCTATCTCTGATCTGTTTTTCCAAGCCAGTCATTTTTAATATCAGATTTCTCATGTTTTGTTCTATTTTTTCAGTCTTTTGGTTTTGTTCTACTATTTCTTGTTGTCTCATGGAATCACTGATTTCTGTTTGGTCATTTCTAGCTTTCAAAAGACCATTAAGTGGGTAAGGTTTACCACTTTCTCTACTAAGCTATTTATTCTCCTTCTAACTCTTTTTTCAAGATTTTTTATTTCACTGTTCAGCTCTTGCTTCATTTCTTCCAGGTATTCATACAGTCCTTGTATAAAAAGCCCTTTTCTCCCTTTGAATCTCTGCTTGTAGTTGCTATATAGTTAACTTTGCAATAATTTTTTGATACTGATTAGTTTTTCCTTTGTTTATATCTCCAGCTTTAGTGCCTCAATTAGAGCTTTGTGTTACTATTAGGCTCCAGCCTCTGCTGCACTTTCAGATGAGATGGTCAGCCCTCTTTGGTGAAACACTGGGACCTTAGGTGTTTTCCACCTCCTGAGGTTTAGCCCTTCAGGATCATTGCAGTTCTGAGTGCTGGATCTTAGGAGCCTGGGCTATCAGGGTCCAGAGTACAGCTGCACTGTGCTATGCAGCACAGTTGAATTCTCCTCCTTGGGACTTTCTGACACGTCCTGGGCTTTTTCATAGAAACCCTGTGCTCTTAAAAAAAAAAAAGGAGAGAGAGGGTGAAGGGCCCAGATGATTTTTTCTATGTTTCCGGGGTTGAAGAAGTAACTTGCTATTATTTTTCATTGTATTTCTTGATCATTATTCAGTCTGGTGTGAACTTGAGGGTTTTGTTTGAGTAGGTATATGAAAACTAGGCAGCTTACCTCCTACTCAGATCTTAGCAGGAAGTCAGTGTTTTTGTTTTTAACATGAGTGCTGTATTTTATCTTCCTTTTCTTAAAAACAACTATATTTTTTATGCCTTTTGTATTTATATCATAGTTATTTCCACACTTCTCTTACAGATTCAATCTTCCTTTGTAACAAAGAAAAACAATTTAAAAAAACAAACAATATAGAACTTGTGTCTGACACTGGATACAATTTTCTGTCCTATTAGTACCTCATCTCTCTGCCATGAGAGAGGAAGTATACTTTGTTATTTCTTCTCTGGGATCTTCATTGGTTTTTCTATTGCTCAAAGTACAACTTCCTTTTAGTAATCTTTTCATTTATATTCTTGTTGTTATTATGTAGATTTTTCTTTTGGTTTTATTTATGTCACTAATAGTAATGTATTATATCAATCACTTTTTCTACACTTATTGACATAATCATTTGCTTTTTGTGTTGTTGTTCTTGACATTAATACAATTATGGTTTTCTAATGTTAAATCATTCTTGCATTTCTAGTGTAAATCCAACTTGGTCATAATGATTTTTTAAAAATATGTTGCTATAATCTCTTTTCCGGTATTTTATTGATATCATCTGAAACAATAATTATTTGTGATACTTGTCTATAATTCTCTTTCTGCACTTTATCGTTCGTGGTGTAGGGATAACAATCATATTTGTCTCATAGAAAAAGTTTAGTGTATGCCTAATTTTTCTGTATTTTAAAAAATGTATGTAGCAGAGAATTTTGTTCTTTAAATGTTTGATAAAAATATCATTCATTCATAAATCTGTCTAGATCTGGATTTTTTAATCAGAATTTATTTATGGCTCACCCAATTTTACATTCTGAAATTATGTTATTTAGTTAACCTATTTTCTGTTACTTTAATTTTAGCATGTTATAATTTGGTAGATCTCTATTTAATTTAGATTTTAATTTTATTGCCATGTAATTTTTAAAGTTTTATTTATTTATGTTTAGTTTTCAACATTCACTTCTATAAGATTTTGAGTTATAAATTTTCTCTCCCTTTCTCCTCCTCTCTCCCCAAGAAGGCATGCAATCTGATATAGGCTATACATATGTATTCATATTAAATATATTTTCACATTAGTCATGTTGTAAAGAAGAATTAGAACCAATGGGAGAAACCACAAGAAAGAAGAAACAAAAAGAGAGAGAGAGAGCAAATGATATGCTTTGATCTGCATTCAGACTCCATAGTTCTTTTTCTGGATGTGGATAGCATTTTCCATCATGAGTCTTTTGGAGTTGTCTGAGATCCTTGTATTGCTGAGAAGAGCTAAGTCTATCAAAGTTAGTTTTCACACAATGTTGCTGTTACTGTGTACAATGTTCTCCTGGTTCTGCTCACTTCACTCAGCATCAGTTCTTGTAAGTCTTTCCAGGTTTTTCTGAAGTCCACCCACTCATCATTTTTTACAGCACAATAGTATTCCATTATATTCATATACCACAACTTGTTCAGTTACTCCTTAATTGATGTGCATCAGTTTGGTATAGTTTCTGATAATTTTCTTTATTTCCTTTCCATTTGTTATAAATTATACCTTTCTTATTTTTCATTCTTTTTGTTTGGGTTACTTTCTCGTTTTTTAAGATCAATTTTAAAAAATCAAACTACAATTTATTGATTTTGTTGCTCTTTTAAAAACAGCTCTTTATTTTACTGTTAATTTTTTTGTTCTGCTTATCCCACCTTTACACTTAAAATTTTTCTTTTATCAAGAGATCAATTTGTTGGTGTTCTAGGTTTTTTTTTTAATTATGAACTCAATTCATTAGTGTTCTCTTTTTCTCTTTTGTTAATCTAACAGATTCTCTCCACCCCCCCTTGAAGCATGTGCAGATATGCTCTGCTTTCAGCTCTATATGACTCATCAACGGATTGAATCTTCCTGAAAGGTTGCTGAACAAGAAGTTTCAATGATGCAGGGTGCTACACCTAGAAAAGAAAGATTTGGTTCTTGCCTGACACGTCTCTGGAAGATAGCTTTGGAGAAGATGAGATGCGACTCCAATCAGAGTTGGAAGAAGGAAGGCGCTTTCCTTACCTTGGCATAAAGGGGGGAGAGAGACCTTTTAACCACCACTCCTGATATGAAGCATGGACTCAGCTGGGCTTGGATCAGAGGTTCCTAGATATTTTGCTTCTTCTTCTGTTACTCCTTTGCGTTAGCACTGACCTTGTAAAGCTAGAAAGGTCCTGGACCCATTTAGCACTAACAGGTTTAGGCTTGTAATAAGGAAAGCATTGGCATAGGAAGTGTCAACATTAGAACAGGAGGCTGTCCAAAAGAAAATGCCACTTGGCTGTTTGACCAGACAATGCCAGTACAGAGGTGAAATCTAAAAGTGCTACTTAATAGCCTTGGAAATACTACTGTGTTCAAATGAGGCTTAAGTATTCACCTCTGAAGTGAAGGTACTAGCAGTAATAAGTTAGCCTGTTCTCTTTTAACAAATCTATGAATCTTTATTAGCTAATATTTCCTTTTCTGGGTGGGAACAAACTGCCTATCCATACATGAATCATGTTTGTACTTTTGGTACCATTTTTACTTTCCTCTCCTCCTTGCTAGAGAAAATCTTAGCATCTGAGGCCATAACCACAACAACTTCGTAACTGGCACCTTTCCCTAGAGTTGCCGGGATTGAGTGAATGTGAAATTGAGTCTTCTTCCCCTGTAGAAAAATCAGGCAACCCCAGAGCAGTGAATGCAATACACAACTGCAAGGCTGGGTACAGAGCTTTAAAGGAAAAGGTATCCTTAATCCCTGTGAGTTCTAGTAGTAGTTACCTCTAGCCTCTAAGCTAGATTAATACAAATGTTTTGAGATATTAAATGTCCTATAAGACCACTTTAGCCATGTCCCACATGTTTTGTATGTTAACTCATTGTTATAATTTCCTCTAATACAATTTTAAGTTTATTGTTTCTATGATTTGCTTTTTGATCAATTCATTACTTAGGATATCATTGTTTAGTCTACATGTTAGTCTGCACTTTTTGTTCTTATTTCTTTTATTAATTATTATTTTTAATACACTATAGTCTATAAAGAGAAAGCTTTCTCCATTTGTGCATGTGTTCACATGTTTTTGTTCCTTAACATGTAGTCAATTAACAGGTCTAAATTATACTAATGTAATTTTGGGTTTTTCAGTTCCAACCTAGTCTCTACTGGATATGTCAAATTGAAGATAAATAGAGTTCAATGAAGTTTTCAAATTTTTAAATAAGTAGTCATATTTCATTTTTATTAGGTTTTGAGATCTTTATTTCTAATGTAATTTTATTTCAAAATGCCTAAAACTTTGAATCTCTGTGGAGATTATTTCTCAAGTTTAAATTTGAATTAAAGCTGTCAGCAGCCAGCAAAAGGAATCTTTTACTAACATTTTAATTATTAAGTCATCCATCTTTAACCCCTGGACACTAGAGACTTGGAAGGGACTTGTCTCTGATACGTGTGTAGATGCAGAGGAGGGGGGTGGGGAGAGAAGGAAGAAAGGAAGCATCAATAGGGGAAAAAAAACAAAGACTGAGGATATGGAATCAACTCTCAAGGCCAGAATTAGAATCCAACATTTGCACTAAAATAGACATCTGAGATTCTTAACCTTCCCTACCCAAAACAGACTCAGTTCTTAGTGGGAAATAACTAAGGGAAAGTACAACCAAACTCTGCATTCCTAAGGGTACATAGATATTAATTTCTGTAATTGGACTACTTCCAAGATATACTATAACATGAATGTTTTCCATATAGTTTATTTTTAGGACTTATGGCTAAGATCACTGCTTGAATAGTGGCAGGAAGCCCACTTTCCAAACACCTATTGCAGAAAAAACTAAAAATATCATCGGAACAAATAATAATCAAGAAATTCAATGAGAAACTCTAGTAAATTATTTCAGCTATCTCAGAATTATACAAAAAGTCATCTGCAAGACCACAGGCAATAGGAAAGGAGACTCAGCCAAAAAACCAGCAAAGTATAGACAAACAAGATGGTAGTTTCTTAGAGTGAGCAGAGACAGGTCTGAGACCCTTACAGCCTGCAAGGTTCTGTATCCAGAGCTTACAAATGTGGATCACATTGGTCAGACACCCATAATATCATCCTTGGAAATAGCAAACAACACTCAGCCTGGGACACCCAAGGCCCAGAAACTCTGAGATCTACCTATAGCACTCTGTCCAGAGGAACTCCAGAGGGTCCTGAAGAACTAGAACTCTGAACCTCCAAAATCAAGGTGGGATTGGTTATAACTACCAGTGCTCTTAGCTTAAACGCGCCATGAGAGTTGGAAGAACCCAGGCAACCCAGATGGAGACCAGGCAGGGTTGACCACCCCACCCAAAGTTCACTGGAAAGTAGAACCTGACCCAGACACAAAGTCCCAATTCAGGAACTAGAGCTGGACATATGAGTAAACAGAAGAATATTATAAAGAATTATTATAGATCCTGAGAGAGCCAAATATCCAACCAAGATGAGAGTAATTATAAAAATGCAGGCAAAGAGTCAAAGAAAAAAATGATTTTCCACAAGTACTACTTTAATACCTGGAAGATATGTTACAAAATATAAAAAATGAAATAAAAGCTTTGAAGGAAATAATTATAAGGAGAATAGCTTAGAACAGGAACTTCATATGGTTACAGAATGATCGATTTAGAGCTAGAAGAGACCTTTGTGTTGTTTTTCAGTTGTTTCAATTGTGTCCAATTCTTTGTGACCCCATTTGGGGTTTTCTTGGCAAAGATACTAAAATGGTTTGTCATTTCCTTCTCCAGCTGATTTTATAGATGAGGAAACTGAGGCAAACAGAGTTAAGTGACTTGCCCGGGGTCACACAACTAGTAAGTGTCTAAAACCAGATTTGAACTCAGGAAGAAGAGTCTTCCTGACTCTAGGCCTGGCATTCTATTCATTGCACCACTAGATGTCCCTCCTTGATCATCTTTTTTTTTTTTTGGGGGTGAGGCAATTGGGGTTAAGTGACTTGCCCAGAGTCACACAGCTAGTGAATGTTATGTGTCTGAGGTCGGATTTGAACTCAGGTCCTCCTGACTTCAGGTGCTCTATCTACTGCACCACCTACCTGCCCCCTTGATCATCTTTATATGGTTCCTTATAAGGGTATTGAGATGCTGAAGCTTCTCTTCTAGAGAATTGAGTCTGAGTTATGGTAATTTCTCTCCTCCTTCTCCTCCAGCGTCTTTTAGCTTTCTGAATGTTTATCTCCATTTTAAAGGCCAAGTCCAAATGTGTAACCCAAGACCATGAACTGGCCTTATGGGCCTGGATATATCACAGTATCTTCAGTCACAAAAAAAAAAGTTTCATCCTTTGACCTCGCTAACCTGGTTAACAAGGAGTTAACCTTGACCAAGGTCCTCCTGGGCACACCCCCTATGTTTCTAGTTGTGCAAAGCTTGAAACAGTATATGTATCCAATGACTGGAGAATGACTGAGCAAATTGTGGTTCAATCCCCAGTTTCCCTCTGACAGTTGGGAGGGTCCTAAACTTCAAAGAAAGTAGTCTGTTTTTTTTCCCCTTAAACACTCTGATTCATTATGTCCCAACCCTGGAGTCTGAAGGAAAATCTCTTAAAGTTTAGTTTGGAATCATGTCTAGGCTTTCACTTAAAGGGATTAACAAGTTTCCTACCAGGAAAGTTATGCAATGTAAGAAAGTAATAGATGTCAGACATACATTATGAGAACTATTTATTTTCTCTGCTACAAAGGAAATACTTAAGATACAAAAGGCTCAAATGAAAAATTGACAAATACTTATATTATAAAACAGTTACTTATCATTGCTACTATATAGCACTCTTCTGGGAGATAAAGACTCCTGGGAGACCTGTGTGAGTACTGAACAGATGTTTTATTTTTATGTCAGACCTTTGAGGTCTATGCAGATCATAAGTTGGGATCTCCTAGGCAGCTATGTGGCCAAGTAGATAAAGCGCTGGGCCTGGAGTCAGGAAGATGTGAGTTCAAATTTGACTTCATACACTTATTAGCTATGTGACCCTGGGCTAGTCACTTAACCTCTATCTGCCTCAGTTTCATCATCTGTAAAATGGGGATAATAATAGGACCTATCTTCCAGGGTTGTTGTGAGGATCAATTGAGATAATATTTGTGAAGTGCTTAGCAGAGTGCCTGGCATGTAGTAGGTACTTAATGAATATTTCCTTCCTTCCTCCTGGCAAGGCAATTCATGGCTCAGGCTTTTTAAGTGCTATCATCTTAGTCCTAGTATCATTCTGGTGGAGTTCATCTCCTCCAAGAAAGTTGTTGCAGAGATCATCCCCTGAAGAGCAATTGGCACCTGGATCCAAGATCCAAGACCTGTTGTTCTCACAAGATTGCCATTTAGGAAAGAAATACTCATCACAGGATTGTAATATGACTACCTTGGCTCAGGAAAAGAAATGCAAAGAAGAAGCAGCAGCAGAAGTTGTTTTGCCTTTGAAGCCTACTGGATGAATAATTCCTCCTGACTCTGACCAATTGCCTTTGGTACAATCCTCCCTCTTCCTACCAGTCACAGGGTCCAAGGATCAGCCAGGAACCTCTGTTTATGCTTGTTCTGCAGCAAGAGGTCAGAGCGTGTGTGTATATCACCAGAACTGGTGAATTCTTAGCTCTCTCTCTACCCACCCACCACCAGCACAGGGATCCAGAAACCAGCTGAGATCCTCTGGTCACTCAAGACCCTTAACCAGAGGCCAAAGCACATACATCTGTCATCAGAAGTAACCTAGAAACATGCTTAGTCTCATAACCTCTCTCACATGAGCAGAGGACAGTAACCAGGTTCATGAAGGGCCTTGTGTTCATGGGTTAAGGATTGGTTGAAGGATAATGTTGTTAATATTAGAAGAGGTTGTTTGTACTTCATTTTCAAAGGAGACCAATGACATCACTGGGTGATGTCTTGACTTCGCATGAATGAGATTTAAGTGAGGCGTAGGTGTGCAAAGTCATCAGCTTCACTCTTTCTTCCTGAGTCATCAAAGTCCAAAGGCAGGACAAAAGTCAAGATAACTGACAATGGCCCAGGATGCAGCGGGTGACCTTGGCATCTTCTATGTCTGACCAAGCTCTAAGCACTCCACAGCACCTGCTTCAGCCACCTTCATGGTTTTGGAACAAATTGTTCTCTTCTGCCCATTCTGCTGGGAGAAGTCTTCACATGCTTGGAGCAGACACTTTATTAACTCACTGACAGATCTGAGGCCTACTGGTTACTGTCAACCTGGTTTCACCTGTCAGCCAAGATGATTTTACCCAGGTGTGGCTGCTGCGTGCTATCACTACTTAGAGCCACAGGTAAGCATTGGGTGACAAGTGGACACCAAAGGTGGATAAGCACCACTGAGAAGAGCTCAGCAAGTTCTCACTCCAGAGGTGCTTACTCCTTCTTGAATACCCCATACACCCCAGACATTAGGTACTTGGGATACAAAGGCAGACATGAAATAGTCACTGCCTTGAAGTAGCTTATGGGAGTAAGACATGCAAACAAATATGTGAATATAAGTGTGGCCTGGTTTCCAAGCTTAAGCTGTTTTGAATATTGCATATGCAGGAGACTCCTAATTCTCCTAAAGAGAATGCTGACATTTTGCTATGTGGTTGTGTGAGGGCCAAGTTGGTTAAGTTGCTTGGAAGAGAGATACATGTAGCTCTAGATTTTCACCAAAGGCAACTCCAGAGACCAAAGAGAAACATTTTGGAAGCTGCAGATATGTAGAAGCTAACTCATTAACATGTACCTGATTTCTAACCTGTCTCCCTAGAAACTTTGGAGACTTTTCCTTTGGATAAGATTGAGGCATCTCTCTTGGTTTGAACAATATTTCCGGGAGGTAGATGGAAATAATTCTATCCTGTTACCCCTCTCAAGACTGAAGAAAAGAAGTCCTAACTTATAGGATTCCTGGGACCTACCTGACTCTTCCTGGCATGTGGGAAGGAGTACAGGCACTACTCTCAGACTCTCCTCTTCTCCTCATGGGAATCTTGACCTCAGATCATATCTATCCATGTCTCCTGAGAGCCATGCTTCTATACATTGAGATAATCCATATGGACATGCATAGCCTACATAGGTATCACACATTTTACTATACATAATACACACAATTATATATGTGTACATATATGCAAAATTACATATATATATATATATATACACACACAAAATAATAGTTAAGGATGACAGTATTCTCCTTTTAAATTTTTTTTTGCTTTTTTGATGAGCAATCGGGGTTAAGTGACTTACCCAGGGTCACACAGCTAGTAAGTGTCAAGTGTCTGAGGCCAGATTTGAACTCAGGTCCTCCTGACTCCAAGGCCAGAGCTTTATCCACTGCACCACCTAGCTGCCCCTCTCCTTTTAAATTTAAATAGAAATAGTAAAGCTTAGTAAAGGAGCGGTTTTAGGGGAAATACAATGAGATCTCTTATGGATATGTTGAATTTGAGCTGTCTATGGAACCTCCAGATGGAGAGGTCCAGTACGCAGTTGATGGTTAGGACTAGAGATCAAGAGACAGGAGAGGGTTGGATGTATAGTGATAGGAGTTATCAACATAGAGATGATAGTTTAACCCATGGGAACCATTATATTACTGAAAGAGAATGTAGGGACAGAAGAGAAGATCCAGTAGAGAGTCATGAGACATACCCACACACAGGGAGCTGGACACTGATGATCATCCATTAATGTACCCTAAGGAATGGTAGAGTAAACAACAATGACAAATTTGGGGTGATAGATGTGACTGTGAAAACCACAGTATTTCCAAAAGAAATAACAGAGATAGGACCAGACCCCAAAACAGACAAGTAGTTACAATATCCTTCTCCTAATATAAAAAAGCTTATACTGATCTCCTTACATAAAAGATTTTATTAAAAGATCATAATAATACCTAATGTAAGCATAGCACTTTGTGGTTTGTCAAGTGCTTCCTCAGATATTATTTCATTTGATTCTCACAACAACTCTGTGAAGTACTGAAGGAAGATATGATTTCTCCCACTTTATAAATGAAACAGTAAAGAACTTTGTTGTTGTTCAGTCATTTTTCAGTTGTGTACGACTCTCCATGACCCCATTTGGAGTTTTCTTGACAAAGATATTGGAGTGGTTTGCCACTTCCTTCTCCTGATCATTTTACAGATGAGGAAACTGAGGCAAACAGGGTGAAGCGACTTGACCAGGGTCACACAGCTATTAAGTGTCTGAGGCCAGATTTGAACTCAAAAAGGTGAGTCTTTCTGACTCCAGGCCTGGCACTCTATCCACTGTACCACCTAGCTTCCCTTAAGAACAAGAGAGATTAAATGACTAACCCAGGGTAACACAGATACTTAATGGCAGATATAGGACTAAGACCATGGTCTCCTGATATTTAGGATAATACTATTTCTATCACATCTACTTTTTCTACAATTCAATTCAATAAACATTTATTAAACATTTATTAAGTATTTATCATGTACCAGGTACTATGCTAAGAGCTGGATGGCAAGTGTGTGTGTGTGTGTGTGTGTGTGGAGCAACACACAAAAAGAAGCTAGAAAACCAGGGGTGGGGAGGGAAGATACCAGGAGATACTCAGTGAGGGGGCATCTTGTCCTGTGTAGTTGAAACCAAGCAGAGATGCAAACGGAAAGTGGAGGGAACTGCAAAATTCAGATTCTGCCTTCTGTAAAGGAAGACTTTTCCTCCAGCTCTCCAATCAGAGTGGGGAGGAAGTTCAGGGAGGTGGGAAGGTGCTGAGAACATACAAAGCCTGGGACCTTAAGGCCACATATGGCCTTCTAGATCCTTGGTGTGGCCTTTTAACTGAGTCCCAGTTTTACAGAACAAATCTTTTTATTAAGGGGATTTGTTCTGTGAAGTTTGGATTCAGTCAAAGGGCTACACTTGAGGGCCTATACCTGGTCTAGACAATTAACAAAACAAGAAACCAAGCCCTGATTTGTAGTATTTGCTAATTTCCAGGGTGTAAATGCTGACATTGAAAAATGTAATAATTAGTTCTTGGGAATCAGTATGAACAGGCTCAAGTACACCCCTGCAAGAGATCCTGGTAATATAGTTCTCCTAGGCTATTTGGTATGGAAGACAAACACTGTATTTGGAGTCAGGGGACTTGGGTTTGAATCCTGACTACTTTTTGTCCTCTGTCACTTTCCTGATGACTGGACAGTTTGTCCAGAATTCCCATGTCTCTCAAGGCACTCTTCCCTATGAGCAGAGCCAAAGATGGATCACATACAAAATGAGGGGGCTGGACTAGTTAATCTCCTAGGTCCCTTCCAGCTCTAAATGTGATGATCCTAAGATAATAGTTGGAAAAACAGCCTCTCTGTACACCTATGTTTTTTAGCCTAGTTCATCTGCCATTGTCTTCCTTTATAATGTGAAATATTTTAATATTTTTTAAAAATTCTAATTTCCCAGCAAAGAAAAACATTCTGTACAAGACTGAGGGGGGAGTGTATATGGGTGGGAGGAGTGTAGAGTTGATCCCTTGAATAAGGAGAAACCTTCCTTCAAGGACATAATCATATGGGAACATTTGGTGGGTCACTGACCTATATGGGGACCCCCTTTACCTTGACTGAAAGTTACTTCCACCTAGTTATTTACAAGGTAGAGAGGAGACAGCATTTATGAAGCAATATCTTCTGACTGCTGCCTCTAGGGAGGGAAGGGGGACTCATTTTCTACTGAGGGGAGAAAGAAGTCCTTAGATATACCTGCATTCCTATATCATGGCTGACTGAGCTGTCATCTAGTATCAGTCTAGCCAGCAATCTCACATAACAACAACATTGAGTGTCAAAAGGGAACACTCAGTGAAATGTTAGAAAATTTGAAAAGGTCTTAGCTTTGGTAATCCATTTCCTCCTACTGCTCCCTACTCTTTTGTTAACTCGGTTTATCATTGTATGGTAGAAAGAAAATTTAATTTGGAGTCAGAAGGGGAGGGAGGAGGGTTTAAGAATTTATTACTCACCTACTATGTGCCAGGCACTGTGCTAAGTGCTTTATAAACATCATCTCACTTGATTCTCACAACTCTGTGAGGTGCTATTATTATTCCCATTTTACAGTTGAGGAAACTGAGTCAGATAGAGGTTAAATGACTTGTCTATGGTCATGCATCTAGTAAATGTCTGAGGGTGGATTTGAACTCAAGTTCCTGACTCAGTCCCAGTAGTCTATTCACCTTCTAGGTTCCAATCCCAGCTCTGCTGATATATGAAATATATCATAGGAAATATATGACATAGGAAAATGCATAGCATCTAGGCAGATGTTACCTTATTATATCTGTCTCTAACTTCAAGCCTCTTTATGGTTGAGGCAAAATTCACTTTACTGGAAACATTTGGGTAACAAAGCTGATTATATTACAATTTCTGCACTGGATGGATGGATAGGTATTGAAAAAGGAAGTTGAGGAAAGAGTTGACTTTTTGGTGGGATTTCCAATAGCCTGGGTCCTGTGTTCCAAAATGCCTGTACAGCCAATGACTTCTCGATATCATCCTCTGCCACAACTCAATCCTCCCTGTGCTCCTGAAAAGCATGCTAGAAATGTCATTCTTACTCTAACCTCTGAAATGCAGACACTCAGAATTTCATCTCCCAATTTTGAGACAGCTTCTTCCTTTCAAACAAATTGCTTAGAGTGTGACTCAGTCTTTAACACAATGGATTTGATTGATCCAACAAGTGCAGTATGTCCTATTGACATGTAGTTCTAACTGAATGATTCAATCAAAAGTGTTCTCATCGAGTCAAGTCACCAGTCAAAATAGGTTTGTTTCAACCTAGTTCTTAAAACATGTTCCCTTTGTAATAGGGAAATGAGCATTTGCTAGCCCAACAAAATTGCTAACAGCAGCCAGTAGTTAACAGTAGTAATATCCTTTCATTTCTAGTGTTTCTGGTGATAACCCAAAGTATCTCTGAGTTTCAGGGTAATTTGCCATGGTACCAGCAAGAGCTAGGGATCTGGGGATGAACAGTAGGAAAGATAAATGGGAATATGGAGTGTTTTCCCCAGCCTCAAAATGACTCAGTGAGAAGTAGTGGGTTCTTGCTACTACTAGGCAATCCTACTATACTTTGCTTATCAACTCACTATCACACTCTCCACAGGGGCTCTTCCAAACCTTTTCATCCTCCAACCTCTCATGGCTCCTTCTCCCAACACTCTCTCAGATGAGAACCTTGCCTCATATTTTACAGAAACAAATTGAGGACATTCACTGTGAACTCTCTCTTCTCTCCTCTTCCTTATCTCCTATCACTCAGGTGTCTTCTGACACTCTCTCCTCCTTCACCCCTGTCTCACATGATAAAGTGGCCTTACTCCTTACCAAGGCTAACCCCTCTACTTGTACAAGTGATCCTATTCTATCTCATCTCCTCCAACAGATCATCCCCTCTGTAATCCCCACTCTCACTTATTTTCGATCCCTCCCTCCTACCAGCTTATTTCCTATTGCCCACAAACATGTCTCTTCCATCCTGAAAAAACTCTCACTTGGACTTTCCATCCTTGCTAACTCTCATTCAATATCTCTTCCACCCTTTGCAAGCTAAAATCCTCTAACTCATTACAATCTGGATTTCTCATCATTCCACTGAAACTGCCTCTCCAAAGCTACTGATGATCTTTTAGTTGCTAAATCCAGTGGCCTTTTCTCAATCCTCATTCTCCTTGACTTCTCTACAGCCTTTGACACTGTTAATCATTCTGTCCTCCTTGATACTCTCTTCTCTCTAGGTTTCGGGTACATTGCTATCTTCTGGTTTTTTTCCTACCTGACTGCTCCTTTTCTATCTCCTTTGTTGGATCCTCCTCCAAATCATGCTCACTAATCATGGGAGTCCCTCAGGGGTCTGTCCTGGGCCCTCTTCTCTTTTCCTTCTATCCTACTTCACTTGGTGATCTTATCAGCTCCATGGGTTTAATTATCATCTTTATGCTGATGACCCTTAAATTTACCTTTCCTAACTCAGTTGTTCTGCTGACCTCCAAACTTACATCTCCAATTGCCTCCCAGATATCTCAAACTGGATAACCAATAGACATCTTAACTCAGTATGTTCTAAATAGAATTCATTATCTTTTGCCCTAACTTCCCACCCCTCTCCTTCCTTCCTTTTTATTGTAGATGGCAACACCATCCTCAAGCTCACAACCTTGGAGTCATCTAGGATTCTTCATTATCCCTCACCTTTCTTATCCAAGCTGTTGCTAAGGAAGGCTTGTGGATTTACGTTTGCAACAGCATCTCTAGAATATGCCCCCTTCTTTCCTCTGACACTGCCACCACTGTAATGTCCTCATCACTTCAAGCCTGGATTGCTGCAATAGCCTGATGGTGTCTGCTTTTCAACTCCAATCCATTCTCCATTGAGCCATTAAAGTGGTTTTTTCCAAAGTGCAGTTCTGACCACATCCTCAATAAACTCCAGTGGCTTCCTGTTGCCTCCAGGAGCAAATACAAAATGCTCTATTTGGCATTCAAAATCCTTCATAACCTAGTCCTCTACTACTGGTCCAGTCTTCTCATATCTTACTTCCCCTCGTTTACTAGTCAGTCCAGTGGCATTGGCCTCCTGGTTGTTTCATGAACAAGACACCTCATTTCTTGGCTCTAGGCATTCTCTCTGACTATGCCCTATGCCTGGAATCTTCTCTTCTCAATTCTGCCTATTGACTTCCCTGGCTTCCTTAAGTCCCAACTAAAATTCCACCTTCTACAGGAAGCCTTCCCTCACCCCTCTTAAGTCCAGTGCTTTTCCTCTTTTAATTATTTCCTATTTATCCTGTATATAGCTTGCTTTATATATATTTGTTTACCTGTTGTTTCCCCCTTTAGATGGTAAGCTACTTGAGGACAGGCACTTTTGCCTCTTTTTTTATCCCCTATATGTGCCTGGTATATAGTAAGTGCTTAATAAATGCTGATTCATTGATCGACTGATTATGGGAAATACCTGAGCTCTGAGGCAAGGAAGAGGTCAATAAAACCAAGCCACCCTAAATTAGTTAGGTATGAGAACCAGCGACCTCTGATTGAGATGGATGAGTCATTAGACCTACAAAGCTGCCTTGAAGGTCTTTTAGGTACTATCCTGTTAAAGTCACTGATGTAACTAACAAAGAAGTAGACATATCCTGAACAGTCTCATTCTAAAAGACTTGTAGCAGTCTGCCAAGCAAGCAGCAATAGGGAGAAAGATCTCAACTATGAGAGGGAAAGATCAGGCAACACTAAATTTCATGCTGGGAAGAGAGAGCTCTTTAGGTAAAAGAGGGGGACTCAGTCTTTTCTGACACTGTAAGTCCCCTGGACATAAAGGACTGAGGGGAGGACTTTGACTTTTCTCTTTCCTCAGTCCTAGGTAGAGTAGTATGAATATAGTTAATTCAGAATTGGGCAGAGGCTTTGTATTAGTAGCAAACACACACACACACACACACACACACACACACACATACACACAAACCCATGTAGGGCTTACCTCTAACATCAGGCTTACTGAACTTTCAGAGCCCTCAAGTAACTCTCTAAGACTGTAAGTGATAGAGAAAGTTCTAATCTGCTTGGAAGAGGAAGTTCCTCTCCATCACCTCTCTGTACCAATGAAATCATAGGCTGTAGGTAGTCAAAAGCAATATGGAAGCCATCTCTTAATTGCCTATAGCCATGAGCTATATCAAGGTATTAGGAAGGATAGGTTCAAAAACGACCTGAGTGGTCTGGAATGGACTATCCAAAAAGTCTGGGCCCTTACAAAAAAATATGTTATATTTGAGGACATTGTGGAGATTCAGTGCATAGCACTGGGAGAGTCAATGAAGAACTATGGGTAGAGCGCAGGGCCTGGAGTCAGGAGGATTTATCTTCCTGAGTTCAAATCTGGCCTCAGACACTTATTAGTGTAATCCTGGGCAAGTCACGTCACCCTGTTTACCTCAGTTTCTTCATCTGTAAAATGAGTTGGAGAAGGAAATGGTAAACCACTCCAGGATCTCTGTCAAGAAAAACCCCAAATGGGGTCATAGTCATACATGATTGAAAAATGACTTAACAACATCAAGATTAGACCTTACATAACATTTTGTTTTGTGCTTCTCTAATGCATTAATCCTATAAAATGGTATATTAACATTATCTGTGTATACATCTTATCCACCAATCAAATTGTAAATGTCAGAGGCAGAGATCAAGTTAACTAAACTGCACCTCTCACCATTTCTAGTAAGGTGACCTGCACACAAGAAGCATGAAACTGTTTGTTGAACGGATGCCTCACAAAGTTACAGAAATCAAATGCTTCCTTCCTTGTTCAAAATGTAAAGGAGAGTTGCACATTTTGTGGATCTCCCTCTCACTGTCTGTTTATTTCATCTTCTTTTATTCCCTCTGGCTAAACTGGAAAGTCAAAATGCTTTCTCCCCATACCTCACCCCCATTAACTAGTGTGTTGATTTTTCTCTTGCTATCTAGTTTTAACCAAGCCTGGGCCCAATAAATTACAAGGGATGCAAGTTCTGCTATGATTCACCGACGGCATTTTAAAGATTTGACTCACACCATGAAAAGTTCCCTATGTCTTAGAAATGAAGAGGCAAATGGACCTTAAAAAAAAAAAAAAGCAGAATTCAGTGTCAAGAACTCTGAGCTGTGAATCATGAGACAAAACTTCTCTGACTTCCATCAAGTCTCAACTAATATTCCACCTTCTGCAAGAAGTCTTTCCCAATCTCTTTAATACTAGTGCCTTCCCTCTGTGCATCATTTCCTATTTATCTTGTACATACTTTGTTTTTACAGAGCTGTTCGCATGTTTTCTCCCTGCTTAGACCATAAGCTCTTGGTGACCAAGGGCTATCTTTTGCTATCAAATGAGATAATATTTATAAATCACTTTGTTAATCTTTTTTCTTTTTTTGGCAATTAGGCTTAAGTGACTTGCCCAGGGTCACATACCTAATAAGCGTCAAGTGTTTGGTCTGAGGCCAGATTTGAACTCAGGTCCTCCTGACTCCGGGGCCAGTGCTCTATCCACTGCGCCACCTAGTTGCCCCCACTTTGCTAATCTTGAAGGGCTATATGAATACTAGCTATTATCATTGTTTTTATTATTACTATTATTTTGTTTCTCTAAGTGGTTAGCATGAATCCTGGAACACAGAAGGTGCTTAATAAATACTATTTATTCTGGTGCTAACACTAACTTAGTATGTGGCTTTGGGCAGGTAGTTTTCCCTCTCTGGGCCTTAGGTTCTTCTATAAAACAAGCGAATAGGTTTAGATCATTGCTAAGGTTCCTTCCAGCTCTAGTGTTCTATGATTCTCTTGCCCGGTTAGGCCCCATGACTCATACTCAAGATCTGGAGCCTGAAAGGCCCACGAATAGTTTTCTGATGCATAGACAGAAAGAACTCTCCTAAGAACCTCAGGGAAGAAAAATGTGAAGAGGGTAAGAGAAATAGTGCATCAAATGGGGGCTGAATGAGCCTTATAAAAATTCATTAGCTATGGTTTTTATTCTCTGTGTCTGTCCCCAGCAGCTAGAAAATTAAGCTATGAATTTAAATTTTAAAAAATACCAGCCCTGCAGGACTCTGCTTGCTGGATGATTATTTGCTCTTTGATTCGTGACTATGATTCAGTTTCTGCCCTTCTTTTCTCCTCCTTCTGTTGTCTTCAGATAGTGCAGCTTGAGACTGAGTCATGTTTCAGGGTCTCTCAAGTTTTATTGCTCCACAAGATGCAGTGAATGATAGGAAGTCTAGGGGTTCTATCGTGCCACAAAAGCTCTGGTCTTGATTCTGTGGAGTAATTTTTATCCCAGGGTCCTTTCCTCCCATTTGGGGTGTTGCCCCTAGGACTTCAGTTTACTTCATTGCCTATATTCCAAAGGAAAGGGACATCAGTAGCTCCTTGGCTCTGCTTAATAATAATAATGATGTTAATGATAATAATAATGATAACTAACATTTATTTAAATAGCACTTGTGTGCCAGGCACTGTGATTATTGTTGTTGTTCAGTCACTTAGTTGTGTCCGACCTTTTGTGACCCCGTGGAGCACATAGAACACCAGGCCCTTCTATCCTCCGTCATGTCTCAAAGTCTGTCCAGGTTTATGTTTGTTGTTTCCATGATACTATCTAACCATCTCATTCTCTGTTGTCCCTTTTCCTTTTGCCTTCGATCTTTCCCAACATTGAGGTCTTTACTTTTGTCTTCTCATTATATGACCAAAGTATTTAAGCTTCAGCTTCAGTATTTGACCTTCCAGTGAAAGATCTGAATTAATTTCTTTAAGTATTGACCAAGTATTGATTTCTTTGCTCTCCAAGGAACTCTCAAAAGTCTTCTCTAGCACTGCAGTTCAAAAGATGAGATTTTGCTGTGCTCAGCTTTCCTTATAGTCCAACATTCATAGCCATACATTGCTACTGGAAAAACCATAGCTTTGACTATACGGACCTTGTCAGCAAAATGATGTCTCTGCTTTTTAGTATGCTGTCCAGTTTTGCCACAGCTTTCCTTCTAAGGAGCAAATGTCTTTTAATTTCACGACTGCAGTTGCCATCTGCAGTGATCTTTGAGCCCAAGAACATAATATCTGACACTGCTTCCATTTCTTCTCCCTCTATTTGCCAGAAAGTGATGGGACCAGTTGCCAAGATCTTAGTCTTTTTGATGTTAAGCTTTAAGGCAGCATTTGCACTCTCCTCTTTCACCCTCATCAAGAGGCTATCTTAATTCCTCTTCACTTTCTGCCTTCAGAGTTGTATCATCTGCATAGCTGAAATTGTTGATATTTCACCCAGCAACCTTAATTCCGTCTTTTCTCTACCCACTGCATCACCTGCCCTCTTTTGTAGGACTTCCAGGCTCATACTGCCCTTGGCATTTCTCTGCTAAGAATTTTTCCTCCCTCTTCCTTTCTGCCTCCCACTGCAACAGATCAGAACCCTTAGAGCACAAAGGCTAAAGAGTCAGGGATAATAATGCTCCATCTATTGACTTCCCACTTTACTCCTGTGTAATTAATCATCAATTCACCAACACCCACCATTAGGTATTTAAACAAGTCAGGTCCCCTTACTGAACCTCAGTTTCTTCATCTATAAAGTCAGGTGGCTGGACTAAACAATCTTTAAGGTCTATATGAATTCTAGATGGCTGTCTGTCTCACCCCAACCTGCTTATTATTTTTATTTTATTGATTTGTTTTTTGGCTGGGCAATGGGGTTAAGTGACTTGCCCAGGGTCACACAGCTAGAAAGTGTTATGTGTCTGAGGCCGGATTTGAACTCAGGTACTCCTGAATCCAGGGTCAGCGCTCTATCCACTGCACCACCTAGCTGCCCCACCCCCAACCTGCTTATTAGAAGAGGCTTCAGATTACTCCAAGAGCAATAGTTTAGGGCAACCCCATCATAGTGATGTCATTTTGGTCCTCTTCAAGAACGAAAGACAACAACCAACCAGCTTAGGGGAGAGAAAGTGATATTTGGCATAGGTTCTTGCACAGAGGAAGTACTTAATAATCTAGGAGCACTTATTAAGTACCTATGATGTGCCTATTCTAGGAATAGAAGATAGAAAGACAAAAGCAGGGACAGCTAGGTGGTGCAGTGGATAGAGTACTGGACCTGAAGTCAGGAGGACCTGAGTTCAAATCTGGCCTCAGACCAAACACTTGACACTTACTAGCTGTGTGACCCTGGGCAAGTCACTTAACCCCAGTTGCCTTTAAAAAAAAAAAGAAAAGAAAAACAAAAGCAAAACAAACCTGATCTCAAAGAGTTTACATTCTACTGAATGGAAGATCAAGCCCCTCTCATTCAAATTTGTGTCTGCCTTCTGAAAACATTAAAGGATTGATAAATAATTGGCATTTTCCTTTATTTTAGACAAAATCTGCTGCGATTCTTAATTGGTAGGTTAATTATGATAAAATTTCTGTTTTTATTTTCCTTAGCGATGAGTTTTCCTGGCATATTCCTGGTATATTAAATACCACTACAAATAAACACAATGTGCTATAGTGGAAAGGCCCTTCCCTGGCTGTGGAGTCAGAGAACATGTGTTTGAATCTTGGATCTACTTCTTACTATCTGTGTCATCTTAGGTAACTCACTCCTCCGCTTCAGGCCTAGTTTCTTCATCTGAAAAATGAGATGAGTCAATGAATAGGGATAAAAGGTCAAAATGACCATAACTCCTGAATTAACCAAACTTTCCATCTGAGTGCTGGAAAATGGTGGACAGACAAAATTGATACTTAAACAATAAGCATTTATTAAGCATAGTATATGCCTAGGTAAAGAAATTGACTTTCCCAAATTCTAACTGCTTTTTAGTGGGAGAGATGGAACTAGAATCCAGGTTTCCTGTTTCCTGGTCCAGGGTACCATTTTATTCTAAGGTGAAGTCTCAAGTTTTGTCTTCTCCAGTGGTCAGATATCTTTAATAGCTTTTGACATCTTCCCCAGATCCTTTCTGACTTACATCATCTCCCTGTAAAATCTATAAAAGGCTTCCTGTCATCCCTTCTTTTTTTCAAAGCTCAGATTCCTCCTGGAGTACCCACAAAATTCCTGGTTTTGTTTGAGGGATCCCTCTGGTTTTTAGCTTATTTGCTGAGCAAAGATGATCAGTTTACCATTCCTTCCCAATTTCCTTGGGGTTCCCTCTGATGACTCATTTTGCAGGTACTCCCAAGAGAAGGATGTTACTCTTCCCAAGTCCCCTTAATTCTTATAGTTAAAACACTGGATTACATAGCCCAAAGTACGATGAGGCAAATTCTGTCCACAAGTGAAAACATAATAATTGTTAGAATTTACATAGCTGTTTAATTCTTGAAAAGCACTTCCAAGCATTATCTCACTTGATTCCCACAACAACCCTGTGAGGTAAGTGATATTATCATCGCCATTTTACAGATGAGGAAACTAAGGCTGAGAGTGGTTAAGTGACTTGCTTAGGTTGCCAAGCTAACAAGTATTTAAGGCAGAATTTGAACTTAGGTCTCCTGATGCAAATCCAATATTCTTACTCACTATGCTACCAAGAGGCCTTTATTAAATTTTTTCTATGCCAAGAACTCAATTCAGGTCAACGAAAGGTTCCTATCAAGTGACTATTCTGTGCAAAGCACTGGGCTAAGTGCAATACACAGTTTATTAAAGACTCATCCTTTACCATCATCTCATTTACAGATGCAGTGTGGTACAAGGAGCCATCGCACAAAATTATCTCTCTCCCTCTTCTTTCGAGGATTCTTGTACGATGATGTATATGTAGGAGACACCTTGCTGGAGAGTCTTGCTTTACTGAATCAACTGCTCCCTAAAAATAACCAACAAACAATAATGGTGGTGGGATCTTGAGTCCTCTATATCATTCAGTCAGCTATTGCCTAGGCAGCTATATTGGTATAATAACTATTGCACTGGACTTATAGTGAGGAAGATCTGAGTTCAAATGTGACCTCAGACACTTGCTTAAGTGTATGACCGTGGCCAAGGCACTTAACTTCTCTCTGCCTCAATTTCCTCACCTATAAAACAGGGATAATAACAACACCTACCTTGTAGCATTGTTGTGAGGATCAAATGAGATACTATGTGTAACGTGTTTTGCAAAATTTAAAGTCTTACGTAAATGTCATTATTATTGTTACCACCTCAGTTTCCTCACCTATAAAATGGGAAAAATAATAGCCCCTATATTGCAGTGGTTTTTTGTGAGGATCAAATGAGATAATATGTATAAAGTACTTTATACTATTGCTGTTATTATTCTTATTTATTTTTATTATCTCTGAGCTTCTGTTTTCTCCTCTATAAAATAACGGCTGTAGCATTAACCTAATAGGGTAGTTTTGAAAATCAAACGAGATAGGGTATGCCAAGCAGTTCACAAACCTTAGACTATGATATGGGTGTTAGTCATTATTATTATTACTACCTAGTAATAACAGGCAGCCTTGCCTGCCATCAGGCAGATCAGGGAAGCTTCATGGAGGAGAAGACATTTGGGTTGAGCTCAAAGGATGGGTAGGAATTGGACAGGTGAAGACAGGGAAGGAAGACATTTCAGGCACAGGGAATATACTGAACAAAAGGTACTGAAGTGAGAGAGGGCAAAGTGTGGTCTGGTTTAGCGATACCTTAAGGTTTGTGATAACAGAATATCACAAGATATGTCCAGAAAGGTAGGAGGGGTCAAGAGTATAGAGGGCTTTGAATGCCAGGACTTTTGAACTTGACTCTAGAGGCAACAGGGGACGATTGAAGATGACTATATCTGAGCATAAAGATTAGTCTGGCAACAATTATGCTTTGAAGGAGAGAGAGAGGGAAAGAGAGATAGAGTAGGGATGGAGGAAAGGAAGCAGCAGAGAAACTAGAGAAGAGGACAATGATACCCTCCCGAGTCTTCTTTCGCCCATATAAATACTAGCACTTTTCAGGGCTGCTCGTCCCACTTTGGTGTCCACCTTCACTCAACTTTCACCTGTGGTTGCAAGAAGCTATAGCATGTGCAGCAGCCACACCCTAGTAAAACCATCTTGGCAGACAGGCCAAGTTGAGGGTCAATGATAGGCCTCAAAACTATCAGTGAGTTAGCGGATATCTACCCCAAGCATGTGAAGACTTCCCCTGGCAGAAGGGGCAGATGAGAACAATTCATTCCAACAGTCATGAAGGTGGCTAAAGCAGGTGTTGTAGACCGCTTAGAGTTTGGTCAAACATCAAAGATGCCAAGGGCATCCACCTCATCCCAAGCCATTGCCAGTAGTCCTGACTTTTGTCTTCCCACTGGATTTCGTTGACTCTGGAAGAGTGGGTGAGGCTGATGATATTGTGCAACTCTGCCTCACTTAAATCCAATTTATGAGTGAGTCAAGACACCCAGTGATGTCACTGGTCTTCTTCAAAAACAAAGGACAAACAACATTATCTAACATTAACAACATTATCCTTCAACCAATCTTCAACTCATGAACACAAGGCCATTCATTGACCTCATTGCCCTCCTCTGGACACTCTGCAGCTTATCCCTGCTCTTCTTAAACTTTAATGCCTACAATTAAACACAATATTCTAAATAAACTCTGCCATGGGCAGAGTACAATGGGATTATCTCCCACCTGTTCCTGGAAACTGGAAACCATCCTAATGCAGCCTAAGATTTCATTAGCTTTTTGGGCTGCCTTTCTTTGTATACCCAACACTTAGCACAATGCCTAGCACATAGAAGATGCTTAATAAATGCTTATTGACTGACTGACTTCCACATCATGTGTCTGAGTCTATGGTCTATTAAAACTCCCAGATACATTTCAGAACTGCAGTCTATCAATATCTCTCCCCACATTATATTTGTGAAATTGATTTTTTGTACTTGTGTGCAGGATTTTACGCTTATCCCTATTGAATTTCATCTTCTTAGATTCTACCCAATGCTCTAGCCTATCAAGATCCTTTAGGATCCTGACTCTATCATTGACTGTGTTAATTATTTCCCCCAGAATTGTGTCATTTGCAGATTTAATGATCACATGCACATTTGTCCAAGCCACTGATAAAAATGTTAAACAACACAAGGCCAAGTACACATGCTTGGGGTCCTCTACTGGAGATCTCCTGCTTGTTGACACTAAACGACTAGCAACTTCTATCTGAGTCCTTCCATTCAAAAACTTTTGAATCTATCTGATTGAATTACCATCTAATCCACACCTATCTCTTCTATGAAAATAGGGCGTGATACTTTACCAAAAGTTTTGCTAAAAACACGGGAATACTATACCCACAGAATTCTCCTCATTTATTGGTTTAGTAATCCTGTACCAAAAGGAAATGAGGTTAGTTTGATATAACCTGATTTTGAGAAACCCATGCTGACTTTCTGTAATCATCACTTCCTTTTTTCCCGGTTATTTGCCAATCACATCTGTAATAATCTGATGCAGAATTTTAAATCAAAATTGAGCTCACTGGTTCTTCTCTAATCTTGTAATGCCTCTCCCCTTTTCCATGAGCTTTCAAAATATTCTAACATTAGTGGGGAGGGAAGGGAATGAGCATTTGTCAGGACCCAAAGATGTGGTTCATCGATAGCTGTGAACTTGAATTCATCAAGGGAAGTATGTGCTTTTCCATGATCTCTACTCATCCAGTGTATCAACTCCCTGTTGGTCATTGTTGTTCTTTCAGTTCCAGGGTAAAGGTCATTCTCCTTTTCAGAGAAAATAAAAACAAATTAAAATTTGAGCAGTTCTATTTCTCTCTGTTGTTAGTTATCATCATCCTATCTACCCCAAGGAAGTTTGCTTCTTTGATCCTCCATTTTCTCCCAATATAACTAAAAAAGCCTCTTCTGTCCTCTTTAACCTTTATCAGCCTCAGTTCATTCATAGCTTGAGCATTCCTGACACTACCTTTTTTTATTTTACAGGATTGTGTGATGCCCTCATATTCTTCTTCTGTTACCTGTCATTGTTTCCATCTTCTGTACATTCTTTTTTAAATGTAAATTAGTTGGTGAATTCTACAAATTGCATTTTCCTCCTCATTTTAATTGTTTTCCTTTGTGTTTTCAGAATTTCATTCTTAAGTAACCCCTAGTCCTCTTGGGGTGACTTCTTATTCCTTGAATCAGTTTATTAGTTTATTAGTCAAATCAATCTTTCCCCTCACTCCACTGAAATCTACTAAATTTCTTCATTTTGAAAGATTTTCTTGTAGTTTGTCATTCATGCTTGCTATTTCCAGGTCGAGAGAGGCAGGAAATAAATATTTATGAAGTATCTACTATGTGCCAGAAACTTTGCCAAGGATTTTAATGAATATCTTATTTGATCCTCACAATAGCCCTGTGAGGTAGGTACTATTATTACCCACATTTTACAGTTGAAGAACCTGAAGCAGACCTATGTTCAGGCCTAACTGTTAAGTGACTTAACCAGGGTCATCCATTTCTTCAATGTTTAGTCATTTCAGTTGTGTCTGACTCTTCATGAGACCATTTGGGGTTTTCTTGGCAAAGGTAATGGAGTGGTTTGCCACTTCCTTTTCCAGTTCATTTTACAGATGAGGAAACAAAGGGAAACAGGGTTAGGTGACTTGCCCAGGGTCATATAACTAGTAAGTGTCTTAGGCCAGATTTGAACTCAGGAAGATGAGTCATCCTGGCTCCAGATCTAGCACTCTGGGGACTGGTATCTTGAGACACTAGGTTATGTCTTGTTGCATATTCAATAGGTACAGAATTTTATGGCCTACAGGTGCATAATTTCTAGTTTCCTTGCATAATTTTCATCAATTGCTGTCTGTACTCCTTTATGATAACTTTTGTAAGAATTAATAGAGATGACTTGAATTGGCATGATAAACCTCTCCATATCTGGAAAAAAAACCCACAAAATCTCTGTGATCAGTCATTTGTTTTTCACTTCCTTATCAACACATCTAGGTTTATGGAGATGTTACCCATGGAAAGCCTTTTGAAACCACTCATGGATCTTAAGCTCCATCTGGAGGTAAATTTTTCCTTATATTAGACAAATCCAATGGCATGTGACTATTGTCAGCATTTACTATGATTTGGTAAAATGTCATTAGCTTGCTCCAATATTATGATTATGATTATTCATTATTATAGATTATTATCATCTGATTTATCTGAGAGAGGAGAAAAAGATAATTCCTAGGGGAGGAACAAAAGAGAGAATATAGAATGGTGACAGCACAGATGGAAATGGTAAAGTGAGGAGAGGCATTTTTAATGGAAAAGCTAATAAACTGGTCTTCATAAAGTCCCTTCTACAAAGAACCTTGATGAGTTCTGGTCACCAGCCCAGATGAACTATATCCTAGAGTTCCAAAGGAATGAAGAGATATGATTACTGATCTGTCTGTGATCTCTGAAAGACTGGAAAATGGAAGAGGGATGGTAGGTAGCCCTGGAGAAGGCAAATGTCTTAGTCAAAAGGAAACATCATTGGTCTGTTACTGTTTTACTGTCCCCTGCCCTGATCAGACCACATCTGGCACATTGTGCTCAGCTCTGTATCCACCTTTTGAAGGATGTGGATAAATGAGAAAGTGCCCAGAAGAGATCAACCAAGGTGGTAGAGGGCCTCAAAATTATGATAAATAAGATTTAAGAAGCATCTGGGGAGGTTCAGCTTGGAGAAGAAATTATTTTAGGGGGACAGGATAGCTAACTTCAAGTTTTTGAAGGGTTGTGAGTTAGACCAGCTCTGGATCCCAAAGAATGGGAACATGGTCATGCCCACCTCCAGCTAGGTCATTTATTAATAGCATACAACCAGTGGAATATTCAATTGTAGGTTCATAGACTCAGAGATTTGGTGCTGGTGGGACCTCAGAGGTCATTTTGTCCAACCCTCTTATTTTTCAGATGAGGAATCTGAGGGTCATTGAAGTAAAGATATTCAGGTAATAAACATCAGAGATATTCCAACCTTTTCCATTGTACCATGGAGGCATGTGTTTCTGTTTTACCACTGCCCTTGGGTCCCAGTCTTGGTCTTGCTTCTGGTAAGTGAAACTGAACACACAGCTACAGCCAATTAATCATCTCTATCTAGACTATAGATTGATTCAGGGTGGCTTGAGACAGTTAAGGATTATAAGATTTTATCCTCAATTTGAAGGTAGTTGGAGAC
Organism: Vombatus ursinus; assembly: GCF_900497805.2. NCBI lineage: Eukaryota > Metazoa > Chordata > Mammalia > Diprotodontia > Vombatidae > Vombatus > Vombatus ursinus. The sequence continues at coordinate 25,712,442 of NW_020954548.1, forward strand.
TTTGACAAGTACGCTAATTTAGGGTAAAGCAAACTTCAGTTACTTTAGATGCTGGGGCTGCATGTGTAGATTTATCACTTATTCTACCTGTTTCTATGAACTTTCCTTTATCTTCTTGAGGAAAGTAGTTGAATCTAATCAACATGGATAATGGATTTACCTCTAGCCTTAAGGCTAGAAGCCTTAAAGTAGAGACTGGCTGACCACTTATCAGTGTTGCAAAGGGATTTGTTTGTGGTATGGGGTGGGTAAAAATGGGTATAGGGTTCCATCCAATTTTGATATCTGTGAATTTGTAAAATAAGAAAAAATGTGCATGGCAGAGCATATCGAGTAGAATTGTGTATTTTTCTTGATTTCTTTTTGCCAAACTGTTAGGAAGATAGAGTTGTTCCAAGGGGAACAGTGGAGAAAACACATGTAATATACAAAGTGGACTGATGGCAAAACTACCTTTTAAATCTATTGCTCTCACAGTAGAATGAATGATCCTTCTTTCTGGGAAACATCTTGATGCAAGAAAAGATAAATAGGGGCATGGAAAGTAAGATGCTGTCATCTTAACCCTACAAAGAGTTTTGTCCTGTATTGTTGTTGCTGTTAACTGTTCTCATCCATAAGCATACATCTCACCATATTCAGTCCTCTACTTTAGAGACAGAGCCCAGGGCCTGGAGTCAGGAAGGCCAGAGTTCAGATCCATCCTCACACACTTCACTTATAAGCTATGTGATTCTGGGCAGGTCCCTTAAACTGTCTTCTCATGTTTCTCAGCTGTAAGATGGGAATAATAGTAGCATCTACTTCACAAGGTTGTTGTGAGGATCAGATGAGATTTTGTAAAGTGCTTAGAACAGTGCCTGGGATGTAGGAGGCACTAACTAAATGCATGTTCCCTCTTCTCTAGTGGAGAGAGCTTTGAAATGGTCCCAGCTCCATCACTAGATGGATAGATAATTTCTGAGATCCTGAGTTAAAGGACATTTGAAAATTTATTATTAGTTACTATGATTAATTTTTAGGGCAACTAGGTGGCACAGTGGCTAGATTGTCAGGCCTGGAGTCAAGAAGAGTCATTTTCCTGAGTTCAAATATGGCCTCAGACACTTACGAGTTGTGTGACCCTGGGCAAGTCACTTAACTCTGTTTGCCTTAGTTTTCTTATCTGTAAAATGAACTGGAGAAGGAGATGGCAAACCACTCCAGTATTTTTGCCAAGACAGCTCCTAATGGGGTCACAAAGAATTGGACACAAGTGAAACAACCGAACAACGACAACAAATAATTTTTTTAAATTACAGGGATAGTTTGTGTACTGGTGTAGTAAGAAGAGCAATGACTCTGGAGTCAGAAGTAGGAACTATTTTCTCCATTTTATATTTGAGGAAAATGACAGTGAAAGAAGTTAATGGATTTGCCCAGAGTCACATGGCTAGTAAAAGAGGCATCTAGGTAGCTGGACTTGGAGTAAGGAAGAACTGAGTTCAAATCTGGTCTCAGACATTTACTAGGAAGGGAGTAACTTATCCACTGGTTATTCCACATTTAAAAATGAATGTGATGAGGTGAACGCTTTGTAGCAACAGTTTGGTCCCTCTCCAGGGACCAGTTTGGTAAAAGGAGGGAGTTTTTATACTTCTATTTATACTATATCTTCTCAGTAAATACCTCTTTGTAAAAGCTAATCAATATTAATTGGTTATATTGACAGTAGGGTGCTAATCACTAGTATTAATGATATTGAGGAGATATTAACTGGCACTGGTAATTTTTATAAGGGAGGAGGGACACTCCAGAATGGTGGTTTGAAAAACATCCCATCAACACTAATGCATTGTTGGTGGAGTTATGAACTGATCCAACCATTCTGGAGAGCAAATATGCCCAAAGGGCTATATAACTATGTATACCCTTTGATCCAGCAATAGCACAACTAGATCTGTATCCCAAAGAGATCATAAGAAAGGGGAAAGGACCTACAAGTACAAAATATCTATTTTAGTTCTTCTTGTGGTGGCAAAGAATTAGAAACTGGGGGAATGCCCATCAATTGGGGAATGGCTAAACAAGTTGTGGTGTAGGCATGCAATGGAATACTATTGTTCCACAAGACATGATGAGCAGGCAGATTTCAGAAAAACCTAGAAAGCCTTATATGAACTGATGCTGAGTGAAGTGAGCAGAACCAGGAGAACATTGTACACAGTAACAGCAACATTATGAGATGATCAATTATGACTGACTTAGCTTTTCTTAGCAATACAATCATGTAAGACAATTCCAAAAGACTCATGATAGAAAATGCTATCCACATGCAGAGAAAGAACTATGAAGTCTGAATGCAGATCAAAGCATACTATTTTTTACTTTTTTTTGTTTTTTATTTTTTGTGGCTTTTCCCTTTTGTTCTGATTCTTCTTTCATAATGTGACATATGTGGAAATATGTTTAACATGATTGTACATGTATAACCTATATCAGATTGCTTGGTGTCTTGGGGAGGAGGGAGGGAGAAAAATTTGGAACACAAAATCTTACAAAAATGAATGCTGAAAACTATCTTTACAAGTAATTGGAAAAAATAAAATACTATTAAGTGAAAAAAAGAAAGAGAAACATCCCATTGCCTTCCAGGGATACCCCTTGAATCTTTATTGGGAGATATAGCCAGCCATGCTCTGGGAACTCAACCTGCTAGTATATGTGGGTTGGGATAAAGACCCCCAAAGCTTATAATTGCTACAAATGTAAAATGCTTTGTAAACTTGAAATCACTACATAAAGGTTAGTTTATTCTCACTATCATCCTCATCTTGGTAAGGATCTGAGAGGCTGGGCTACTTGTATAGAGTCACACTAACTAGTAACTATCAAAATCAGAACTTTAACTTAGAACTGACTATAAGGTCAACATTCTTTTGATTACATCTATTTACAATGAGATAGTAAAGGCCTTTGATCACCTTACATTCTAGTCTGTTCTATAGCAGGAAGGCTGCTGGGAACCAAGCAAGAATACTGAACACAGGAGCCCTTGGACTTTCCTGTGGTTTTCCAGTCAAAAGAGAAATCTCTCAGGAGAGCCAAGATGTAACTTTACTCTTAGGGGAAATCCAGAGGATTGGACATCTGGATGAGAAGCAGACTTTATTGGTGAAATAAATTTACAGAAAATCGAAAGATGGAAGACATTCCAAAAGTTGAGAAAAGAAGCACTCTCCCTAAATTTCCTTTCCCAAGACCAACATGTTAGTTGAAAGGCCCAGTTTCAGCTCTAGAAGAATGAAATAAAACAAAAATATTGAAGGTGGCTTTGAAGCCTAGAGATTTTAAGAGATATCTTAACAGTTGACTGTGAGTACAGCCCAATGTAAGATTCCAGTATCCTGAGGGCAAGGACTTTTTCCTTCATCTGTCTAGTGCCTAGCATGGTATCTTATATCTTTTTATGTTATTTGGTCCAGACTTCTGATTTCATTATTGAAGGTAATTCCCATCAGCTGATATAGATGAGAGCTCATCTGTAACTTATGGTCATGTAGAACATTGCCTGAGGCACTGAGAAGTTGTTACTTGCCCACAGTCACATAGTTAGTATGTGCCAGAGGCAAGACTTCAGCACAAATCTTCCTGATGCAACACCCCATTGGGTCATCTCTCTCAAAAATAGCACTGGGCTACAAGCTATGTGCTACCTGAGTGGTGAGAAGTGTGATTTCTAATGGCAGGAGGAATGCTGAATACTGTAGTCTATAGGATTGAATACTATAGTCTATATAACCAACACCTACGTTAGGAACTTACTGAATTGGTTCTCAACATTCTTTAGGAGAGACAAATGGAGAAAGAAGTTCCAGGGATGCAGCAAAGAAAAAAAGTCTTTGGAATAGCAGACATAAATGGCAAGTCATTCCTGTCATGGCCCTGGACTTGCTGGAAATTCTAGAAACTGCTGAGAATGGACATCCTCTGAATAAGATCACTTCTTCTCTCCTTAACTGAGCTGAAATCTTATCTCATGAGCTGAATGAACTGAAGAGCTCACTCACTCATGAACTCTTTGGTATATTCTAACCTACATAACTTCTCTGATTTCTGTTTGCTTTATTGCTTAGATAAATGGGCTTTATTCTATTCATTATTTGTGTTGTTCTTTTGTGTAATTAGTGTTTGGTGGGAAGGAGCTAAGCTGGTGAGTGTAAGGTAAGAGCTGCCCCCTCTCCTTTAAGAATAATCAGGGCTCATGCCTGTTTTGTCTCGAACTTCCTTTCACCTAAACAAAATGGATGTTTGAGGTAGAGCAGATAAATACAGTTCTAGCCCAATACCCAACTTGGAGTAAGGCAAGGGAAGGAGTAAATGCCTAGCAACAACTCTTCTTCTCCTTCACAGTCTCCCTTGAAGAGGAATGGACTAGATTCTAGAGATGTCTATCCATGCCATATGTAAGCCAGCCATATTATATACATGTATGCATACACATGCCTACGTATGTGTATAAATATATACACATCTATACGTCTATGTATATTTATGTGTTTGATGTATGCATGTGTATGCATGTATGCATGTGTGTATGAAGTATTATATATGTGTGTATGTATATTAGACATACCACATATAAATCTATCTTATCCTGACTCCAAAGCCTGCCTGTTTTTTGGACCATGGCTATAATTTCGTTAATATAAGGAACTTCCAATGAGGAATTTCCTTCTACCAATGCAGATCAGTAGCTGCTCTGCAATGTGGAGTCTTTTAAAAGTTGCCTGAAGCACTGAGAGATGAAGTTATTTGGCCAGGGTAACATAGCCTAGACATGGGGGCATGAATCCAGGTCTCCCTAGCTTCGAGGCCCATCTTTTCTATCTTCTACATCTTGCTGTGTCATATAAAATACACTTAGTAAATATTTGAGTTAAGTCTACACTTATTTAAAATCTAATCAATGGCAAAGCCAAGAAATTCCTTTCCAAAGTAACAGGATAAGGGTAGCTCTGGGGCTGTTATTTAAAACTCTCCCCACACAATGATGACAATTCCACTAAATGTATCACCTCTTTGTTCTAGAGAGAGTTCTTCCTATTGGGAACCCACTTAAAAAAGGAAACCCTCCTGACGATCCATATTGTTTAATCCAATGCCAATCTGCATTGATAGAGAAAGTCTCCTCTGCCTCCCCTTGATGGGACCATCTGCTATTTCTCAAATATCTCCACTGCCCATCTTAATAGGAATTATTGAAAGTAAGTTTTGCAAAGTGTTTTTCTCATAACAGCACATGAGGTAAATAAAATAAGCTTTATCTCTGTGTTACAGTGAAGGAAATAGAAGCTTAGCAAGTTTAACTGGCTTGCTAGGAAGAGTCAGAGCCAGGATGGAACCTAGATTTTCTGACTCCAAGTTTGTTGTCCACTCCACTCTATTCCACTGTTTTTCTGATGATTTGGCCAAGCTAATAACTTTGGGAAATCTGACCTAATTCATACCTATCCCCAATACTGTTTACCTTAGACCAGTGAGAAAATGCCTCAAACAACCAAAAAAAGTATTATTATTTTTCCTTGAGTTGAAAGTTGAGCACTAGCCTTCAAGATTTCTTAGGTACTTACAAGATATATTTTAAAACTTAAGATACTAAACCAACACAAACCCAATGGTTCCCACAATACCTGCTCAACCATGCTTGAAGTTTCTTTGTATTTGCTCAGTACATTATATCTTCGATTCAAAAATACACATCTTAGAAAGGAAACCCCCAAACTATCCATTCAAAAATTCCTTCCCAGTAATCTAAATTAAAGTCATGCTATTATTTACTTTTTCCTCTTTCTTTTTTAAAAAGAAGTTTTTATTTATGTCTTTTGGTTTTTTTCATCACCAAAATTTCCCCAAGTATTCCTTCTCCTTTCCCCAGAGAGCCATCCTATAAAACAAATATTTTAAAGTAAAAAAATTCAGTAAAACTGATTTATATATCAAAAAATCAAAAATGCATGTATATGTATTGTTTGCTTTTAAAAATTATAACCATTACCTTAGCACAGAGCTTTGTCCAATTATCAGCAATTTATCTACTACTGTATTGAAATTACTACATATCACTACTCTAACAAAACTGCTCTCAGAGGTCATTAAAATGAAGAACACAAATTACTGGGATTAGGACCTGCTATTAGATAATAATTAATGAGAAAAATGGAAAGTTTTTTTAGTCAGAAATTAGAGTCAGACCAGTATCTTCACTAGATGCCATAATAAGCACCAAAAGAATACTTGGTCTAAGTATAAAAATCCACATCATAAAAGATTCAGAGAGCAAACCTATGTACTTTTCATAGCTACGACCAGAGAAAGTTCTTAACCATACAAGACTTAGAGGCAATAGCAAAAGATTATATAGATAATTTCAATTATATCCAATTAAAAGGTTTTGCAAAAAGGAGAGAAGGAAGGAAGAAAGGAAGGGAGGGAGGGAGGAAAGGAGAGAGTGAGAAAGGAAGGAAGAAAGGAAAGAAGGGATGAAGGGATGGATGGAGGGAGGGAGAGAGGGAGGAAACAAAAGAGGGAGGAAGGAAAGAAGAAAGGAAGGAAGAAAAGAAGCGCTTATTAAGTGCTCATGACAGCCACTGTGCTAAGCCCTTTACAAATATTACATCATTTGATCCTCACAACCACCTTGGGAGATAGATGCTGTTATTACTCCTATTTTATAGCTGAGGAAACTGAGACAGACAGAGGTTAAGTGACTTGCCCAGGGTTACACAGCTAGTAAATGTATGAGGCCAGATTTTAATTCAGGCCTCCTTGGCTCCAAAACCAACCTCTAGCCACTGTACCATCTAACTGCCTTTTGAAACCATATGGAGGGGCACCTAGGAAGTGCAGTGGATAGAGCTCTGGCCTTGGAGTCAGGAAGACCTGAGTTCAAATCCAGCCTCAGGCACTTGACCCTTATTAGCTGTGTGACCCTGAGCTAGTCACTTAACCCCATTGCCTCACCAAAAACCAAAACAAAACATATGGAGAAAAGGGGAGGATCAAAGAAAGGATGGGATAGCTGATTGGGACAGATAAGACAGTGGTCATGACCTAGGGGTATTAGCAAAGCATTTGACAAAATGTCTCATGCTATTCTTATTATGGAAGTGGGATAATGACATAGTTAAATGATTTAGGAGCTTGTTGAATGTTAGGGCTCAGCAAAGTTATTAATAGATAATGCACTTGAACTCAGTCTCTAGTAGAATGTCTCAAGGGTCTGGGCTTAGCCCTGCACTATTTAACATTTTTATCAATTACTTTGATAAAATAATTACTTTGATTTTTTTTATTAGTCACTTTGATATAGGTATAAATGGCATGCTTATCAAATTTATAGATGCAATAAAATTAGGAGGGATGGCTAACTGGAATGAGAGAGAGGCAGGATTCAAAGAGACCATAAACAACTAGAACACTGAGCCAAATCTAATAAGATGAAAAGTACTGATTGACAAATAAATCAATAAACACTTCTTAACTTTGTACTATGAGCTAGGTTCTAAGCACTGGGGATACAAAGAAAAAGCAAAAACTATATTTGAAAAAAACCCTACCACACCTTTAAATGTGAAGTATTACCACTGGGTTTATTAAAAATTAATTTCACAAGCCCAAGGAAATGTGGCCAAAAGATGTTGTGGATTTAGTGAACCATAAGCTCATTATGATTCAGCAGTGTGATTTGCAACTCAGAAAGTTAATACAGTTTTAGCTTCCCCTCCTGGATCATTGCCTTGTTGTGACAAAGAGGCTTGTATAGCTCAATGAAACCATTGCAGGGTTACCCAAGACAGATATATCATAGTGGAGAATTCTGGCACAAGGTGATCTACTGGAGAAGGAAATCGTAAATCACTCCAGACCAAGAAAATGCCAGGGACAATATTGAAATGATAAAAGATACGACACCAGACGATGAACCTCTCAAATTGGAAGATGTCTAATGTGCTAATGGGGAAGAGCAGAAGACAATTGCAAGTAACTCCTGTACTAATGAAACAGCTGGGCAAAAGCTGAAAGGAAGCTCAGCTGCAGATGTTCCAAGAAAGTCCAAAGCTATAAAGATCAATATTGCATAAGAACCTGGAATGTAAGATCTATTAAGCAAGGTAAGCTGGATGTGGTCAAATAGGAGATGGAAAGATTAAACTTCAACAGACAGAGGTTATTGTCAGTTAATGGATGTCAGTGAAATTAAATGGATGGGAATGGGTGAATTTAATTCAGGTAATCATTACATATAATACTGTGGGCAAGAATCCCTTAAAAGAAATGGAGTAGCCCTCATAGTCAATAAAAGGATGAGAAAAGTCCACTGGAGTATAATTTCAAAAATGACAAAGTGATATCTGTTCAAATCCAAGGCAAAGCTTCCAACGTCACAGTAATACAAGTCTATGCTCCAACCACTGATGCTAAAGAAGCCGAAATTGATCGCTTCTATGAAGACTTGCAACATCTTCTAGAAATAACACCAAAAAAGATGCCATGTTCATCATGGGGGATTAGAATGCTAAAGGAGAAAAATCTAAAGGTGATTGGAGTAACAGTGGCCACTTGATTGGAAAAGGTCAGCTTACTGTTCCAATCCTAAAGAAGGGTAATGTCAAAGAATGTTCAAACTACCAAACAATTGCACTCATTTTACATGCTAGCAAGGTTATGCTTAAGATTCTGAAAGCCAGAATTCAGCAATATGTGAATTAAGAATCACTAGAAGGGCAGGCATTTTTGAAGAGGCAGAGGAACTAGAGACCAAATTGCCAACATTGGCTGGATCCTGGAGAAAACTAGGGAGTTTCACAAAAACATCTACTTCTACTTCATTGACTACACTAAAGCCTTGGACTGTGTGGATCACAACAAAATGTGGCAAGTCCTCAAAAAGATGAGAGTACTAGATCTTTTACTTTTCTACTGAGGAACCTGTATTCAGGCCAAGAATCAACAGTTAGAATCAAACATGGAATAACTGATTGATTTAAGATTGGAAAAGGAGTACAACAAGGTTGTATATTGTTACCTTATTTATTTAACTTACATGCAGAGCGCAACATGCAAAATGCCTAGCTGGATAAATCAAAAGCCAAATTAAGGTTGCTGGGAGAAATATCAACAATCTCAGCTAGGCAGATGATGCCACTCTGATGGCAAAAAATGAAGAATTAAGAAGCTTCTTCATGAAGGTGAAAGAGGAAAGTGTAAAAGCTGGCTTGAAACTTAACATCCAAAAAACTAAGATCATGGCAAGTGGTCCCATCACTTCCTGGCAAACAGAGGGAGAAGAAATGGAAATGGTGTAAGATTTTACATTTTTGGTCTCAAAGATCACTGCAGACAGCAACCCCAGCCATGAAATTAAAAGACACATTCCTTGGAAGAAAAGGTATAGCAAATATGGACAGCAAAAAGCAGAGATGTCACCTTGCTGACAAAGGTCCATATAGCTAAAGCTATATTTTTTCCAATAGCAATATATGGCTGTGACAGTTGGACTATAAGGAAAGCTGAGCACCACAGAATCACTGCTTTTGAATTGTGGTGCTAGAAAAGACTTTTGAGAGTCCTTTGGACAGCAAGGAGATCAAATCAGTAAATTCTTAAAGAAATTAATTCAGACTATTCACTGGAAGGTCAAATACTGAAGCTGAATACTTTAATACTTTGGCCACATAATGAGAAGACGGGACTCATTGGAAAAGGCTTATGTTGGGAAAGATTGAAGGCAAAAGGAAAAGGAATGGTAAAGGATGAGATAGATAGTGTCATGGGAGCAATGCACATGAGCTTGGACAGACTTCAGGAGATAGTGGAAGATAGGAGAGCCTGGTGTGCTATGGTCCTTGTGATCATGAAGAGTCAGACATAACTGAATGACAAAACAACAATAACAACAGCAACAAAGTTTTGGCCAGCCTCAGGCTAAAGAGCTAGAGCTAGAAGTAAGAGTATTGCTCTACTCTGCACTAGTCAGGCCACATCTGGAGAATGAATACAACACTGATGAACATTAGTTTTTGTGTACAATTACCCCTCCCCCTCAAAACGAAATAAAACAAAACCCAGTACCTTCCCAGTTCTCATTAACTGATCACACTTAAGTGTTAAGTAATTATCTGATTGGAAGTTCAAAGGAAAACACAATCTAAACAGTCTGGGAAATTACACAATTTTTTTTTAAAGATTCAAGTAGTATGTAAGGAACATTGATGGTTTCATCAATCTATCAACATTTATCAAATACCTACTATGTTTCAGGCACTCTGCTAAGCACTGGGGACACTAAAAGAGGTAAAAGACAGTCCCTGCCCTCTAGGAGCTCACAATCTAACAGGGTAGACAGCATGCAAACAAATATATACAAAGCAAGCTACATACAAGATAAATAAGAAATAATTAAGAGAAGGTACTAGAATTAAGAGGGATTGGAGGAGCTATTTTGGAAAAGGCCTTCCCTGTGCCTTACTTATCCTGCTTTGTTCTACTTAACCTCAGTTTCCTCATCTGTAAAATGGGGTGATAACCTTGATTGCAAACCTTAAAGTGTTATATAAATGTTAGCTATTATTTTTATTACTTTCCCTCTTTTACATCCTAAGCATTGAAACAGAATCCAGCAACTTGTCATTTGACATAACACTTCTGAAAGTCAACAAAGCCCTAATCTAATCATAGACATCCTCAATCTATTCCTAACTTATCTTACTAGTTTAATGTTAAGATGTCATTAGCTTTCTCAAAATCACTTCATGGAAATGATAACTTCTTTAGCTGTCAGGGGAGGTCAGAGTCAGAAACATGGAAAATTAGAGCCAAAAGAGAGACTAGAAATTATCTAGTCCAACTCTCTCATTTTAGAGATTAGGAAACTGAAGCATAGAAGGATGAACTAACTTGAAATTATTTTTCTTCTTTCAAAGACAAAAGATATGAAGATGGCCTTAGGATAGCATCTTATGCCTACTCAAACAATAGTAAAAATGATAAAAATCCAACATTAGCAGAACTGTGGGAAACCAGGTATTCTAATGGTACCACCTACTAGTGCAAGCATTTTGGAGAGTAATTTGAAAGTTTGCAGAGATACAATACCAATCACAACCTTCAACCTAGTGATTCTGTTGGAAGGATTTTATTACCAAAAAAAATTATAAAGAGGAAAAAGAGTCTCTGTGCAAAAGTATTTTATGGTTATATTTTATTTATTTATTTTTAACATTCCTTTTTTCCTCTTAGTAGTATTTAACTTTTTTTCCAAGTACATGTAAAGATAGTTTTTCAATGTTCATTTTTGTAAAATTTTGAGTTCCAACTTTTTCTCCTTCGCTCCCTTCTCTCCCCCTCTCCAAGACAGCAACCAATCTGATATAGTTTATACATGTACAATCATTTAACATTCATTTTTAAAAATTTTGAGTTTGAAATTCTCTCCTTCCATCCAGCCCTTCCCTACCACTAGAAAGGCAAGCAATATGATATCAATTATACCTGTGAAATCTTGCAAAATACATTTTCATATTAGCCATGTTGTGGGGGAAAAAAAAAACAAGAAAAATAAAGAAGGTTTAAAAAAAACACTACGCTTTAATTTGCACTCAGAGTTCATCAGTTCTCCCTCTGGAAGTGGATAGCATTATTCATCATGAGGCCTTTGGAATTGTCTTGGAGCATCGTCTTGATCAGAGTAGCTAAGTCTTTTACAGTTGACCATCATTACAATATTGCTGTTAATGCGTGCAGCATTCTCCTGGTTCTGCTCATTTCACTTATGCAAAAATATTCTTGACTGCTATTTGTAATAGGAAAAAAATGAAAACAACCTGCAAGTCCCAAAATTGGAAAATGACAATAAACTCTGGTGGGAATATTTGAATACAGATATGTATATATCTATAGTGATATTCATTCTCCCAAAGCCAAGCCTACAACATCTGCCCCATCAGGGTTCTAGGGTACCCTGAAAACTTTGTGGTTATTTTTCTCTACAGCCATTGACTTGAGCCCCCACCTGCTATATTTATATTCCCCACATTTTGGGCCACCAAATAACTAGCCCCAGTTCTATTTAACCACTTAACATCAATTAACTCTTACAAAGGGATATTTACTTTGAAGCAATAGCAAGAACAAAGACACAAATATTTCCCACACATCCCTAAGGTCTCTGGGACACACTTTTAGCTCAATTCCTATATAAATTAGTCCCAACAAGTTCATATCCAGATGTAGCTTGTCTACCCAATGGATCATTGTCTCAGTTTATCCTAGGGTGAGTCCTAAAGACCATACTCAAAGATCACTCCTTGCTTCTCAGCATTGATGCTTCATTGACTGTAAAATTCAGATTTTGGATGTCAGGATGCCAGGGTACCCTACTGACCTTTTGACACTTAGAAGATTGGGATACTCCAGCAACTTCAAATAGAATGGAAAAAAAAAAACCAGGTTGATTTCTCAGAACCACATGGCCTCAGCAGGGAGTAGGCACCAAGGCCTTTCTCCTTATGACATTATCTCTTACTGGACCCTATCAGCAAAGGAATTAAATCACCAGAGCCAGTAGAAAATAATATGGAATGCATCAAAGTTGAGGCACACCTTTTGGAAGATAACCCAGGTCCAGCCTTGCAGCCAATAGAAAAAGGCTTCTTCTAGTCTCATGGTTAGCAGACCAGAACCAGTTACAAAATGTCTACACATGTTCTACAATCTCTCCATTGTACTTCCATGACATGTCATCATGATTCTCCTGGAACAAAACTCCTCAGAGTTTCTATATGGGGAGACACAATCAGAGGCAATCCATGCATGCACCAAACATCATTTCATATCTATATGTCCCAATCTATTTTCATCCCAGTATGGAAATTCTCTCCACCAAATTGATTAGTAATTTGCAGTCTTAGAGAGTTGCCTGGGGCACTGAAAGGTCAAGTGATTTATTTGCCCATGGTTATAGAGCCAGTATTTGTCAGAGGCCACACTTAAACCCAAGTCTTCCTAATTCCTCTCTCCACTATGTCCTCATACTGCATCTGAGGACATCTCCAGTCATTTTGCCACTGGACTCAGATGGTTCTGAAGGAGAAAGTGAAGCTGGTGACTTTGCACAGCCCTTCCTCATTGTAATCTAATTCACTTGTAAGTCATGGCATCATCTTCCTGACGTCATGGGCCTCTTAAAGAACAAAGGACAAAAGGGGGCAGCTAAGTGGTGCAGTGGATAGAGCGCCAACCCTGAAGTCAGGAGGACCTGAGTTCAAATCCAGCCTCAGACCAAACACTTGACACTTACTAGCTGTGTGACCCTGGGCAAGTCACTTAACCCCAACTGCCTAAAAAAAAAAGAAAAGAACAAAGGACAAAGAACAAATGACACCCACTATGCCTCTGTATAGTGCATTAATGGAATAGAGTATCATGGTGCTATTAAAATATCAACAACAAATTATAAATATAAATCACACAGAAAATATGGAAATATTTAAGTGATATGAATCATAGTAAAAGAAGCAGAACCAGAATTATACAAACATTTACTGTTGCTGTTGCTGTTCAGTTGTTTTAGTCATGTCTGACTCTTCATGACCCCATTTGGGGTTTCCTTAACAAAGACACTGCAATGGTTTGCCGTTTCCTTCTCCAGTTTATTTTTACAGATGAGGAAACTGAGGCAAACAGGATTAAGTGACTTGCTTGGGGTCACACAGCTAGTATGTTTTTGAGACAAGATCTGAACTCAGGAAGATGAGTCTTCTCGACTCCAGATCCAACAAGCTATCTGCTGTGCCATCTAGCTGCTCTGTACAAACATAAACTACAATTGTATTTTTAAAATTAAATTAAAAAAGCAGAAACCTGGGCTAATAGCTTACTATAATTTGGTGCAGATTTAAAGGTAGCACAGAGTAAGCATTTTCTTTGCTTGTCTATTGACTTGTTGAGTTCTGCCTTGTGTAAGATTGTCTATTTTTTTGCATGTTTGATTGATTGATTGCTTTTGTGGCCAGATTATAAGTTTATAACTCTGTTGTGTTTTCCCCACATTCAAATACGTCCTGTTAGTAAAAATACACAGATATACATCTATATATAAACACATAAATACATGTGTGCATATGCATATATATAATTACATATGTACAATCTTCAACTTTTGTGAGGGTCCTAGAAAATAGTGCTAAAGTAAAAAATGGGAATGTTGACAGATCAAATATAGAAGAAATAGGGGATTAGTTTCCTGCTTCCACCCAAAACTGTAATCTTTCACTAGAAATTTCAGAAAATAAACTTCTCTGCATACAGTCCTTTATAACAAAACATTAGTTCTGATGGTATGCACTTTTTCTAACACAGTAAACAGGAAATAACCCATAAAATGCAGTACACAAAATAAAATTGGTAACATGCAAAACATTTTCCCCTCTAGTAAAGTAATTCCCTAGAATTCTGTGACCTTTTGTGTTAATATCTCTTTTTTTTTTCTTGTGAGGCAATTGGGGTTACGTGATTTGCCTAGAATCACAGGCTAGTGAGTGTTATGTGTCTGAGGCTGGACGTGAACTCAGGTCCTCCTGACTCTAGGGCGGTGCTCTATTCGCTGTGACACCTAGCTGCCCATTTGTGTTAACACCTTAATGAAAAAAAAATTGATTTCAGACAATATCCACTTCTCATGACACATGAAATCTATGGTACCATTAAAACTATACCGCAAATAAAACTCTTAAATATAAAACATTTTTTTAATCCTGAATTTTACCTTCCACTGTGTCAGATGGTAGTATGAGAGCTTGGTACTTTGCACTGAATACTATACTGATGTAAGTCTCTCTACTTTGGTCATCCTGTGAAAACTAAGGGAGAAGTTACTGGGACTTTATTTGCTGCTGTCAGAAGATGTCAACACTGGGGAGGTCTCAATTTCACCTCCTACACTGTCCTTCACAGCTGGTAGATGGCATTGAAGATTGTGAAGGTCACACCAGCTTGACATAATCCATCAGCAATGGCTGTTTCATGGGCCATTTGAGATTCTTAAGGGCTGCAGAGTATGGGAGCATAGCAGAGACAAGATGACATTAAATCAATCGTGGGATTGTCAACCTTGATGTCTTCTAGCCAGCTGGTCATTAGGCCAACAGCAGCTGCAGACATTCTGGCATGAAGTTTATCTAACACCTTTGTTTTCTCACTAAGCTGCCTAGCTGACTTTGCATGTTTGGGCTTAGAGCCCAAAGGACTTGCATTACACTTTTGGGGCATGACTACAATACAAGACTTGAGTTTTAAAGGCAGACAATGAAAATATGCAACAAATACACAGGGGACTCTTTATAATGTTAGGGTGAATAAGACCAGCAAAACACCTAGTAAGATATCTATCAGTTGCTCCAAAAACATACCCATCACCTCTCATTTTTTTTCTCTGCTGCATACATGTGTGGTTGCCAACGTGAAAGTGAAAATGAAGTTTCTAGTAAAATCACAGAAATGCTTAAAGCCATGAAAGTTAAATGTGTGAATGTTGAAGATTAATTGTAACTGTAGTGTTTAATATGTGTCTATATATATGTGTGTGTATATACACACATCTATATATATATTTTAATATATATAATATATATATATATCTTTTAAGAAGTAGATGAAAAAAAAAAGTAGATGGCAAGGCCACACTGTCTCCTTTCTCTTGTCCCCCTATACAGAATACTTGTGGAAGGATGGAGGTGATAAAACTGAGGCAGACAATCTTGTCAATTGGTACAGAATCTGAGGCTTATTTTCTAGAAGTTGATGACACACTGTCACACCATGTTATTGCAAAACTCTCTGTATTCTGTGACATGTCTCAGAGAACTCTTTTCCAAGGTCAGTGAGCTCTCTAAGACCTCTCCCTTCTTTATCATCTTTACCTACTTAAAACCCTTACCTTCTTTAGCATGTAAGTGCCTTACTTGAATGGTTGGTTGGGGGATAATGATACATAGGAACTAAAGGGGCATACTGCCCATT
>NW_020954548.1:25728510-25753950 GCF_900497805.2 Vombatus ursinus
AACTGTAAAATGAGCTGGAGAAAGAAATGGCAAAACCCTGTAGTATCGTTGCCAAGACACTGGAAAATGGCATCATGAAGAGTTGGACACAACTGAAATGACTGAACAACAACAACACATTGTCGCCATGAGGATCAAATGAGATAACTTAGGTAAAGTGCTGTACGGACCCTAAAGGGCTATGTAAGTGCTAACTATTATTATGAAGCTGCTACCAAGGAGCCTGGGCTAAGCCTCAGGTAATCATAAGCTATTCATGCTTAAATGGCATTGTTTTCTCTGGATATCTACTTATATTTTGCATAGGGGCCATCTATCAAAAGCACATCCACTTCCATAGTGAGTTGACCCCGCTTTCTGGATTTAGGACTTTGCATTTCAGATTATCTCAGCCCATCTGTACAGTGGAAACATACAGGGCCTTCCCTTTGAGAAATGCTCTGTGGGGCGAGGGCCTGAGAGTTGGGGGACTCGAGCTTTAGTCTTGCCTCCGCCTCTCATTCATTCTGTGGCCTTGAGAAATTCAGTAACAAATGATCTTGCAGACAAGGAAAACGAGGCTCAGAGACTAAATCACTTGCCCAAGGTTACACAGGGAGCAGAACAATCCCAGATGCTCTGACTTCAAATCCAGAATTCTTTCTACACTACTTAGAGGTACTAGACTACCTCTAGGTAGTTAGGTGCTACTGTTATCGAGTCGTTTTTCAGTCATGTCTAACTCTTTGTGACCCCACTTGTGGTTTCCTTGGCAAAGATACTGGAGTGGTTTCCCATTTCCTTCTCCAGCTCATTTTATAAATGAGGAAACTGAGGCAAGCACGGTTAAGTGACTTGCCCAGTGTCATACAGCTAGTAAGCTTCTGAGACCAGATTTGAACTCAGGAAGATGAGTCTTCCTGACTCCAGGCCTGGCATTGTATGCATTATTGCGCCACCTAGCTGCCCTTAAGATAGGTGCTGAGAGAAAGACAAAGTTTAAATAAGATCTTGTCTTTTCCCAAATGGAGCTTATAGCCTAGTAGGGTCCTGTGTCAGCTAGGTGGTATAGCAGGCAGAGCACTGGGTTTGGAATCCAAAAGACCTAAGTGCAAATCTTGCCTCAAGCACCTACTAGCTGTATGAGCCTGGGCAAGTCGCTTAACTTCTGTCTGCTTCAGTTTCCTCATCTGTCAAATCACAATGATTATAATAGCACCTATCTCCCAAGTTGTGAGGATCAAATGAAATGATATATGTAAAGAGTTTTGCAAATCTTAAAGTGCTACCTAAAACCTAGCTGCTTTACATATGGCAAGTTTGTGGTCAAGTGCCCTCTCCTTCATTCACAGGGGACTCACAGGAAAGAAAAAGGATATAAGAAAAATCTGCTTCCAGGTACAAAAGGGAACACATGGGTAGCAAGAGAAAAAGACAGTCATTGACCTGCAAGCGAGATTAGAGAGAAGCCTGTGGCTGCATGTCAGTTAGTCAACAAACATTTATTAAACTTTTTGGTCCTTATAAAAGATCCATGGGGTGTATGGGGTGTTCCAAGAAGACTAGCACTTCTGATGTGAGGGCTTGCAGAGCCCTTTTTAGGGCTGTTCATCTTTTCGTGTCCACCTTCACACAACTCTCACCTGTGGCTCCAAGAAACTATAGCATGCGCAGCAACCATACCCTAGTAAAACCATCTCAGCAAACCGGCTAAACCTGGGTGAGGGTAACAAACAGGCCTCCAACCTGTCAGTGAATTAGGGGTATGTCCACCCCAACTATGTGAAGACTTCTTCCAGTAGAATGGGTAGATGAGAACAACTTGTTCCACGAAGGCAAATGAAGTAGGCCCTATGGAGCACTTAGAGCTTGGTCAGACATTGAAGACACCAAGGTCACCCACTGCATCCTGGGCCATTGCCAGTCATCTTGACTTCTGTCTTGCCACTGGACTTCAATGACTCTGAAAGAGAGAGTGAGGCCCACGACTTTGTACAACTCTGCCTTGATTAAATCTGATTCATATGCAAGCTGAGATACCACCTGTGATGTCACTGGTCCTCTTGGAAAAAAAGGATGAACAACAAAAAGAACCAGGTGCATCAAAGAACACTCATTAATGAACAGAACCAGGATGGAAGGGGCAAAATCATGGACCTTTCCCTAGTAGATATTGGCATAAATTATCTCAAAGCCCATTTACATGGGACTCTCCTCATTAGAAACTGATTTTTCAACGTTCCATGCTTGGCGAGAGGTGGAGTTTGCAAGAGCTTGAGAGAAGATAGATCCTGGTCTTGTGGCTCAAGAGAGAAGACACATGGTCCCCAACGGTAGAGAAAGACTCTGAGAAGAAGCCGGCATGTCAATCGTTTCCTTATCCCCAGTTTATTACACTAGTGTGACTTGAGGGAAATTCCCCTTGGGCGAGATCTGGGTCTCTTTCATTTGATCTGAAAATCTTTGTCTCTTGATGAGATAGTTCATCCACCTTTTATATCAATGTCTGGCATATATTCTCATCTGTTATCTTTTCTCTGACTTCTGGTTTCTATTGTCTTGGGTAGATGGGTTTATTTGCTATTTGCCATATATATTCATTGTGGAACTAGCATTTGGTGGGAAGGGAGTCAAGCCTTGGATGTATTGCTTGGAGATAGTCCTTCCCCGTTAAGGGATAGTGATCTCCAAGCTCAGCTTGGACCTAAAAATTATTTCCCCTATACTAACAATATTTAGAGGAGAAAATAGATAAAATTTTAGCCTGGTACCTTCTCTCTCTGAGAGTAGTCAGCCTCTGGCCCCAACCTCCTACTCTCTTCCTGGCAGGAATAACCTGAGAGTGAGCAAACACCCTTTATCAATACACAGTGGCACCTTCTCTGCAGCTAATAGTCATAGAGATTTGCCCAGAGTACTGCTCAGGGTCAGACAGATAGTTTGTACGTCTTCCTGGCTTTGAGGACAGGTCTCCAACCACTATATGTTGTGGCCTCATGGCTAAATAAAAGTCATCCTACATTTTATATTTTGTTAATCTGAGTGTTTTCAGGAGAGATGAAGACCCTTTGTACGGAAAATAAAATGAGCCAGTATTTCTCTTGGTGGTAGAAGCCTGAGCCAGAGAATTTTGGGGAAAGACACGACCTATTGACATTCCTAGGATTTCCCTGGGTAGAAGCATGAACAAAAAAATTTTGCCAAAAGAGCTCTCATCCCTAAATTGTACCAGGACAAATGGTATGCATGTTATTCAGTGGGGCTCAATTGATATTGAGGTTACTTTCAAATAAGTATAATGCAAAACAACAGATTAAGTATTTAAGATAGGGGCAAGCAAAATTTGCTACGAAGCCTGAGAGTGGTTAGAGGGTCATGATCAACTGCAGAAAACTTCTTGGAGGTGGCTGAACTGTGCTTTAAAGCATAGCCTTCAATGTGTGATAGGACTTAGGAATGGTGTTCAAGGCATAGGGAAAGGGCAAGAAGGAGATGGAAGGGGGCAACTAGGTGGTACAGTGGATAGAGCACTGGCCCTGAAGTCAGGAGGACCTGAGTTCAAATCTGGCCTCAGACCAAACACTTGACACTTACTAGCTGTGTGACCTTGGGCAAGTTACTTAATCGCAATTGCCGAAAAATAAAAAATAAAAATAGAAGAAGGAGATGGAGAAGCATAGGGGAGGTATGAGCAGAAAAGAGTGGCTTGGTTTGGTTAGAGAATGAAGTATGTACAATAAAGTAGTATGAAGTGACTCTGATTAAGTAGAGTGGTACCTGGTTTTGGAGGGTCTCAAATGTCAAACTAAGGAGTTTGGACTTTATTTTTGTAAGGCACGGGGAACCACTGCAGAGTTCTGAGCAACAGTGTCATGACCTACTCCGTACATAAGGAAGCATGGGAAGGATGTAAAGAAACTAAAAAGGGAAGGCAGGAAGACCCGTTTATTTCACGGTAGCAATGAAGGCCTATGCTATGATGCCACTAATAGGAATAAAGGGAAGGGGATTGTTTGTAAGGTGGCATGGATCCAATTTGATACAAGCAGCTAGGATCCTTAGCCTGTAAACAACTACACCGGGTGTGCTACGCTGACACATCATTATATAACCATAGTTAATGTAAACATTTGAACTTAGCCCATAAACACCCCCACTGCACTTGCTCTGCACTGACACATCATTATATAACCATAGTTAATGTAAACATATGAACTTATTGTTGGCACGTTGCCTTCTTTATGTGCTTCTCTATAAATCAAACAAGCACTGGTCAGTAAGCGTGCAATGTGAATGTGGATGCTCGGATGCTCCTACATTCTGTCTTGGTCAGCCCCCTCGAGAATAAAGTGGTATGAATCCCTTATCTACTGCTCCATTGTAATTTTTTGGTTTGGCTGAATCCAGTGTGAACCTGCCAGGAACACAGGAGCTCCTGTGTTACAAGGACAAATATGGGTTATTCTAAAAAGTAGAACCAAGAGAATTTGGTAACTTTGCATGTGAAAAATGGGGGAGAAGGAAGAGTATACAGTAACACCAATGGTTTAAAACATAAGAAACTAGGTTAATGGTGATAATCCTGACAGAAATAATGAAGTCAGCTTGAGGAACAGGCTTTTGGAGGAAAATAATAAGCCCATTTTGGGACATCAAGTATATAAAGATAACAGCTGAAGCCATGGGAGTGAGATTGCCAAGGGAAAAAGCATAGAGCCAGGAAGGGTCAAAGATGAAAACCCACTTCAAAGGCTAGGAAGAAGCATAGAATGATTTCACCAGTCTGAGGCATGCAATCTATAAAATAAGGAGGATAAATAGATGACTTCAAAGTTCCTTCTAGCTCTAAAATTTTATAATAATTTTGATCTCTGGAACTAAATATACTTAGCTACCTTTAAAATGGTCTGTTTTGTTTTGTTTATTTACTATCTCTGATAAAAAAAGCTGGAGGAGTAGAACATCTTTACCTCTAGTAATGATCCTCCGAGTTTTGGGCACCAATTCAGGCTAGTCATTGGAAGGTCAAATACTAAAGCTGAAGCTTAAATATTATGGCCACATAATTAGAAGACAGGACTCACTGGAGAAGACCCTGATATGGGAAAAGACTGAAGGCAAAAAGAGAAGGGGATGGCAGAGGATGAGATAGATAGAAACAATGAACATGAACAGAATTCAAGGGATAGTGGTGAATAGAAGGGCCTGGCATGCTATACATGGTACATGGAGTCACAAAGAGTCAGATATGACTGAACAACTCAACAATAATAAAAGTTTGGGCATACCCCTTTTGGGGGTGGCAGTAGTGGTGTAGGAAATCAGAGGATCATAGATTTTAAGTGAGAAGGAACCTGAGAAATCATCTTGTCCAATGTCTTTGTTTTGAAGATGAGGAAACTGAGGCCCAGAGAGGTTAAGTGACTTGTCCAATGTGATAGCAGCAGAATTGCAATCCAGGTCCTCTAACTGCAAATCCAGTGATCAATCAATCTACTCTACCACATTGCCTTTCCATGGGTTTAAGGCTTCAAATTCCAAGTCCTGATCCACTCTCTTAGTTCTGGAAATCTCCAATTTTTAAAATATGTGATTGCCCCCCTGATATCAGCCCCAAAAGATTAGGTTTATACTCTAACCACAGAATTTCATAGATAATCTAATCCAATCCCAACCTGACCAGGACTTTCTAACTTTAATACAACTATGAATCTCTATTATCCGAGAATTTATCAAAAATTTCCTTAACGCTATTTTGTTGATCTGTACTACTACTTAGGGGCAATGAGTTCCGTAAGTTTATTACCCATTTATAATAGATTAACCTTTCTCAAGTCATAAAGAATGTTTCCCATGTTCTACTATGTTGGATTTAGCAATCATGCACGTTTCTCCTATCTGTGGTCTCGGAAGTATTGAATAAAAGCATAGACGGCATATTTAACAAGATTGGAGATTTCATGAAACTCCTGTAAATACTTTGGGCAAAAGAATCCAGATCTAAAAAGTTTTCAGCTGTATGGAATGATGGGCTGAATTTTGTGGGGAAAAATAAATAAATTTAATAGGGAAAAATACAAAGTCCTATGTGAGAGTTTGAAAAATAAATTGCTACCCAAGTGCAGAATGGTAGATATGGCTGCACAATAGTTTTAGTGGACTGCAAACTCTATGAATCCACAGTGTGAGAAAGCAGCTTTAAAAAGCTAATATAATTGGAGGTAGCTGTTCTAGAATCATAGTAATCAGACCTAGGAAGGCAGCAGGATGCAATGGAAAAAAAACAAACAAACAAACATTGAACTTGGACCCAGCAGATGTGGATTCTAATCCTGCCCTGAACATATACTAGCTGGGCGAAACCTGGGCAATCCACATCTCTGAGCATCAATTTCCTCTTCTGAAAAATAGGAACTATGCTATTTGCACTTCCTACCTGACTGGGTTGTTGTGAGGAAAGTGCAGAGTACTGGACTTGGAATCAAGATGACCTGGCTTTGAATCCTGCCTCTTATATTTACTAGCCATGTGACCCTGGGCAAGTCATTTGTCCTCTCCAAGCCTTACTTTATTCATCTGTAAAATGGGGATAGTAATACCACCTACCTCCTGAGACTGTTGTAAAGATTAAATGAAATAATATAGGTGAAATAAAGGCCAGTTTTGGGCATAATTCACGGCACTCAGTAAGTGCTTAATAAATGCTAGTTGACTGACTAAAATATTTTGAAAACATTTGGGTACTTTATAAATTTTATTAGTTATTATTATACAAATGTTAGCTATTTACTAACACCTAGCATTAGATTTGCCTTATAGCCATCCTCTCCCTCGCCTCTATCATCCTTTTGACCTGAATTGGAGAGAGCTCTTGACAAGTCAAAACCCTTGATGAATCCTGAACAAATCAGAACAGCTAACCTGGAAAGGAGAAAAAGCAAAGTGATGGTCACGCTGACAGAGCTAATCCACACGTGTTTGACCTCCAGCCAATCATTCCCCTTCTCTGGGCCCCAAATTCTTCATCTGGGATGGTTCCTGAAAATACATAACTTGTTCAGCAATTCCCAGCATAACAGAACCTAGGAAACATTCCTTGTAACTCAAAAAAGGGACATTTCATACAAATAGAATGAGGGGACTAGCCCTGATGATCTTTAAACTCCTGTCAAGTTCTAATAATTTGTGAATCTATAAATCATATTCTCTAGGCCTGGTGACAAGGACACTTGTCAGGAAATAAGGAAATCTAGATTCTATTCTTGGTTCTGCTACTGCCCAGTTGGGTGACTCAGCATTCTCGTCTGCAAATAACAACACCTGAGTTCCAACTCCCCCCCTCCACCCACACACACTCCCAGGAATAGGTAGAAAAATTAACTGAGGCAACAGATATCAAAATGTTCAGAAAAAAACATTAAAAAGTGTTAAGACATAATCACCACCAAGAATATTCAGTTAATCATTTGCGGGGACTCTTCTTTTCCAAAGGTATATTTAAATACACTTGTATTCGAAGAATAATTTACACAATTTACCTATTCTGGAAGTAAAGCAAGCTGCCTGCTCCTCAACTTTGCCACTTCAGTGGTATAATTCTCTGGAGGAACTGGGTATTGCTTGGAGGCAACCCCAATCCTGACAGTGAGACTCTGCAGACAAAACACAATTTTTTGGAGACCTTATGCAGTAAATCTAACACCTCTTTCTCTCAGAGTCAGTAGACTCCTGCTTATATAATAGACCTTTTGAGGACTGACTAGTATTATGGAATTTATAATTCAGAGGGACAAGTCCTGAGAATGATTCAGGATTGTTATGATCTTTTAGCTGGAAGGTGAACTTGAATCCCAAGTTGATATTCCTACTTAAGGGATATACACACTTTTTAAGACATGGACTAAGAAAAAAGAATGGGAACTGAACAAGCTGAGCAACCGCCATGGAGAGACAGAGTCCCCAGCCCTCCCCAGGCCATACTTAATTCTTTCTAGGCAAACTGGAAAGAATTGATGACAAAGGGACAATAGGTGAAAGTGGAAACCCATGAAAAAAATGGAAAGAAGAGACTGAAAGAAGAAAATGACAGGAAGTCTGAATTATGACAGAGAAGAAAAGATTTGAGGTAGGTTTCATGGCCCCATAGGGATCTTGGAGCAAAAGAGTTGGGCCAAAGCTACCAGTTGTGCCTATCTCTTCAAGGACTGTAGGAAGTTCTATCTCTTCTCTCTCCAACTTTCTCGCCCATGACTGTCTAGATGGTTGTTGTCCCTCATTCTCCAAGAGAACCAAAATGGCATCGCTATGTTGGGGTCAAGGTACAGTGTGTCCAACTATGGCTGATCAGACTAATATGAGCTCAGAAGGCTCTACCACAGGTCAGGCACAAATAATCCATATGAACATTTGGAGTGGAGATGTCTCTAAGATTGTACATTTCACATTTCCTTTGAGCTGCTGAAGTTCTGCTTTGCTCACACAGCACAGTGCCTTCTTGGATGCGGGCATACCATTCTGGGTAGTCCTGTGCCAGTGTCTCCCATGTCTCACAAGCGATTCTGAAGTTCTTCAGAGAGACCTTGAGAGTGTCCTTGCATTTCTTCTTCTGACCTTCATGCCAGCTCTTGCCTTGTGTGAATTCTCTAGAAAATAGTCTTTTAGGCAAATGTGCATTTGGTATTCAAACAACGTGGCCAGCCCATTGGAGTTGTGCTCTCTGCAGTAGTGTTTGAATGCTTAGCAGTTCAGCTTAAGAAAGGATCTCAGTGTCCTTATCTTGCCGGTTGATCTTCAGAATCCTCCTAAGAAAATTCAAATGGAAGTGATTCAGTTTCCTGGCATGGCACAGCTATACTGTCCAGGTTTCACAAATGAGGTCAGCCCAATGACTCTGTAGACCTTCAGTTTGGTAGGCAGCCTAATACCTTTTATCTCCCACACTTTTCTTCAGAGCCTCCCAAACACTGAGCTAGCTCTGGCAATGTGTGCGTCAACCTCATCCTCTGTGTGTACATCCTTGTAAACTATACTGCCAAGGTAAATGAACATATCCACAGCATTCAATATTCCTCTATTTGCTATAACCAATGGTTCCATGTATAGATGGTACAGTGCTGACTGTTGGAAAACCTCTGTTTTCTTGGTGTTAATTGTTAGGTCAAAAATAGCACAAGCGGCAGAGAATTGATCCCTACTTTGTTGTATCTCTGCCTAAGAGGCTGCATTGAGTGCACAATCATCTGCAAACAAAAAGTCACATACCAACTCTCCTACCACTTTAGTCTTGGCTTGCCGCTTTTTCCAAGTTAAACAATTTTACCCTTAGTGTGGTAGCTAACCTTATGCTGTTTTAATTGTTGTTGAAGGCATTTGACAACAGCGCTGAAAATATCAAGCTAAAAAACACGGGAGCAAGCACACAGCACTGCTTTACTCCATTGGTGCCTGGGAAAGTGTGAGAGCATCATCCATTACTCAGAACCCAGGCAAGAATGACACTTTGAGCAACCAAATGTTACCAAGATTTTCCACAAGTCCTCATGACTGACAGTATCAAAGGCCTTAACCAGATCAATAAACATTGTGTACAGACTTCTGTTCTTCTGACATTTCTCCTGGAGTTGTAGGGCAGCAAACACCACATCAACCATTCCTTGGCCCTTTCTGAAGCCATGCTGGCTCTCGGGTAGGTGACCATCTTCCAGGTGAAGGATCAGCTAACTGAGGAGGACTCTGGAAAGAATCTTGCCAGCAATGACTAAGAGACTGTGATTGTCACAGGACAGCTTATTTACTTTTCCAACCTATTTCCTGATTTTTGCCTCAAGTTTAAAGAGGTCAGGTGTTGGTTAGAGATAAACACAAATTTAAATTACAGTAGAAAGTCAAACCTTTCTCCAAATGTTAGTAATTTCTCAACTGGGGGCTCTAAACTATTGTGATTATATTAATAACTTTCCCCCTGATATAAACTCAGTAAAACAGAGAAAAGGACCACTTAGACTTGAGGATTATCTTGTCCCTAAGTTAAAAATCAAGCTAATTGTAAGAACGTATGATTGATTAAAGTACCAGAGAGACAGATAACAGGGAGGAAATCATGGGGAACAGAGTGGGAAAAATCACATCCTAAACCAATCCCCAGATGGGAGATAGGAACAGCCTGGGAAGGATCATTTCTGCTCCTATCAAGGATGGAGGAGGAAACAGAAAGAATTGAGTACCAGCCAGCCAACTCTATCCTCCATAGCAACATCTACCTTGTTAAGCTTACAGTGAAATTCCCTCCCCCCCCTCCTCCTGTTTGCTGTTCTTTTTCATGTTTCTTAAAATAGTTTAGCTAAGTGGTAGAGCTAGAAAGGCTCTATCCCCCAGCCAAGGATTTCAGAAATGGTTTCCTTATTCTTTGTTAATTAAAAAAAAAACCAATCTTCAGCTTCTTGTACTACTCCAAATGTAAGGCAGTGGAAGAGTTAGCCTCCTTTGTTATAACTCAGTTATTTTCCATTGCCATTTGCATTTTTCCCAGGCAGATCAGAGGCCTACAGATAATTATTCCTGGACAAGTGGACACCTTCTGCAAATTTAGCAGGGTTAACTGATTTGGGGGTTATATTCAAATGTTTTGTTTTACAGAGGTCTGGAGGTTTCTGAGAGCTCTTCAGATATAACTCTAGCTTATAGGATCATAGATTTAGAGCTGGAAATTGTTGTTCAGTTGTTTCAGTTGAATTAGACTTCTTCATGACCCCATTTGGGGTCTTCTTGGCAAAGATACTAGAGTGGTTTGCCATTTCCTTCTCCAGATCATTTTTATAGAGGAGGAAAATGAGGCAAACAGAATTAAGTGACTTGCCCAGGGTCACACAGTTGGTGAATTTGAACTCAGGAAAATAAGTCTTCCTGATTCCAAGCCTAGTGCTCTACCCATTGTGCCACCTAGCTGCCCAGAGCTGGAAGGGACTGCTGTAAAAATTATCTAGTTTTTTCTTACCTCATTTGGCAGATGAGGAAAATGAGGCCCAGAGAGGTTAATTGAGCTGGTCCTAGGGAACACTGGGAGAGAGAAGAAGAACTGGGATTGGAAGCCAATCTTATGTTCTCTCCACTACATTCTTTCTCTGGGCCTAGCCAGAAGGGGAATGTATAATTAGGGAATGTATTGATTAGGGAACCCTCCTGCAGATTAGAATCCCATGAGTAATTAAATCCCAAATAGGCTGATTAATTGATCTTCAGTTAATCCTCTTGAACATTTAGAGGATTTAGCTGCAGTGTATAATTTACATAAATGCAGTATTTCATGGAGTTTTGGGAGCTGTGATAATTGTCTCCATTAACCTTGCAGAATCAATAGGTAGTCAATCTCATGGCCATTAGGCCTCATTCAAAAGCTTCATTCTGGGAGTTCTGGATTTCACGTTTAGGAATCCCTCAGCTTCCAGGCCTCTAAGTCTTTGGAGGAAACTGCTTCAGCTATTTCTATGCTCTCTGAAGATACCATCCCTGCTGGCTGCCGTCTATGTCAGTGATTTCTTTTAACACAGGACAACTTCCCTTAGAATCTCTTCTCTTCTTACAGTTTCTTTCTTATTAAGAGATGCTTCTTTCCTCTGCTCCCAGGAAACTGTAACCCTGGTAACTGAGAAGAAAATTCTGATAGGGTAGCCCAGAGAGGAGAAACCATTAGGCTGAATCCAGAGCCCCACTTTCCATAGACCTGAGTTCACTGACCGGATGGGTAATAGAAGATTATGATGTCTGGCCAAAATGGAGGTAGTCATGGCAATCTGGCTGCCAGAAATGGGGGCCTAGAGTAGAACTACAGGGACCATTTGCTGGCCAGTCACTGGATAGGATTATTAGCAGCCTGTGTGGATTACAGGAATTGGCTTTTTTTTTTTCCTAGCTGCTCTCTGTCCTTCCCCCATCCCAGCAAGGAATGCTCTGGGGCCCAGGGAGGGGAAAGATGGAACGGGCAGACCAGCATAGGAAACACCAAACTTCTGACTCACTCAGTGTCTTCAGACTCAGCAGAGGCCCAGAGGAAAGGGGAGCCTCAGCAAAGAGGAGCTCCCAAACATAGACTTCACAGAGAAGGTAAAAGTGACTTTGCATGTCAATACACAGTTAAACATGCACACCTGCAGTTAAAATGGAAACAAGCCAATTTTCTTCCCAAGCACTGTTGTAAAAATTGTCTGGGACGTTGGAAATTGTAGGATTTAGAACTGAAAGGGACCTCGGAGATCAACA
This sequence comes from Vombatus ursinus, assembly GCF_900497805.2. NCBI lineage: Eukaryota > Metazoa > Chordata > Mammalia > Diprotodontia > Vombatidae > Vombatus > Vombatus ursinus. Next base: position 25,740,745 of record NW_020954548.1, read on the forward strand.
CTTTCCAGATGAGGAAACCGGTCTGGAGAAGTGATTTTGCCCATGATTACACAGCTAGGATAGGGCAGGGCTGTCATTTGGTAGCAGGGTTCTCTTCCCTCAACTTTGATCTCTTTTCATTCTGTCCCCTTTTCTCCTGTCCCACCCCCATACCTAAAGCTAAATGTGGAACTAAAAGACCTGTCTCATATTCCATCCAAACAATAAGCACCCTTCAGCTCCTCCCTCTCCACCTTCACACTGTGGTGCCCCGAGGAGCTTTCTGCCTTTATCTTCCATGCATTCTCTAAAGTAAACAGAACTCTTTTGGGAGAGACAGCCAACATAGATAGTGGGGAAAAATGAGAAAAGCTTCACAGGAACAATAGGTATTCTTACAAATCTCAACCATTGGCCCCGAAGGCAAAAGGGACTGTCTGGCTTCATCCTAGAAATACATACAAACACTCAGCTTGTTCAGGCATGCCCACAACAGATCTGAATCCGACCCCAACATGGTTGCTGTTATCTAACTCTTTTTTTTGGTGAGGCAATTGAGGTTAAGTGATTTGTCCAGAGTCACACACCTAAGTGAGTGTTATGTGTCTGAGGTCGGATTTGAACTCAGGTCCTCCTGACTCCAGGGCCGGTACTCTTATCTACTGTGCCACCTAGCTGCCCCCCAACTCCTTTTTTGACCTAGAATTTTTATTTAGGTAAAAACAACAGTCTTCTCACCATTCCCTTATTTCAAGGGTTCTTTACCTTGTTTTGTGCCATGGATCCCTTTGTAATCTTGTGAAGTTTATGGACTCCCTCTCAGAACAATGTTCTTAAATAATTGAAGGAAATGCTAAATTTTAGTTAGACGTTAATGAAAATAAGGATATGAATTTTTTTTCCTATTGAAGTTAAAGACCTCACTGAAATTTCTCCATGGACCTCTTGGGGACGGCTAGATTTCAGGGACTCCATGAATTTGGCATCCCAACCCCCAACCCAACCAGCATTTTATATTTGCTTTTGAAAATGAGGCAGTTTGCTAAGGATATGGTGGGACATACCAGTCGGGCTGAGACTCAGGCCATGAAAAAGGAGAAAAAAATCAACTTTCCTCTCAAGTAGCTAGAATAGCATGAGCAATGATGAGGTTAGTGCAGGTTGATTGCAGGAACTGAGGATATTTGGCCTAGAGAAAAGGAGAGGGGTAGAAGTGAGGCTGGGGGGATGGGAAGATCTGATTTCTGTCTTCAACTATTTAAAGAGCATTTATATGGAAGAGGGTTTAGAATTATCCTGCTTGGTCCCAGAAGCCAGCAGGAACAATGAATGGGTCCAATTTACAGGGAAGCAAATTCAAACTTGATATAAGGAAAGGTCTTCCTGGAGCAACTAGATGGTGCAGTGGATAGAGCACCGGCCCTGAAGTCAGGAGGAGCTGAGTTCAAATATGGCCTCAAACACATGATACTCACTGGCTGTATGACCCTGGGCAAGTCATTTAACTCCAATTGCCTTGCCAAAAAAAAAAAAAGGTCCTCCCGACAATTAGAACAAATAGAATGGCTTGCATATGAGCCAGAGGATTGTGGGAGTTAGAGTTGAAAGCAAGGAATGGTGCAGCTAACTCATACTAGCTCAGTATATTCAACTGTTAAATGTTCAGTGTGAGTATTTAAACGTTGTTGTTGTTCAGTCATGACCCCATGGACCTTAGCATCCCAGGTACTTTTATCTTCCACTATCTCCCAAAGTCTGTTCAAGTTTGTGTTCATTGTTCCCATGACACTATCTATCCATCTCATCCTCTGCCATCTCCTTTTCCTTTTGCCTTCAATCTTTCCCAACACCAGGATCTTCTCCAATGAGTCACGTTTTCTAATTATGTGGCCATAGTATTTAAGCTTCAGCTTCAGTATTTGACCTTCCAGTCTGAATTAATTTCTTTAAGTACTGACTGATTTGATCTTGCTATCCAAGGGACTCTCAAAAGCTTCTCCAGAACCATAGTTTGAAAACTTTGATTCTATGGCACTCAGTTGTCCTTACAGTCTAACTGTCACAGCCATATAATGCTACTGGAAAAACCATAACTATACAGACTTTTGTCAGCCAGGTGATATATCTGCTTTTTAGTATGCTATCCAGATTTGCCATAGCTTGACTCTATTATTTTGTGGATGTGGTGGGCTTCCCATCACTGGAGGTCTTTAAGTGAAGATGATGACTTGCTGGGAATGGGTGGATGGGTGGGGATTCTTGGTTAGGCAGGGGTTAGACCTTTGAGTAACAACCTAACTCCGAGACTCATGAAAGGTTGTGGTTTTTGGAAAACACATAGACACAGAAGTGAAGAAGAAGCAGTTCAGTAGATGAAAAGAGGACAGGCTGTGAAGTCAGAGGACCTGGGGTCCAAATTCCACCTTGGATGCTTACTGTCTGAGTGATCTTGGGTGAACTTCCCTGAGCCTCAATGTCCTCATTCCTAAAATGAGGGGATTGTTCTCTAAGTTCCTTTCTGGGTAGCTCTGTAATCCAATAGCAGGGGTTCTTTAAGAACCCCTTTAATAATATATATTATACATAATATATCTAATAATGATATTATATAAATATTAGTTATTAATTAATATTAATTATTAATAATAATCTTCAATTATATATTTAATTTCCCCCCAATTGCATGTAAAAACAATTTTAAACAATTTTAAAAAAAAGTTTGAGTTCCAAATTCTCTCCTTCCCTCTCCTTCCCCCTCATTGAGAAGGCAAACAACTTGATATAGATTATACATGTGCAGTTATGCAAAACATATTTCCATATTAGTCATCTCATAAAAAAATCAACAAAACACAAACAAAAAAAACCCAAAGAAAATAAAGTAAAAAAAAAAAAGAATGCTTCAATCTGCATTCGGATTCCATCAGTTCTTTCACTGAAGACATATCATATTTTCATCATGAGTCCTTTGCAATTGTCTTGGATCGAGGTATTGGTGAGAATAGCTAAGTCATTCACAGTTCTTCATTGTACAATATTACTGTTTCTGTGTACAATGACCTCCTTGATCTGTTCATTTCACTTTGCATCAGTTCATGTAAGTCTTTCTACAGTTTTCTGAGAGCATCCCTCAGAGTTGTTTTAATTTGCATTTCTCTAATCAATAGTGATTTAGAAAATTTTATATGACTATAAATAGCTTTGATTTCTTCTTCTGAAAACTGCCTGTTCATATCCTTTGATCATTTATCAATTGGGGAATTAGTCTTAAACTGAATGTTTATGTTATTCCCTCCTTGAGCCAATTCTAATTCTAAGGATCAAGTTCTCCCCATCACTTCCCCTACCTTCTCCTCCACTGTAAAAGCTCTTTTGTGCCTCTTCTATGTGAGATAATTTACCCTATTCTACCTCTCCCTTTTCCCTTCTCCCAATACATTCCTCTTTCTCACCCCTTAATTTTTTCTTAGATACCATCCATATTCAACTCACACTCATGTCCTCTGTCTATGTATACTACTTCTAACTGCCCTAATAATGAGAAATTTCTTAGGAGTTAACAAGTATCACCTTCCCATGTAGGAATGTAGGGATCTCTTTTGATTTCTCTTTCCTGTTTAACTTTTTATGCTTCACTTGATTCTTGTATTTTAAAGTTAAATTTTCTATTCAGCTTTGGTCTTTTCATCAAGAATGTTTGAAAGTCTTCTATTTTAATGAATATCCATTTTTCCAACTGAAGAATTGTACTCAGTTTTGCTGGGTAGGTGATTCTTGGTTGTAATTCCAGCTCCTTTGCCCTCTGGAATATCATATTCCAAGCCCTCTGATCCTTTAATGTAGAAGCTGTTAAATCTTGTGTTATTCTGACTGTGGCTCCACAATATTTGAATTGTTTCTTTCTGGCTGCTTGAAGAATTTTCTCCTTGAACTATGAGATATGGAATTTGGCTTTAATATTCCTGGGAGTTCTCATTTTGGGATCTCTTTCAGGAGGTGATCATGAATTCTTTCCAGTTCTATTTTACCCTTTGGTTCTAGAATATCTGGGCAATTTTCCTTGACAATTTCTTCAAAGATGATGTCTAGGCTCTTTTTTTGATCATGGCTTTCAGGGAGTCCAATAATTTTTAAATTATCTCTTCTGGATCTGTTTTCCAGGTCTGTTGTTTTTCCAATGACACTAACCTGAGTTCTCCCAAATTCCCCTCCAAAAAACTTTTAATAATGTCTCAGAATAAATTCTAAAGTGGCACAACCCACAAAAGGATGGTGTGAAACTATTTTCTAGCCTTTTCTCTGCCATCTCGGCTCCACGCCATCAGTAGAGCAGGGGTTCTTAAATAGGGATACACAGACCCCCAAGAGATTCATGAATAGGTTTCAGGAGGTCTTTTAACATTTGGATAGAGAAAAAATTATACTGTTATTTTCATTAACCTCTTACTGAAATTTAGCTTTTATTTAAAATTATCATTCTAATGAAGGGTCATAGACTTCACCATATTGCCAGAGGTGTCTATGACTCAAAAAAGGTTAAGAACTTCTATCCTAATTTAATACTGAGACTTTGAACCTTCTAATTTTCTCCCATGAAACTCGGTATCTTTTACTGATCAAATCTCCAAGTTAGAATAAAAACTAATCCTATGATTTTGTGGGTACAGAGAAATTCAAAGTGTTAAAAGGAAAATTCTTTGTGCTTCCACTGTGATTAACAAGGCAAAACTCAGGAAAATAAAATTTAAAAGAGTTTATTAAAAATACATCAAGGTAGAAGTACACTGATGGACTGATCACTCAAGATCAGCACAGGATTCAAAATGAATGCCTCTTTTATTGATGCCTTTCGTAATAAGTTTAAGACAATTCTGAAAGACCCATGTCAGCAAAAGGGGATAGGCCATTGGCTTTCAGTTCCTCTCCAGCATCATCAAGGAAATGAGATTAGAAATAAGGGGATGGGCTGCTACCTGGCTAACAGTTAAGAGATGAATTGCTACATGCTGGATAGCAGGAAATACAAAAGCCAAGTGTTGGATCAAAGTACATGCTGCAGACTGAATGATGGCTCTTGAAACAGAGACTTCCTCAACAGACTGATTAACACTTCTCAGAAAATAAGCCAGACTGGAGACAATGGGACAATGGAGACATTTCAATAAAGGTAATAAAGCTTCCTCTACCAGTCAACACCAGTGAAGGTCAATGCATATTCTACAACTTATAGTCAAAAATTTGCTTGGGGCTTTGAGAGGCCAAGTGATTTGCCAGGATCACAGAACCAATATACGTTGGGAGGGGAAAGGAGGACTTGAATCTAGGTTCTCCCTATGTTGAGAACAGCTCTCTATCCACTATATCATGCTGCCTGTCAGAATTAGGAAAGGACCAAATAAATGGCGAGGTAGCTAAGTGGCTCAGTGGATAGAGCACTGGGCCTGGAACCAGGAAGATCTCAGTTCAAATTCAGCTTCAGACACTTAGTAGCTGTGTGACCCTGACCAAGTCACTTAACCTCTGTTTGCCTTAATCTGCTCGAGAAGGAAATGGCAAACCACTGCAGTATCTTTGCCAAGAAAACCCCATGGACAGCATTGGTATATGATGGTCCACTGAGTCACAAAGAGTCACACAGTACTGAACAAGAACAAAATAAATGGTAGGGCTATGTCTACACTCTTACTGCAAAAAAGCAGCTACTGAAACACAGAAGGGTTTAAGTGACTCTTATTGTTCAGTCATTTTTCAGTCGTGTCCTAGAGTGGTTTGCTATTTCCTTCTCCAGCTCATTTTACAGATGAGGAAACTGAGGCAAACAAGGTTAAGTGACTTGTCCAGGGTCACACAGCCAGTAAGTATCTGAGGCTCGATTTGAACTCAGGAGGAGAAGTCTTCCTGACTCTAGGCCCAGTGCTTTATCCACTATGTCACCTCACTGCCAGCATATGGAACATCCAGAATAGAATTGCACACAACAATAATTAGCATTTATATATATGATATAGCTTTTATATTATATAGCATTATATTATGTATTATATTATATATAGCAATATTATATATTATATAGCATTTATATATATTATATAGCTTTAAGGTTTGAATGTACTTTACATATATTATCTTATTTGATCTCCACAAGAATCCTGTGAGGTAGGTGCCTTTTTTGTTCCCATTGAGAGAGGTCACACAGCTAGAGGGTATCTGAGATAGGATTTGAACTCAGGCCTTGTCGTCTTCAAGTCTAGCACCATTTCCACTACTCCACCTAGATCTGATATAGGGATCACCCACGTGTATTTATGTGCGTGTATATATCTACACACATATATGTCACAAAGTATCACATATTGGAGCTTCATACAAAGCGTACCAGACTATATAGATACTACATCAGTGGGCACTTTCTGGAGCATTACTCCCAGGAATATCATATGCTAGTCTTTGGTCTAATCACTGGCTGGTTAGTCCAAGCATTTCTGCAATGACCTGCTGTCATACATATTAGCATTCTACACCCACTGTGGGTCAGTGGGTATCCTCAGGCCCACTTATTAGCACACTTCTGCAATACTTAAGAAAGTAAATATATATTCTTCTTCATCCAGATGGCAATTAAGCTCTTCCCCATGTGGGTCAACATTTGGCATCAACTGTCCATTTGCAACTCACAGATTGGCTCTTGTAGATCTCTTCCTCAACTTTTTATTGCTTCGTTCCTCCTGTTCACCAGGAGTCCAATTAACTCCCCTATGGGCAATATGGTGGCTGTTGTATATCATATTTGTAAGTTTCTACTCATTCTCTGGGGTTCTGTTGTAGACTTGCAGATCACCCAGTCTTTCAAATACTTAGTATAGGGTGACTTCCCACTGGTCTACTATCTTGTGTTTTCTTTGAACACTAGGATTTTATATCGGAATTCTTTCCTCTAACTGGAGTTTGAACTCTAGCATTACTTTTTATCACTTTCTCCTCCTGAATCATCTCTCCTCCCCTAGTTCTCTTCCTATCTGTCAAACCAATCTTTTTCATTCTTAAATGCTGGTTCTTCATCTAAGTTACACCCACCAATCCAGAGTGACCCCCAAGGCTCTGTCCTGGGATCTCTGCTCTTTTCATTCTATACTATTTTACTTGGTGATCTAATCTGTTTCCATGGATTTGATTATTATTCTTTGTAGACAATTCTACAGATCTATGTATCCAGCCCTAACTTCTCTCCTGAGCTGCCATGCATTATTAATCACCTTTTGGATATATTAAACTGACTGTCTCAGAGGCATCTCAAACTCAGCATATGAAAAACAATATCTCGTTATCTTCCCTACCCTGAACCCCTCCAAGCTCCTATCTTCCAAACTTCCTTATTACTATTTCTTAAACTTTTTTCAATCAACAAAAATCTACCTTTGTTCCCTCCCACCTACCCTCAGTTAAATGACCCAGTGGAATCAGGAATTCCTAGATTCAAATCCAGCCTTAGACATTCCTAGCTGTGTCACCCTTGACTAGTCACTTAACCTCTATCTGCCTCAGTTCCCCCAACTATAAAATGGTGATAATAAAAGCACCTACCTCACAGAATTGTTGTGAGGATCAGATAAGATAATATTTATAAGCACTTAGCACATAGTTGGCACTTAATAAATTCTCTGAAACTATCCCCTTCATCACTTCTTAAAGCTTAGTATTATTCCATCACATTCACATAACATTCCTTGTTCAGCCATTCCCCAGTTGTTGGGTATGCCCATAGTTTCAAATTCTTTGCCATCACAAAAAAAAAGAGCTTCTATAAATATTTTTTGTAAGTGCTTAGAGGGTTTTTCCCCCTGGCTTAGGATTAATCTCTCCATTAATCTACCCTCCCTCTTATTCTCCCCTCTCTCTTTCCCTCTTTCTCTCCTATTTTCTTGTTTAATGAAATGTATTTCTGTACCCAACTTTGTGTGTTTATATTTTCCCTCCTTTGATCAGTTCAAATGATAGTGAAGTATATCACCCCTGCCCCCTCCACTTCCTCTTTGATAATATAAGAAAGTAAATATATAGTAATATATATAGTAAATATAAGACTTCTTGCATGAAATAATTTTGCTTTACCTTCCTCTTCCTTTTATACCTTAGTGTATTCCTCTTCTTTTTATTTCCCCTTCCTCTTTTAAGATTATGAAGACATAACAGAACCACTACTATGACCTCTAACTAATTAGATTCCATTTATGATTCCATTTTCCATTCATGGTAATAGGATTTAGAGGGAACACATATGTCATCACCCTATATAAGAATGTAAACACTTTATCCTTGTTTAGTCCTTTATGGTTGTTTGTCTATGTTTATGTTTTTATGTTTCTCTTGACTCCTATGTTTGCACTTCAAAGTTTCTTTGCAGCACTGATCTTTCAATTAGGAATGTTTAGAATTCATCTATTTTTATCAAAAGTTCATTTTTTTTTCCTATAGGATTATACTCATTTTTGCTGGGTAAGTTTTTCTTGGCTATAAGCCTATATATATCCTTTGCTTTCTGGAATATCAAATTCCAAGTTCTCTGTTTCTTCAGAGAGTTGTGACTACTAAATCCTGTGTGATTTAATACTCCTGCTATGGATTCTCAATGCTTGAATTTTTTTTTTCTTTCTGGCTATTTTCAGTAGTTTTTTTTTGACCTAAAAGTTTTGGAATTTGGCTATAATATTCCTGACAATTTTCATTTTGGGAGGTGACCAGTTGACTCTATTTCCATTTGCTAGTTTTAAGAGATCTAAATAGTTTTAAGATTTCTTGAAATATAATATGTAGGCTCTTGTTTTGGTCATGACTTTTTGGCAGTCAAATGATTCTTAATTTATCTCTCCTTGATCTGTTTTCCAGGTTAGAGTTTTTGTTTTGTTTTGCTTTTTGTTTTTGCTATGAGATACCTTGCATTTTCCTCTAATTTTTTTTCAGTTGCTTGATTTTGTTTTAATAGATATTGTTTCATGAAGTCATTAGCTTCCATTTGGTCCACTCTAATTTTCAGAAAGTTTGTTGCTCAGGCAAGGTTTTGTACCTCTTGTGCTAATTCCAATTCTTTCTTCCCTAGCTCTCATTTCTTTTCTAATTTTTTCCTCTAGTACCCTCATTTTATTTCTTAAAAAATAAATTCTTGGGGCAGCTAGGTGGTGCAGTGGATAGAGCACCAACCCTGGAGTCTGGAGCACCTGAGTTCAAATCTAGCCTCATTGGCTGTGTGACTCTGGGCAAGTCACTTAACCCCAATTGCTTCACAAAATAAATAAATAAACTCTTAAAAAAACAACTCACTTAATTTTTTCTAGGAGTTCTAGGTGAACTTATACCCAATCTATGGTGGGGTGTTTTTTGAGGCTTTGCTTGTAGATATTTTGGGGTCTTTCTCTTCTCCTGGGTTTGTATCTTGAGCATCACTGTCACCAGAATAGCTTTTATGGTCAGATTGTTCTTTTGTTTGATAATTCTTCTAGCTTACTTAACTTCATACTTCATGTTAGGGCTGAGCTCTACACGTCTGAAGGAAAGATCTGGGCTGGTCCTGATGCTTTCATGGGGTATTGAATGTTGTGCTATTCCAGGATCTCAAAGACAGCTTGTGCTGGGGACTTTCAAGCTTTCAATACTCCCAGAGTGGCTTGATCCAGGACAAAGTTTGATTGCTGAATCTCTGCTCTTAGATCCACAAGTTCCTGACCTTGGTTTGGGTTTGAGCAACATACATTTGAGCTTGCCCCCATTTGGAGTTCCAGTAGATCACTGCTGGTTTCAGTCACTATCACACAGCTTGAAAGCTCTGATTCCAAATTACAGACTACTCTGCTAGTCTCCCTATGCTGACCTGGACTGGCAAAATTACTCATTGAGATTTCTATTCTTCGATTTCCCCAGAAATCTGGTTTGATACATTTTCTAGATGTTTGAAGGATTTTGGTGGGATGAGGAGATCAAGGAGGAGTTTACCATACTTCTTCCTACTACTCCACCATCTTGGCTCTGCCTTCCTTCCCTATTACTGATGAGGGCACCTTGATCTTCATAGTCAGTCACCCAGGTTTACAACCTTGGTGCAATCCTATATTCTCCACTCTTATTCATCTCACATATCCAATTTGTTGCCAAATCTTGTGGTTTTTTTTCTACCTTCACAACATTCTTACATACACCCTATGTACTCTATCCAAAGTTCAGGCCCTCATCACATCTCACCTCGACTATTGCAATAGCCTTTTGTTTGGACTCCCTGCCTCCAGTTTCTTCCCACTTCAATCCATCCTGCACTCAGCTGCTAAGATGGTTTTTCAAAAACTTAGTCTGGCTATCTCACCTCCTGTGAAAGTAGCTTTAGTGGCTGGCCCCCTATTCTCCAGGATTAAATAAAATCTCCCTTATATTTACCTCTTAGTTTTTCTTACTCCTTCAAGACTCAGCTCAAGTCCCACTTTCCACAGGAAGCTTTTAGCAGTCCCACCACATAGCCCAGCCGCTAGCGTCTTCTGCTCTGATTATCTTCCATAAATTTGTATGTATATTGCATGTACCTAGTTATTTATAAGAATGTAAGCTTCTTGAAAGCAGGGACTGGTTTTTGCCTTTCTTTGTACTTCTAACATTTATCACAGTGCCTAATACAAAATAAATTCTTGGGGTAGCTGGATGGTTTAGTAAATAGAGCACTGGCCTGAAGTCAGGAAGACCTGAGTTCAAATCTAGCTGCGTGACTCTGGGCAAGTCATTTAATCTCTGTTTGCCTCAGCTTCCTGATCAGTAAAATGGAGATAATAATAGCATTAACTTCTTTTTTTAAAAAATTATTTTTATTTCATTAAAGATTTCCTACATGTAACAATTTTTTAAACAATAATTTTTTTAAAACTTTGAGTTCCCAGTTCTCTCCCTCCTTCTCACCTGTCCCTCCTCCTTGAGAAGGCAAGCAATTTGATTTTGATTACACATGAATGGCACCTAACTTCAGGATGAGGATCAAAATAGATAATGATTGTAAAGTATTCAACACAGTGCCTAGCATATAGTAAGCATTATATAAATATTAGCTATTATTATTTAATTATGCTTATTGACTGACCAATGTATCATTTTTTCCCCCTTTGAGCTATTCCAAGCTGAAGCTACAGCTATAATGTAATCAGTCAATATGTATTCTCCTTCTGAAGCTCCCAAACATAGATCAATGGGCAGTTGTGATAGAAACAGCATTTTCTTGACTCAGCATCTGTAAGTTTCCTGCCTTTTCTGACTGCCTCGCCCTGTCCCAGTGCAATCTGATTGGCCCCAGGTTCCCTAAAGAAGCTTTCTGGACTGAGAGCATAAAAGGTTTACATGTAGTAAGTACCTCTCAGACTTCGTGGGTGCCCAAGACCATGAGAGTTACCAAAGATGTACTGACCAGATAAATTTCCAGATGGAGATAAGAAGGACTGAATCTGGAGAATCGAAGTGCCATCATATCCTCACTATATATCCTTGCTATGACTGGACAGAATAAACCTTCTTTATTCAATAACTCCCAAATGTCTCATTTCATTCCAATAGGGAGGCTGAACTCAGAGGGCACTGGAGGGAGAGTAGAGCCTCCTACAGCTGCCATGACTCCTGCTCAAACAGAGGAAAGGCTGGGGCATTCTTCTTTGTGGCATTCCATACATTCTCTAGAAAGGTCACATACTGACTCCATCACATCCTGGGCTGAGACCTCAGGGCATTTTCCATAGCATGAAAGTTAGCACCAAATGAAATAACCTGAAAGATTTTGCCGCAGGGAGAACAAGCAAGGTTCAATTCTGGGAAAGTTGGAGTTGATCTTTTGATTCTGCCACTAAGAGTTGGCCTCAGATTCTTCATCGGCAACTAGAGGGCTGAACTAGATGATCTCAAAGATCTCTTTCACCTCTAATAAGATATAAATCTATGAATCATACTCACCCAGTCTGTTGGCAAAGGCTAGGGGCTGGAAGTAGGCAGAGCTGGGTTCTAGTTCTGGTTTTATTAATGCAGCTTGTGATCTTGAAAAATAATCAGTCTGTGCCTCAGTCTTCTCACCTGAAAACAATACCACTTAACCTCCAACTACCTCCAGAAGTTGTTTTGAGGACAAAATGAGACAATAGATATCAATGTATCAGCATCTGTTTTGAAAAAATTTTGGAAAAATTAAGAAGTACTCTCCTAGTAAAAGTTATTAACAGCACCAAGAGCACTCAGCTTACAATTTATTTTAATTAAATTGCACCTTTTACATGACTCCTTTCCACATCTGAATTTATAATCACATTTTATTCACAGTGCAATATTTTGTCTCTTTTAACAGCCAGACTCAGTAGTATAGCTACAAAGTGAGTCACCAAGCAAAGATTTCAGAAATGGCCTCCTTACTAATTAAAAAATAACTAATTGAAAAAATTCCTAGGAAGAGCTAAAGGGAGTACCACATGGCAAATTAGGATTGCCTATTTTGCTGTAACATTTGGTAATTCTCCATTTGGACTTTTCTGGTTTAGACTAGAGCCTCATAATTAAGTTGGTCTTTAGTAAATGGAAGCCTTTTGCATCTCAGAATAAATCAGTATAACCTTGCACACCGCTTTGTGGGTTTGGCTGATTTCTAGGTTTTATGAAGAGGGTTCAGGACAGAGCTTTGGGGACACTTATGGTTAGTGGTATGATCTGGGTGAAGATCCATTTAATGAGACAGAGCAGAGCTCAGACAGGTTGGGGGAGAACCAGGAGAACAAGGTCATGAAAACCTAGAGAAAGAAGAGATTATCCAGGAGGTAAAAGTGATCCGCTCTGTCAAGGCCACAGAGAAGTCAAGAAAGATGAGAACTTACAAAATCCATTAGATTTAGCATTTAAAGAGATTGCTGGTTACTTTGGAGAGAATGGTTTTAATTGAATGATGAAGTTGGAAGTAAGACTGCAGAGCATAGTGAAAGTACTAGTATAAATGACTTTTGAAGGAATTTAGTTTCAAAGAGGAGGAGAGATATAACTAGTGGATTTGGTTGACTCAAATGAGGATTTTCTAAGGAGGAGGGAGACATATATGTTTGTAGGCAACAGGGAAGGAGTCATAGATAGGGAGAGAGAGAGAGAAAGAGACAGTTAAAAAGAGTTAAGAAAGGGAAAGGAAAGAAGGAAGGAAAGAAAGAAAGAAAGAAAGAAAGAAAGAAAGAAAGAAAGAAAGAA
>NW_020954548.1:25753960-25783778 GCF_900497805.2 Vombatus ursinus
AAAGAAAGAAAGAAAGAAAGAAAGAAAGAAAGAAAGAAAGAAAGAAAAAGAAAGAAAGAGAAAGAGGTGGAGTGATCTTCCAGAATGAGGTTGGTGGGTAATAATGAAGAAGTCTAGAGCATCAGGAGCAGAAGCCCAAAGAGGAGTGAATGTCCACTAGCTAATCAAACACTTATGTTTCCATGCATTTTATTTTTTTAAATATTTTTCATTTAAGCTTATGAGTTACTTTCAAAAACAGAAGAAGCACAGACATAAAAACCATCTAATTAGAATTATTTACATTTTAAAAGAGAACATATACTTCAGCAAAAATAACAGTAATAACTTACTGTCACTGATTTCTTTTTCTGCATATATAAAAGTTCTGTTAACATGCACTTTTAACGTGGCCTTCCAGAGAGAGGTCTTAATACACACTTATTGATTTGAAAGCTCTTTTAACCCATTAATGACTTCAACAATGAGAGTTTCCAGATAGTAAGAGCAATCTAAGGGGCAGGTAGCATCTTTAGGCAGCTTCCATTGCCCAGACTAGTCCTGACAAAGATTCAAGAAATCAGCCATGAAGGTCCCAGTATATGCTTTCCCATCCCCACTTTCTTTGTGGAAAGAACATTGGGTATGGAGCCAGAAAGTCTGTATCTAAGTCCTGACTTTGCCACTAACTTTGTTACCTTGTGCATTTTATTTAATCTTTCCGATTCCTAGTTTCAGCCAAGTGCCTTGTAAACCTTTAAATACTCTATTAATAGAAGGCATTACCATTATTAGACACAAAGAGCCATGATCTTCCTCTCTTGCCACACGAGAGACACAAAAAGCAGGCCAGCTAGGGAGGGAAAACAAAAGAAGCCAGCCGTTTGCACAGCTGCAGAATACCACCATTGATTGTGAGGGGTTAATCTCTGGAGGACTTAAAATCATTGCTAGATGTTTTTTGTACAGTGCCTTTTAACTCAGGCCAGTTTGCTGTAACTGTTCCAGGTAAAAATCCTTTGGACAAAATGCTCTGGACACCCTTGCTGGGACAAAATGTTCGCTTGAGGCTTGTAACTGCTTGTCATGTGCACCCTGGCATGGCTGGTATGCTCAGTGAGGACAAGCTGAGGACCAGTGGGATGCTTAGGGGCAAGCTAGAAAGCAGTCTCCCAGCCCTGTTAGCAGAGAGTTCAGAAGCCCCAGTGTACCCTATAGGGGCAGCCAGCCTCCAAGGGAGCTGGACCCTGCATGACTAAACTGCCCTGTCTCTGAGTTCAGAGGAAAAGCTCTGCCTGGAAGGCGTTTCTAAACCCAGCAGCTGAGGCTGATCCTTACGAAACTGATCTCTACTCTGCATCTTTCGGCGTGGATTAACCCTCAGTCCTAAGGGGCAAAAGCTTTCTGTAGTCTCAGGGATACACGGAGGACTGAACCCCATTACTGCTTTAACCAAGAATCCCAAAAGGACAGTGCTATATATAGTGAAATGCAATGGCCACAGCTAAAGCATTCTCACACATTGCATTTTCATGATTCAATGGGATGTAGAATAGTAGAATGTCTGGACTCGTGTCAGGAGATCTGGGCTCAATTATCAGCTCTGATACTTACTAAAGGGGTGACCATGGGCAAACCACTCATCTATGAAATGAGAGGGTAATAATTGCATGATCTACCACATACGGTTGTTGTAAAGCGCTTTTCAAATTTTAAAGCACTATAAAAATGTGATTATTATTTTTATTATCATTCATTGAGCATACAGTGCCTTTGAGCAAAGCCCTGCGTAGTCTCAGTGATGAACCAGACCTTGACTGAAAGGCACTGCAACAAGGCAATCACTGCTGGTGAGTGGCTGGGACCGTTAAAAACTAGACTAAGAAGGGTAATAATACAGGACATCCAAATACTGGCACAGACAGAAGAAAGTAGCAGCCGTCTACCTCTGTCATTTGTCCTTTGGTGCCCTGCTGTTCTCAGGCCAGGCAGCGTTTGCCAGAATTGCCCTTAGTGAATCCAACCATCCCCATAAAAAAGACAGGAGAGGAAGAGGGGAAAGATGAGATACACATAAAATGACCCGCCCCCAACTTACTCAGGAGACTGTTCACTTTAATCTATTAGATCACAGATTTAAGAGCTGGAATGAGATGAGAGAAAAATCTAGACCAGGGGTCCTTAACCTTTTTTTTGTGTCATGGACTCTTTCGGTGGTCTCATGAAGCCTATGGACCCCCTTCTCAGGATGTTTTAAAATGCATAATACAGTGCTTAGAAAGGAAACCAATTATATTGATATATTTACAAAAAATATTGCAAAAAATAAGTTCCTACACTCCCAGGTTTAAGAATCCCTCTTATTTTAGAGATGAGGAAACAGAACCAAAAATGAAAGTGATTTCCTCATGAGATTGTAACAGTTCATCTCACATTTATACACTCACTTAGGTTTTCCTCAGAACAACCACATGAGGTGGGTAAAATATAAGTGTTATCACTATCTTATCAATGAGGAAAGTGAAGTTGAGAGGTTGAAAAATCTGCCAAAGGTCACATAGACCTAACACCACACTGCTTCCCCCAGCCCAATTATTGTCTTTGTGGACATGGGCTGTTTTAAACACATGGAAAGCACACAGCCAAACCAGGCATGAGTTACCGGCAAACTAGTAACTGCAGTTCAGCTCATACTTAGATCCTCTAAATAACCAGTTCCCCTTCCAACAACAGTGGCAAACCAGCAGACATAGAGTTAACCAGGTATGAGGCAAGGAGGAAGAAACACAAAGCAGGCAGGGATAGATGCAGAATTAATTCTTTGCCTCCTTAACAAAGCCCTAACTGATGGGAAGATGAGGAAGAGGAAGGGAGATGGTCAGATATAGGCAAATAGATGTTCATATTCAGGAACGTACAATGGGAAAGAAAAATAATCCTGTTTGCTTAACAACGTAGCCCTAGAATTGTTGAGTATTGACTTTGGTTTGGTTCCTGTTAGGAAACAGGTGTGGAAACCCACTTACATTTTAACATACTCCATGATGTTGACAGACTTCATTAAAGGTCTTAACAATGGGTTCCTACACATATAATCCTTATCAAATTGCTTACTGTCTCAGGGAGGTGAGAGGGAAGAGAGGGAGGGATAAAATTTGGGATTCAAAACTTTAAACAATGTTAAAAAATTGTTCTTACCTGTAATTGGGAGAGAAATATTATTTTTTAAAATGTAATGGTATGTTAAAAAAACAACAACAAAAAACATGGATGCCTAACTGGTGAAATTGATTATTCTTCCCTGTTCAGATATTACTGGGCATGACATAATTATGAGGTATAACCCCTCTAAAGGAAAATCTCTTCTTTGTGAATGCTCATCATTGCTTTGGGAGAACTCTCTAGCTGTCTGGTTGTTCTAGTCACAGCTGTCCCTTGGGTGATCCTGGGGAACAGCAGCACTGACCTTTCCTTCCTTCCCTGTTTTCTCATCCATTCCATGAAGGTTGGCCATACCAATTTCATACTGCAGAGGGCCGCCTTACGTCAAGGGGAGATAGATAACCGTCTTTTGCCTACCCTTTCGAACCTCTCTGACAGAAGATGCTATCAGAGAGGGGGTTGTATTTCTTAGGTCAAAATCCATTTGGAGCCCAGGAGTGGGCTAGTTGCAACTAGTGTCATTGAGGCAATTCTTGGGGATTTCCCCGACCTACCTTCCTCCCCATCTCCTCACTATTTCCCACAGCACAGGTCAAATTGTGAAGCAAATGAAATTTGCTTTAGTGCCTCCGCTCTCCCACCTCCGTTATTTCCCCTTTGCCCTAACTGCAGATATTGATCTCATAAACTAATTTACATGAAAGTATCAAGGGCTAGGGAACAACTTAAAAAAGAGTCCAACCTCCTCATTTCATAGAGGTTGGGACATGCTTATGGTCACACAGCTAGTGACAGAGCTAAGATAACCCAGGTCGTCTCACTATACCAATTCCCAGGCAAAGGGCAGGTGACTCCAAATGGCTCACCCAACTCTTATATTTGGATACCTTGGATTATTTTAGAGGAAAAATAAAGTCAAGAGGCTGGCGACTGCTTAGGACAACTTTAGTTCCATGACTGTGGAAATACAGGATCCTTCTTTAGACTAGCTTTCCAAACTAGCCCATCACACTGCAATATCCTGGATTTTCTCCCTCCCTTTTGTCCTGTTGCAAGGAGTTTCGTTGAAGGGGAAGTATAGATTGCTGATGTTCGTACATATATTATGTGGAAGTTGTGTTAGAGAAGGCTAGAACTTTTTTTCTTGATTGTAGGGGTGGGGAGAAGTGGCAACAGACAAACCTCTGTCTCTAGAAAATTCACAGGTATGTTACATGCTGGGAAAAGTTGAGAAGCTGCGTTCTCTCATCATCAATATCCATTTTCATCCTCCTGTTGCTACTGCTGAAACTGAGCCTTCTTTGTGTGCCCTGAGGAAAAGGGAGGGCCAACCACGAAGAATGCAAGGCATTCAGAATCAGGGGCTGAGGGCTTTCCCCAGACTGCCCAGGGTGGCTGCTGAAAAATCCAGTAGGTAAATAGGATAAAGGGGTGTGTGTGCATGATTGAGGGGAAACCCTTTTACCCTGAAAAGAAAAATCAAGACTGCAAATAGAAAGGGGGGGGGAAAGCTCTTAAAATCATTCATTTTAGAGCTGTCCTCTTCTTTTTAGCATCACAAACATGATTTACTGGGGTTAGATAATGTTCTGTGACTGGTTCACCCTTTGCAGCCTATAGAAAGATGATGATAGAAAGAGGTGGTAGAACTGTAACTCGGAATGAATGCACCATGTGCTATCAGTGTTAACAATGACTTCTTGTGCTTAACTCTTTCTTTGTTCCAAGGGAGGGTATTGTGAAAAGGGGGATAGTAGTGACAAGTAACAATGCTGTTATTAAAAAAAAAAGAAAAAACACAAATCATCAATGAAACATTTTTTTAAAAGAAAGGGATCATGACCTATAAGCTCTTCTCCTTGGCCAGATCCTTATCAGGCCAATGAATAGAAATGGGGTAACTGAGTGGTCCTCATGATTGAGTACAGAGATAATGATGGATACTCTGGGAAAGGTGCTTCTGAACTTTTTTTCAATCCGGCCTAACAGGAAAACCAAACTTGTGGTTCAAAGAACTATATGTAAACCTAGATCCTGAAGAATGTAAAGTAGTTCAAGGCGCCGCCATCTATGTACTTGTGGTACCTCCCACAGGATGTGATCTGGGCCTTCATGGCTCTCCTCACCAATGCGGTGGAGTTGGCTCACCAGAGATACAGAATCCCAGGGTGGGAAGGGACCTCAAGAGGTCAAAGGATCATAATTTGAAAGCTGGATCCCATGGCCATCTAGTCCAACCCCTTTATTTTAATGATGGAACTAAGGCTCTAGTCAGTGAAATGACTTGCTCAGGGTCATATAGAGAGTAAATATCTGGTGGGATCTGAACCCAGGTCCCGACTCCAAAACACCAAGGCTCTAATCCAAACCAAACCTAAGCAGCAAACTGCTCTGGAACACCTCCAGAGCTCTCAAAAAGGTTCTGAACTTCAAACAGGGAATGGGCTGCCCTGGGAAAGTAGGAGTGGGGGTGGGGTGTGTGTGCTTTTCACTGCTGGTCTTCACACAGAAGCTAAATGTCCTCTTGTGGGGTAGGTTGCTAGAAAGATTCTCATTCAGGTATTCATGGGATGGACCAGATGACTAGGTTTCCTCCAACTGTGGGATTCTGTGCAGTAAAGGTCATCCAGTCTCTGCCTCAAGATTCTCCCTGAGCAGGACAAGATGGAGTGCAGGGATCTGGGCCCGAGATAGTGGCCCATGCAGTGGGAGATCAGTATGAAAGTCTGTAACTTAGGGTTCCAAAACGGTCTTGCTGAAAGAGATGCTTACCCACCATCTTAGCCCCAAATAGGGACTAGGACGCCCACCTGGCTAGAAATCCCCAGGCTGAGGCAATAGGGCAGCCTCCCAACAAACTTACTTCACATACTCTCCCATGTTTCTGAGAGAATCTCTTACGTTGCGCAAACTTGGATGCGGTGCTTACCCCTAGGAGGGGGAATCGGGTGGGTAACTACATTATTCAAATGTCTTTTATTTTTAATGTCTTATAAAAAAGAAAAAAAGGGGGAAGAAAAAGTCTTTAGTGCATGTGACTGTCTTGTCCTAAATGGATATATGGTAGCCTTCAGGAGTCTTCACTCTTCAGTCTGGTCTGGTCTGAGTTGAAACTGGAAGTGATGTTACTTGATGGTCTTGCTGAGGTTTGAGAAGCCAACTCCCACACATGTCATCAGTACTTTCTCCCCTCCCTTGAGTTCTTCACCACATGGCTTAGTTTCAATTTTGAACATGATTTGGAAGAAACTCTTCAAATGTCGCAAAAATTCTATTCTAAAAAAGGAAGGGGGAGCAAAATGAATTTTTTAAAGGATTCTCTTAACCCTCCCACCCCAGTTTTGATTCTTTAAAAAGGAGACACACAGCCCACCACCCTCCCCTAGGCACGCTCTTTTCTGAACCTTTGTGTGTGTGTGTGTGTGTGTGTGTGTGTTTGTTAAAAGTTTCAATCCCATTCCCTGGTGGCAAAAAGATAGCCAAAATGTTAATAGCAAGAAGGAAGGGAGAAAAAGGTGGAGCTCAATAAGCCGTCACCTTTGAAAAACTGGTTCCATTTAGAACATCAAGAGCTGACCAGTAAAATCTTAATGTAACGCAGGTGAACCAAAGTGAAGGAGAGCAGGTATAAATAGGCATGAGAGGTTGGGGAAAGGCATCACTGAGCATATTTAGGACCAGAAAAGGAGATGGTTATCTATGTGTTATCCACAGCTAGAGTGGATAACACATAGATAACCCAGGTGCCACATCGGTATCCACAAAACATTTACAAGAACCAGTGGAAAGCATCCAGGGCATTAGGGAGGTTTTTTTTTTCTTTTTTCTTTTTTGGTGAACAGCAAGCTCTTAATCAATCAACAAACATTTATTAAGTGCTTACTATATGCCAGGCATTGTATTAAGCTCTAACAACAGAGAGAGGACAAAGCAATTACTTCCCTCAGGGAGCTCACATTCTAATGGGGGAGACGCTATGCAAGCAATGATGTACAAACAAGACACAGACAGGATAAATGGGGTGGGGGGGGTAAGCCCAGAGGGAAAGTACTAATATTAAGAGGGAAATAGGAAAAGATTCTTGCAGAAGGTGGGAGTTGCTGGGACTTGAAGTCAAGGAAGCTAGGAGGTGGGGACAAGGAGGGAGAGAGCACTAGGCAGGGAGGACTGCCACCGAAAATGTGGAGAACTGTGAGGTGAGGAACGGCAAGGAGGCACTGGATCAAAGAACATGTGGAATTGTAAGAAGGCTAGAAAAGTGGAAGGGGCCAAGTTATGAAGGGCTTTGAAAGCCAGACAAAGGATTTTACGTTTGATCTCAGAGGTAATAGGGAGCTATGGGAGTTTACTGAACGGCAGAGGGAAAGGTGGTTGCATAGTTAGCCCTGTGCTTCAGGAAACATCACTTTGATGGAGCAGGAAGAGACCTGAAGCAGGGAGGCCCATCAACAGACTATATGCAATAGTCCAGGCACAAAGCACAAAGTAGTGGCAACGTTAGAGGAGAGAAGGGAATTTATATGAAGGATAGCAATGATTGTGGACTGACCAATGTGTGCATGGACACGTTGCAACACTGTCACCCCAGCCATCCCAATGTCTCATCCTTCTGGGTCCTTCTCACCATTATCCTAGCTCATGACCTTTTAACTAGGGCCATAAAAATGTCTGTTCCACCCCCATCCCCACCACCTAACCCCCAAACATACTTGTGGGCAAAACCTCTAGCTGATGGGCTAGCTCTGTGCAAAGAGACAGGCTCATCTTACCCACTCATCTGTATTCTTAGGAGAAAACAACATGTTCTCTCTCTCCCCTCTTCCCCTACTGCTAAAGAAGCGATTTCCAAGGGCACAGCTGGAGTACAAACAGCT
The DNA here is from genome assembly GCF_900497805.2 of Vombatus ursinus. Classification (NCBI taxonomy): domain Eukaryota; kingdom Metazoa; phylum Chordata; class Mammalia; order Diprotodontia; family Vombatidae; genus Vombatus; species Vombatus ursinus. The sequence continues at coordinate 25,761,976 of NW_020954548.1, forward strand.
TGCTGACTGTGCTCCCTGCTCCCCCGATCCTCACCCAACCAGACTATTTAAATCTGATTGTGCTACAGTGTGTGCTCTCCTCCGAATTTTCAACCGGCCTTGAACACACCCCTTCTCTCGTTTAAGAGAGGGGGTGTGTGTGTGTGTGTTTGGGGGAGAGGGAGGCACCAGGGATCTGCAGCCGCCTTCTTCTTCTCCTGGAGAGGGACAGGAGAAACACACGCTCCAGTGTCTATGCCTGGGTAGCCGTCGCTTTTGGAAAAGCGATGAACCTCCACCAACAAGATGCGGGTTGAAAGAAAACCTGTCCCACTTGGACGGGATGTTCTCCCAAACCCCTCAGCTAGCCTGAGGTAGAACTGTACTGAAACCTTAACTAAGGCACGTTTCACAGAACGCCTTTCTCTGCTCCCCGAAGCCTGGAGTCTGTCTCCCTTCTGCCTGGATATGAAAGAGTTAAAAGACTGTTCATTTTAAATGAAAGGAGAGAAAATACACACATACACACACACCTATCCTATCTGCCTCCCCAAGAAAAAGAAAACCACGAGGTGAATATAACTCACTCTGCTCACATATTAAAAGGAGGGCAGGGGGAGGGGGTGGGGAAGAAGCATAAAATTAAAGCATTGTTGGTTGGTGTTTCTATGTTTACTTGCCAGAGATCTACCCACAGTGGGGCTGAGCCTCCGGGAAGATAGGGCCTCAGAGCAGACCTGCAACTGAAACCAATTTCTAAGAACTTGCCCCTTTCCCCTCCATGCCCCTAGACACAGACACATGTAAGAGATAGCAAGGAAGGAAGGAAATCATAGAGACCCTCACCCTGCCCCTCCTCTCCCCATGCGCGCGCACGCGCACACACGCGTGCACACACACACACACACACACACACACGCACACACACTCTCTTTTCATTGAGTTGAGTCTCCCAAAGCAGTAGAACTGGCTTCTCTTCATGTTAACCCACTAAGAATTTTAAGTATTTGGATCTCCCTTGCCCTTCCTTCTAATGTTATAAAGAAACAGATGTGATCTGCAGAGGTATATGCTAATAATAGCAACAATAATTATTATTATTTCTATTATTATTCTTATAGCAGCAGCTAGCATTTACACAGTGCTTTAAGATTTGTAAAACAAACACTTTACATTTTATCCTCATAACAACCCTGTGCAGTAGGTGCTCCATTTTAGAGATAAGGAAACTGAAGCAGACGAAGTTAGGCAATTTGCCCAGGGTCACAGTGTCTAGAGCAAATTTGGACCCAGGTCTATCCTTACTCCAAGTCCAGTGCTCTATCCAACTGCCATCTAGCTACCTCTCAACATAACAGAGACACTGTCCCTAGCATAAGGCAAATTCTCAGGATAGAGACTGGAGCTGTGATTTTCATAGGTCGAGGGAACTGCCAGGTGATGAAAATCCCTCTACCAAAACAGGTTACCACTTTTTCTGCAACTGACACTCTTAGAGGGCCAGGACCAGAGCATTTAGAGATCAAGTGACCTGCCCAGGGTCACACAGCCAATTAGGTGTCAGAGACAGAGCTTGAACCCAGGTTTCCCTAGGATCTGTATCAAAGTCTTCTGGCTCCACCACACTGCCTCATTTAGGAGAAGAGCTGATCAGCCTGACAAAACATGCCACAGCACATAAAACAGACAAGAAAAGGCTCTTACAGTGGAGGGGAATCGGGGGAAGGTGAGAGGGAATGAGTGAATCTTATTCTCACTGGATTTGACTTAAGGAGGGAATAACACACACACTCAACTGGGTATGGAAATCTATCTTCCCCTACAGGAAAATAGGGGGAAGGGGACGAGAGCAGGGGGATGATAAAGGGGAGGGAGTAATCAGAAACAAACACATCTGAGAAGAGACAGGTTCAAAAGAGAGAATAGAATGGGGGGCGGGATAGGATGAAGGGAAACATAGTTTTCCACAACATAACTACTGTGGAAGTGTTTTGCATGACTATACATGTATAATCTGTATAGAGTTGCTTGCCTTCTCAATGAGGGTGGGTGGGGAGGGAGGAAGGGAGAAAATGTGGAACCCAAAGTTTTAAAAACAAATGTTAAAAATTGTTTTCACGTGCAGCTGGGAAATAAGAAATACAGGAAATGGAGTATTGACATGTATCCTGCCCTACAGGAAAATAGAACAGGTAGGGGATAAGAGAAGGTGGGGAGAGATAGAAGGGAGGGCAGATTAGAGGAAGGGGTATACAGAATGCATGTCATCTTGGGATGGGGGGAGGGTTGAGATGGGGAGAAAATCTGGAACTGCTGAAAACTAATGAAAATGCTGAAAACTAAAAATAAATTAATATATTTTTAAAAAAATGTCATAGACAACATTGGGGCAGTGAGGTACTTCTTATATCCTGCATATCTGGAAAGCATTTTTTCCATCACAGAGCTGCTGTAAGGATCAAAATGAGATAATATAAAGAGTATCAGAAACCATAAAGCACCATCTCAATTATCTTTAGAAGGAGGAGAGTAGCCCAAAGAACCTCAAAGATTCCTTCCAGCTCTGAATCTCTGATCCTCTGAAATCCCCTCTGCAACATACCTGACAAGTAGCTATACAGGTTTCTTTAATGCCTCCAGTAAAGGGCACCAAAAGCATGCCATTTTATTTTTTGGATAGCTAGTGATGCGAGGCCCTTCCTTCTGTGATTTCGTTCCATCTGTACATACCTCCTACGTACAAGCATTGTTTGCATGTTGTCTTTCCCATTTAGAAGGTAAGCTCCTTGAGGGTAAGCACCATGCTTTTGCCTTTCTTTGCAGCTCCACTGCTTGGCATAGTGCCTGGCTATACCACAACAGGCGTTCAATAAATGCTTGCTGATTACCTTGGTAAGTAAGTTTTCTCTTTTAATTTATTTATTTTTTTGGTGAGGCATTTGAGGTTAAGTGACTTGCCCAGAGTCACACAGCTAGGAAATATTATATGTCTGAGGCCAGATTTGAACTCAAGTCTTCCTGACTCCAGGGCCAGTGTTCTATCCACTGTGCCACCTAGCTGCCCCAAGTTTTCTCTTAACAGCAGAAGCTCCTAGTTCTTCATACGGGGGGCCAAGCAGAAATAAAACCAATCAAATCCCCCTTTCGACATGAGTGCCCATTCAAATGCTTGAAGGCATTACTGTGGCCCCATTTCTTCCTCTGCAGGCTGAATATACCCAATTCCTTCCCCTGGAGCCCATTCTGGCTGCCCACTTCTGGATTCATTCCACCCTTCATTCAACAAACATTTATTAAGCCCTTATGTGCCCAGCACGGCATTAAGTGCTAGGAATAAAAAAGGGGCAGAAGACAGTTCCTGGCCTCAAGGAGTCTAGGAGGGGAGACGATCCGCAAACAATTATACACAAACAAGAAACATACAGGAAAAACTGAAGGTAATCCCAGAGCGAAGGCATTAGCCTTAAGGAGGACAGGGAAAGGCTTTTTTTTGCAGAGGGTAAGATTTTTAGCCAAGACTTTGACAATGAAAATGCAAAGACCTGAGGTTGGGGGGGAAAAGGAGATGAGAGAAAAAGAAGAAGGATTTTAGTTAATTGAAAACAAATAATATTTAATTAAAAAAATAACAGAACTGTGTGCCTTACTTGAACTGCCCAGGAGTTGGGAAAAAACTGTACTTTGAAAAAGAGGCAACTTATAGAAAAGCTACTGGAGGAAAAGCAAATAGGCCACTGTCATTGTATTACACAGGATATGCTGGGAAAGAATAAGGCATAAAAAGCCTGGAAAGGTAGGAGGGGGACAGGTTATGAAGGGCTCTGAAAGCTAAACAGTGGGTTTTATATTTGATCATGGCAGTAATATGGAGCCATATGGATTTTACAGAGTAGAAGTGTCACATGGTCAGACCTAGGTACTTTCCAAATTATCACCGTCCTTCCTAAAATATGGTGCCTGGAAGTGAACACAGTTATTTCTATTCCTGTTCCTCTCTAGGAGGCATTGTGGTACCATGGAATAAATGTTAGATTTGGGGTCAGAGGGCAGTTGGGTAGTGCAGAGGAAAAAGTACTGGGCTTGGAGTCAGAAAGATGCATTTTCCTGAGTTCAAATCTGGCCTCAGATACTTACTATCTATATAATCCTGGGCAAGTCACTTAACCCTATTTGCCTCAGTTCCATTATCTGTAAAATCAGCTGGAGAAGGAAATGGCAAACTACTTCAGTATCTTTGCCAAGAAAACCCCAAATGGGGTCATGAAGAGTTGGACACAACTGAAACAACTGAACAACAATTGAGATCAAAATTCAGGCTCAAAATTCTGGGTCTACCACTTAGTGAACTCACTTAACTTCTCACACCTCAGTTTCCTCATCTATAAAATAATGGAGTTGAACTATATGACCTCTCAAGGTTCCTTCCAGCTCTATGATCCTAAGATTCTGTGGCTCATCAGTAAAACACAGAGTGACACTAGAAATTAAATGGCACCTCCTGTAGTCATAAAGAGGTTAACTTTTCCTATCACAAGAGCTTTATCAGAAGTGAATCATAATCTCTTAGAATTGAGAAATTCCTTTGAGCCTTCCATTAATTTAACAGATGAGAAAACTGAACTCCAGAGAAATCAGAGATTTGTCCAAGGTCACCCAGGAAGGGATTGGTTAGCAGAGCGAAGCCTCCAATCCAGGCCTCCTGAGTCCCAGTGCCATCTCCTAAGAATCTGAAAAGGTAACCATGCATTCTAACCCTCAGATTATGCCCCTCCACCCATATGTTTTGTTCCGATTTATTGCAATGTATTATAGCAATGTCAATACCAGGACTTGTGACTGAAATTAAAGTGGCTTTTTAAAAAAACTCTCAAATCATAGAACATTAAGAGTTGGAAGAGAGACCTTTGAAATAGGAGGCAGCATGCTGAACCTGGAGGAAAAGTGGCCTGGATTCAAATGATGGTTCCGCCATGTAGTACCTAGATGACCCTGAGCAAATCACTTTACCAGTCAAATGAAGGGCTTGGACCAGGTAACTTCTAGGATCCCTTCCAGTTCTATGGTCCGATTAAATTAAATTAATTAAATTACCAATTTAATTAATTAAATACCAATTAGATCTAGTAAGAGGCAGAGGCAGGACAGAAAGTTAGAAGTCCTGACTTCCAAAGACCTTTTCCACTCTACCTCCTCTCTGGTTTCTCTCTATAGTGTGATTAATACATGTCCGGTCTGTTAGACTCATGCTGAGGGAGCTGGCCTGACATCATTTCCCTATCCTCACTCCATGCTTAAAAATAGCTAGCATTTACATAGCACTTTAAGGTTTACAACCTGCTTTACAAATATCTCCTTTTATCCTCACAACAACCCTGAGAGGTGGGTGCTGCTATTATTATCCCCATTTTACAGATGAGCAGACAGAGGCAGACAGAAGTCAGGTGACTGGCATAGGGTTAAGTGTCTCAGGCCAAATTTTGAACCTGAGTCTTCCTGACTCCATGTCCAGTGCTCTACCCACTGTGCCACCTAGCTACCCAATAACACACCCCAAAAACCCCATTCCAAGCCCATAAAAGGTACTCTAAATCCCTTTCCCACCCCCACCCACCCCTTTTCAAGTCACTTCAAGAGCCCACTCCTATGGAAGAATTTAGCAAGCTAAGGTTGCTGTGCCTGAGGGTACAGGGTCCAATGATCCATTTTCTCTAGGAAACAGCAGTGTTATGGTTCTCTTTCTTTTTCTCAGTATTTCCCCTCTCTCCCTCTCTCTCTCTCTCTCCTCCCCTCTTCTCTCCCTCATGTGATGGCACCACCATTCTTCAGTTATCACAGTACTGTACCTTTCACATATACAGCATCGGTACCATGATAACCGAAAAAGGACAGTTCAGTCTCATCTCTACCTCCTCTGCTGGCCAGAAATGTAACCACAAAGGGGGCCTTGACTGGGGGTGGGGGGTGGGGATATCTATCTGTGCACAATGTTTTCGTCACTCTGGCAGGCAAACGGTTTTCAGGAGCTCTCATGCCCAATTATTAAATAAGAAAAAGCTTCTCGGATCATGCTTTTCGCTCAGCCGTCTTAAAGGTCCAATTGCATACAAACCGGATGTCCAGACGTTCTCTTTGTGACCCAAGTCAGAGGTGAGGACTGGAAGAGACCCCAGAGATCACCCGGTCTGACCCTTTGCATGATGGACAAGAAAACCGAGGCCCAGCAAAGGGAAATAACACACCCCGAAGGTACACAGGCAACAGAACCAGAACTCAGACCCTCGGATTCTTGTCTTCTTTTTACTATGCATTCCTATTCCTTTACCTCTTTATGGTGATTACCTGTTACCTATCTAATAACTTACTTGCACAGCAAGCTCTTCTTTCATCTTCCTACTACAAGACTAAGACCGTCTCCTGCAAGTACTTCACTTTCTAGCTATGGAAACTGAGCCCTGGAAAGGGGGTATGATTTGCCCAGGTAAGACACAGGGTTGGAGTCTGTGCCCAGGTCCCACTCCAAACCCTTTACTTCCTCCGACACACGGTGCTATCCAGAAATATAACTGGGAAGTTTTTTACTTTGAGCACCATTTTCAACTCAATCATGCCCTATCATCTTTGGCAAAAATAAAGCACTCAACATGTGTCCCTTCTAGCTGCTGCAACTGGGTCATTGGCAGAAGAAAGGGGAAAAAAAAACAATAACCCCACAACAAATAACCAACAAATAAGCTATAAGACACAAATGTTTAACCCCAAATGGAATAAATACAATCAAAAGGCAGAGATTAAAGGATCCATACCCAATATGGGGGGTTACTTTAATTGGTCCCAAATGAAGATTACAGCTGGGAAAGAAAGAGAGTGAGCTTCCCATAGGTAAAAATAAACAGCGACTGAAGAGTTCCCACATTTAGTTCACTTAAGTGTCAGAGGTACAGGCAGTTCTGCACATGGTGACGAGCTATGCTCAGTACAGTAACTTTGTCATTTGGTACAATTAGAAAAATAAACCAGCTCAGCTAGCAGGGCTCAAGAAAACAACTTACGTGTAGGGAGACAGCGGTCCTAGCAGGACTTTGGAAACATCCTGCTGTCCAAGGGTCATGAGGAGCAGAACTAAACTCTGGTTGGTGGAGTCCACACAACCTCCCTGTCAACACAAACATTTTAATTATTAATCTTTGTACAAACCAGAAAATGGAAGCCACCCCCACCCCCAAAGGGAGAGATAAAGCAGGAAAAAGAGAAACATTTACCAGGAACAGGGGAGCCCATAAAACACCATATTGCATTGGTCAAATGCTAATAAAATACAGTGCAATTTTGTAAGGGGAAAGCTTATGTAATCTAGCTTTAAGGGTACACCCTTTATCAAGACCCGTGCAACAGCTAGGGATAGGCAAATGCTGTTGGTAATTAAAACAGCAAGACAACATTTTATTGAGTACAGCGTAAGCCAAAAGCATAATTCAGCACTAGGAAATCTGGAGTTAATTACTAAAGGTTCAGTCCATGGCAGAACAAAGTGAGCCCTGTCTGGTAACAGGACTTGACCTTCTGCACTTATTCAAATGTAGCCACAGAAAATTTGCTATGATATTTGTATGAATTTTTCCTTCTTCATCTTTCCTCTGTGACTTGGTCTGAATCTGTGATTTCATCAATAAAGGCAACTCCTAGTGTGGAATCTTCCTCAAAAAGCTCCCATTTGTAAAAAAAATAAAAAAAATAAAAAAAATTCATAGCAACCATTTAAAAATATCAATATTATCTTCTTTTTATTGATGTCTTTTGTTTGTACATATTTGTTCTAAATAGATCCTTCTCCCCTTCCCTTGTACAAACCATCCCTTGTAACAAAGATGAGCAAAGAAAGGGGATGAAACTAACCAACAGATCAATTGTGTCTGACAGTATATGTGATACGCATCATCAGAGTCCCTAACTTCTATAACCAAAGGAAAAAAAAAATGTGTATTTTCTCAACTTCTCTAGACCAAGCCTGGTCATGATAACTGCACAGTGTTGGGGTTTTTTGTTGTTGTTCTTTCCATTTACATTGTTATAATTATTGTGTATGTTGTTTTTAGTTCTGATTACTTCACCCTGCATCATTTCATAGAAGTCTTCCCACAGTCCTCTGAATTCTTCACGTTTTTCATTTCTTATGCCACAGTAATATATTATTCTATTACATTCATCTACTGCAGTTTAGTCACTTACTAATCAATTAGCATCTCTGTTTTGTTTCTAATTCTTTACCACTTTGTACCAGCAATTTTTATTGTAATAACTAAAAGTGGGTATCCATCAACTGGGGAATGAATGGCTGAAAAAATTATAAGTGAATATAATGAAATTATTGTGACGAAAGGAGTGATGACTGTGTGCCAATTCAGAGAACCTTGGGAAGATTTGTATGCACTGACCAAGAGAACTAAGAGAAAAATGCACAAGATTTCTACAATAATAATGTTGAAAGACCATAGAACGCTAATCCACCAAGGGATCAACCGAGTCTTCAGACAACTGAAGCATTCAGGGGATGGTAAAGCATGCACGTCTCCTACTTCTTGGGAGAAAGGTGGTGGACTATAGGAGTAGAAGGAGACATATATTTGCAGACATCCCCAATGTCTCAGTTTGTTTAGTTTGGCTATCCTTACCTGCTATAAGAAAGGATTCAAGGGTTCTACTGGGAGAGGGGGAAATCATTGGAAATAGACAGTTATATAAAAGGAACAGCAATATAAAATCTGAGAAAAAACAAAAGGGAGTGGGGATTGGGGGGGGGGGCAAGAAACTCCCTCTGTGGATGTAGAGCAGCAAATTATCAGTACCTCTAAACCTTAAGTGAGTGGTCCAGGGCATTGAGAGACTGACTTGCCCAGTCACACAACTAATATGTGTCAGAGGCAGAATTTGAACCTGGGTCTTAATTTAATTATGCTTCTCACATAACAATACAATCAATCTTATAGGGTCAGTCAAGTGAAACAATATATGTAAAAACCCTTTGCAAAATCTCAAAGTGTTATATAAATGCAAGCTATCTGAACTTTGTCCAGGGTTTTCCTATCCCACTTAAGTTGTACCTCAGTGGGACTTAAAACACTGGGATTATCAAGATCTATTCTCTTCACTTTTTTCCTATTGATGCATATCTTTCTCATTTTCTAAATTAAAATTTTATTTTCAGATGTGCATTCTTTCTCTCCCCCCTCTCCATCCCCTATTGAGAAAGCAAGAAAAACAAAAGCCCTGTGACAAGAATGAATAATCAAACAAAACAAATTCCCATATTGGCCATGTCCAAACCACGCCCACCAATATCTCAATCTGTACTCCGATTCCAAAATTTCTCTATCTGGAGGTAGATTTCATCTTGAGTTCTCTGGAATTGTGGTTGGTCATTGCATTGATCAGAATTTCTAAGTCTTTAAATGCTGTTTGTTTTTACACTATTGTTATTAAAGTATAAATTATTCTCTTGGTTCTGATTGCTTCACTCTGCATCAATTTATAAGTCTTCCCAGGTTTCTCTGAAACCCACTCCTCCATCATTTCTTACAGCACAATAGTATCTTATCATATACATATACTATAACTTGCGAAGACATTCCCTAATTAATGGGCCACCTCTTCCGTGCCACCACAAAAAGAGTTGCTATATTTTTGCATATAAGGGATTTTTTCCTTTCTTTGATCTCCGTGGAGTATGAGACTTTTATTAGAGAAACCTGCTGCAAAGACTTTTTCTCTACTTTCGTGCTTCCCTTCTAATTCTAGCTACATTGGATTTTTTGTACAAAAACTTTTTAATTCTATGTAACTAAAATTATCCATTTTACCTTCTGTGATCTTCTGTATCTCTTGTTCGGTCAAGAATTTTTCTCCTAAACATAGATGTGACTGGTAATTTCTTTCTTGCCCCTCTAATTTATTTACGATGTTACCCTTTATGTCTAAGCACCCATTAGGAGCTTGTCTTGGTATATGGTGTGAGCTGCTGGTCTATACCTAAGTTTCTGTCAGACTACTATCAATTTTTACGATGGTTTTTGCTAAATAGCGAGTTCTTGTCCCAGTAGCTGGGATCTTTGGGTTTATCAAACACTAACCTACTGTGCTTCTTTGCTTCTGTACAGATATTATGTACCTAATCAGTATCACTGACCAATCTCTTTATTTCTTAGTCAATATTAAATTGTTTTGACGATTATGGCTTTGTCGTATAGTTTAAGATCAATGCACGCCTCCATCCCACCCTCTTATTTTCCATTTCTTTCCTTCCATTTGGGTTTTTCTGAATTCATCCTGGGTGGCATCGGTGGCATGCCTGTATTTGCGTTCCCCTATTTTGGTACATCCTTAAGGAGAGCTCTTGGGTTGTGGGATATATTTTAAGCTGGTGAAGGGCTTAAAGACAAAGCTCCCACCAGTAGGTTAAGGGAGAGGTCATGATGTTTATCAAGAAAAGGTCGACCTCTCTGTTAAATACAACTTCTGAGCCTAGCCTTTATTTTCTTAGGTATGTTTGTGTCATAGAGCATGGACACTACTGAAGATCCCTTTGCCTTTAAACAACTTAATAAAAGCTTTACTTAAAGTGCAGTCCTGCCATTTTGGTTAGGATCCTGCCATCAGAAGTAGCAGCAATTTGCCTGTGGCTCCAGTAAGAGGGACGGGGTTGATGTTAAAACCACACACTCTATTCTCCTTTGTGACCAATGGCATATATTTGTAAGAAAATTCCTCTGGGTCAAGAGCGCATTTTGTCACTGTTAAGACAATTATAATAACTGGCTTTTCCGGGGAACAAGGTCTATGACCTTGGCTACAGCAACACTAGTCTAATAAACTAAGCCCAGAAGGCAAGAGAGATGAAGATGGATGGATGGATGGATGGATGGATGGATGGATGGATGGATGGATGAATGGACAGCTGTTTGCCCCACCATGGTGAAATCTGTGGTTCTTTACAATTCAAGTAGAACATAGAGAACCTGGATAAAGTTTAGTTAGAGAGCTTACATTTACACAGCACTCTAGATTTGCAAAATGCTTTACATATATATTCTCTCATCTGAATGACTGTGAGGTAGATGTTATTATTATCCCAATTTTACAGGTGGGGACACTGAGGCTAAGTAATCTGTCTAGTCATACAACTATTTAAGTGTCTAAGGCAGGATCTGAACCCAGGTCTTCCAGATTTCACTCCCAGCTGTCTAATTACTACACTACGGAGCCTCTCAATGAAGTTCAGGAAAGAATCATAAAGATCAGTGAATTATACAATTTCAGAGGTTAAAAGAACTTTGGAGGTCATTTAGCTCAACTTGTATCTAAGCAGGAATCGCCTTTATGAAATCTTTGACAAATGGTTTAGCTTCTAACCGAAGGTCTCTAGTGATGAATCACTTGTTATTACCTTGTAAGATGGAGATAATAATACCAGTAATATCTATCTCCCAAATATTGTGAGGATAAAATGTAAAAAAATCTATAGCCCCTAAAAGTGCTACAGAAATGTCAGCTGCTCTAATTATCATCAAAGTTATCCCCTCCCCCCAGGCAGTTCATTTCACCTTTGTTAATGGAAGGTGACAAGTTAACCTTCTGGACTTGAGCAGCTTGGAAGGGCTAGAAAAGCATGATGGGAATAAACGTAGTGAGATGCACCCACACTGCCAACCCCCTTCCCTTCTGAAAGGCCAATGACTTACTCTATAAATCTCTTCCAGCAATAGCTTTGCACAGTTCCTGCCAAGGTCTTCAGGGAGCACCGCTGCTCCCTGACCCTGGGGGTTTGAGGCCAGCTCCGCGCTGAGAAAGGTACCATTGGTGGTCTCAGCAACAAGTGAGAGTCCAAAGCCTGGAGACCTGCAAATACACACACACAGAGCACAATTTTGAGTGAGGGTTAATAAAACTGTCACAGCTGTTCTACAGCAAAAGGGTGGAGGACCACCAAGGTCAAATTGTGTTACTCAAATTACTTCCCCTCTCTGGGCCTCAGTTTCATTATCTATAAAAGGAAAGGGTGGCACCAGATGATTACCAAAGTCCCTTCCAGCTCTAAATGCCGTGACCCTTAAGTTCTATATCCCTTTGACAGCACATTCTATCCCAAAGCTACCTGTAGTTACACTGAGTTTCACAATCCATTTTACATAGCCAGGTGTGAAGATCCAATGGATAGATGCCATGCCTGCTTCCCTCACCAGAGAAGCCAAGAATATATTTCGGTCTTCACTTCCCTCCATGAAAAATATCCTCTTATAATTTCCTACTAGGTGGTGCAGTGGATAAAGCACCGAACCTGGAGACAAGAAGATTTATCTTTTTGAGTTCAAATCCGGCCTAGCTTTGTGACCCTGGGTAAGTCATTTAACCCTATTTGCCTCAGTTTCCTTATTTGTAAAATAAGCTGGAGAAGGAAATGGCAAACCACTCCAATATGTCTGCCAAGAAAACACCATATGGGGTCAGACAGAACTAAAAAACCACAGAAAAATAACAGGTGAGGAAACTGATTCACCCACAGCCACACAGATAGTGAGGGAATAGGGCCAAGAGTCAAACTCAGGCCTTCTGATTCATGGCGGTACTATGTTCTTTCTACCACACCAGCCCATTCAGTTTGTACCACTTGGTTGTTTCAGCCCTGACTGTGATCCCAGCAGACTGTGACCAAGGCAGAAATCAGTGCCTGGAAGATATGAGTTCTACTAGACAAGAAGCCACGATTTGCTCAGATCATGATCTCCTTGGCTACATTACAGCAAAACATTCCAACAGAGTGTTTAAAATGATTCCATTCGCCCACAGCTTTTCATGAATAAATCTTTTATCTAACAGGGTGCTAGGCACATAGTAGGGGCTCTATGATACATATTTTTGATGAAGTAAAGGCGCTCACCATTTCAAAGAATCCCTGGAGATGAATCTTTTCTTTATCACTGACAATACACATGTTTTTTCATCAATCTCTATTTCCATACAGTTAAAAAAGCTTTAATATCTAGCACAATTTGGGAAAAGGGGGTGCTTAAGTCCTTGTTAATTACTCGACAATGGAATCCTAGCATACCCTACCAAAAGTCATTAATTGGATCCCCCAAAATACTTGAGGAGAAGTGGTTTCATGGTGGTATGTTTTGTTAGGGGTGGGGTGCATTTGGCAGGGGGTAGAGGGGGAAGGAGAGGAAGGTGACTCCCAGTATGGAAACGACCTCCACCAGTGCAACTTATCTGTAACTTTTAACCTTACAGGAGTGTCTGGGGCCACTGAGAAGGTGACTGCCTTGCCCAGGATGACAAAGGCAAATCTCAGAGGCAAAGCTTAAACATGCAGATAGATCCTCCTGACTCCAAGGCTGATCTACTTCCTATTATTTCATGGTGTCACTTCTAGATTCATGATCAATAATGTTTTAGAATTGCACTTGTAAAACTGTGAGGAAAAAGGGGGAAAATTTAGATCCTCAATTATAGAAAAGACTTTAGAAATCCTCCAGGCCAAGTATTCTTAACTTAGAGCCTGTGAATTTGGTTTTTTAAAATATTTTGGGAACTATTTTAATGTTTCCTTTGTAATCCTATATTTTTTAATTGTATTCATTAAAAACATTATCCTGATGCTATCTACCTCCAGAGAGAGAAGTGATGAACTCTGAGTACAAAGTGAAGTATAATTCTCTCATTCTATTTTTCTTGTTTTAAAAAAATAATATGGCTAATATGAAATGTTCTGCATGATTTCACATGTATAACTGATATCATATTGCTTGCCTTCTCAGTGGGTAAGGGAGGGGTGGGAGGGAGGAAGAGATTTTGGAACTCCAAAAAGAAAACAAGCCTAAAAATAAATAAATAATGAATTTTAGAAGAAAAAAAAAAGAAATGGATGAGGCTTGGTGGGGAAACCATATTATTCTGAGAAGTGGTGTCTAGACTTTATCAGAATGCCAAAGGATCCAAGACATTAAAAAAAAAAAAAAGGTTAAGAACTCCTGAATGCTAGGCCAACCCCCTCATTTTACAGAGAAGTAACTGGGATCAAAGGTGGTTAAAAGTCTTTATTAAATATGTAAGTAACAGAGCCAAGATTAGAACCCAGGGCTAGGGGGACAAATTCAGCATTCTTTCTTCTCACTCTGCCACACTGATATTTAGACAAGTTTTAAAATACTGTTCAACCTTAAAACAAATATTAAACCACATGGTTAAATAATTTTTAAAGGGCATTCATGAAAAAGAAGACCACCCAGGACTTAAGTACTCATGAAACAAATATTTACCAAGAGCCCACCTACCGCCCCGTACAACACTCATGATGATAGATGTGGCCTGTCACTGATGGTGGCTTTGGATCCACCATCATGAGGGTTAAGATCATGGATTAGACACCCAAAAGGTTTTACAAGGAGGCTGCTAAAAAAAAAAGTCTTGGAGCTCAAACAAGGCAGGGAGACACCACCTTCTCAGGTCACCAAGTAGGCTCATTTCTTGCCTAGCAGGAGCACGTGTGTAAGCTGGCCCTGTAACAGACAGCTGAATCAAATATTTTTCAAAAACAGAACTGCAGCTGGTTTGTGGTGGGCCCTCAGCCTTTACCAATGCCAAAGGCCAGACACAGGAGGGCCTTGTTCATTCATTCTCGTCATGCCACTCCTGCTGCCATCTTTCCCTTTCCTTATACTTCTTTCCCTTTAAGAGGCAAATCACTTAACCTCCCTGGGCCTCAGTTTCTTCATCTGTAAAATAGACAACATAGACTCTGAGGTCCCTTCCAGCTTTAAAACTATAATGGATGATCCTTTTTCCTCATCCTCAGCAGAGTTAATTTTTTTTTTTGCCAACAAGGCACTATTGTAATAAAAATAATTCTGTTATTAAATTTCTAATTAAATGAAACACTTATAAGGGCAAGTTGAGGCCAGCTCATAGGGACTTGAAAGCCAATTACTGAATTTTCTGTGTGAGCATTTATACCTCAGAAACTGGCATGCTACAAATCAGGATTTGATTTGTTTTGTTAATGTACATTTTTAAAAATTAATTTTAACTTTATGGAATAAAACAAGCATTTCCATAACACAGTATAATAAAAAAAGATGATTGCACATGAAACTGCAAATCTATTATGTACAACCTGCATATAAAGCCATCATGTAAAATTTTTTTTCTTGTTTTCTTCCCTTCTCTTTCCTTTCCTTCCCACCCTAGAGATGGCTACCGTTAGACACAAATAGGTATATATGTGTGTAAAATTATTTTATACATACTTCTATTTATCAGTTCTTTTGACTGGATGCAGAAAGCTTGCACCCTCAGCAGAGTTTATGCAGCTATAACCTCAGACCTATAGTTATACAGGCTCTCTAGAAGGCATTAAAAATGCTTCTGGATTGTATACCTCCAACAAGTGCTTCCTTCTTCTGGGCAGTTGGACCACATGACCTCTAAGGTACCTTCCTGCTTGGATGTTCTATGTTCTGAGGTCTTCTTAGCCATATTTCCATGTTCTAAGGTGCCTTGTAGCCCTAACAGTCTATGTTCTAAGGTCTCTTCCAATGGTAATATTCTAGGCTTTAAGGTACCTCAGAGCCCTGAGTTTCTGTGTTTTATGCTGAAAGGTGCCTTCTATTTCTGACCTTAAATCATTCTAACTCCTCATCTCCTGCTCAGAAGAGTAGATGGCCCCAAACTGAGTCCCCTACAAAACTACAGGCCAAGGTTCTCAGCTCCTTTTGCCTATCAAAGGCTCCCACTTCACCATGTTCATGGTGAGCAGCTGGGCTGTCAATAGTTATTGTTAGATTGTGGATGCCTAGTGCCTACTTCAAACCCATTTACTGAGTGCTGGGTCCATCTGGATTTGCAGTTGGAGCAGCCATGTTAAAATCCCAGCTCTACCATTTGTGTGACCTTGGACACATCCTAGTCTCCCCCTTTTTCTTGAACTCAATTTCCTCCTGCAAAATGAGCATGTGTAAAATGAAGGGCTGGACTGGAAGATGTCTTTCAGTTCTGAGTTCTATCATCTCAGAGTAGCCAGAAGATGGACTGAAGCTGAGCACCTTTTAAAGGCTACATGAGGAATAAAAAAACCAAACAAACTTAAATATACTTAAGAACTGGTCCCTGCCCTTCAAGAAACTTACAACCTAGTTGGGGAGAGAGGGGATCCTACACCCACAGTTACTAAGCTTCAGAGCTGAAATGCTGACCCAGATGTTACTGCTCCAAGTCCAAGGCTATTCCCACCACTAAGAAATAATATCCAGAGTTTCATTAGAATCAACTGTACAGTTATTTCTCCTCCAGAATGGTCACTGGCCCTGTGATCCTAAGAACTCAGTCAAAATCCTGTCAACAACATTTACCAGCTGTCTAAACTAGGAATAGTCATTTCACATCTCTGAGCCTCCATTTCCCCATCTGTAAAATGGGGATATTCCAGGCATTCCTTTCCTCGTGGGGTTGTTGTAAAAAAAGCACTCTGTAAACCTTAAATATGATAAAAATGATGTATGATTATTGACACTACTGCTAAAAGTAATAAACTATGGTATTATCATATTAATAACACATTATTATTATTATCATTATTTTTACAGCAAAAGTATGGCACCCATCCCCTTGTCTCTACTTACACAACCTCGATCATCTCTCAAACAGAATACTGCGATAGCCACCCAATTGGAAACCCTGCCTTCCTGTCTTCGCCCTCTCCAATCAACCCTACACAGAGCCAACAAATTGATCCTTCCCCCACAAGGATAACCAGGTGTTTCACATCCCTCTTACACCTTGTCATGACTACACCTCCCTATCCAGGGTAAAATATTCAACCTGGCATCCTTCTGCAATATGGATCCCATCTACCTTTCTTTCATGTTACTATTCTCTCTGCCCCCAAAATCACTTTCAATTCAGAAAGAGACGTATGTTCTTGGATACTGCTAATGTAGAAATTGGTTTCAATAGACTATATAGATATGTATTGAGGGATTTCTAAAAATTCTGCTTAATGGGGTAGTAGGAGAGACAAGTTAATTAAAAATACCTGTTACCTGAAAAAGAATTTTTTTAAAAAAGAGAATGAAGGAAAAAAGAAATTACTTTCTGTTACTTTGCACTCACCTAACTTTGTTTCTCCCATATCCCACCAGAAGAACGTAAACTCCTTAAAGGCAATGCCCAGAGCAGTACCCTGTACAGTTTTCACAGATGACCTGTGATTTAATCCATGTAGGGATCACCTATTAAGAAACTTCTACCAATACAGACTGTTAGCCTTGTCTGAATTGTCTGAGGGGCTGAGAGGTGAAATGACCAGGGTCATACATCCAGGATGTTTCAGGGAGACTTGAAACCAGGTCTTCCTGGCTCTGGGGCCAATTCTCTATCCACCACACAACACGGCCTCTCCCCACATACTTTGCACACAGAAGGGACCTAGTCAACAGTTTCCAAATTGATCTGAATTAAGTGTAAGTTTCAAGTCTAAAGAATCTACAAGGGGCAGCTAGGTGGCACAGTGGATAGAGCACCGGCCCTGAAGTCAGGAGGACCTGAGTTCAAATCTGGCCTCAGACCAAACACTTGACACGTACTAGCTGTGCGACCTTGGGCAAATCACTTAACCCTGATTGCCTCACCAAAAAAAAAAAAAAAAGAATCTACAAAGCAAAGCACATCTCATGGCACCAAGCACACTACTGGACTTGGAGCAGGCATTCTTCCTTGCTGCTGCTGCTAGGGACATCTTTGAAAGCTGATTCTGGGCAGCTAAGTGGTACAGTGGGTAGAGCAGCCAGCCCTAGAGGCAAGAGGATCTGAGTTCAAATCCAGTCTCAGATACTTAGTAGCTATGTGACCCTGGGCAAGTCATTTAACCCTGTTTGCCTGCCCCCCAAAAAGAAAAGAAAGCTGATTCTGAGACCAACTTCCATAGATCATGCTTAAGAGACAAGTCCTTCACACCTGTCCCCAAATCTAGCAATTTCAAGCTTCTGACACAAGGAAAACAAAAGAAAATAAAAAGTTAGTGTTTTCAGAATCTTCCCCCACCTTCGAATGGCATTGCAGATACTTACTTTCCAGAGTTGATCCCTTTCATATGGTCGGTGTAAATATAGATATCGGGAATGAATTTGTTAAGGATGCTCCGAGAAGACTCCACGATGCGATTGGCAATCTGAGGCGATACCCGTACAGAGTAACTGAAACCTGAAGTTAAGGAATTGGCTGGCATGGCCCCAGAAGACAAAGGAAGAAAAATAAAAGTGGAGGGGAAGGGGGGAGATGCACAAAAGCAGCACAAAGCCCTGGATTTATTCAGATGACTAGGGTTCAGATTCTGGCTCTGTAACTTACTAGCTGTACGACCCTGGGCAAATCACTTCCTTGACCTGAGCCTCGATCTCCTGCTTGGTAAACCACTGGGATAGGTGCCATGGGGAAAATGTCCAATCTGGAGTCAGCAGACCTAGGTTTGCATCCCAACTGTGTTACCTGCTGGTATTCGGTTTCCTCCTCTATAAAATTAGGGAGTTGGACTAGCTCACAACTCTAAACCCCATGACCTTCCGATGAGTAGACCTGCGCTAGGAGGCTGCAATATCTAGTCTCACCTCACTCCAATGTGGCTCACTGGAATTCCTTAACAAGTCAGGGTCTCTAACCAATCCTTTAATGGTCACAACTACCCTGGCCCTGCCTCCCTCAAAATGACTTCATTTATTTCAGACTATCTTGTTACTAATAAAGAAGAATCCTCTGTCAAACCACTCAGATTTTTAAGAAGATATTCTGTTTTTCATCCAGACTCCATTTCCATAACCAATGAATCTGTCACTTATATACATAAGCCCAAACTGGTATTTTGGCCCAATCCCCGTGGTCCACCCACCCCAGGATTTGGGCTTGGGCTTGCACAACATGTTTAAAGCATGTGGCTCTTTCTACAAGGCCCATCCTTGATGATTCAGGAGTTGACTACTCCAACTGGTCTCCCCTGCTTCTACTTTTTCCTTTCTCCAATCCACCCTATCTATACACAGCTAACAAACTGATTTTTTTTTAAAATTAAGATCTGACCATGTCACTCCCCCTCCCTCATATCTCTCAGTGGCTCCCTACTGAAAGGCCTCTAGGGTAAAATACTCAACATGGTATTTAAAGTCTTTCTCAGTTTGGGATGTCACCTACCTTTCCCTCCTATTGGCGGGATGGTACAGACCTCCAACTTCTTTGCCTTCCTCCCCACCTGCCCATGATTCAGAGGATCTATGTTACAGTGGGCAAGCCACTGGATTTCTCTGGGCCTCAGTTTCCTTAACTACAAGATGAAATTTGATGGGCTAAATGACTTCTGTAGACCCAAACCGTTCTAAATCTGTGATCCTGGGCCAAGAACTGACTATATAGATGGAAGAAATGTAATAAGCCCTCATTATGAGTGCTACTGGGGGAGATGGCCAGACTAATCATTAGAATCATAGATCTGGAGCTAGAAAGGACCAAAGAAGTTATCTATCTCAAAACCCTTAATTTATAGATGAGGAAACTGAGGCCCATCGAGCATAAGCCTCTTGTTCAAGATCACACAGGTAATAAGAATCAGAGGCAAAATTTGAACCTAGGGAAACTGTGTACGATGTTGTTCTTTCTTGTTAACTCAAGGGTTCCAAAATGGTTCAACTGGTATTTTTCTTTTTTAAAAAAATACATCTTGTTTTTAATGATATCTCTTGCTTTTGCATCTCGTTTCTGGATATTTCCCTCTCCCCTCACCAACCAGCAATCTTGAGAAGGAGGGGGGAAGAGAGAGTGAAAGCAAAAAAAAAAAACAAAAAAAACAAACCAAAATAAAACAAAAAACCAGTTCAACAAAACTAGCCAACACATTGACTGTCTGACAGGATATGCAATAATCCACATCCATAATCCTAGTTTAGTAAATAAAGGAGGGAGGTACATTTTTTCTACTCTTTTGCAGGGCCAAGTCTTCCCATCACAGTTTTGCTCAGTCTCATTCAATAGTTATTTTGCAAAACCCTCAATACCCACATCTAATTTTCATTACAAAAATAAAGACCTCAGAGCCAGGCTGATGGAAAGATCTGAATACTGGGTTCAAATCCCAACAATGCTACCTCCTGTCAGTATGATTTTAGGAAAGCAAGTTACTTCTCTGGGCCTCAATCTCCCACATGTAAAGAGAGGGTTCTCTGAAGGCTTTTCTAATTCTGAAAAAAATTCCTGAGACCTCCCTTGGGTGTCTGTTCCCTCTCCAAGTCCATCCTGAACTTTACCAGAAGTACTGGAAGCTAGATTTTATATATACATATCATACACACACACACACACACATATCAAACTCAAACAGAAAATTTTGAAATTGTATTTTTATTTATGTTGTTAAATATTTCCATTTTAATCTGGTTCTGGTGCCACAGGAGTATTGTGGACTGCATGCAGCACCCTTGGGTGCTGGCTGGAATCAGAAAGACCTGAGTTCAAATCTAAGTTCCCAAATTAACTATAAAGAACATATGATGTGTTGGTGGAAATGATCCAACCATTTTGGAGAGCAATTTGGAACTATGCCCAAAGAGCTATAAAAATGTGCATACCCTTTGACCCAGCAATAGCACTTCTAGGGCTATATCCCAAAGAGATCACACAAATGGGAAAAGGACCTACGTGTACAAAAATATTCATAGCAGCTCTTTCTGTGGTGGCAAAGAATTGGAAATTGAGAGGATGCCCATCAATTGGGAAATGGCTGAGCAAGTTGTGGTATATGAATGTGATGGAATACTATTGTGCTACAAGAAATGATGAACAGGCTGACTTCAGAAAAACCTGGAAAGACTTGTATGGTCTGATGCTGAGTGAAGTGAGCAGAACCAAGAGAATGTTGTACACAATAATAGACACGTTGTGTGATGACTAATATTGATAAACTTAACCCTTCCTGGCAATACAAGGATCTAAGACATGTCCAGAGGCCTTGTGATGGAAAATGCTATCTACACCCAAAGAAAGAACTATGGAAGTCAAATTATTTTTTTTTCTCTTCTGTTGAGTTTTGTTTCCTCTTTCTGATGGTTCCTCCTAGCGGTTTTAATTTCTACTTACAACATCACTAATGTGAAAATATGTTTAATATGAATATAAATGTATAGCCTATATCAGATTATGCGCCGTCTTGGGGAGGGTGGTGGGGAGGAAGGGGGAGAAAAATTTTAAACTCAAAAGCATATGGAAGTGATTATTGATAAATCAAAATAAATTAATTTAAAAAAAAGAAGGGGAAAAAAAAGAACACATGATGAAAGATGCTATCAGCATCCAGAGAAAGAACTGATAATCAGAAGTACACATAGAATAATTTTACATATATACACATATGTACACCTATTTGTGCCAATGGTAACCATGGGGGATGGGGGGGTGGAGGGCAGAGGGAAGAAAAAAAAGAAAAAAAAGAAATTCACATAACTTTGTTGTATATTTGAAGGGAATGGCAAGTTATGCACGGTGGATTCACAGTTTGGAAATGCTTGTTTTATTTCATAATTAAAAATAAAAATAATATTTTTTTTTTAAAAAAGGTTATCCATTCTGCAAGTCCCAGCTGTGGGTATAATTCCTCTGAAAAGTCTTTCCTGAATTCCTACCGTGCTCAGTATGTATGGCATTCAAATACAATTCAATATTGTTTCTCAACTTTTCCCATGCATTCATGAATGCGTGTGTGTGTGTGTGTGTGTGTGTGTGTGTGTGTGTGTGTGTGTGTG
>NW_020954548.1:25783788-25806669 GCF_900497805.2 Vombatus ursinus
GTGTGTGTGTGTGTGTGTGTGTGTGTGTGTGTGTGTGTGTGTGTGTGTGTGTGTGTGTTTGTGTGTGTGTGAGAGAGAGAGAAGAAAGAGAGGGGGGAGAAAGAGAGAATGAGAGAGAGAATTTATTAAGTGCTTTCTATATAGAAACAATTGTTAAAAAACATTAGGGGTATAAATTCAAGCAAGCAAGACAGTCCCTGCCCTCCAAGAGTTTACATTCTGAGGGAAGGGAAGACAATAAACAAAGGAGAGCATAAAGTGAGAAAGGGGAAGGGAGGAAGGTTGAACAATGCATAGGTGCCGAGAAGTGCAGTGAAGACCTGATTAACTAGGTAAAATCTCACCTATCAGACCCAGGGACAGAGTCCAAGGTTGTGAAGAGAAGATGAGGGTGGCCAGGGTACATGCATCATGGTGAGGTGAACCGATGTTGGAGTCAGAGGACATAGATTAGATAGATACCTAGCCTTGACACTTACTAACTGTATAAACTTTGAAAGGTCACTCAATCTGAACTTCAGTTTCTCTTATCTATAAAATGGGAGCAATGATACATTCCTCATAAGGTCATTGAAAGAATTATGCTTTGTAAACCTAAATCGCTACAGAAATGTGAGCTATTCTTAGGGACCCGGAGAAGGACAAGACCATGATTTTACTGATATAGGGAAATCCCAGTTGAAGTAACTTTCTCCATGTTGAACTACATTATTTGTTTTCCTGTTTCCCTCACTGCCCCCAGCACAGCGCTTTGTTAGTAAACACTCAATAAATATTTGTTAATTGATTCCAAAGGCCAAGATCCAAAATGAGGAAAGAAGAGGAATTTTTCAAACCCTGCAGAGTCTGGTTAGATCACGCCCTTGGCCATAAACAAATCCAGACAAACAGTCCCAAGCCTCATTCACACCCTTTCCCCAAGGCGGGTATCTTACTTGTAAAAGCCTAATTGAAAAGAGTTTATGTTCAGGGTGTCCATGATTGGCTGCGGCCACTCTCCCCCCTTCTTTAGGAAAAAAACTGAGTAAGATACTCTTTTTTTTTTTTTTTCAAAAGAATTACCTCATATTTGCACTGTGCCTTTAGCTCTTCCCTGATATTACCCTAGTTTGGTTTTTTTTTGACAATCACGTGAAACAGAAACAGTATTTTTAGCCTCCTTCTCTAGACAAGAAAATGGAGAAATAGGTGAAATGTCTTGCTAACAGTCCTAAAGCTCCTCAGTATCTATCTCTTCCAAAAGATGGGCTTTCTTTCTCAGCCCCACTAAAGCAAAGGGTTCCAGGTGATTTTAATGAAAGCCCAACACCACCTCCTCCATGAAGCATTTCCTTATCACCCCCCTCCCCCAGTCTCCTCTGAGATATCACATTATTGAGGCAGCTTTGCATCGTGGATAGAAAGCTGGGCTTGGTAGCTGGGAAGATCCAAGATGAAACGCTACCTCAGACACTTAACTACCTGTATGACCCTGGACAAGTCACGTAACCTGTTTGCCTCAGTTTCTTCAAATGTAAAATGGAGATAACAATAGCATCTATCTCCCAGGTTTATAGTGAGGATTAAATAAATTACATATACCTAGAATGCTTCACAAAACTTAAACATTGGTTATTATTAGAGTCCTTTGATTTATAGCTCAAATATTATTCACAGCAGCAGTCAGTGGTAGCAAGTAGAAACCACTAGTTCTCATTAATCAGGGACAGCTGAACAAAATGTAGTAGTGGAATGTAATGGAATATTGTTACTATGATGGGTAGGAAGAAACCAGAGGAACACGGGAAGACTTACATAAAGGGAAAAAAAGCAAAGAATATAATGACTCCAATATTATAGATGAAAACACCAAAAAACAGCTGAACTTATTGAAATGATCAGCTTTTGTTCCAGACAGCAAAGGATATAACATATCCCTCCTCTCAGAAAAAGCTCATAGGGTCCTGGAGGTATAGTTGAAAGGGAACTCACAGACCATTAAGTCTAATCCCCTCATTTTACAAAAGACAGAACCCAGGCCAGAGAGGTTAAGTGACTTACTTTGGGTCACACAGCAACCAAGTTTTGGGAGACAGGATTTGAACTCGGTTCTTCTTGACTCTTAGCCTAGACTCTATCTGCTGTTACTTTTGGTTGCTTTTTGGGTTAATTATGCTTAAGTGGTTTTTGTTTTCTGGTTCCAAGGGAGGGCTGGGGAAAGTGGGTTAAAAAAAAAAGGCATCAATTTTTTTAAATGGGGGAGAGATAGAAAAGAGCAACCTACATCCTGACAACTGCAGGTATCCTTAGCAGCTTCCCTGAAATCCACAGTCAAGAGCTGAGTACCATCAGTCTGTGTCCTTCTTCCTATCCTCTCCCACAACAGTGTCTGGGAGGAGATCTGAGCCAGGAGAGCGAAGCTCTCTTTATGGAAATCAGCCCTCTGGGAAGCCCGGGGTCAGTCAACAAGGAGAAACATGATCAGACCACGAGATCTACCAGCCGCCCTCATCAGCCTCCACCCTAGCTTGTTTATCCGTCATGCACCAGACCAGAAAGACTTTGTCCCAATGCTGCTGGTGCAATTCCACAGAACAAAAACAAAATCTCCCATTCTGTCTTTCTCTCTGTTTCTTTCTGTCTGTCTCTCTCTCCCTTTCTCTCCTACATCAGACAGTCAGGAGAGAGAAACCCTGAATATGAGGTAACTATGCTACCCTGGCCCTGCCTTTAACAGCAAACCAACATCTGTCCTCTCTGGGCCCAAGACAGTTCTTTTTGGTGAAGCTCCCAAGAGGGGCAAAAGTTGAGAGAGAACAGAAAATTCAGTGTTGAAAAACAGAAAAGCAGCAACAGGTTAATTTCTGCCAAAAACAACCCTCGTGTGGAGAAAACATGCTGCCAAGCACAGACCTAAATTTAAACCAGCCCTGCAGATAACCAGCCAAAAAGCTGACCAACTAAACACCTGGTCCCTCTCTCCCAGCTCAACTAACAGAGCAAAGCTAAATGAAAATGAATATTTTTTTCTTGGAGAGACTTGTTAAACTGAAAGTGGAATATCCAGATGGTGGCTGGCTACAACTGGCTCTAATGTCTGGGCGAGGATTTTAAACAGGACTTGGCCCCTGCAGGTGGCTCCTGAGCTCACATTTCTGAGGGGTCTGAGAACAGCTTTAAAAGATAGGCGAGTCCCCCATCTGCCTAAGATGGTTTAAATGTGGTACTACCCATGTAACTAACTGCCTGGTATCACCTGCCTAGCTCTCAGAAATCTACATACCTAAAAGCTAATAGCCCACGAGGCGAGCAATAACAGAAGTATCAATTTAAAGGCATTACAGTAATTGAATCACGGGAGTTAGATTAGGAAGGGGGATCAGATCAGCAGGTCTAGCCTCCCTCATTTTACAGAAGAGGAAACCAAGTCACAGATAGGGGAAAATGACACCCAAGAACACACAGGGAATAAAACAGGAGAGTCAGAATTCAAACACAGGGCTTCTGACTCCAAATTCTTTCACTTCGTCATAAATGAGGCCACTAAGGAACTTTCCAGTTGCCCTACAGACCAGCCACACCCATCTCATTCAACAGACATTCATTAATCACCTACTGTGTGCAAAGAAAGACCTGTGCAAGGCCCTTCTGCAAAGATGCAAAGTTTACAAAAGACAGTCCAGATTCTCATGGAACGCAGAGACAAATAGAAGGCCAAGAAACAAACACAGATAACTAGAGTACATACTAAGACCTGAAAAGGACATTAGATGGGTGCAGAGATAAAATGGTGCATGACTTCTGAGGGCAAGGTTGTTATTGATTAGAGTTAGGGGCATTCGGGGTAGATTTTAAAGGATGGTCCAAGAATTCAAACACCCGAGGACTCCAAAGAACTTCCCCCTCCTTTTCCTGAAATGAGGTCCTTAACACCATCACTAAGTGATGAGGACAAGGGCATCCAAGTGTTTTTTTTTTTTTTCAATACTGGGTCACATAATCAGAAATCCCTGGGCATGGGCAATTGTTTACAATTGCAGTTCTTAACTATTCTGAGCTTACCTGCTATCATGACACCTGGTGGCAGTCAGTGACATGATGGGAGCACTGGGAAGGAGTTGAGGCCCCCTCCCCTGTAAGTGGCCAGTCGCGTCACGGATGCTAGCTAATTAGGTACAAATATATTTTGCTAAAAATCTCAGTCAGGCCATACCCTACAGTTAACTGGCCAGCACATGGATGCCTGGGAATTTAAGGGGGAGAAAAAAAGGTTCTGCAAATGATCTTTGGCTAACACAAATTAAAAAATCCCATTATAACAAAAGCTCAAAGGACCTTCAAAAGATTTTGCCAAAGTTGTGGTATATGAATGCGATGGAATACTATTGTGCTATAAGAAATGATGAACAGGCTGACTTCAGAAAAACCTGGAAAGACTTGTATCGTCTGATGCCGAGTGAAGTGAGCAGAACCAAGAGAATGTTGTACACAATAATAGACACGTTGTGTGATGACTAATATTGACAATCTTAACCCTTCCTGGCAATACAAGGATCTAAGACATCTCCAGAGGCCTTGTGATGGAAAATGCTATCTACACCCAAAGAAAGAACTATGGAAGCCGAATTGTTATTTTTTTTCTCTTCTGTTGAGTTTTGTTTCCTCTTTCTGATGGTTCCTCCTATTGGTTTTAATTTCTACTTACAACATCAGTAATGTGAAAATGTTTAATATGAATATAAATGTATAGCCTATATCAGATTATGCACCGTCTTGGGGAGGGTGGTGAGGAGGAAGGGGGAGAAAAATTTTAAACTCAAAAGCATATGGAAGTGATTATTGATAAATCAAAATAAATTAATTTAAAAAAAAATTTTGCCAAGATGAGATTCTGTAATAAGGAAGACAATACATGCTAGTTCTGGCCTACTTAAGCATATAAAGGAATGACTCCCTAGTCTTTTTGTACTAAAATCAAAGGAGAAAATCTGAACCCCAATGGGCAGAGAGGGAGAGATCCTGAGTCCCTTTAACCTTGCTCATTTTTCTCCTCTCAGTTAGTAGGTTATTTTGTATATAGTTTATCTAGTGTTTAGGGACTTCAAGGGAAGAAAAAGGCGTGAATGCTAGACTAGATGGATACTTGAGACAAGAGGGTCAAATAACTGTCAGTACATCAACAGGTCAGCTCAGTTCTTTCTCCTCTGCCTACTGATGATCTCCAAAGTAAATAAATAAATAAATGAAAAATAAATTAAAATCAGGCATTTTTCTTAACAATGAAATGGTTTATAAGAATGAAGAACCAGTACTTGTTACAAAAGATCTTATACAGAATTGGTCAATATTAGAATTAAAAAGCCACAAGCTAGAATATAGGAATAGTCTGGCCACACACAGCACCTTTTTCTATAGGAGAGACCTAACCTGCCCAGTGAAGGCTGGTAATCACTCTTTGGAAAATATGACTCACAACCACACAGGGAGAGGCCAGGGCCAGAACAGCATTTAGAGAGGGAAGTAACCTTACAGAATACCTAGTCCAATCCCCTCATATTAGAGAACAGGAAACCAAGGACCTCTTGGACCCCTTCCTAGAGCCTGAAAAATAACCTGCTTCAAGCCAGTCAGCTAATAAGTAACCGAGCTGAGATGAGAAACTGGGTCCTCTGATTACAAATCCAGTACTTTCTCCTCCTATACTGCTCTCCATACTGCTTCCCTTCTCTAGGGCCCTAAACTTACAGTTCTGCTATGTACAGAACCAAGATGAAAGGCCATAGAAGGAATTTGGGTCAACTGCCCATGATAGCCATGTGTCAAAAGAAGAACTGAGAACTCAAATAATCTTTTAAGTATGTTCCCAGCTCTAAAATTCCACCACCCTAACCTGTCTACATAGTTACTCTGTTTAACATATTTGGTGGAAAAATCAAATTGAACAGAATCTCAATCTCTCACCCATAGGGGCATCTGGATCCAAGATATGCAGAAACTTTGGACTATAACGGAATGGTAAAATGTATCCAGTAGGAGGCAGTATAGTAGAAAAAACACTGGTCTTAGACTCCAGAGACTTGGGTTTATAACTCAGATCATAGGATTTAAGGCAGAAAGGGGCCCTGGCAATTAAAATCAACAATTTAACTTTACAGATGATGACACTGAGACCCACAGAAGTCAAAGGACTAGCCCTGGATCAAAAAGGGAGTAAGCAGAATTAAAATTCAAACCCGAGCTCTCTAAATCAACATTTCTTCTACATCGTGCTACCTCTTTGTAATACTTCTTAACTAGTTGTCTAAATAAGTGGTCACTTCAACTCTCTGGGCCTCAGTTTCCTTACCTGCAAATTGGAGATAACAATATTTGCCCTACCTCCCCTGTAGGTTTGTTATGAAAGGAGAGTACTCTATAAACATGAGGTGCCACTATTATTGTTACCAGATCAAAAGGATACGCCATTCCTCGGATACGTTTGATTTTGCCAGGGTCTGTGAGCTGAATGGGTTTCAACAGCTTCCTCACAGGACAAGAGAAGAAGACTTCCCCTCCCCCTCCTGGGGGCATTCCTCTTCGGACAATCTGAATGCAATGTAGTAGGAAGAAGAGGAAAAATAAGGAAATACATTAATAGGAGAAAGGGGGGGAGGACTTTTTGGGGGGGGGCGCTTTTTTTTTTTTGGGCGAGGCAATCAGGGTTAAGTGACTTGCCCAGGGTCACACAGCCAGTAAGTGTCAAGTGTCTGAGGCCAGAGGAGAAAGACTTTTTAATCTTAAAGAAAGAGAAGATGGGAAGGGGGACGGGGGAAGGATGATAGGACTGGACTTGGTCTGCTTGGCCCCAGGGGGCAGAAGTAGGAACAAGGAGTAGAAGTTACAGAGAAGCAAACAGGCTCAATGTAAAGATAATCAGAGTGAGATCCAAAGGTACAATGGTGAGCTGTCTCCCCTTTAGTAGAGATTGTCAAGCAAAGGCCGGGTGAAGATCTGTTAAGTCCACGTAGGAAGGGATTCAACTCAGATACGTCTGGATGCTATGGCCTCTGAGGACCCTTCCAAATGACATTCTGGGAGAGTCAATCTCGGGACCGGACCACAGAAGGACAGGGACAAACAGCAGCCAACCGAGGGCAGATAACATAAGAAAAGTACGTAGGCTGGAGACCATGTCATGAGATTCATTTAACAAACTGGGGACATCTAACCTTGGAAAGACTTAAGCAGGGGGATGGGAACCAGGGAAGCTGTATTCAGATACCTGAAGAGGAGAAGGCTAGAGCCAGCCAAGTCTTTCTTTCCCTCCAAGCTGTTTTCCTGGCCCTCCTGAATCTTCCTATAATGTCCCTTTCATCTCTTCCCCTCATCCTTCCTTTCAGCTCTCTCTTAGGTATATTCCTCCACAGGCTATTTAGAGGAAGGAAGCATCTTTTCCTACCCCTTGTAGTTATATTCCCTTCCATCAGTATAGTACCTGGCATACAGTAAGTACATAATAAATACCTGTTGACTTGGCAGTCATATGGAGGAGAAACTAAAAGTATTTATGCTTGACCATAGAGCAGTCAGGTAGAAGATGCACAGAGACAGAATGATGCTAATGATAAAGGAAAACCTCCCATCAAGTAGAGCTGTTCGAAAGTAGTCTATACTGCCTCAAGAGGCACTGGGTTCCCCATCATTGGGGCTGTTTCCAAACAGAGGCTGGATGACAAGCTGAAAGAAAGGGAAGTAATGAAGTTTGACGTGCCTTCCAACTCTGAAATTCCCTGATCTATCATTATTATTACCTTAAAAAGTCAAGGGATCTTTCCCCTAAATTTTATTTTTAAGAAAACATAATAGCTTACTTCATTATCCCAAATAAATTGATCATAAGAGGGGAAAACCCACTTGAATCAAGAATGAAGGGAAACTGATTAAGACATCATGACTGATCGAAATAGGACAATACATTCAAGAAACGTTCCCTGAGTAGATGAAGACAAATTTAACAAGGAAGGAGGACCCAGAGCTCACAGTTTCTTACCTTAAGCTCGAAAGATTCACCATCAATTCCAAATTGTTTCAATAAAGGGAGGGCTGTTGCCTTCAGAACATCTACCTGTAAAGGGATTTTTAAGAGAATGTTCCATTAGGAAAAGGAGATAAGGAAGAATGAAACATGATCTAATAAATATGCTTGAACAAAAAATAGGCAGTTTCTCATTGCTTACTATGTGCTAGGTACTGTGCTGAGGGCTGGGAATAGATATGAAGACAGGCAGACAGACACACAAACACATAGAAACAGCATGGTGTAAATGATGGAGAGCCAGCCTCAAAAGCCAAGGAGACTTGGGTTGAAGTCTTGCCTCTGCCATTTATTAGCTCTGTAACCATTTAACCTCCATCTTGGTAGGACTCCCCAGAGTCTGGTCCACTGGCATAGCCTCCTAGTACCTAAGATCACATCAAGGTCACCAAGAGTTCTCAGAGTAAGGTTAAGTTCCAAGAGGATGGGAACCAAGCCTTACCGAGATTTTATTATTCCCCCTGGTGCCTTATCCAGTAAGCTGTATATGCTGGCTGAATAAACAATTCAAATTTCTATAGAGGTTCAAGATTTGAAAAGCCCACTCTTCACAGCAGTACCTCTAAAAGTTCCAAGTCCATATTGAGCAGCTGGGGAAACTGAGTCTCAGAGAAGTGAAGTAACTTGCCTTTAATCACTCTGCTAAATCGGTTAAATGAGAAGGAATAAATAAAGAGCAATTCACATAATGCCAAGAGATCCTGAGTAAGGTCCCACATGTGTGTGGTGAACCCCCATGGAGGATTTATGGGAAGACATGAACAAGAGACACACAGGATGGACAGGCTTCCTGGAGGAGGTGATTTCTGAGTGGAGTTTTAGAGGACAGACAGGAGCTTAGCAGGTAAAAAACTAACTTAGCAGGAATCTAATCTAGCCTCAGGGCAGCTAGGTGGTACAGTGGCTACAGTGCTGGACCTAGAGTCAGGAAGACCTGAGTTCAAATCTGGCCTCAGACACTTACTAGCTGTGTGACCCTGAACAAGTCACTTAATCCTGTTTACCTCAGTTTCCTCATGTGTAAAATGAGCTGGAGAAGGAAACGGCAAACCTCTCCAGTATCTTTGCCAAGAAAACCCCATGGACAGTATGGTCCACAGGGTCACGAAGAGTCAGATACGAGTGAAGAGCAATGACACTATCTTCATACAACCTCCCACTTTACAGATAACAAGACAGAGAAGTCCAGGATCTGAACTCATGTCCTCTGATTCCAATTCCAGTGTTCTTTCCAGCGAACCACACACTGCCTCATCTCGTGTACCCAAGAAAGTCAAAGTAAAATAATACTAAATAATTTCAAGAGGGAGAGAATGCTAATAACTAGCACTAGGGAGAGGCTACAAATAGGAGGGGGCACCTGAAGGAAGCTAAGGATTCTACGAGGCAGAGAAGAGGAAGGAGTGTATGCTAGGTAAGGCATGCCAGGGACAGCTCATGCAAAGGCACGGTGATGGGAAAGGGGATGCCAAGTATAGGGAACGGTTGGACCTGAGTTTAAATCCTGCTTCTGGCACTCAGTAGCTCTATGACACTGGACAAGTCACTCAAACTCTACACCCCTCAGACAATTCCCAAGAATTGACTATAGAGTCACAGACAAGGCAATCTGTGTCAGTGGAAGGAATTACAGAATTCCATACTGAGAAAAACTATAAATTCTTTCAGTGTTTGCATAGCCATCTCCAGTCAACCTGATCTATATCTCACCACTGGACCCAGATGGCTCCGGAGAAGAAAGTGAGGCTGGTGACTTTGCACAGCCCTCCCTCACTTAAATCCAATTCACTTGCATGTCATGGCATTGCCTCCCTGATGTCTTGGTGCTCTTCGAGAACAAAGGACAAACAGTGACAACGTTAATAAGGTTAAACCAAAAAAAATTTTATCTGAGGAAAACAAAAAAAAAAAATTTCAAAGGTGGTACAAATGGAGTAATTTTGTTACTCCCTTGTCAAATGTCCTATTCACTTAAAAAAAGCCCTCTAGCAGAAGTTCACAACTTCAAATTCTTTCTATCCTGAAATGTTTTTGGCTACTGATGACTGTTAAATTCATAAGAATGAATAATTTTTAAAAGATATCTAACTCCAAAAACTATCAGCACACAAGTGTTTCCAAATCTCAGAAACTCCTTTCCACTTAAAAAAATATATATATACATATATAATATGTTTTGCTTCTCCGGGACACTTTGGGAAATTTCCATGGGATGGGAATAAGAAAGGTCTGTCCATGTCTGAGTATGGGACAGGCAGTACTAGACAGTGACTGGCAGCCCAGCACAGGCTCTAGTCTCCTCTCCTCCTCCTCCTCTGCCCAGTGATCAATGAGGGCAACTTAGAACACTTAGGAAGAACACAGCATTTTAAAGATGGAGAGGGGCCTTAAGAGCTATCTATTCTAGCCTTCTCATTTTACCGATAAGAAACCTGAGATCAAGCCAAGAGAGAAGTGACTCACCCAAAGTCACACAGGCAGTAAGGGACCACACCAGGATTTGACCTCACTTCCTATTTTCCAATCCAGCTCTTTCCTCTACTTCCCAGCTGTCCACCTGCATTGAAGGTCTATAGCAACCACAACAAGTTACCAAAATGACTGGTTTTCCTGTCCAGGTTCACCGAGCTATGCAGAACAAAATGGCCTCAAAGGAAAACAAAATATACTCTGTTTCCTAGGAAATTTACCTTCCATGGGTACCTTCCTTTAATTCTAATTTTTTTCCTTTCATCCTGTATAAATATATACACATGAAAAATAAATATATACATATAAAATGTATTTTATATAAAACATTTATATAACTGTATATGTATTAAATACATGTATATAAATATATATACTTATACACATACATATATACATTTACATGTATTGTGTGTGTGCATATGTATGAAAACAAGTTTGCTTTTGTATATGTTTGTTTGTTTTCTCCCCCCTTTAGATTGAAAGCCCTTTGAGGGCAAGGACTGTCTTTTACCATTCTGTATCCCCAACAACTTAGTACAATGCCTGGCACATAGTCGGCAATTAATAAATGTTTATTGACTGGTTGACTGATTGAAAAAGAAAACAACTGCATATGATTAAGCTCTTGATACTCACTGAAGGGTCGACCTGGTCATTGGTTATGCCTCGGAGAACTACTCTTAAAGGGTGCTTCATGAAGGGGGCCAGGCAAAGAAGACTCTCCAGGTAGTACCCAATGCTCCGATGGGCGCTGCAGTCGTGTTCCACTGACCCACCATACAGGAGCCCAGGCTGATAATACAAGGTAGTTCCTTAAACCAAGGGAGAGAGGGAGAAATGGTGAGTCAGTTCAAACATCAGTCTCAGGTCACTGAGGAAAGGAAGAGTAATAATAACTCGCACTGATAACATGCTTGTCGGCTTAAAAAGTGCTTTCCTCATGATGACGACAAAGGGAGGTAAATCCAGGGAGAAGCCTGACTATAAGAAAATGATGACACAGCAAGGGAATGCTTTGGAGTCAAAGGAGTTGGGTTCGAATGCCAGCTTTGTTACTTAGTCCCTGTGTGGCCTTGGGCATGTGGCTAAATGTCTCTGGGCCTTAGGTTCTTCATGTGAAGAGTAAGGAGACTGGACTACATGATCTCTAAAGGCCCTTCTGGCTCTAAACCTATGATTTCAATGAATAATACATGTTGTCTCCCCCTATTACAACATAAGTTCCTTAACCGCAAGGACTCTCTTGCCTTTCTACTTGTAACCTCAGTACTTTGCACACAGTAAGAGTTTAATATAATTTATTATGTTCATATGTTACATGTAATATATTAATATAATTTAATAATAAGTGCTTTTTAAATTAAGTAATTTATTTCACAATAGCAAATCACATCAATACAGTAATTTAGGGTTACAGTTTCCTCAGCTGTAAAACCAGATTTAAAAAGTTAAAAAAAAAAAACAAAACAAAACACCGTGAAATAGGTGGCACACCATTATTAACCCCACTTTACAGAACAGGACAGCGCGTCTCAGAGAGGTGAAGTGACTTCTCATTATAGAAGCGTCAGGGCTCGTTTAGGATAAACATTTCACTTAAGAGTCGGAATAGCTGTGTTTGGGTCCTCCTTTTTCATATGTTAACTGTGACCCTGGGCAAGTCTGAAAAATGAAAATAATACTTTAACACTCCCTACCTCATAGAGAGCTGGCAAGAACAGTACTTCATAAACCCCATTTTACAGATGAAGAAACTGAGGCATAGACCCCATAGCTAGTGTCAGAACTAGGCCCCTTGATTTCAAGCCCAGGGCTCTTTCCAGTCTACAGCTCATTCCAAAAACTGACTCACTACTATCAAGCTCTGAGGGTCACAAGCAGCCCTCACTGAAATTTAATACCCAGTACCAACACTCAACTTCTCTTCAAGCCACCTGCATCCCTGAAGTCACACAAGGGTACAAGACAGATAGCAGATGAGGTTCCCTCTTCCCCACCTGGCACACACACTCTCACACTGTGTGACTGTTGTTCTCTCCCAGCTAGCGGCCTTCTTAAACCCCCAACCACTTAGCTGGCAAGCTTGTCATAGAAAACAGGTAGTCACAAAGACACAATTGCATAAGCCATTTGTACCACAGAGAGATAAACAAAAAGGAAGGATTCAATGAGAAAGAATTCTCCTTTACTGAGGTCCGTGATAGTGGCCAGGGGAGGCCAAATAGAGATAAGGCAGAGAAATATTACTAGGAAGGGGGTTGTCAAACTAGTTGATCAGTAGGCAGTATGATATAGTAGGAGAAACACTGGCTCCAGAGTCAAGAAAAACAAATTTCAAATCCCACCTCCAATACAGACTACCTGTACCCCCTGGGTCAAGTCACTTCCCTTCCTGGGCCTCAGTTCCTTCGTCTGTACAATGGCATGATCAGACTAGATGGCCGCTGAGAACCTTCCAGCTCTAATGTGATGACCCTATGATTCTAAGGTCCCTTTCAACTCTAACCCTATAACCCTGAGGTCCTGTCCTCAAGGAGCTTCCAGTCTAACTGGAGAAAAAAAGTCACAGAGACATCAAAACAGAGTAGGTGATAATTAAGAAGAGTGTTAAGTGCTTTAGGAGTTCATAAAGTGAAATTTTTTGAAGGTATGAAATTTGTTACAAGGGTTTTATTGGGTAGATTTGGGAGAAAAAAGGGGGCTGCTAAAAAGGTTGATAAGAAAGAAAAGTTGGTCACGGAAGCATTGTTTTTTAAATGCAGAGAAAAGAACAAAAGAAAACATAGAGAAGCAAGGCATCCATGAGTTATATGTTGAATTTATTATATACCGAAGAGGAAATGCAAACAGTATCTAATTTGTTGTTCAGCTGTTTCAGACTCTTCTGACCCCATTTGGAGTCTTCTTGGCAAAAGATACTGGAATGGTTTGTCATTTCCTTCTTTAGCTTGTTTTACAGATGAGGAAACTGAGGCAAACAGGGTTAAGTGATTCGTCCAGGGTCACACAACTAGTAAGTGTCTAAGGCCATATTTGAACTCAGGAAGAGGAGTCTTCCTGACTTCAGGCCTGGCACTCTACCTACTGTGCCACCTATCTGCCCCTGGTTGTAACAGAGATTTGCTCTTACATGTATCTTTTCATGCTCTAATTTTGTATATGGAAATGCTAATTTTATTTGTTTTTCATTTGTTATTTGAATTATTAAATTCAAATTGTATCCTGAATTGTTAAATACAGAATAAATCATAATAATAAAAAAGGAGGAGAGAGGGAAAGGAGTTCGTAAGAGGACACAACCACTGCCCAATGTCCTGAGGGTACATGTCATAGAAAGGGTGGGATCTGAGCTAGGTCTTAAAGCATGGGCAATTTCTCTCTACTGAATCTCAAAGCTAGAAAGGACCTTCAGCAATCATGTGATCTTCATCTGTAAAAATGAATGACCTCCAAGCTCTCTCTGGCTCCCTTGATTCTGTCAGCCTTGAGTGGAAGAGGACATTCCGGGAAAGGAGACTAAAATATGCAAGTCTGGTTCAGAGGTCAAGGAATGGATCAATGTGACCAAAGTTGTTTGTATAGTGAAGTAAGAAGAAATACAATTAGAAAGAACCAGATTGTGGACAGCCTCAAACTTCAGGCTAAGAAAACTAGATATTATCCCCAAAGCAAGGGGGATGTACCAT
This sequence comes from Vombatus ursinus, assembly GCF_900497805.2. Lineage (NCBI taxonomy): Eukaryota > Metazoa > Chordata > Mammalia > Diprotodontia > Vombatidae > Vombatus > Vombatus ursinus. The sequence continues at coordinate 25,798,000 of NW_020954548.1, forward strand.
GATCTTGAGCCAACCTGTGACATGATTTAAAAACCACGTGAAATGAATCATTTGCCACTGGAGACTACTGTAAACACGCAAGAATGAGGGATCTAGGATCTATCCATCTATGCAGTAGGAATGGAAGGAAGGAACTGAGTTGAGAGATATTACAAAGGAAGCAACTCTAGGATTTCATTATATATCAGGGATTAGAAGGTAGAGGTGGGACAGGAGGGAAGAGACTGATTCTAGGCCTTTGAGAGAATGCCAACATCACTGACAAAAATAGATAAATTAGGAGCAGCTAGGTGGCGCAGTGGATAGAGCACTGGCCCTGGAGTCAGGAGGACCTGAGTTCAAATCCAGCCTCAGACACATAACACTCACTAGCTGTGTGACCCTGGGCAAGTCACTTAACCCCAATCACCTCACCAAAAAAAAAAAAAAAAAAAAAAGATGAAGAAGGGAGGGCATTAAGTTCTGTTTTAGAAATGCTGAAATTGAAGTGATAATGGGACATTCAGTGGAAATGTCAAGAAGACAATTAAAGATATAGAATTTAATTAAAAATATAGACTTTAAGAGTCCCAATACAATGTTAAGTTCCAGAGGACAGAGACTGTATTTTTGTTGCTGTTGTTGTCCTTGAATCCCCAGCACTTAGTAAATATAGTAGACTTAATAAATGCCTATTGAGTTGAGTTGAGAGAGAAATCAGGGATGGAGCTTCAGTGTAAAGAGGAGATAGGAAAAAGAAGGAAAAAGGAAGGCTAAGAACCAAGCCTTAGGAAATACCAGGTAAGAGCATGGAGAAAGGAGTAAGCTAGGGGACAGGAGAAACAATCAAGGAGGTAGAGAATATAATATCAGGGAAGCAACTGGAAAAGTTTCTACCTAGTCCAACTGGTTCCTGTTTCATTGACCAAACATTGATCGAGCACCTATCACGCTGGGCACTATGCTAAGTCCAGAGAAAGAAAGCCACAAAGTTAACAGACCTTGGCCTCAAGAAGCTTATATTAACTTCAGAGCATTCTGCACAGTTGGCCGATCTCTGCTTCAAGATTTCCACTAATGGGGATCCCACTATGTCCTAGGGTAATTAAACAGATATTGCCATCACTTCAACTTTTAGGAAGCTTTTCCTTACTAAATCAGCCCCTCTCTAACTTGTACCACTGTTCCTAGTTCTGCCCTCTGGGATAAAGAAGAACAAATTTAATCCCATATGGAGTCAAGACCCAGTTTAAGAAGCGCTGAAGGGGCAGCGAGTGGAAAAAGCTTAAGAAGCCCTGTTCTATATGACAGTACTTCAAATTTAAAGAAGGAAGGTGTGTTTAACAGTGTCAAATACTGTTGAAATACTAAGAAAAATCCCGTGTGTGTGTTGAATCAACTACACACTGTTTCAACAAAGGCATGGGACCTCTGGAACCCCCAGGCCCCTTCTGACCCTCAGCTTAATTTCATTCTAGCCCCGATGGATCTAGCCCACATCGGGAAATGAAACACATAGAAAAGCTTTTAGGAGCAATATCCAAAACCGTCACCAGATGGCCTCTTCCCACTACAAAATGAGATGCTGATATCACTAGCTACCTATTTTTTCAGAGAGACCAGGTTAAGTTTCACTCTTGAAAAATAAGGGAAAAAAAGGACTCAAAAATAAATACATAAATAAATAAATGAACAAGTAAAAGGAAAGGACTTCAAGAATGCTCATGCTTCCAAATTTTAGGCAAGAATCAAAATTTTTTGTTATTTATTTCTCTAATAAAATATTTATTTTTCAAATAAAATTAGGCAATATTTAAGCATTCAAAAAAAGAGTAAGCACTGTACATACCCTTTGATCCAGCAATACCACTACTAAATCTGTATCCCAGAGAGATCATAAAAAAAGGAAAAGGCCCCATATGCACAAAAATATTTATAGCAGCTCTTTTTGTGGTGGCCAAGAATTGGGAATTAAGGGAATGCCCATTAATTGGGGAATGACTGAACAAGCTGCAGAATATGAATGCAATGGAATACTACTGTGCTATAAGAAATGAGGAGCAGGCAGATTTCAGAAAACCTGGAAAGACTTGTATGAACTGATGCTGAGTAAAGTGAGCAGAACCAGGAGAACATTGTACACGGTAACAGCAAAATTATATGATGACTAACTTTGACACTCATCTCTTCTTAGCAATGTAAGATCTAAGACAATTCTAAAAAAGACTCATGATGGAAAATGCTATTCACATCCAGAAAAAGAACTATGGAATCTGAATGCAGATCGAAGCATACTATTTTTACCTTTTTTTTTGTTTTTTGTTTCTTGTGGTTTTTCCCTTATGTTCTGATTCTTCTTTCACAACATTACTAATGTAGAAATATGTTTCAGATGATAGTACATGTATAACCTATATCAGATTGCTTGATGTTCTGGGGAGAGGGGAGAGGAGGCAGAAAATTTTGGAACTCAAAATCTTAGAAAAATGAATGTTGGACACTATCTTTACCTGTAATTGAAAAAAATAAAATACTATTAAGTGGGGGGGGGTAGGGGGAGAAAAAAAGAAAAGAAAAAGAACAAGCAACTTCTCCTTTCTCACAGAACAAAAGTATCCATTTTGGTGAGAAGGTCAAGGTGTCAATTTGATTAATTATAGATTTATACAAACATTTTAGGAAAGACACTGATAAACAGGAGAGAACCCAGGAGAATAAACAAGGATGATGATCAGCTGGAGAACTAAACCGATTTTATTTAATTTGGGCAGCTAGGTGGTCTAATGGACAGAGTATCAGATTTGGAGTCAGTAGGACTTAAGTTTGAATATTACTACAGACACTAGCTTAGCTGTTTGACCCTGGGCTAAGTCAATTCTCAGCCTCAGTTTCCTCATCTGTAAAAAGAGGATAATAATAACACCTATCTCACAGGGTGGTTGTAAGGAGTGTGTGTGTGTGTGTATAGAAAAACAGCATATAGAGTATTTTGCAAATCTTAAAGCACTACAGATACAAACCACAGGCAGAAAACTGGGGAAGGGAAGGAAGAGAGGAAAAGTTGTTAATTAAATCTGTCAAAGTATGTGTACAGATCTCATTCTGCTTAGCCTCATGACTGAACTAGGAGCAACAAGTAGAAATTTCAGAGACAGAATTCAGTTCAATGTAAGAAAAAAAATTCCTAATAATTAGAGAAGGGCAGCTAGGTGGGTGCCGCACCTGAAGTCAGGAAGACTCATCTTCCTGAGTTCAAATCTGGCCTCAGACACTTACTAGCTGTGTGACCCTGGGTGAGTCACTTAACCCTGTTTGCCTCAGTTTCCTCATCTGTAAAATGACCTGGAGAAGAAAATGGCAAACCACTCCAGTTTATTTGCCAAGAAAACCCCAAATGGGGTCACGAAAGGTCAGCCACAATTGACCAACATCAACAAAGCCTTTAAGTATGGGCCTAGTGATGGACTCTGTATAGTCATCCAAGGACCAGTCTGGTTAAATTCAGAAGGATTCCTCACTAGATTGGCCCCAGAGAGACAAGGTTTTCGGCCACTGGAACTCTTGAGGACCATCTACTTAGTCACAGAAGTTCATAACCAGATTACAGAGGGGCGAAGTTTTTTGTTTTGTTTTATTTTTGCCATAGCAACTCACAAAGACTAGAGTATATCAGGGTTTGTTTTGAGAGAAAGAGTGGTATACCAGATGAGGTGCTGGATTACCCACACTAATAAAATCATGTACCCTTTAAATACTGAAAGGGGGGAAGGTGAGGAAACTAGCATTTACTAAGCACCTACTACGTGCCAGGCACTGTGCTGAGTACTAGAGAGACAGAGATTTAATACACACACACACCCTCTTTTGCCCCCAAAGTCCTTGGCACTGTCAAATGCTTCAACATCAGAAAATTATGTGATTTTATCTGTGGAAATGACACCAAAGAAGAGGCATAACCATCTGTTTTGCTACTGCACCCTATGGACCATGGGACCTTTCTATTTGACTCAAAGCTGAAACCTGCAAATGTGCTGTTTCCTTTATCAGAAGGTGAGCTCTTTGAGAGCAGAGGCTGTGTTACTTTTCTGTCTCTCCAACTTGCTTAACAGAGTACTTTGTACATAGTGCTAAATAAACACTTTTTTCATTCATTCATTCAACTCCATTTACTCGTTCATATATACATTGCTCAGGTGCTAACACTTACATAAAGCCTTTTCATATCCTCTAAGCTGTCTCTATTAGCGCATTTTAATTCTGAAAATTGTGTTCTATAACACTATATATACTCTCTATTTTTTTGTGTACATGTTGATAGCTCCCAGTAGAATGTAAGCTTCCTGAGGACAGGAACTGTGCTTTTTTTTTTTTTTTGGTCTGCATCCCGAGCGCCTAACACACAGTGGATGCTTCAGACATTTGCCTGATAGGACTAAGTTATACAAAGGTATATAGTTCAACTAGATCATATGAATTAATGCTTCCATTTTTGGAAGAAGGATGCTCATAAAAAAAAAAAAATGAACGGCCTATTCTTAACCAAATCAATACCTCCTTACTTTAAGCAAAAGACTTGAGAAGAAAAGAAAATGTGCAGAGTTTCCTAACTATACTGAATCACCAATGGAATCAGCAAAGGGCATAGAAGTTACTTATGTGGGCTAAAAGCCTGTTAAAACAAGGCAGGGCAGAATGAAGATCCTGAGTGCATGTAAATTGACGAGTCTCTAACCATGTCGCAACCCTTAAAATATGAGTTTATTTTCTTAAGAGTAGTTGAAGAGCCAGAAAATTCAGTTTTCCTTATTTGTGGGTCTATGTGTAGACGGGAGGGACTTATTCTTGATATGGGATTTTCACATAGCTTAGCTTCTTCTAGGAAGGTTCAGGCCACTTACTCTAATCTGGGCCTTTGAGGAAAATATTTGGACAATTGGTCCTCAGATGAGAGAGGATCACTACAGCAGATTACTTGCGGGAGAGCAATCGACACCTGAGGATGATAGCATAGAAGAGGGGAGCACCAACTTACCTGTTTGATTTATTTCAATTCGAGAGCCATTGGTTATTTTATCTAAAAGCCGTACAAAACTGGCTTCAAAATCTACAGGAAAAAAAGACAAAAAAAAGAAATAAATCTATTTATTCAATGAACATTAATTTAACATTAACATTAAATTTAGTCCTTGAACATTTGTTAAAAAACCTACTATGTGCCAAGCACCATGCTAGGCTCTAAGATTAGATACACAAAGGCAGCTGATAGAATGCTGGACCTGGAGTCAGAAAAATGTGAATTCAAATCTGACCCCTGGGCACATCATTTAACCTGTTTGCCTCAGTTTCTTCATCTATAAGATAATAATAGCACCTACCTTCCAGGGTTGTTGTGAGGATCAAAAGAGATACTTGGAAAGCACTTAGCAAGCACAGTGCCTGGGACATAGTGGGAGCTATATAAATGCTTATTCCCTTCCCTCCCCCCAAACATTAAATTAATTAATTAATAATAACTCTGTGACTTTGGGCAAGCCAGTCATCTCTACAACGGACAGCACTGGACCATAGGACCTCCACAATCCCTTTTAACATGTGATGAGTGACAGTCTCCTAGGATGATCAGCATTTTTGGAAACTGAATTTCTGATCCAAGCTCTGCAAGCCTGGGAAAAAATGCTGCTTATCTTCACTAAACCTCAGCCTGCCTCAAAAGGGAGCCATACAGAACAATTTAGGTGCCTAAAAGCACTTAGAAGATGGAAAACGATAGCGAGGATATAAATGCACGCTCTCATTAGAAACATTTAGTAAGCAATTAGGTTACTTCCAAACCCTGAGACTCCCTGATTTCCTAAGTAAGGAAGACTCTGCACTGACTTGCCTAAGATGTTTACCACTGGCTCTGTCTCAAGTGATTGACTCTCACCTCTTAACTAGGTTGGCTCCCTAACTGAGGTCATAAAACCATGGGGAAACTGAGGTTCAGGAAAATAAAGGAGTTTGCCCAAAGTCATGAAGGTAGCAAGTATCAGCAGATTGGGAATTATGACAGGGTATTAACTTTTCTAATTTTTTAAAAAATGGACAAAAATCTATCATCTTTTCCCCTACCCCCTCTTTGGGAAAGAAAGAAAAAGCAAAAGGAAACAAAAACCCTTGTACCAACTAAGTACAAAGCAGCTAGATGGCTTAGTGGTTAGAATGTTGGGCCTAGAGTCAGGAAGACCTGAGCTCAAATCTGGCCCCCAATACTTATTTGCTGTGGGACCGTGGACAGGTCACTTAACCCTGTTTGCCTCAGTTCTTCATCTGTAAAATGAGCTGGAGAAGGAAATGGTAAATCACTCCAGTACTTTGCTAAGAAATCCCCAAATGGGGTCAGGAAGAGTCAGACACGACTGAAATAACTGCACACAGCACAATGCTGGCTATATAAATGCTTATTCCCTTCCCCTACCAAATATACATAGTCAAGCAAAGTAAATTCCCTCACTGGCCAAGTCCAAAAAATAAATCTCCTTCTGCACTGTGAGATCATCACTCTTCGTTTGGCTTGTAAAGCCCTTCACAACCTGGCCCCTTTCTAACTTTCCAGTCTTCTAACACTTTACTCTCCTCCATCTACATTATGATGCAGTGACAATGAGGGACCTTCTTGTTGTTCCTTATACACAAGACTCAGTTTTCCAATTCCATGCCTTTTCACTAACCCATTCTCTCTCTGTTTGAAATGTTCTCCCACTGTTTCCTGGCATCCATGGGGATTCATTCCAGGCTCAGCTCAAACCCTCCCCTGTTCTGCCCCTCTCCCCGGTGCCTTCCCTCTGAGATTACCTATATATTTCTTGTATGTACCCAGCTGTTTGCACATTGAAATGTGAGCTCCTTGAAAACAGGGTTTGTTTTTGCCTTGCTTTGTACCCACCCCGAGTTTAGCACAATCCCTGGCACACTTAAATGGTTGCTGAACTGATCTGACTTCATCAAGAGGAGGACAGCATGCTTCCTCATAGGAACTCATTTGCCTCATCAGAGTTCTTAAGTTTTTCAAAGTTGTTGGTCTTTGCAGTGTTGCTGCTGCTGTATAAACTGTTCTGATTCTGCTCACTTCCCTGTGTCAGTTCATGAGTCTTCCCAGGTTTCTCTAAAACCATCCCCTTCCACCATTTCTTACAGCCATAATATTCCATTCCATTCACAGACCATACCCCCAACTAATCATCACAAAAGTTACTGATTTCCTCACCCAAAGTCCTCCTTCAAGGCCTCTTCACATTGGGAAAATACTAATGTTTCCCCAAAGATGACGCCAGCAGAGCATGAGCTCAGGCAAGATCTTTTCTTAAATTGAAAAGGCTTTGAGTAGGACATCCATGGTGACCGACAGTGTGTCTTTTGCTAAGCAAGTTTAGGTAAATTGAGAGAAGCTCATCTGCTAATCAGGCTGGCCACAGACAGGAGGAATTTTCTTGACTGCCAATTCACTTAATCAATTTCCTCATCGGTCAAATGAGAGGTCAGGCTAGATGGCCTCTAAATCCCCAAAGACCCTTTGAGGTTTAAATATATGACCCTATGAACTCTCAGAAACCAGCCTCTTAGTGAAATACTGGAAAGAGTGCCCATAGAGAGGAGAATGGCTAAACAAGTCATGGTACATGAATGTAATGGAATTATCACTGGGCTGTAAGAAATGATGAATGAACACAGAACCATGGGAAGAGCTATAGGAATTGATATAAAGTGAAGTAAGCAGAATCAGGAAAGCCACTTACTATGACTATAGGACAAAGAGAAAGGGTTACAACAAAATATTATAATGCTGCATATTATAATGACCAAGGCTGGCCCAAGAAAAGAGATATGAAACCACCTCCCCCTGCCCGAATTCTCTAGAGATGTGGGGAATGATGGGTGTGGAACACTGCAGATTGTTGAGACTTTTTTTCCAATGTTTTGGATAGTTTTACTGACATCCCCACCCCACCCCCCCACTGCCCATTTTAAATTCATTCTTTTGAGGGATAACTTTTGGGGAAAGGGAGGGTGGAGGAACACAATAAATGGAGGTAATGTGAAAACAAAAGGCTTCAATGGAATTTTTTAGAAAGACCATCTAAAACCACAAAGGGGTTGTGATCTGCATGGGTGGAGGGATCTCCCAAAGTTATAAAGCTAGAGATCCCCGATGGATTAATTTCAGCAGCACCTCATTGCCCCATCTCAATGGAACATGTGACAAAAGAGAAAACAATGGAGATGACAATGGAGAAAAAGATGAGCTAAATTCCTAGCTTCTCATTCTCCAATTTCCAGAAAAAAAGGGAGACCGAGTCAGGGTTCACCCAACAAATCTAGCCTGAGAATCAATCTCTCCCTGTCTATAGCAGAAGTCCTCTCCACTCCACCCTCCAAATGACTCTGGGGGACAGAGTGAGGCTGATGACTTTGCACAGCCCTGCCTAACTTAAATTCAATTTACTTCCAAGTCAAGACATCACCCTCCTGAGGTCATTGGTCTTCTTAGAGAAAGGAGAAGGAACAACTCTTCCATGAAGCAATTCATGGCATTGAGCTGTTTCTAATTTTATGGCAGTCTCACAAGTTCTTAGTGCTGGAAGGGCCCTTTAGGGTTATCTCATCTAACTACCTCATCTGATAAGGAGAAGCCAGATTAAAAAAAAAAAAAAA
>NW_020954548.1:25806679-25841283 GCF_900497805.2 Vombatus ursinus
GCTTTTCTCCCCCCTCATTCACACAACCAATTAATATGGTGGAAAGAGTAGGACTGAATTTAGAGTAAGAAGTACATACTGGATCTGCTAATTATTCCTTGTGTGAAGGCAAGCCACTTTCCCCTTCAGTCTCAGTTTCTCCATCTGTAAAATGAAGGAGTTGACCTCTAAGGTCCCTTCCAGTTCTACCCCTACAAAATACACTCATTCATCATGTATAGAAATGTACAGCCTCACTAGCAATTTAAACTAATGCAAATTAAAACAACTTTCAGGATAACATAAGCCTATTTATCTAGCAAAAAATAAATATGTAGGGTATCCCAAAAGTCTTAGCAATTTAAAGGATTTGAGTTATTAAAGCTTTAAAATACAGTAAGGCTTTTGAGATGCCATGATTATGATAAAGAAGGGGCAGAGTGACACTGTGAGCATAGGACTGGCCTTTGAACCAAGAGGCCTGTGTGAAAGTCCTGCCTCAGACACATACTAGCTACTATTGGCGAATCATTTAACCACTCAGGGTCCTAAAGCAAGTCTCTCAGACAAGAAGACACTGACAAGTTGTGGATCTGCATGGGAGTTCACATTCTTGGAGTGCACTAGTCCCAACACATTTGAAAAATATCATTATAAATTTGTTGAAACAACAAAAAAACCAATGCGTATGATGGAAACTGTCATCAGGCCAGCAGTGGAGAAACAGGGTCAGTTGGTAATTGTTGGTGCCATAGTTAGTTCAGTCCTGGATTTCCACTTAAAAATATGCATATAGTCACCTAACCATACAAGATCTCAAACTGTATCATAAAGCAGTAATCATCAAAACAATCTGATCCTAGCTAAGAAATAGAGCAGTAGATCAGTGGAATAGATTAGGTACACAATACATTGCAGTAAATGACCATAGTAATTTAGTATTTGATAAACCCAAAGATCCAAGCTTTTGGGACAAAAACTCATTATTTGACAAAAACTGCTGAGAAAACTGGAAAACAGTAAGGCAGAAACTAGGTGTAGACCAACAACCAAAATTAGGTCAAAATGGTAACATGATTTAGACATAAAGGGTGATACCATAACCAAATTAGGGGTGCATGGAATAGTTTACCTTTCAGATTTATGGATAAGGGAAGAATTTAGTACCAAAGAAGAGACAGAGAACATTACAGAATGTATAAGCAAAACCTATGCAACCAAGATTAGAAAGAAAGCAAAAAACTGGGGACAAAAAAATTTACAGCAAGTATCTCTGACAAAGGCCTCATTTCTCAAATATATAAAGACCTGAATTAAATTTATAAGACTACAAATCATTCTCCAATTGATAAATGGTCAAAGAATATGAATAGGCAGTTTTCAGAAGAAGAAATCAAAGCTATCAATAATCAAATGAAAAAAATTCTCTAAATCACTATTGATTAAAGAAATGAAACTTAAAACAACATCACACTTATCAGATTGCCTAACATGACAAAACCAGAAAATGATAAATGTTGGAGAAGATGTAGGAAAATTGGAATACTAATACATTGTCGGTGGAGTTGTGAACTGATCCAATCATTCTGGAGAGTCATTTGGAACTATACCCAAAGGGCAATTAAGCTGTGCATACACTTTGATCTAGCAATACCACTACTATGGCTATGTCCCAAAGAGATTTTAAAAAAAGGGAAAAGGACCTATTTGTACAAGGATATTTATAGCAGCTCTTTTTTGTGGTGGCAAAGAATTGGAAATTGAGGGGATGTCCATCAATTGGGGAATGGCTGAAAAAGTTGTGGTATATGATTGTAATGGAACAATTGTCATGCTATAAGAAATAATGAGCAGGATGATTTCAGAAAAACCTGGAAAGACTTACATGAACAGATGCAGAGAGAAATGAGCAGAACTAGGAGAACATTGTACACAGTAACAGCAATTGCTATACAGTTACCAACTGTGAATGACTTCTTAGCTCTTCTCAGCAATACAATGATCCAAGACAATCCCAAAGGACTCATAATGAAAAATGTTATCTGCTCCAGAAAAAGAACTGATGGAGTCTGAATATAGACCAAAGCATACAATTTTTCTTTCTTTCTTTTTCCTTTCTTTCTTTCTTCTTTCTCTTTCTTTCTTTCTTCCTTCTTTTCTTCTTTCCTTCTTTTGTTCCTTTTGCTTTTTTTTGTGGGGGGAGTTTGAATTTTCTTTCACAAAATGACTAATATGGAAATATGTATTACATGACTGTACATGGATAACCTATAATCAGAATACTTACTGGCTCAGAGATGGGGGAAGAAAGGGAAGGTAGAAGGGATAGCATTTAGAACTCAAAATTTTAAAAAATTAATGTTAAAATTGTTTTTACATGTAATTAGGGAAAATAAAATATTATTTAAAGAAAGAAATATGTATATAACATGAGTACAAAATTATTTCTTCAATTTGGCTATTCTATTGTACACATGGCAGGGACTGTTGCATTGGTACAATGTAGTAGTTTTATACCCTTTGCTTGCTTTCAATGTTTTGTCCCTTTTGAGTTCTCACATGCCCACATAGAAGTGATTTCTAGAGAAGTTTTGCAGCAATAAAATCCCAGACACATTCAGAGCCTGATTGCTTCTTGCCTGTGGTCTTGGTATCTGTTATAACAAACCGTACTCACCATGAAAATGGAATTCTGGCTATCTAAACAACAGGTAGCATAAAAATCCATTCTCCAATACTTCTGATAAATGATTTTGGTAGCTGTACAGATCCTAAAATTAAAACAGATATTTTTACATACCTTGAAAAATTTAGTGGGGGTCAGTAAGTTTTGTGGAATTCTTACCTAGGGGTAATTTCCTTCTACCATGAAGGAGGAAAAAGAGAGAGAGAGAAAGAGAGATTAAAGCTGTTGAACAGAAACAGGTTGTACTCCTGACAGTTTGTAAGTCCCAGACATCTATCAGCACTTTATTGTTGTTGTTGTGTTTGCCCTTTGTTTTTGAAGAGGACTATGACATCAGGAAGATGATGACATGACTTGCAATTGACTTTGTTTTGAGTGAGGGAGGGCCATGCAAGGTTACCAGCCTCACTTTCTCCTCCAGAGTCATCTGGGTCCAGTGACCAGACATTCATCAGGACAACTGGCAACCATCACTACCAGGAGAAGTCATAATAGTATCCCTCACTTCATTTGCTGTACCTATGGCTAAAGTGTTTGATGAATTTGTGGAATTACTGAAAGTGCACTTCTTACTAGCACTATCAGGCATTAACTTAACCTCTCTGAGTGTCAGGTTTATTATCTATAAAATGAGAATAAAAATACTTGAGTGGCTGATTTAGCTTTTCCTTGATGCATTTAGATGCTATGCAATTTGGTACATATATGTTAAAAATTGATTTTAATTCATAGTCTATGGTACCTTTTAGCATAATCTAGTTTTCATGTTTATTTATCTCTTTATATCAAGTCGATTTTTACCTTGGTGGAAATGATAATCCCTCCCTTTCCTTTCCCTTCCCTTTCTTTCCTTTCCTTTCCCTTCCCTTCCCTTCCCTTCCCTTCCCTTTCCTTCCCTTCACTTCCCTCCCCTTCCCTCCTTCACAGCCCTCCCTCACTTAAATCCAATTCACTTGAAAGTCATGACATCACCTTCCTGATGTCATGGTCTCTCTGAGAATGAAGGACAAACCACAACAGCAACAACAAATAATTTTGTCCCAGCCCTTTACTTTTAAATCAGAGTAAATCTTTAGGTTTTAGGTGTGTTTGCTATAAACAACATATTGGATTCTGCTTTCTAATCCATTTGGTTATCCTCTTCAGTTTTTTGGTGGAGGTCATTACATTCACATTCACAGTTATAATCATCCATGTTGTATTTCCATCCATTCTGTTCTCTTATACTTTGTCCTTTCTTTGCACCTCCTGTTCAACCCCTTTCTTTACAAATAAGAAGAGGGTTGTAAGAAAGAAGCACTGTGCTTAATACAAGTGTTCCATGCTTGATAGATTCTGCATCCAACCCCCTTAACCCCTTTTTTTCTTCTCTTTACCAGACTCCAAAGGTTTTGACCCTTTTTTCCTATTAAAACTTCTCCTGATGATCCACCCTCTGAAATATTATTAGAGTTTGTTTTGCTTATAATTAATCCCTCCCTGAAGTTATCCTCCTTTAAGGTCAAATCCAGCCCACCCGTTTTTGTACCAGCTGGCCAGCTAAGAATAATTTTAACATTTTTAAATAAAGTATTGTTTTTTAAAAGTACACACACACACACACACACACACACACACACACACACACACATAAATTTTTTTGAACATTCTTAGCTCAAAGGCCCTATGGCTAGATTTGGCCCTTGGGCCACAGCTTACCAAAAATCTGTCTTAGATGTCTTTTCCAACTCTACACAGGTTGCTATGTGTATGAAATGAGCTAATTCAGCAAATGCCTTCTAGATACATTATGATGACTCTATTTTGCCAACAACCTCCATTTTGTTATTTCCTATAAATCACCTGATTTGGGAGAATTCCATTCACTCTCCCCATCCCGACGTGAAAAGTACCCAATCTTTCCTCCAATAAAAAATTAGATTACTTAATCCTATATCCTGTTTTGAATCTTATTTATTGTTTTCTTTTAATGTATAAAAATCCATACAAAATCTGTATTTGGGGTCTTTGTGCCTATTGAGGGGCCTTTGACCTGGTCTATTATGGATGCTCTGCTAATAAATCACATAGCTTGGACTTTGTTTCCTCAATTAATATAAATCCACTCGTGACAGTTTTTTGGTGAGTCAATTGATTGAGAGGGGCCCTGGGCCCTGGGATGTCCTCTTAGAACTCCTTAGAGTGTGGTTTGGCTGATTTTTAACTAAGGTACTTCTTGGTAGAAGACTGTCCCAGAAGTCAGATTCCCCCTTAATCTCAAATTCTTTCAAGCTAAGATAAGGTCCCACACATTGGGAAAGCTCCCTTAAGGATCTGGTAATAGTATCCTGAAGGGAACCCTCCTGGAAAAATTTCTTATATATCAGGACCAGAGGAAGCTCCTGGTTCAAACAGGAATGACAGAAAAAGCACGCTATTGAATTACGTGAAATTTTGTCTAAAACTTCAAGAGATTCAGCTGATAATTTGCTTTGGCTCCAATATGGCACTTTTGAATATTACAAACTAAAAAAATTGAGGCTAGCTATTGAAAAATCTCATCCATACCAAATAGAATAATGATTTTGCCAGGCTTCTTTATCTGAATACCTATGCACAATACCCCCAATAGGTTTTCTTCTCTATATCCTGTCCTGTCCTTTCCTCTTCAACTGCTTTCTCCTAGCACTTACCTCTCTACCATTTTGGCTTCTCCTCTTCCTCTTCCATCTTATCCCATCTCCTATTATGACAGGAGATTTGATCTTTTTTGCCACATGGAGAAGAGATGCTCCTAAATTTGATGAGGCTCCTAGGGCTATTATGACCCAATTTCAGGCCATTTTTAGAGATTATAACTCTAGCTGGAGAGATATAACTGATTTAATGGAGACTTTACTCTCTTGGGGAAAGGACTGCCATTATTGAGGAGTATCTGCTGGCCCTATGGGTCTTCCTAATTGGCCACTACAAGACCCTCATTGGAACCTAAAATTTCTGCCTACTACACCAGGCTACAGCAATCTAGGGAATCTTTGATCAGGGGCATGGAAACATGAGCTATCCATTCCGAAAATTGGAGTAAGTTCCAAGAAACTGTCTAGGAAGAAAATTAAACCCCTAACCACTTTTATGACAGGTTGTCTAAGAATGCTAAGCAGTGTGTGGGATTAGATCCACTCAATCTGAGAGATGTGAGAATTATTCATTCTCTTTCGTTAGGCAATCCATGCCAGAAATACGAAAATATTTTCATAAGAATTGCCCTGAATGGCATGAAAAGGGTATTGGTGAGCTTAAAAGCATCACTCAATATGTTTATGAAGGGAGAAATAAAGAGGAGAAACCTAAGCCCAAACCTCATACAGTCTTGGCCCCTGCCCAAGCAGCTTCGGCTCCCTTCCAAGCTTGGGTCCCTGCCCAAGCAGCTCTGGATCCCATTCAAGATGTATCAGGGAAGTGGGGTAGGGGCTGCACCAGTGACTTTATTGTCACAAAAAGGGCCATTTTGCCAGAGAATGTAGAAAGAGCAAGTGAGACTTAAGGAATAGGAATAGAGGGGACCCTGGAGGAGCCCAGGGAGGGTCTTTGGCCTGAGAGTACAGGGGAGGGGCAGAGACCTTGGATTCTGAGAAGGATTTTTTATTTTTCCCCTGATCCCGATGTCTTTGCCCCAAGTATTCCAGTCTCTGCCTCTCCCTGCACCAGTGAACCCCATGTTTCCCTTAAAGTTGGTGACATAATTTACAGGTGCTTATTGGATACTGGGCCTTCTAATTCAGTTTTGATATAGAAACCAGATTCTGATGGTACTTCTATTGGATCTCTAAATGTTGTCAGGATCCTCGAAGAGGCCTCAAAGCATCCCCAAATTGTTTCCCCATATGGTAACTCTTGACACCCTGTCAGTAGAGCACTTTCTCCTTATTCCCAATATCCTGTCAACCTGTTAGGCTGTGCTGTCCTTTATAAACTTATGTTTCCCCTGGTGGCTCTCTAACTTTCCATCTCTCAATGGAGAGAGTCCAGAGTAAAGTCTGAGTTTTCCACCTTACATCTCCGACTCTCTGTGGACTATTCCTATCCTCCTTGTTAAGAAACCCAAGCCAGGCCCTGATGGTAAACCTGTTTATTGCTCTGTGCAAGATTTATGCACTGTTAGTGCTTACGTTCTACCTGAACACCCAGTAGTCCCCAATCTTGCAATCATTATCTCTTCAAATCCCTGTGAGGCTACCTGTTTTACTATGACAAATCTTTGCTCAGCATTTTTTTTTAAAGCATTCTCATTCACCTAGACCTCAGCACCTGTTTGCCTTCACCTGGAATAACACACAAAGTATGTGGACTCATCTGCTTCAAGGGTATGCAAAAAGTCCCAATTTTTTAATCTCAAATTTTACAACGGCATTTAGCTTTCATCACTTTCAAGGGCTCCTCTCTGGATCAATACATTGATGAGCTCCTACTATTGGCATTCAATGTCAAGGCTTGCTAAGATAACAGCTATCATCTTCTCCAATGTTAGCTGAGGGGTGATAAGGTTTCTAAATCAAAGGTACAGCAGTACCTGCTCCAGGTGGAGCAGGTCTGTCTGTGGGCATTTGCTCTGTTTCCCCAAAGTGCATACAAACTCTTTCACAGTTGTCAGTTCTCACAACCAAAAGACAATTTCATGCTATTTTTGGGGCAGCTGGATATTGCCATCAGTGGGTTCTCTTTTGGTGAGATCATTCAGCCTTTAGTTTTCCTAACCAAAGATAACGTTTCAGAACCATTGCAGCTTGAACCAGAACTTCTTACTGCCCTTACAGACCTCAAGAAAGCCCTGTTATCAGCCCCAGCACTGAGACTTCCAGATAATAGTAAGCCTTTTTCTCTTTTAATATGTGAACATTAACAGATGGCTTCCAGCTTCCTCATTCAATCCCTTGGATCCTTGCTTTGCCCTGTAGCATATTATTCTTCTCAACTAGATTCAGAGGCTGCAGAAACTCTGCCCAGTTGGTGAGTGGTAGCAGCCACCACCATTTTGGTTGAAAAGGCATATGACTTTTTTTTTTTTTTGTGAGGCAATTCAGGTTAAGTGACTTGACCAGGGTCACACAGCTAGTGAATATCATGTGTCTGAGGCCAGATTTGAACTCAGGTCCTCCCGACCCCAGGGTGGGTACTGTGCCACCTAGCTGCCCCATGATTTGGTTTTAGAGACCCCGCTTGTAATGCAGTGCCCTCATGAGGTTGAGGATCTCTTCTTGAGACATTGCATTCAAGCTTTCTCTGATCAAAGACTTGCTAGATAGGAAGTAATTTTATTGGGCAAAGAAAAGTGACTCTGAAGTCTTGTTCAGTTCTCAACTTAGCCATGTTAATCCCTGATATACCTACCAAAGAGGTATATCTCCATGACTGTTCCTCTGTTGTTGACATGGGTGAGAAACCCCACAGTGACCCTTGTGACACCCCCTTGCAGAACCCCGTATACATCCTGTACATCGATGGTTCCTCTTTTATGAGAGATGACACCTGGTACACAGGCACTGCCATGGTCTCTGACCTTGACACTGTTTGGGCAGCCTCTCTGTCACCTAGCCTCAGCACCCAAACTGCCTAACTGATTGCACTTACACAAGCTTGCCATCTGGCTGACAAAGTGCAACCATCTACATGTGATGCCTTTGGAGTTTGTCAGGCTGTCAGGATGCTATGATTGCAGAGGGGTGCCTTGATTTCTGGTAAGATCATTGCAAATGCACTATACATAGATGAACTTTTAGCTACCTTACAACTTCTTAGCTCTGGCTTGTCCATTCTCCTACTCACACTAATGGTACTGACCCTATTTCAAGAGTAACAATTATGCTGACACGGCTATAAAACTTGCTGCCCTTGAGGGCTCCTGGCATCTCTTTCCTCTTTCTGCTTCTGATAATGTTGACCTCTCTCTTTTACAATGACTCTGAAATTGCAAAGTAGAAACAGTGTTTTCATGCCAAGCAGGTTATCTGGGGTCTGGATGACTGTGGAAGGAAAACCACTCCTGTCTCAGGGTTTCTATCATCAGGTATGCCTGTCTGTCCTTAAGGAAGGCCATTTTGGCACACAAGGAATTGTTGATACTATTAGAAGGACATGGATCACCCGTATATTTGTGCCTCTTGTCCTACTCGTCAGGCGTTTAATCAACATGCATTCTGTCTCATTGGCTTTCCTGGCTGCCCCCTAGCTTACACTCCTTTTGAGCACTTACAAATTGATTTCATATGTATGCCTAAGTCTGGCCATTATAAGGTCTGCCTTGTCATTAATCAGCTCACTCAGTCAAAGCATTTCCCGGCTCCAAGGCCACAACGGCCTTCGTT
Organism: Vombatus ursinus; assembly: GCF_900497805.2. Taxonomy (NCBI): domain Eukaryota; kingdom Metazoa; phylum Chordata; class Mammalia; order Diprotodontia; family Vombatidae; genus Vombatus; species Vombatus ursinus. The sequence continues at coordinate 25,815,686 of NW_020954548.1, forward strand.
GCTAAAATTATTCTAGCAGAGATCATGCCCTACTTTGACCCTCCTGCTCATCTCATTTCACTGACATGATTCTCTCCCAAATTTATTCCTGTCTTGGGATCACTCCTGGGTTTCATACCCCTTATTACCCCCAGAATTCTAGTCAAATCTGACGTATGGACAAAGAACTTAAGACCCAGGTTGGCAAACTGCACTGAGAGTCACCTTAAATGGTCTAAAGTTCTCCCCCTTGCTTTATTTCATCAGCAAAGCAGACCAAGGTGGGAATTATATCTTCCTCTTTTTGAAATTCTCTTTGGTCACCCTCTTATGAAGGCAAAGCCTTTCTCCCCAGCATATACATCATTACCGGGAGGAAAAGCTTCTGTTGCTTCTTATATACAGGAACTGCAAAACAGACTGAAGGAACTTCACAATGCAGGGGGTTCAAGTACAAGCTGGTTCCTTGGACTTTTCACTACATGATTTTCACCCTAGAGATAAGGTCTACACCAAGAATTTCTAGTGGACCAGCAGAACTCAAACTGCCTGGGAAGACCCATTCCAAGTATTGCTGACCACCCCAACTGCAATCAAGATCAGAGAAAAAGGCTCTTGGATACACTGTGCCCATGTAAAACCTTCTCCTTACTGTTTGACATAAGAACAATGTATATGAAAATCTTTTTATTTTGCTTTACCTTAATACCATCACCTGGTGTTTCTCCTTCACCCATTAATCTAGGGAATGAAAAATTGTCAACTATGAGAAATTGTATATTTTTTATGATACCGTTTGTTTTATGTCTCACAGTCATGCTCATCATATGTTTTAAATCTTCCTCATTTCCTTCTTGTTGTTTAATTCTGATGCTATTACTGACTGCTCTTTCCAAATTCCATTCCTCCTAGGAGGATTGAAAAAGACTTAATACTATTAGTAAACTTCATAGTGATATAGGACATGCTTTGTATCATCTTTAAGCAATTGGGCCCCCAAGGATGCTGGTTTTGTCATCATATACATGAGAGTGATCCTGATCAATGAATAGTACTCTCCCTATTACTGAAAATGAAATTCTCCCACAGCCATCAGATTACATTGACTCCAGATATCCTAAAACACCACCTTTGAAAGGGGCTCTTATGCCCTTTGCTTTAGTCACTTGTAGTATTTATGCTCCCCCAGAAGGAAAATAGAAGATAACAGGCCAAGACAAATATCACTGACCCAACTTTATGTAGCAATTAAAAAGGTTTGAGAGACATAGTTTCTGGATAATTTAATAATTTTATTAAAAAGGCCAACACATTATTAATAAAAGGATGGTCATTTGGCCTCTCTTAGACCAAGGACAATCATGGTGGTAAGCTCACAATTTATGTAATCTTTGAAGAGTAGGTGTTCAATGAGGGGCTGAGAGTAACTTCATGTCACCCTTGGACAGAAAAACTATATACTCAGACCACCCCAAGCCTTGGGCTATCTAGACAAAAAGATCTGTCTCTACCCAAGTTTGAGTACAACACAATGGGCTTCCCCACTTTCAATTAAATTCCTTGTGAGGTTGGGTGGGGTCTGACCTAGATGAAGAGTCAATTCAATCTCATTATCAGTAACTTCCTTCAAGAGACTGAACTTAAAATCACGACTTTGGAAGAAGGGGAGAGCTCTGAATCAGCCCCAAATATTGGTTATTAATAATCATTTCTCTCATTTATAACAAACAAGTTATTTTCAAATTTATTGGGACCCTTGATGCCATCAAATTTTGGACTGTATTGCTTGTAGTTGCCACTCCCTTTCTGAGTGTTCATTTCTGTGTCACCAAGATGCAAGGTCCTAGTGATACTGTCGACTTAGGAGATGTGAAGATATATAGTTAACTTTTGTTTTTCCTGATATTATCAAAGATATCCTTTCATTTGTGCTAAAAGCCAGTCTCTTTTATGATATTGAAGACAAGATACCTCAATTGTTATTTCTTTGGTCAATGTTACTTATAATGTCTCTAATTGGACCAAGTATGATGCAATCTTCAATACAAATTTATATTATGAGAATAATTGAAACTTTGGGGGAATTAAGTATCCTCCTTCAGAAGGTCCTTGGGGACTAGTAATCTTGGAACAATTCTTCATTTGTGGCAGTAAAATTTATTCCTCTCTTCCCTTGAATTGGTTTGGGATATGTATTTGATCCCACCAATATCAGTCTTTAATCATAGAAAGGGACCGGTGGGAAAGAAAACTACCAGAAACTGGAGAGTATGGTGGTTTAAATATCAAAAAAGAGAAGAGACCTTAGCCAGTGGAAAAGTGAATACAATCCAAAATCCTGTGAAAAAATATGAGCTAGGGATGAAGATTCCCTGGTCCCTATTTCCATTTTGTAAGGGTCCACAGCAGTACAGCAGGCTATTAGAAACTTTTCACTTGGAACTGAGAAACTCACACAGGCCACAAATGAATGTCTCCTCCCTCCAATTTGAAGTTGATTATTTCGCTCAAATGGTCTAACAAAAACCATGTGGTCTTAAACTTTATTATGGCTTCACAGGTGCTATGCCTGTGCTATGATCAATCAATCTTGCTGTTCCTATATTAACCAATTAGGAGATACTGTGACAAATCTTCATGAAATCCAGCAGGTTTATAGCAGAAAAGAAATTGCCTAAACCAAGTGACCCCTGGTGGAATTCTTCCACCTGGTTCACTTGGTTATAAGGGAATGGCATGTAAGCCACCATAGGCAAATGGGTTATCATTGTTTTATGCCTCATTATGGTTCTTAGACTCTGTATTAGCTGCTCTAAACTATTCAAAAGGGTCCTTCCCAGGGGTCTTTTCTTGATGCATAAGGTAGATAATGAACACATAAAAATGCTTATAAATTCAGCTTATAGATAGTGATCCAAGGGAGGAGGGGACAAGTTCCCCTCCAAGGATCAAAGAGGGGAATTGCGAGAATCAAACTGATTCCATCTTGTGAACACTGACTCCATTTTATGAACAAACTCCACTTTGTTGTTTTCTTGTAAATCGCCTGATTTCAGGGAATTCTCCTTGCTCCCTTTCCCCCTCCCAACTCAGAAAATCCCTAATCTTTTTTCCAGTAAGAAATCAGATTACCTAATCCTATATCCTCTGTTGTATCATGTTTATTGTTTTCTTTTAATATATAAAAATCTGTGTAAAATCTGTATTCAGTATTCATTTGTGCCTGCTGAGGGGCCTTTGAACCAGTTTATTATGCACAATTTGCTAATAAATCACATAGCTCAGACTTTGTTTCTTCAGTTATTATAAGTCCACTCATGATAGTATTTAAAAACATTCATCTGAGATGAGGTCCATGGGCTTTACCAGCCTGCCCAAGGGGTCTATGACACAGAACAGGCTAAGAATTCTTACTCTGGAAGGGCATGGCTACATATTCTGAGTCTCATGGGAAGTTTCCCTGATGTAGATGTAACCTGAGTCCCAAGGTCCATCTCCTCATTGGTGAAGATCAATGCCCCAAGCCTGCAGAGGGGCAAGTTGGAGTTGTTGAGAGCTAGAGAAAAAAAATAATTCCCATCCTGCTATACTAGAGACTTCAGGGAGTTTCCTTTTGGGTAAGATCTAGGATTCTCTCTTGGTTGAGCTGAGTTACCTAGCTCCTAATGAGAGAGCTCCTTCACTCTTATTATCTGGTATACATTCTCCTGTGTATTTCTCTGATTTCTGTTTTGCTAGTCCCGGACAAAGGGGCTTCTTTGCTATCTACTATGTATGTGTTCATTTGGTGGAAAGGAAATCAAGCCTTATATATAAAGCTTGGAGGTCCTCCTCTCTCCATTAATGAATAGTGATCAGAAGCTTAGCTTGAACCTGAAAACTGCATCTCCTAAGAAATTAAAAATACGTAATTCTTACCTTGTAACCCCTCTCTCTCTGAGGAGAGCAAAATGGTCAGTCTCTGCCTTCTACCTCTTGTTCATCCCTCCTGATAGGAATAAAAATCTCCCTTGAAGAAGGAAGGGGGTGGGGAGAAGAAGAGGCTAGAGTTATCTACTCATCCTCCTTTTGAGCCACACAGCATGTCTCTATGCTACATGTGGGAGATAGCTTCACTACATGGGAATATCTATGTCTTCCTGTTTGGGCTGACTGGTGCTAAAGCAGTTCAATGGTGGGAGAAGTCCAATGTGTGGTATCTGTATTTCCCTTCTCATGTGCTATGGCCATTCCTGTTACCTACCCTCCACTGTGTTATAGGGTCCTGAGATTTCTTGGTGCTAAATGTCTTAGTTTGCATTCGCAGGTGCTAGAAAAGTTGCTCCTTTGAAATAGGAGGCGTAGTGGAAAGAGTACTGGATTTAGTGTTAGGAAGAGTTCAAATCCTGCCTTACTTGGGTGACCCTACCTAGACCCTAGCCAAGACCTTTAACTTCTCTCATCTTCATTTCCCTCATCTGTAGAAAAAAGGGATGATAACAATACCTACCCCATGGGGTGGTTGTAAGGATCAAGTGAGTTTATTTATTTATTACTATAAAGTACTTACTTTACAGATAAGGAAACCGAGGCATAGAAAGGTTAAGTGACTTGTTCAAGATCATGTAGGTAGTAAGTGGCAATGTTGAAATTTGAACACAGGTCTTTTGACTCCAAGACCAATGTTTTATTCCACCTCTCCACAATAAATGTCCACAACAATGTTACCTAAGTGTAAGGTACTATACTGTCACTGGGCCTATCTATACTACTCCAAATTGTTAATCAACTTCACATACACAGAAATAATCAATCCCTTTACCCTTACTCTGAACCTTCTAGTTAAGAATAACTGACCAATAGCGCAACCAAGTCTGACAGTTTATGCCCCATTCCACAACCATAGAGAATAGTGGATAGAGTAAGCTTGGAGTAAGGAAGACCTGAGGTCAGAACCTGCCTCTGACACTTATTAGCTGTATGACCCTAGACTAGTCCTTTAACCTCTCTGAACCTCAGTTTCTTACTCTGTAATATGAGGGGGTTAGATTAGATGCCTTCCAAGATCCCTTTCAGATCTAGATCTAAGATTCAGTAAACAACAAGAAAAACAAACCCAGAAACCCTTGAAACTTTTGTAATCAATATTGGTTTCCAGTCAAATCAAGGGATTTACTGTTGATTCTATGGCTGCAGAAAATGAGGGCTCAGGGTCACTGGGCTGAGTGTGAATTGTATAGCAGTAAAAAGATATCTTTGTTGGGATGGTCTTCTGTGCCATGAAAACCACCTATAAAAAGAATGAGTAATAGCTAAAGCCAAGAACATAGAAACCACCATGAAAAAGAACAACTCCACAGTGTTGCCTTTTTACTGCTATACAATTCCAAGAAATATCCACATGGATGTACTTCTGGGAGGGGAATTTCCAGTGGTTTCTTGGAACGTTGAGCAATGTCTGGACTAAAATTTTCACATTTCTCTGGTGTGGATAGCACCAGCACTTGTCCCAGGATATTCATTAGGAATTGTAGGGCCAAGTCTAATTTCTAAAAAGAAAACAAAAGCCCTTCACATGTACACACAAATTCATTTTTTGTTAGTTCCACTTAGCTCAATTCTGACCTTCCCAGTTCTAGGAAACTCTGCGAATGACAACACAGAAGAGAGGACTAATTGATTTATTAAAGAAATAGTTATTTAGCTCCTATTGTGTGAAAAGCAAGGCACTTCCTTAGTGAATTGAATGCTAAGACCAGGGTTCAAATTCCATTTCTGACACTTACTGGATGTGTGCTACTTAAAAGTCACTTAACCTCTCTGACCTTCACATCAGATTTACCTACTATATAGTACTCTAGGTTAGTAGAGGAAGTTTCCATACTCAAGAATGTAAAAGTAATTAGCTATTCTCAGCAATACAGTGATCCAAGAAAATTCCAAAGGACTCATGATGAAAAATACTATCCACCTCCAGAGAAGGAACTGATGGAGTCTGAATGCACATTGAAACATACCATTTTTCACTTTCTGTATTTTTTTTCTTTTGGGTCTGTGTCTTTTTTTGTAATAATGTGGTAATATGTTTTGCATGATTGAACACGTATATCAAAATGCTTACTGTCCCAGGTAGGGGGAGGTAAGGGAGGGAGAAAATTTGGAACTCAAAAAATTGTTTAAATGAATGTTAAAAATTGTCTTTACATGTGAATGGGGGAAAATAAAATATTATTTAAATAAAATTTAAAAAAGAAAGATATTGAAAGCAAAAAAATGTAAAAGTATTGATATGTGCTGAGCATTCTGCTTATACACTGGGAAAGATTCAAAGTTTAGATGAGATATCTTCTCTGTCTTCATGCAGTTTACAATCTAATGGAAGTATGTGACTGTGGTTTATAACAAGATCTTCATCCATCCCTTGGAATGGCCCCTTGGGCCATTCACTCAAATATTCTCTCTAATAAGCAGCCCCAAGTTACCAAGAGTTTACAAAAGTTGATTTCTAAGTCAGTAGCTTTTCTACTCATTGTATTTTCTCAAACAAACATGATCAGGGATGGTTAGGTTCCTAAGCCAACCCCAAAAGTCTACTTTCACAAAGTGCTTAAGTATAGTATAGTTCTATGTTTATAATATTGTATAACATAACCTCTATTTTTATGGAAAAACCTATTCAAGTTCCATTTGAAAAGCCAAGACAAAAATCTCAGATTCACACAATCTCAGAGTTGGAAGCAAGGATATGTGGTGGAGTCAGCTGAACCAGGAGGAGTAGCTGGAGACCAACTGGAAAGCTGATTGTCAAATTTTTAGTGTAAGCTTTTATACCTCAGAAATCAGCAAATACAAACCAGGGCTTAATTTACTGTTTTGTTCATTGTATAGACTTAAGAAAGTGTTGGAGAAAATGTCAGTATGCAGATTAAACTTAAAACTCTGTCATGTTATATTTTCAGAAAGCTATCCTTTGCCCTGTTACTTTGTTTTTTTAAGTTTTATTTATTTTTAATTTATGAAATAAAACAAGTGTTCCCATAAGATAGTAGAATAAAAAAAAGACAATTGCATATGAATCTACAAATCTATTGTGTACAACTTGCTATTCCTTTTAAACATATAATAAAATTATCATGTAAATTTATTTTTTCTTCCCTTCCCCTCACCGTACCCTAGAGATGCTACCCTTAGATAAAAATATGTATATATATATATATATACATATTTTATATATATACTTGCAAAATCATTCTATACATACTTCTATTTATCAGTTCTTTCTCTGGATGAAGATAGCGTCTTCCTTTATAGGTCCTTTGTAGTTACTTGGGGTGTTTATAATAGTCAAAATGACTTAGTCGCTCAATATTGTTCTTAAAATAATATTGCTGTTACTGTTAACAACATTCTCTTGGTTCTGATCATCTTGTTCTTCATTATTTTGTGCAAATATATTCATGTTTTTCTAAAATCAAAAAGGTCATTAAATCTAAATCATTAAATTAAAACCAGAATGCTTTCCCCTGTTCATTTATTTAATAAGTTTCCTCTGCATCTGTTTTCCTACCATTACTAGTATTTTAAATTTGTTACATGAATACAATTTGTTAAACATTTACCATCCCACCAATGGTCAGAAGAGTCCTCAGAGACCACCTAGTCCAGTCTGAAAGTGACCCTGAATCCTCAACAATAACCCTGAGTGGTCATCCAACTTTAGCTTGAAGACCTCCAATGAGGAGGAGCCTATTCTCTCTTGAGATAGTCCATTAAAATAAAAAAATTTTAAATAAACTAATTAGATATTTTTAAAAAGCAGAGTTTTTTGGATAGCTCTAATTGCTAGGCAGTTTTTCCTTACATCAAGCTTACATTTGACCCTTTGCAACTTACAACTAGCTCTGTTCTCTAGGCTCAAGCCGGAACCAACCAAATCCTTTCACGAGACTATCCTTCATATACTTGAAGAGTTTTCATGTTGCTCTTGTCACCTCTTCTCCAGGCCAACCATTCCCAATTCCTTTGAGTGATCCTCATATGGCATGGTATAGAGGCCCTTCCCCATTCTGGCTGTCCTCCTCTGGACATTCTCCAGTTTATCAATATTCTCCCTAAGTTATGACATCCAAAACTGAACCTTGGACTCAAATGCAGTCTGACCAGGGCAGAAGACAGGAGGACTATCATCTCCTCACTCCACCAATATCTCTCTTAATGCAGCTTAACATTGCAATAGCTTTTTTGGACACTATAGCATGCCATTGATTACTTTCTTTTCCCAGACAAACTGTTGTCTATCAATGACCCCCTGATCTTATGCTTCTGGAATTAATTTTCTGAACCTAAATATAAAGAATTCACATGTTTCCTTATCCCTATTAAATTTCATCTTATGAGATTTCATCCAACATTCTAGCTTTTCATTAACTTTTTGGACCCTGCCTGTTACCTAGTGTGTTAACTGTCCCTCCTTGGGTTGAGTCATCTACAAATTCTTACTACATTTGCTTCTAACCAGGATTTTTCTCTCCGTGGCCCACTGTGGAGCAGAATGGAATCTGACAGCTTTCCATCTATTCTCTTATCCCTAATGCAATATGCTCCCCCCTTTTTTCCCCCTTTTTTAATGCAATTTTATTTTCAGTGCCAAATTCTCTCCCTTCTCCCTTTCTCTCTCTCACTCAGTGAGAAGGCCAGAAAAAAAACAAAACCATTACAAATATGAATAATCAGAGCACAATGTCACTGCCACTTGTGGCTAAACACCTTGAAAAGACCATCTACAAAAGGTAACTCCACTTTCTTTCCTCTCATTCTTTACTTAACCCCTTACAATCTGGCTTCCAACTTCATTCCACTGAAACTGCTCTCTCCAAAGTCACCGATGACCTCTTAATTGCTCAATACAATGGTCATTTCCCAATCCTCATTCTCTTTGACCACTCTGCAGCCTTTGACACTGTTGATCACTCTCTTCTCCTTAATACTCTTTTCTCTCTTGGTTTTGGAGACACCATTCTCTCCTGGTTCTCATTCTACCCAAATGAGGGCTTCTCAGTCTCCTTTGCTGGGTCCTCATTCAGAAAACATCCACTAATCATGGTATTGTACCATGTTCTATCCTGGACCCTTTTCTTTTCCCCCTCTACACTTCTTCACTTGGTGATCTCATCAGCTCCCATGGATTTAATTACTATCTCTATGTTAATGATTCTCAAATCCACCCATACCACCCCAAACTCTCTGCTGACCTCCATTCTTGCATCTCCAACTGCATTTCAGAAATCCTGAACTGGATGTCCAGTAGATATCTTGAATGCAACATGTTCAAAAGCCATGGAATAAGATGCCAACCCTCAATACTTAACCCCCAGGATAAGCCAATCATTGGTAATCTCAACACCATGCTGCTTACTCAAGCTTTGGATGCTCATCACCTTCCCACCTCCCTTAGCCTCCTCTGGCCTCATATTAGAGGGCTGGAGGATGGAGAATTAAATTCCTCCCAGAGTCTTCCTTTATATAGGACAGAAAATGGACTCAGCTCATTTCCTTGGTGTTCCCAACCCCCTGCTTTCCAACTTCTTTTTATAGGTCTTTCTGCTCCTTGAAAGCAGGGACTTTTTCATTTTCTTATTTGTATTCCAGTACTTAGCAAAATGCCTGGCACATGGTAAGCGGATAATGAATGTTTTCATTGGATTGAATTTAACTGAACCTCCCAATTTTTTAAGTGAGGGAACTGAGGCCCCAAGAGGATAAGCAACTTGTTCAATGTCACACAGGTGCCATATTCTAAGCCCAGGTTTTCTGACTCCAGATCTAGTATGTAATAACATTATAGAGACAAATAATTACACAAAATTATTTTATGAAGTATAATTATTATGAAAGTTAAAAGCCAATTTTTCATTCAAAGCCCTGGAATAGTATAAAACTTTTTCAGTGGGATTCACAGTCACTTAAAATAGATTATCTTAGCCATCCACAGAAGAAAAACAAAGTGGATGAAGAAAGTGTACTGCCCGGATCATGCCATTTGCAACCCTTTGAATTAGTCTATAGCATACCAGTCTTGTAAAGGAACTACAGAACTACAGAGGGATCATGCTGTGGGCCTAGAACTAAATAATTAGGAACAGATGGTGTTGCATCCCCAGTTGGACAATTGCACAGTTGCTTCCTGACAACAAAGTCTAAATTTTTATAACAAATATTCTTATGTTGGTGCTATTTGGCTGTACATTATGGAACATCATGATCTCAGAAAACTTAAAACTACAGCTTAACCAAGGGACAATAGAAGGATGTGTTGATCTGCTTTCATCGGGAGCCATGGTTACCATTTGTTGACTCTACATAGAGCTGCTGCCATCTGCTGCTTCTCTGCTAAATTGCTACTGCTATGCTATTGCTTCCTTGCAGGAACTAGTACCATTCTTTTGGGAAATAGCCTATGCCCCCAAGGTAGTTTAGGTCTTTTTTGAGTCAAGCCCTTAGTAGCACCCAGGAAGAATCAGAGTCCCTCGGGTCAAGTATCTCTTTGAAAACTTTAGTACTTGAATTCGGATGAGTAAAATCCTTTTACCTTTCATCAGCTCTGTAACAGCCAGTGCCCGGGCCATTCAAATTACCCTAAAGCTCCACCCAACAACACTGTGGATTGGAGGGCATCAAGAATGATGACAGCTAGGTGGCTCGATGGATAGAGGGTTGGTCCTGGAGTCAGGAAGACTCATCTTCCTGAGTTCAAATCTGACCTCAGACACTTACTAGTCACTTAACCCTCTTTGCCTCAGTTTCCTCATCTGTAAAAAGATCTGAAGAAGGAAAAGGCAAACTACTACAGTGTCTTTGCCAAGAAAACCCCAAACAGGGTTAGAGGAGTTGGATGTGACTGAAAACAGCTGAATTGACAACAAGAATAATGGTTAACAAGAAAGGTTTGAAGCAGAGAGGCCAATTTCAATAGCTTTCTAGATACCTCTACAATTATGCCCCATTGGTATTTACTTTATATATCCAAAATGGAATCCATTACCTTACTCTCCAAGCCCAATCCTTTCCCTATCTTTCCCCTATCAAGTGTATGATCAGCCTTCCAGTCACTCAGGTTTGAAAATTTGGAGTCATCCTTCACCTTTCCCTCTTACTCAGCCTTCACATCCATTTAATTGCCAAGATTTGTTGATTCTACTTCTATGAGATCTCCCTTATATTTGTCCCCTTATCTCCACTCACATAGTTATGGTTTGTCCTTCATTTTGAAGAGGATCAATGGCATGATGGGGCTATGACTTGAGTTGCATGTGAACTGGATTTAAGCAGGGGAGAGTTGCACAAAGTCATCAGCCTCACTCTTCCTGAGTCATCAAGGTCCAGTGGCAAGACAAAAGTCAAGATGATAGTGATGGCCTGGGATGCAGTGGATGACCTTGGCATCTTCAATGCCTGACCAAGCTCTAAGCACCACAGTGCCTGCTTTAGCCACCTTCATAGCCCTTGGAACAAGTTATTCTCATCTGCCCACTCTGCTGGAGGAAGTCTTCACATACTTGGGGTAGATGTCCCCCTAACTCACCGACCACTTTGAGGCCTGTCAGTTACCCTTAACCTGATTTACCCTGTCTGCTGAGACAGTTTTATCGGGGTGTGGCTGCCATGCATGTTGCAGCTTCTTGGAGCCACAGGTGAGAGTTGGGTGAAGGTAGACACCAAACATGGATGAGCAAACCCTGAAAAGGACTTGGCAAGCCCTCCCACCAGAGGTGCGAGTCCTTCCTGAACACCCCATACACCCCACTACCTAGCTACCAACAAGTTCAAGTCCTCATAAACTCTCTCCTGAACTTTTACAAGCTCCTTCTAAATGGTGTCTCTGCCTCTCCCTTCTGTAACCCATCCACCGCAGAATTGACTGATATTTCTAAAATGTAGATCGGACTATGTCACTGCCCTGTTCAAAAAAATTGAGTGGATCCCTATTGCTTCTAGGATCAAATACACATTCCTCAATCTGACATGTAACGCTCTTTACATTCTGCCTTCACAACCCTTCACATTTCTTCCTATCTTACACTCTGAATTCTAGCTAAGCTAGCCTACTTACTAGTTGCCTCATATAATATTCCATTTCCCACCTCCAAGCCTTTACTTTCTAGGCAGTCTCCCTGGAATGCTCTTTTTCTTCACTTGCATCTAATAAAATAACTAGTTTCCTTCAAAGCAAAACTCACATGCTACCACCACCAAAGTCCTGCAAAGATCTCTGCAATTATTAGACTTCTCTCCCCTGCCCTTCCCACCCCAAGTTACTTTGTATTTATTACTATTTATTCTGTATAGACTCACCCAAGTTATTCGCCCCCAATAGAACATAAGAACATAAGTAAAACATAAGGTAGGGATGGTTTTTCATTTTTGTCTATGTATCCCTACCACCTTCGCACAGTGCTTTTTGCATATAGTAGGCAATTACTCAATATTTGTGTAATCATTGAATTTCATTGAACAGTGACCTACTAAGACTCATTAATAAGAAACATGGTTTTGATAACAGTATGAAGGATGAATTGGAAGGGAAAGAGAACAGAGCTTGGAAGATCTATGATGAAGCTATAGCAAAAGAAGTGGGGAGGGCAAGGGAGGGAATCTGGGGCTTGTCAATCAATCAATTGACCAATCAACCAACCAACAAGCCTTATTCAAGACCAGTCCGAGGGTAGGGGTCAGTGGGAAGAAAGAGGAGGGGGGAATAGGAAAAAAAATATTGCAGAGGTAGAATTGACAGGTTGTGGTGACCAATTAGAGAAGAGACAAAGGAAGAAGAAATCAAAGATAATTCTCAAGATTATGAAATAACTTTAGAAAGTTAGTCCCAAAGTCTTCTAACTTTCCACAAAGGGAGCCTTAGGATGACTAAGAGAATTTATGGGACCACTCCACCCATCCACACTTGCTGAATTGGCATACTCTTTGGCTGATTTGGGCGAATGATTTCATGACACTTATTGCTTCCAGCACCCAGCTTTCCATGATCAAAGCCCTGTAGGTACAATTAGGAAAATCTTTCAGGATTTTTCTCTGCCTTCCAGGGAGACTGCCCTGAATGAACGCCTTTCTGAAAGCAGCTTTTCTACTTTTTCTCCACTAGAGGCAATAGCTTCCTGAAATCAGCAAATAAATAGGAGTAAGATAATTCAGGCATCTCAAATGGAAAGAACTTTCCAAATGTTAGGATTCGATTTTTGGAAAAACAACCTCCCTTTATTCCTCCCTCCTCTCTCCCTGTGCTTAAGAAAAGATCATAGCACCATCTACTGTTTCCTGAAATCAGGGCACCTGGATATTTAAACCAGCTGAAAGTTTTTTGAAAGGAAAAAAAGTTACCATTTTAGGGGAAGAATGAGGGATGTTTAGCCTGGAGAAGGGGCAGCTAGGTGGCACAGTGGATGGAGGACAGGAGCTAAAATCAGGAATACTCATCTTCCTGAGTTCAAATCTGGTCTCAGACACTTACTAGCTAGTTTTCTCATCTGTAAAATGAGCTGGAGAAGGAAATGGCAAACCACCCCAATTTCTTTACCAAGGAAACCCCAAATAGGATCACAAAGAGTCAACATGACTGAACAACAACAAAAAAACCTGCAGAAGAGAAGGTTCTTTGTGGTCCCAAAATCTGTCTTCATGTATTTGAAGAATTGTCATGTGGAAAAATGATTAGACCTGTTCTACTTGGCCACAGAGAGGCTGCTAGTTAGTTGGCACAGTGGATAGAGTGCTGGAAGACCAGAGCTCAAATTTAGCCTCAGAAACAGTCCTAGCTGTGTGACCCTAGGCAAGTCATTTGCCATCTGCCTCAGTTTTCTCATCTATAAAATGGGGCTAATCACTGTACCTACCTGCTAGCATTATTGTTAGAACTGAATGAGATATTTTCAAAATGCTTTGCAAACCTTAAAGTGCTATCTAAATGCTAACTTTAAAAAAAAACCTCAGACAAAAAATAATAGGTAGAAGTTGCAGAGAGATAGACTTAGGTTTGATGTCTTGAAGACCTTCCTGACAATTAGAGTTATTCAAAAATGGAATGGAATGGGGTCCCCCTCACTTTAAGCAATGGCTGCATTTGTGCTCTTTTTCTTTGGATTAAATGCTCTATCCACTAGATCATTTGTCCTCACTGACATGGAAAACATGCCCAAACCTGTGTAAAACATACAAATATGCCTACAGAGAAATGTATTAGTAAGAATTCTCATGGGACAGACTATGTGGTTGAAAGAGAGTTATGACCAAATTAAATTGTGCATGCAGAGCACAGATCTAGAAGAGACCTCAGAGGCCATCTAGTTCAATCCAATTAGTTTACAAATGAGGAAACTAGGACCTGGTAAGGTTGAGTGAGTTACTGCAAGTCAAGGAGGTGGTGTCAGAGGAATAATTTGGGCCCATGTCCTCTGACTCTAGAACCTGCATTCTTTCCATTAGAAATCAATCATGTATGCTGCCTCCTTGATTTCAGCTGTTGGAATGGCCCAGTTCCACTCAATGTGTTGGCCAATGAGCTTGGTAAGAGGTGGTCTGCTGGCACCTTGCACTGGAGATAGGTTCTACCCCAGAACTGAGAAGGAGGTGGGGAGGAAGTACTGAACAAGAAGAAAGGAGTACAAAGGTGTTCCCAAGGCAGTCTTAGTTAGAAGGGACCTTAGAGGTCATCTAGTGCAACTCCCTCATTTTACAGACAAGGGAACTGAATTTTAGGGAGATCAGGACTTGAACCCGTGATCTATGATTCTAAATCTAGCTTTCTTTTTATTGAACCACAAATCTTTGGCCACTTCAAAATTTTATCAAGGGCCGGCAAGAGGCTGTCTTACTTAAAACTCTTCTTGAGTAGAGCACCAAAGAAAAGGCAGCTATAGGTGGTACAGTTAGATAAATACGTAATGTGTTGGACTTGGAGTCAGGAAGACCTGAGTTTAAATCTTATCTCAGATATTTATTAACAAGGACATTCTGGGCAAGTTACTTAACCTTTCTCTGCCTCAGTTTCTTCATCTAAAATTAGGATAATAATAGCACCTACTTCACAGGATTGTTGGGAGGATGGTATCAGATAACATATGTTATAAACTTTATAAATCTCCCGGGTGCAGCCGTGAACCAGATTAAAATATAATTAGGAAAACATTTGACAAAATAAATGAAAATACAATACAACACAGATAATGCTAATGTGTGATTTTTAAAGTCAAGATATATCCTACAAAGATGTGTTTCTATTTGAGTTTGATACCACTGCCTTAAAATACTATATAAATGCTAGTTGTTATTATTAATAAAGTTATTATTAATATATGATCTTTCTAAAGGACAAATCTGACCATGTCATACCCCCCCCCACACACACAATGAACTTGGTGGCTTCCTATTACCTCCAGGATTAAATATAAAATCCTCCATTTGGCTTTTAAAGCCCTTTATAACCTCGCCCCTTCCTATTTTTCAGTCCTCTTATACTTTATATACTTTACTTCTCTCTAAGTATTCTATGATATAGTGACCCTGGCCTCCTTGCTTTTCCTCCCACAACTGGCTGTCCTCATGCTTGGAATGATTCCCCCTTTATCCTCTTCCTCCTAGCTTTCTTCAATCCTCAGCTAAAACCCTACCTTCTTTGAAAAGCCTTTCCTGGTTCCCCTTAATGCTAATACCTTCCCTCTAAGATTGCTTTTCACCTTCCCTGTATATATCTTACATGCACATAGTTGTTTGAATATGATCCTCGCCATTAGAATGTGAGATTCTTGAGAATAGAGGCTGTTTTTCCTTTCTTTGTATCTGAAGCACTTAGCACAATTCCTGGAACATAGCAAGTACTTAATAAATGCTTATTGACTGACTGACTAAGCAGGAGAAAAACCATGCTAAGCAAGTACTGACTGACAGAGAAAAACAGGAAAAACTAACTTAGCAGGAATTTCATCTAGCCTCAGGGCAGTTAGGTGGTGGAGTATGGGGTCTGGAGTCATGAAGACCTGAGTTCAATGTCAGCTTCAGACACTTAACTAGCTGTGTGACCCTTGGCAAGTCACTTACCCTGTTTGCCTCTGTTTCCTCATCAGTAAAATGAGCTGGAGAAGTAAATGACAAACCACACCAGTATCTTTGCCAAGAAAACCCCAAGTGGGGTCACAAAGAGTCAGACATGACTGAACAACTCAACAACAACAACCACAACAATTTAACCTTTGTTGAGGTTTCATACAGTGATGTGGATCCCAGAGGAGTTAATGGGAAACATCAGTGGGACTGGAAATGGCTTAAGACCATTATTAATTTTCTTTGTATCCTCTTTCCTCCCCATCCTACAATACTTTATATATAATAAGTATTTAGTAAATAGTTGGTGAATGAATGAATCTCATACATACACATACCCCAAATGTAAGGATTATAGCACGTATGTGGTATATATTCATATTCCATAACTTGTCAGCCATTTCCCTGCTTGATGGGTACCCCCTCAGTTTCCAATTCTTTACTACCACAAAAAGAGCTGCTGTAAATACTTTTGTACATGTAGGTCTTTTTCCTTTTTCTTTGACTGCTGGGACATAGACCTAGTAGTATTATTATTGGGTTAAAGGACATGTACAGTTTAATAGCTTTTGGGACATGGTTCCAAGTTGCTTTCCAGAATGGCTATGCCAGTTAGCTCTGTATGATGTGAAAGTTTTAATGAAAACTTATTCACTCTGAGTAAATGTCACAGTTTATTTTTAAGTCCTATGTAAGTCCACTTAGATATATTTTTAAAAATATACCATATACTTAGTGACACCTACTGACCAAAAAGTTCTCATAGCTGTTGTACATGCTTGTGTCTCCTCATTTAGTAAATACACCAGCTTTCCTACCCACCTGTTTCTTTCATATGTATATTTACCAGCAAAACCTCTCCAGACTTTTCACTTACTGTTTAACAGGATCTCAAATCACTTGACTGTTCTCTTCTGATATCAAGCATCATTGCAATTATTTTACACTCAAGTGTCATTTTTGGTCTGACAGAGAATTACAGAGATTAAGAAGGAAATTTTAACCTCTAAGTGATCCAGTCACCTATTCAAAGTAATCATGCTTCCTTGAATTAGGATTACTATCTGGAAGCTACAGAAACTATTGAATACTCTGGGAATCAGTCACCAAGTTCTGAGTGTCTACTATAAAGCTGTATGGAGCAGCTAGGTGGCAGAGTGGATAGAGTGCTAGACTTAGAATCAGGAAGACTTATCTTCCTGAGTTCAAATCTGGCTGCAGACACTTCCAAGCTGTGTGACCCTGGGCAAGTCACTTAATCTTGTTTGCCTCAGTCTCTTCATCTGTAAAATGAGCTGGAGAAGGAAATGACAAATGACACCAGCATCTTTGCCCAGAAAAGCCCAAATAGGGTCACAAAGAATCAGACATGACTGAAAACAACTGAACAAACAAAACATAAAGCTGTAGACCCTTTAAAGATAGGCTAGGTTACTCAGCCTATGCCTGTCTACTACAAAACTATTGGCTCATGTTTCTCTCTTCTTTTTTGATCATCATTCCTTTTGAGGAAGGGCAGTGGGAAGCCTTTAATAATCTTCAGTAATAGTCTGTTGCCAACAGTCTGACCACTTGTCAAGAATTTTGTAAAGAAGGGTGTTTATTCAGGTAGATGGTCCTTGAGGTCCCTTCCAACTCTGAGATTCTGTGAAATATATGAAAGAATAAGATCACAGGTATCCAAAGAGGGGCCACAGTTTAAGCCAAGAAGTATGTAATTAACCCATGGTAGGGTGAGTGCATCCCACTCTTAGCAATAGTTAAGTATTGTGGGGTCTGTCTCCAAAACAATATCTTTTCTTATCCCCCAACATTCCTCTACTCAGGGCCATTCTTTGCTGGGCAGTCTCTCAACTGCCCTCCTTCTGAGAAGGGTACTGACTGCTGAGAAATTATAACTTAACCTCTATCCATGAACTCACAGTAGCAGCTTTACAAGTGCCATTGAGAAAATTCTTTGCCCCACATTCCAAAGCTTACCCACTCCCTTTCCCACAGATCACCTCAGGTCTGAGGCAAGACTCCTCAGAGAATGGGCTTTGTGTTTCTGGGCAACGAATTAGAGACCTCCTCCTGTCTTCTTTGCATTTTGAGTAGGAGTTGAGTTTCCTAGGTTGAACAATTAGGGATGGCTTGTGATCTGCATTGCAGATCTCAACACATTATCTTTCCGCTCAAACCCATCACTCTTCTAAACTTCCCTGTTACTGTAGAGGGGACAACTACCTTTCCAGTGATCTGGTTCACAATCTTGGGGTCATCCTCAACTCTTTCCTCTCTTTCACCTCATATATTCAAACAGTTGCCAAATCTTGCTTCTTCTACCCCTACAACATTTAGCACATCTGTTCCCTTCTTTTCACTCACACAGACACCTCTGTACTTTAGGCCCTCGTTATTTCTACACTTAGACTATTACCTCAGAATTGAGGCCTCTCTGCATCAAGTCCCTCCCCCTCTAATTCATCCTCCCAACAGCTGCTAAAGTGTTTTTCCTTAAGTGCAAATCTAACCATATCACTCTCTTCTTCAATAAACTCCAGGGACTCCCTGTTGACTTTAGTATCAGATCTTATTTTTTCTTTATCTTTTCTTATTTCTGTTTTGATAAATTTATGTAATATGAAAATTAGCAGCATAGTAATATTTGCACATAATTTACAAATAAGTAACTATATTCACATAAGAGCACTGGATGTGGAAGCAGAAAGCCTGGGTTCAAATATTGACTCCCCTGTATGACTGTGTATAAAGCTTAATTTTCTTCATTCTCTTCATGTGGAAAATGAGGGGGTTGATATATATGCACATATACATACATGCATACATACATGATATATGAATATATAGTGTATATGAATATATTATATATAAGATATACACATATACATACTGTGTGTGTATATTATATGTGTATAAAATGCTGATTAAGTCTGCTACATGCAGAACACCATGGTAAGCTCTGAGGGAACTGTAAAATATAGGATAAGACATGGTCCCTGCTCTCCAGAAACTTATAGTAGGAGACAAAGAGCCTACCAGTTGAGTTCTGGCCAAACAAATTGTGGTTATGAATGTAATGGAATACCATGGAATGCAAGAAATATTGAAAGGAATAGTTTTAGAGAAATGTGGGAAGACGTGTATCAACTGATACAGAGTTAAGTGAGCAAAACCAGGAGAAAAAAATTATACAGTAACAGCAACACTCAAAATGGAGAACTTTGAAAGACTTAAGAATTCTCATCAACATGATGATCAACTATGATTCAGAGAACCAATGATGAAAAATGCTATCTACCCCCTGACACGACAGAGAGGTGATGTTCTGAATAAATGCGTAGAATGAGATACACATTTTTGGATATGGACAATATGGGGAATTTGTTTTGCTTAATTATGCATATTTGTTATAAGGGTTTTGTTTTCCTTTTTTGGGGAGTAAGGGGCAGCTGGAAAGAAGGGAAAATAAATTAATAAATACTAATTTAAAATAAAATTTAAAAACTAGAGTAAAGGAATAAACACTTTATATTTTCCTCAGTACTCTGTACATAGCAGATGGTGGGTTCTTCAATCACAGGCTGGATGATCACTTGCCTAGTTATTATAGTGGAGATTCCTTTCAAGTATGAGTTGAACTAGAAGGCCTAGGAGATCCCCTTCACCTCTCCAATTCTGTGATTTTGGGACAGTTTATTTGAAATAGCCTAGCTCAGTTCTCTTTTGAAGGAATGTGAGAAGTCTCTTGGTCAATCTTTAGGCAGGAACTCTCCTTAATTTCAGATTCCTACAACCTCCCTCTGTTAGTTATTCCAATATTTGCCAACTCTTATGGGAAAGATTCGTGATTCAACTTTTATTATTAGGAAAATTTTCCTCCTATGTTATCTAATTTATAATATTTTTTCCAATTACATGTAAAAAAACCCAATTCTGTACATTCATTTAAAAAAATTTGAGTTCCAAATTCTCTCCCTCTTCCACCCTTCTCCTTCTCCTCTCATTGACAAGGCAAGTAATTTGATATAGTATATACATGTGCAGTCATTATGTTATCTAATTTAAACTAAACACCATGATGGAAAAAGTAGGCATCCCGAGTCAGTAGATACTCAAATTTCTCCTCTGACATTTAGTTATCTGACCCTGGATGAATCCCTTAATGGCTTTTTTTCTCATTTGTAAAATGGGGAATAATGATAATACCTGTAGTACTTATCACCCAGGCTTGTCATAAGGATCAAGTGAAATTTGATAGATAGATAGACACATGCATACATATATAGTGCTTTGTGAACTTTAAATGCCAATGTAAATGCTAATTATTATGTAAATGCTAATTAAATATTATATTATTGCTTTTATGATTGTTTCTCTTCTCTTAATCTGCTGCAGATTAATGTTATTTCTTCTTCATCTACATGAAGACTCTGCTGAAAAATGAAGTGAGCAGAACCAGGAGAACATTGTTCAGAGTAACAGCAATACTGGACGATGATCAACTGTGTATGACTTAGGTATTCTCAGCAATACAATGATCCAAGAAAATTCCAAAGGACTTATGGTTAAAAAATACTATCTGCTTCTGGAGAAAGAAATTATGGAGTCTGAATATAGATCAGCACATACTATTTTCCACTTTCTGTATTTTTTTCATGGATTTTTTTATTTTTTGGTCTGTGTTTTCTTTCAGAGCATGAGACTAATATGGAAATATGTTCTGCATGACTGCACATGTATAATCTACATGAGATTGCTTACTATCTCAGGGAGGGGTAAGGGGAGGGAGAGAATTTGGAATTTAAAATTTTTAAAAACAAATGTTAAAAATTATTTTTACATGTAATTTGGAAACATATTTTAAAAAATAAAGACTTTACTGATCTTCCCAGTTTTAATTCTCTTGCCCACTTGAAATGACTTTGTATATATTTTATATTTACTTACTTGTATACCTATTATATCCCTCCAATAGATTGTACACTCCTAAGAGCAGGGACTGGGTTTTGGGATCCCCCCCCCCCATTTCTAGAGCCAAAGTGTCTTGCATATGGTACACACAATATTTTTGTTGAATTAAATCAAACTAGGGGTAGCTAGATGGCACAGTGAATAGAGCTCTGGCCTTGGAGTCAGGAGGACCTGAGTTCAAATCCAGCCTCACACACTTAACACTTACTAGCTGTGTGACCCTTGGCAAGTCACTTAACCCTGATTGCCTCACCATAAAGAAAAAAACAAAAAAAAACCCCAAAAATGAATTAAATAAAACTAAATTCTTCCTTCTTTTTCTGTTTAAGAGAAAATATAAAGCAGCTGGCTATGATTATTTTGGTAACCGTCCCACATTTATTTAAAGACTTGTTAAGTTACCCCTGCCCCCAGGGCTTTATATTCTCCCAAAGGAATAAACTTTTCTTTTTTTTTTCCCCAACCCTTTAATTGCTCTCATGTTTCTTTTTTGAAATCTCTCCAAAGTTTTTGCATTCCTTTTGAGTTTTGGAAACTAGAACCAGTCTGACCAGTCTATAATTGAAGGATTATTCCCAGGGAAGCAATCTGAATCTGCCTTGAACAAGGGACTGTGTTTAAGCAATCTGAATGCAGGGCCAGCATTCTTTCCACTGTACCAGGCTGCCCCATGTGGTTACTATATTGGATGTTTTTGCTTAATTGTTTTTCTTGGTCACAAGGGAGGGTTCCGTATGGGGGAGGGGTGGCATAATGACTGGGATGTAAAAACAAAAGGCATCAATAAATTATTTTGAAAAGGTCATATTTTCTCTGATGGAAATTGTCTCTGTCATTAGATTGTTGCTTCATCTGAGAGTGTTTATTAGGCCTATAGATACATAGCAGTTCCTTTAGATTCTATCTGGTATATTCATTGCCAATGTTTTGAGCTCAATACAGTTCTTTAACTATAAAGGGGTATGCAGTGTGCTACCCCTTTGGAACCAACATTGGATTTAGAGTCAGATGTTCAAATCCAGGCTTTCCACTTATCATCTATTTGACCTTGTATATTTCATGCCATCTTTCTAGTCCTCGGTTTCCTTATCTGTCAAATGAGTGAGTTGAAACCAGATAAACTCTAATGTCTTCAAGGCTTTAAATATATTAGTTACCTGTATTTTTTAGGTATTTTGGGGGAGCATAATCTTTTTATCTCTTCAATATCAAACTCATCAATTTTGTCTAATAATTTCTTATGTTTGGTTGAGAAAACACTCCTCTTTCCCATAATTCAGACAAATATAGCATTGCAATCCTTTTTCTTACAGGTATTTATTAAAGAGTTATTCTATTTAATTTTGTTTTACCATTCTTTTCTCTTCAATCACACTTTCCTATTGTTTGTTATTAACTAAAACTTAACAAAACTGATCTAAATTCAATCCAGCATGTACTTATTAAATGTCTACTCTGTACAGGGCAAAAGTTAGCAGATTGGCTAAATTGCTATCTACAGAGTTAGGAAGATTTGGATTCAAGTCCCAACTCTGACACCTACTGATTGTATGATCCTTGGCTGTGACTTGAGATCTAAGTGCCCCCCAAATACTCTAAGACTATAAAATGCAGACCAGGTGCCAAATGGATTGGTAGAGGGAGCTTCCTTGTGATGGTTCCTTATACCAATGAAATCACGGGTCTTTTTTTTCTTCTTAATGTAGGACGCTAGATTTTGGGGCTACAAAGACAACAACAGAATATTCTCTGCCCTTAAGGACCTTATTTTCTACTAGATTAGAGAGATTCAACTTGTATACAAATTAGCAAACTGAGGTCAATATTAATATATGTGTAGGTGCTTTTAGTTTGAATTTTCCCTTTATCAAAAATAGAAGCTTCACTTGAATGAATAAATGGATGACTATATGAATGAATGAATGAAAAAGAATTAAGTGCTTACTAAATGTTAAGCACTATGCTAAGGGTACAAAAACAAGAAAGCAAGACAGCTTCTGTTCTCAAGGAGACTCCATTCTAAATTGTTATTGTTCACTCATTTTCAGTATGGTCCAATTTTTCATGACCCCATTTGGAGTTTTCTCAGCAAAAATACTGTAGTAGTTTGCCATTTCCTTTTCCAGCTCATTTTATAGATGAAGAAACCGAAGCAAACAGGGTTAAGTGACTTACCCAGGGTCACTCAGCTAGCAGGTGTCTGAGGCCAGATTTGAACTCAGATCATCCTGACTTCAGGTCTAGCACTCTATTCACTGAACCCACCTAGCTGCACCTGTTCTAATAAGGAAGATAAAATGTAAGGGAGACCTATAGTTGGAAAGATGGGGTGATGAAGAAGCGTGGCTTGGAAATTGCCAGGAAGTAGTTCAGTAGCCCATTGGCCACTTCCAAGGGAGGTTATTAACGGTTGGAAACTTACAGGAATGTTATGAGGAAAGAACTTAATAAAATGCTATAGAAATGTCGATAATGATGCATGTTACCTACCTCCTAACAGAGGGGGATGGACTTGAAATTCAAAAAGACACCTTTTGGGACATGGTCACTGTATGTATTTGTTTTACTTTACTATCCTTATTTGTTACAATGGTTGTTGTTTTTTTCACTCTCATTTTTAAATTTGGAGATGGGGGAGGAGACTAGCAATAATGATGCCAAAACAGGGGTATATATATATACACACACATATATATATATATATATATACACATATACATATATATGTATGCATGTATGTATACACACACATATATACACACACACACATATTCAATACACCAAAAGGAACAGAAAGAAATGAGGAAGGAAGCACAAACAGGAGAGTTCTGAAAGTAATGTGTAGAATTTTTATATTTCCTTTTTTTTTCCCTTTAAAGCAAGCAGTATGAACTTGCCTTTTAGACATCTCGAACTGGATGTCTAGTAGACATCTTAATGTCTTGACATCAACCTGTCCAAAACAGAACTCAATTATCTTTTCCTCTAAACCCTCCCCAACTCTTACCTTCTCTATTACTGTAGAAGGCAACACCACCCTCTCAGTCCCTCAGGCTCTCAACCTAGGCGTCATCCTGGATTCCTGGATAATATGTTACTAAGGCCTATGGATTTCACCTTTGAAATATCTCTTGAATAAATCCCCTTCTCTCCTCTGATACCACTATCACCCTGGTGCAGGCCCTTATCTCCTCACATCTAGACTACCGCAATAGCTTGCTGGTGGGTCTGCCCACTTCCAGTCTCTCCTCACTCCAATTTATCCTCCTTTCAGCCACCAAAATGATTTTCCTAAAATAGAGGTCAGATCATGTCACCTCCTCCCCCACTCAATAAACTCTAGTGACTCCCTCTTGCTTCAAGGATCACATAAAAAATGTTTGTTTGACCTTCAAAATCCTTTAAAACCTAGCCCCCTCCTACCTTTCCAGTCTTCTTAACACTTTCCTCCCTGAAACATACTCTTCAATTCTAGTGACACAGGCCTCCTGGCTACTCCATGAACAAAACATTCCTTCTCTCAGCTCTAAATATTTTCTCTGGCTGTCCCCCAATGCCTGGAGCACTCTTCCTTTCTCTTCTCTGACCACTGATCTCCCTGGCTACCTTTAAGTGTCAACTAAAATTCCGAAGCCTTCTCCAGCCTTTCTTAATTCTAGTGCCTTCCCTCAGTTCTTCATGTATTTAATTTCAAAACAAATTAAAAAAAACCCTACTCTTTCCTTATTCTCTTCCTACAATCTGACTGCTCCTTCCCAGTCTTCTTTGCTAGCTCATCATCACTATCATTCCCCTTAAGTGTGAGTGTTTCCTAGCAATTTGTTCTGGCCCTCTTTCCTCTCCTCTCCTTTTTCCTCTCCTCTCTCCTCTCCTCTCCTCTGTCTCTCCCTCTTTGTAACCTCACCACCTTCAATGGGCTTAATTATCATCCATATGAAAATGAATGAATCTTAGATCTATACAGGGTGTCCCAAAAGTCCTAGTGCAGTTTTAAGCTATTGCTCTGTGACTTTTGGGATACAAAATACATTTAGCAAAATAGTGATCTGATTTTAACCCTAATTATATGCGTCAGTGCCTCTAGAAGGAGAGTTCTCATTGTAAAACTCAGAGGCAACTATTACTCTTTTAAAGTGTAAAGTTCTCTGTATTAGTTGCTCTTTTTAATCTCTTGTATATATTGTTTCATCTTTTGATGCAGCTCCTTCATCATTTGCATATACTGTTGCATATTTTGATACATTTATATTTTTTCTTCTCTGGTTCTTTTTTTAAAAATCACATTCATCTTGCATTTTTCTCACTGTAGCTCTTGTTGCATCTTTCACTATATTTCTTGAATGTCTCATATCATGTCTGTATGTACTTCTTTTTAATCCTCCCCAATTGCTAGTGATTTTTCTTGCATTTAACCTCTTTACATATATTCTGTATATTTTTATATATTTACTCATTGTTTCCTTGGTATAATTCTCTGTCTTGAGAGAAGGAATTGTTTTATTCTTTATATTCTTGTCTTCAGCACTTAGCACAGTACGTGGAAGATAGTAGAATGCTTGATA
>NW_020954548.1:25841293-26106645 GCF_900497805.2 Vombatus ursinus
GGAAAAGACTGGGTAGGATTTGATGACACAGAATAGCAGAAGGTAATTCCAGGCTTAGGGAGTTGCACAGACAAAGCCACGGAGTTGAGAACTTTGTGACTCCCTCATGTATTTGGAGGATAGAATAATCCTTTTTTTCCATCTGAAACACCTTGAGAAGAAAAGTATGAGAAATCTGGAAAGCTGGGGTGGTAACATATTGTGGAGGCCTTTACTTGGCATGTCAAGTCCTTGTAGGGGCTTTGACCAGTGGAATGACATTGAATGATTTATGTATGCCTAGGGAAGATTATTCAGCAGTGGTGTGAAGGATAGAGTAGAAATGGGGAGACTGTTACTGTTATTAGACTTACTGTAGCAGTTCCAGCAGGTGGTAATAGACCAGTGCCAATGGGAACAGAAAAGAGGAGATGAATGCAAGAGATGTTACAGAGATAGAAGGCATGGGGCTTGGCCACTGTTTCAGGTGTAATCCTTTTGTCAGAGATTTGTGACTTAAAAGGCCAACATACCAAAATCATTTGTAAAGATTTTCTTGCTTCTCTTGGCATGTAGTCAAGGAAATTTGGGAAAAGGTAAATATAATACACACTAATTCCACCTCAGTAAGCTGAGCTTGATTCCCTACTTGCAAGCAGGCAAACTGCAGATGAAAAGTTCTAGGAAGAGTGGAAATAAGCATTTATTAAGTAGCTACTATGTGCCAGGTAATGTGTTAGGTGCTTTTTACAGATATCTCCTTCGATCCTCACAACAATCCTGAGAGGTAAGTGCTATTATTATCCCCATTTTACAGTTTTGCAAACGGAGGCAAATAGAAGTTAAATGACTTGCCCAGAGTCCTGCAGTCAAATTTGAACTCAGGTCTTCCTGCCTCCAAGCCCAGTCAGTGCTCTATCCATTGTACCACATAGCTGCCTCTGCTTTCTTTTTTTAAGAGAAGGAAAAAAAAAGCAGACACTCTTGAATGAACAGCTACTAGTCTCAAAGACGTATGTAAATCTTCCGGCACAGCCCTGAATATGACAATTTGTCTGATGGAGGAATCCCCCTCTTCTTATAGGTCTTGTCCACTCTTCCCTGCTGGTTGAAGTTTAGGGAGAGCTTTTCTCCCCTTTTTCTTCTCCCAGTTTCCTTCGAGGCTCACCCAGCTCTGAGCAGCTTTCTGAATGCAAATGAAACTCTTATAAGGCTTCACAATATGTATAAGAGTGGCAGTAAAGTCCTCTTTCTCCTCCTTATATCCCCCATTGTGCACTTTCACCTATTCCCATAATCCCAGCAGCTGTGAGTGAATCATCCATGGACTTTGCCATAGTGCTGACTCAGCTCTTAATCCTCAACTTCTTCACTGTATTTGGCCAGGGTGCTGACCTCTAGTTAGTCCCTTCTGTTTTCTGCGGTTCAGTTTCTTCTTCTGTAAAATGAGGGGGTCATGGCATGGCAGAAATTGGGTTGGATTTAGAATTCAAATCCTGCCCTGCCACTTACTGTCTAAGTGACCTGGGCAAATTTCTTAAGGTCTATGAATCTTAGTTTTATCCAAAAAATGAGGGGGTTGGACAGAATGACCTCTAAGATCTCTCTAATTCCAAATCTATGATCCTGTGATTGGATGATCTCTAAGGGCCCTTTCAGGTCTGACATTCTGGAGGTCCATGTTTGGGAAGGGATTAAGATTAAAAAAGAGGGGCAGCTAGGTGGTGCAGTTGATAGAGCACCAGCCCTGGATTCAGGAGGACCTGAGATCAGATCCCGCCTCAGACATATAACACTTACTAGCTGTGTGACCCTGGGCAAGTCACTTAACCCCATTGCCTAGCGGAAAAAAAAAGAGAAAAGAACATTTTTTAATTCAACGAAGGACAATGGAAAGATGTATAGTGGGTGGAAGCAGACTGAAGGGAGTGCCTTAAGTGTCATAAAAATATCATCCAAGAGATGTATTTTTGTTATGAAACAAGAGGCCACATGTTGCAAAGTACCATGTAATTTTAAAGGACTTGGAGGAAGACCTTTCTCCTGTTGGATGGAGCTATTTCTATGAAAGGTCATACACAATAGTGCCACAGGATAAAACAGCATAGATAGGTTGAAGTCAAGGCAATTAGAGCAAACATCCAGATTATAGATTCCCCTGGATATATTGAAGGCAGTGGAAAAGAATCACAGAATCACCTAATTTTCAGAATTGGAAGAGACCTCAGAGGCAGCTGGTCTAAAGAATACTGTTGTTCAGCCATTATTTTTCGGTTGTGTTTGACTCTGTGATTCCTTTTGTGGTTTTCTTGGTAAAGATACTGATGTGGTTTGCCATTTTCTTCTCCAGCTCATTTCACAGGTGAGGAACTGAGGCAAACAGGCTTAAGTGACTTGCCCCGATCACACAGCTGGTAGTGTCTGAGGCTGGATTTGAACTCAGGAAGAAAAGTCTTCTTGACTCCAGGCCAGGCACTCTATCCTCTACACCACCCAACCGCTCCCAATGAACACTACCAGAACAATAATCCCCTCTACAACCTACACAGCTGGAGTCTGGTCTTTGCCTGAAGACCTCCAGTATGGGGAACTTATTACTTCCCCAGGGGGTCCTTTCCACTTCATGATATCTCTGTTAGGAAGTTTTTCTTTTCATTACCCCTAATTTTTTTTGTTGGAACTCCTTTGCTCCTCCTCATTCAGCCCTACCGGTCCGAGAAGAAGTCCAATTCTCTCTAAAAGAGAGAAGAAGAAAAAATAGAGAAGAAGAAAAAAACATCGAGGGAGTGGAGAGAAAGAATATGTCCTCCCCACATTATGACCGATGCTGAATTGATAAAGGGAAAATCTTTGGTCACATTTTTACCCTTGTAGTTTGGCATGGAAAGAGAATTGGAATTGGAGACAGGATCTGAGTTAGAATCCAGCTTTTGCTCTTCACTACCTGTTTGACACTGGACAAATTACTTGCCCTCTCTGGGCCTTCGTCTTCTCCTGCGTAAAATGAGAGAGAGGGGATTACACTGGGTGAGCTTTAAAGTATTGCTATGGGGGACAGAAGGAAAGGAATGGAGGGGAATGCAAACTACCAGAAGGCTCTCGGCAATCGGAAAGAAAGGAAGCCATGTCTTCCGACACAAGCCACACCAGCTGACAGAGGAGCGGAGAAGGCGGGCAGATGAGTGGGGCGGGCACTGGGCGGTGCGGGCAGTTCACTTCCGGGAGACTAACTTAATAGCGTTAGAGCCACCCAGACCTCAGCCTGCCCTTGTTGCTGCAGTCAGGGATTCTGCTTGCAGCTTGTGCCACCCCCGGCTGTTGAGATGCACCGGAGTGACTGCTGAACTAGGCTGGCCCACGCAAGGGCGGGCAGAAGAAGCTGGTGCCCGGTTCCTACTGGACTTAACTCAGGGGCTGAGCGTTTAGACTGGTTGGCAGAGATGGGGTCGACAGGGCGCGCTCTCCTGCGGGCCGTGATCATGGGGCCCCCCGGCTCTGGCAAGGGGACCGTGTCCTCTCGCATCATCAAACACTTCGCTTTGAAGCATCTCTCCAGCGGGGACCTGCTCCGGGACAACATGAATAAGGGAACAGGTGGGAGACCCAGGAGGAGCAGATCCTCACCATTCCTACTACCTTCCCCACTTCCAGACCCTCCGTTCCACGGGCCCCTATCCCCTGTTTCCCAGTACAAAAACTCTGTCTACAACACCCACACCCCGAGCCTGGAGTCTGAGGCTGGGTCTGGGGCAATATTTGACTTACAGAACGCTGGACGGTGCCCTCTCTCCTCTCTCTTGGAGAGGGGTGGCGTATTGTTTCCATTACAGTATGTCACTTAGCTGAAATACTCCACGCGAGGTATCTCTGTTAACACCTTTATCTTCCTATTAGATGGTATGTACTTTGAGGACAAAGACCAGATCTGATCTGAACTTTGTCTTTTCCCTTACCACACCCCACCCCCTAGCGCTTAGCCTCGCACTAGCACTCAAGTGGGCCTGAGTGACCTTTGGCCTATCCCTTAACGCCTAGGGCGCTCACTTAACACCTCCTCCGCAGTAAAATGAAATGGAGTTCTCTAAGGTCCCTCCTAACTCTAAATCTATGGGTCTTACACGTGGGCACACAATCCCTTTGTTTAGCACTCGGAAGGATAATAACCTCGCTCGCGAACCAGAGACAGATTACTTCCCCTAGTCATTTCTGCCCTCCCTCCTAGGGAAACGATTGGCCTCCCCCGGTTCCCAGGGTGTGTGGGGGATCGGACCGAGTATCGCCTTAGTTTACAATAATTTACTTTTCCTTGAACCTCTGCCAGGCCTCGACAGCAATGGAAAATTTCTTTTTCTCCCTTTGACTACCACAAAGAAGACTCCCACTCCCTATATTAGGAGAGAAAGGAGTTAGAGGTGGTGTGAAGAAACCTTTGGAGTTTTTTTTGGTTGTTGTTCAGTCATTTTTCAGTCGGGTCGGATTCTTCGGGACCTCCTTTGGGGTTCTCTTGTCAAAGATACTGGGGTGGTTTGCCATTTCCTTCTCTACCTTGTTTTACATATCAGAAAACTGAGGCAAACAGTGTTAAGTGGCTTGGCCCAGGTTCTCGCAGCTAGTAAGTGTCTGAGGCCAGGTTTGGAGTTTTAGAAAACGCTTTTTGCTCTCTCCAATAAATTTGAAAACCATTTCCTCGCGGTCTTTGAGAAAGTTGTTCAGCCGTGACTACCACTCCCGAAGGGGTTAATCTTTCTTGTGCTCTCATTCCTGGAAATCCGGGTTATAAAACGTACTAAACATGTTTTAGTACATTCGTCTAGCCACCACACCCTCCTTCTCTCCCTTTCTCTTTTTCTTTTTTTTTCCATTTATGGCCCTGGGAGCAAACTAATCTGAATTTCCCCTCAATTTTAGGTTTGGGTGCTTTTGTTTTGGTTCATTTGGTTCTTGTTGGGTTCTCCCACCCCCTCAACATCGTCTTCGCAGTCAAAAACTTGCCTCCGAATTTCCGGGAGGCTTTTTGATCAAGGGAAGCTGTTTTCCTTGATACTTTCCCCAAAAAAACTTGTTTTGTTCCTGTGGCCAAATTCTGCAAACAACCAAAAGTTCCTCTAAATGATTTTTTCCCCAGTGCAGAACTGCAATTCAAGCTTTTTTCAGCTGGGTTTCCATTTAGAGGCAGAATCAGACCAACCAGGGTTCCTAGTTCACTTTTGACACTTAAGTTTATTGTCTTGGTAGAGCAGATAGAGTGTTATTTAAAGCCTTCCTCAGATCCTTGCTGTGTGACCTCAGTAGGTTATTTAATCTCTTTGTGCTTTTGTCTACCTCTAGGACTTACCTCTTGAGGCATAATTTGTGTTTATGAAGGCTTTGTCCTACCCTAAAGAAATCTTAACTCTACAGAGAAAAGGGCCAACTTTTTTTTTTTTTTTTTTTTTTTTTTTGTGAGGCAATTGGGGTTAAGTCACTTGCCCAGAGTCACACAGCTAGTGAATGTTATCTGTCTGAGGCCATTTGAACTCAAGTCCTCCTGATTTCAGGGCCGGGTGCTCTATCCACTGCACCATCTAGCTGGCCCTAAGGGCCAGCTTTCTTGATCTAATTGGTGTGCTCCTGATATTATTCTGACTAATGGCTTATATTGATATTCAGCACATCAAAGTTTTCAAATCAATTCCTTTAAGTTTTTTAACTGAAATTTAAAATTATTTATACTACCAAAATTTCTCCAAGCATCTCTCTCCTACTTCCTCCCAGAGAACTATCTTATATAAACAAATAATGTTTTTAAAGAAAAGAAAAAGAGGAAGAGGAAAAAACCTCAGTAAAACAGCTAATTAATACATCAAAAAAAAAAAAAAGTCTGACAATATATGCACTATACCATACCTGTGGACCTCTGGTTTCTGTAAAGTAGTGGAGCGTTCCTTTGAAGCTATATTTGTTCTTTGTAATTTTGCAACACTCTCTTTTATTGTTTTGTTGTTATTCTTTGCTAAATATTTACATTGTTGTCATCATGGATGTTTTCTTGCCTCTGCTTACTTCACTGCATCAGAATCTGTATCAGATTCTGTAAAATCTTTCCATGCTTCTCTGTATTAATTGTTTTCATAATTTCTTATGGTGCAGTAATAGGCTATGTACCCCAATTTGTTTAGAAATTCCTCAATGAGCATCTACTTGTTTTCAAAGTATTTTCACATACCCAGTCAGGGCCCAATGTTCTTTGGCCCTCAAATGAATTATCTGCCCTTTTA
The DNA here is from genome assembly GCF_900497805.2 of Vombatus ursinus. Lineage (NCBI taxonomy): Eukaryota > Metazoa > Chordata > Mammalia > Diprotodontia > Vombatidae > Vombatus > Vombatus ursinus. Next base: position 25,847,530 of record NW_020954548.1, read on the forward strand.
TTCTTCCATACAGAGAGTCCCAAAAGTCTTAGTGTCGCTTTAAGCCACTAAAATTTGAAACTGCCCTAAGACTTTTGGGACACCCTGTATTTTGCTTTAAAAAGATAATTCTATTGTGGAGATTGGTTACTTTTTTAATCATTAAGTCCTCCAAGTGAATCCAACTCCTCAGAAAAGTTGTTGGTTAGTTGGGTTATTGGTTAATAATGTCAATTGCTTAATTTTTTTATGTAATGATTTGAAATAATTAAGTAGCTCTTTAGGGTACTCACTTCAACGAGCTGAGTTGGGTTATAAAGAGCAGGGGAAGAGAGTAGAAAGAAATTTTTAAGAGGCTTCCAGCCTGGAAGCACGATTGTAAATGATTGGGGATATGACTTCAGGCAGACCCGCAAAGCTGAGGTGATTGGTTTAGGACCTTTTGTGGTATCATGCTTTTTTTTTTTTTTCTTCTTTTAAAAAATTAACAAAATTAGAAATCCAACTGAAATAAGGGGGTTGGGAACAGGTGGCTCAGTATATAGAATGCCACACCTGGAGTCAGGAAGACCTGAGTTCAAATTCAGCCTCAGACACTTACAAGCAGTGTGATCCTGGGCAAGTCATTTAACCCTCTTTGCCTCAGTTTCCTCATCTATAAAATGAGCTGGAGAAGGAAATGGCAAATGGCTCCAGTATCTTTGCCAAGAAAACCCCAAATGGGGTCACAAAGAGTTGGACACAACTGAAAATGACTGAACATTTTTAACCAGCTTAAGGATGCCAGATAGAGTCTTCACCCTGAAAAAATAACCAGTGGAAAACTATGACCAGTTCTTTCCATGGAAAGATAGAAGATAGATGATAGTGTTTGAAGGAGACTTTGTGGTGGCATTATTTCAGATGTTATTATAGGTCATAAATGGTAGGGAAGTTCAATACACACTTGGTGGATAGTATGACATGAAAACATTGTGTTTATCTTGTTACAAAGCTTGAACTCACACTAGCCTCTGGGATTTTAGCCATAGCATGGATTTTAACCAAACCTGAAGTGTGTGTGTGTGTGTGTGTGTGTGTGTGTATTTGTCTGTGTGAGATTAACAAACATTTATTGATGTAATAGGTTTATGTTTATGTAATAGGTATATGGGGTGGCTACTTTTACTGGTAGCATTTTATACTTTTGACCTAGTCACATGCCTCCCTGTTTACTCTCTGGGCTGACTGAATTATTTCAACATTTGATCATACTAGCAGGTCTAGGCTCCAGGAGAAGAGCCATGAAACCGTTAACATTCGATTTTACTCAAATTCTCAGGGGTAATCTTGTTAAAACGAAATATACTCCCCAACAATATAGCACCTGTGACCCCCTACTAATGAATTTCTATTTATATAGTGAGCCACTCAAAATAATGACACCTTTAGATTTTAAAAATAATTATTTGCTTAAAAATAAGGCAAAATAAATGGATAATATCACATATTCACATGTTCAAGTAGTGCATAACTAATATATGCATCACTATCCACAGATAAACCTGAGTCACAGCCTCCCACCAATGCAGTTAATATCTGGGGGATGTATGGGCACAAACCTGTAGAAACCTGCCAGGAAAGTGTGTGAGTGGGAAAACCCTTGTATTCAGAGTAATTCACAACTCCACCTAGTTGCTGTACTTACTCCATCTTAAGAACTGTCGATAAAAATACCTTGATTAATGCATCTTCTGAGTTGAACCTTCTTCTACCTCTTCTTCCCCTAAAATGAGTTGATACACAAGGTTTTGCTGATTATGGATATGAAGCCTAAGCCAAACTAGTTGATCCACAGAGTGACTGCTTTGCTTTTCTGTTCCTCTGCGCAGGTAGACATATTTCTCATAGCAGCTCTGGTATCTATCACTCCAACTTCAAACTCAGCTGGTACAGTTCTGAAATCTGTCCTTTTACCTTTCTTAATCTTTCAAATTGGATTTTCTAAAATGACTCACCTTAGTGTGTGATTTAATAATAATAATTGTATATTATTATAATTATTATAATCGTAATTTCCATATTTCAAACAACATATCCGAAACAGAACTCATTATCCTTCCCTGCCAACCAACCACTCTTCCGAACTTCCTTTTTCTGTCAAGGGCACCTTCATCCTTTTAGTCACCCAAGTTCACAAGCTTGGAGCCTTCCTCAATTTTCCTCACACCCCATATCCAGCTATTTTTCAAGTCTTGTAAGCGTAGGTCTGATCATGTCACTCTCATACTCAATAAATGCCAGTGGCTCCTTATTGCCTCTTGGACCCAGTATATAAAATCCTTCACATCCCAGCTCCATTCTACCTTTCCAGCCATGTCCTCTGTAGCCTTCTTTTGGCTTTTATGACCCACTGAGGTATGGTTTCTCTTTGTAGAAATGAGGTAAATGATAGGCCAGCCCTGTGTTATTATTGTTATCATTACCATTATTGTTATTAATATTTATTATAATTAAGAGGGGAAACCTCCTTTTAGGAAGATTCATTTCCTAAGTAGATGATTTTTTTTTTATTAAAAATGACTTTTGTCATCACTTTTTTACTTGTATATTGAGTTAATAGTGTTCTTAGAAGCATTTCTCCTTTAAGTTTGCTTGGCAAAAGTTGTGTCCAACTCTTTATGGCCCTGTGGCCCATAACACACCAATATTGGTTGTGGGGTTTTCTTGGCAAAGATACTGGAGTGGTTTGCCATTTCCATCTCCATTGGATCAAGGCAAACTGAGGTTAAGTGACACAGTTAGTAAGTGTCTGAGACTGGATTTGAACTCAGGTGTTCCTGTCTCCAGGCCCAGTGCACTATCTACTGAGCCACCTAGCTGCTTCTGGTAACTAGAACCTGATCACTTCTATGACTCTTGGAATTAGTCCCAAAGACCTCGATCACCTTATAAGACATTACTCCCTTTCCCATACTCTGTGCTAAAGCCAAACTGGCCATTTTCTTACACATAATACTCCATCTACATCTCCCATCTCTGTGCCTTTGTATTTGACTGTGCCCCCCATGCCTGGAATGCTCTCCATCTTTACCCCTGCCTCTTAGAATACCTAGCTTCTTTCAAAGCCCAGCTTACATGTTACCTTCTTTATGAAGCCTTTCATGATCCCCCTAGCTTCTACTGCCTTCTTATTTTTGATTTATTTTGGTATATAATTATCTGCATATATGTTGTGTTTCCAATAGAATATAAGCTCCTCGATGAGGGTAGGGACTGTTTAATTTTTGTCTTTCCATACTCAATACTAGGCATATGGTGAGTGCTTAATAAATGTTTGATACTAGTCACCGTGGAAGAGATATAAAGCTAAGTATGTAGTCAGTGTGTTATGGTGGAATGAATGGTGCTTGTCTTTGATCCAGGAGAAATGGGTTCCAGTTCCAGCTGAAATTAGAGTAAGAAGGCTAAAGTTAGAGCCAAGCTTGCAACACAATCTGTGTGATTCTCTCTCTGGGATTCAGTTTCTTCATTTGTAAAATGGGGACATTAATACCTGAGTTTTATATCTTACAGGGGTTTTGTGAGGAAAGTCCTTTGTAAATCTTAAAAGGGAATAAAAATATGAGCTGTTCTAAATTTGAAATTTCTTATAATTGTTCTCAAAATTGGGCATTTATCTTCTCTTTTTCCCCTAACTCCAAAATATGCATGTTGACTATTTGACACTCCTACTATCTGTTTTGCTTGTGCTTATAACTGCAAAAAATTAACTTCTTGTACTGAGTTAAATTTCGATAACAAAAATAACAACTGATTTGCAAAGCCCTTTACAAATATTATCTCATTTTATCCTGAGAAGAACCATAGGAAGTAAGTGCTATTATCCTCATTTTGCAGATGAGGAAACAGAAGTCAATCAAGGTTAAGTGACTTGCCCAGGGTCACACAGCTAGTATCTGAAGCAGTATTTAAATTTAAGACTTCCCAACTCCTGATCTGACACTCTAGCCACTGTGCCACCAAGCTTCATAATTTTTAAAAAATTTAGTCAGGGGTTATTTATTAACCAATGGGTCATTCTCTCACCCCAACCTACTCATAAATTAAAGAAAAAAGGAAAATAACACACATATATTTCTGTTTCCCCCCCCCCCCCGCCTTGAACCTATTTATTCTAAAAGTCATTTCAGATTATAAGTCACCAAGTACTTATTGTGTATACCATGGCTGGTCTCAAACTTTGAAAGGCTTTGAATTCAAGTTGAAAACTTAAAAAAAAATGTTTAAGCCACACTTGAAGAAACTCTGATTTTATCGTTCTGGATACTTCTACCACCAAAGCCATTTTCTGACTTGATAAATTGTCTTCAAGAGTTGTTGTGGGGGCAGCTAGGTGGCACAGTGGATAGAGCACTGGCCCTGGAGTCAAGAGGACCTGAGTTCAAATCTGGACTCAGACACATGATACTCACTAGCTGTATGACCCTGGGCAAGTCACATAACTCCGATTGCCTCACCAAAAAAAAAAAAAAAAAAGAAAAAAGAAAAAAGAAAAAAAGAGTTGTTGTGACTGAAAAATTCTTCATGCTGCAGCCAATGTGGTAGCTAGTGCCTAACTACCCAGGCACTAAGGACAGTACCTAGCATACAGTAAGCACTTAATAATGCTTGTTGGCTGTAGGACCAATCTTGTCCTCAGTCAGTTGATATGAAATCTATCATTGGGCCCATGCTTAAAACTTTCCTAACATCTTAGGGCCTGCCAGACCTTGTGCAGTGCTGGCACAGCCTTTGAGCCTTCAGGGAAGGGCTGTGTTCTCTTCCATGAAGTGCTCCATCTCTACACTTAAGCAAGACTTGGATCCAATCCTGAGAGGGCTTCTCCCCAGTATAAAGATTACAGTTTTTTTGCATGCTCTGCCCCCCCCCCCCCATTCAGGAGTTCTTGGGAAAACCTTTTGAACAATTTAGGGATAGCTAATGTTAAAGGTTAAAGGTTAAAATCCCCTAAAAAGGATTAACAAAATCCCTTCTAGAAAATGTACTCAGTGTACAAAGTAGATGTTGGGGGATGAGGCAGCTATTTATTTCCTACCACAAAAGACATTCTTTAAAAAATGTACTTAACAAGTACTTTTTTTTTTGGCTTTTTGGTGAGGCAATTGGTTGAGTGACTTGCCCAGGGTCACACAGCTAGTCTGAGGTCACATTTGAACTCAGGTCCTCATGACTCCAGAGCTGGTGCTCTATCTACTGTACCATCTAGCTGCCCCTCATAACAAATACTTAAAACATGAAACAATAACCCATTACACTTACTGTGATCTCCCAGGAAGATGACTTTATAGGAAGCTGCTGAACAGATATTTCTTTCTTTCTTTCTCTGTCTCTGTCTCTGTCTCTGTCTCTGTCTCTGTCTCTGTCTCTCTGTCTCTCTGTCTCTCTGTCTCTCTGTCTCTCTGTCTCTCTCTCCTCACCTCTGTCCTGTACTGTCTGCACAGCTTAAAAGTCCAGATCTGCCAGTATATGGCATGGGCTTTTTTAGTCCTTTTAGCTTTAGTATCCTCCTCCAGGGCTGCTAGGTGGAGCAGTGGATAGATTGCTGAACCTGGAGTTGTGAAGACTTGAATTCAAATGTGACCTCAGATATTTACTTGGCATTTTGACCTTGGCCAAGTCACTTAACCTCTGTCTGCCTCAGTTTCCTCATCTGTAAAATGGTGATAATATCACCTACCTCCCATGATTCTCTTGAGGATAAAATGAGATATTTGTAAAGCACTTTGCAAATCTTAAAACCATATAGCTATATCAGAATAAATGTAAATCACTGTATCTATATATAATGAATACAGTCAAATTTTAAGGAACTATAGTTCATTGAATAATTCACTCATAGAGACTCAAAGGAGATTTGTGATCCTTCATCAGTTAAAGTTATGTATTTTTTAATCTTTTTTTTTGTTAGACAATGGGGTTAAGTGACTTGCCCAGGGTCACATAGCCAGTAAGTGTCATGTATCTGAGGCTGGATTTGAACTCAGGTCCTCTTGAATCCAGGGTCAGTGTTCTATCCACTCTGCCACCTAGCTGCCCCAGGTTATGTATTTTTTAAAACAGATTTTTAAAAAAGAGTTTTAAGCAAGCTAGCCGAAAACTTCCTAACTCCTCAGAGCAAAGTTTACAAACCACTGTTAAAATGAAGGGTGGATTGTCTCAGGCAGTCAAAGCTTTCCATATATGTAAATGTGAAGGAAAATGACAGAAATGAAAATTTGTGGGTATGTTTTTTTGCTGAATTGTGTACTCTGAGGTCTGTCTGAATTAACACCTTGAAGCTCTAACTGAAAAGATTTTGGGCGTGGGGGGGGGGGGGTCTCTTGAAATTCCCTTCAGGAATTCATCAAAGAGCAGAGTATTTAGCTGGTTGAAAACTTAACTGAATTTGGATACAAGGTCATTTATGCTTCTTCACAAGATCCTTGCTTTCATCAGTCTTCTTCCCACTGACACAAATTACAATTTTGTGCCTTAGTTTTATAAGTTACTATGATCATATTATGAGAGAAATTCTGAGAGACAAAATTCCAAACACCATCCATTTGTTAGTAAGGCTAGCACTTATCAATAAATGGGGTCAATGGCATGTCTCAATGACCAAATATCTTGAGTGAGGGCTGACTGGGTCTTAAAAAAAACCAATTAGCAAGATAACAGAGCAAGATCTTAAGCAACAAAGGTGCTTCTTCTTCTTATTGGCTATTGATGACATAGTCAGGACTGACATTATATCATTTGGACCTCCCCTTCTGAAACTCCACTTGACCACAGCTAAAATGTGTTACTACAAGACAAAGGTTCCTGGGCTATGAGATTAGTCTTTAGGCAATGGAAGTTGCTGCAATAGTTTAAAATGATGAGATTTGACTTTCAGGTTAACCAGGTTTCTCTGGAAAGTGGGTGAAGGGTAGAGCTACAAAGGTGGAGGCAATTAAAGGACAAAAACTTGACCTATAGGTAAGTTTCTCCAGGGTGCGGGTAATGGTGAAGTTTACAACAGGAAGGAACCACTAAAGAGAATATTAAATCTAGCTTGATTAAGTCTTAGCAAAATAGAATTAAAATCAATTTTCAGTTTTATAACCAACAAAGGAAGTCTTCATCTGCTGACCAATCTTTCTTCAGGTAACATTCCTTTCCAAACTTACCACTCATGATACCTGGAAGACTGACCCACAGTCTGTCGCTCAGTTGGATCTTTTGTTTCTAGCTTGGTAGGACCTTCCTGAGCTTTTATTATATTGACATAACCTCTAAGGATATCTTCATACCACTCTGAAGCTTTGGAGGAAAATGTTAATGGAAGATGGGACGATGGCTACTTATTCATTCTGAATTGTACTGTGCAAACTTGCCTTTAGTGCTTTATGGCTACAAAGTGCTTCAGAGGCATTATCTCATTTCATTCATACAAACAACCCTTTGAGGTAGTTAGTATAAGTATCATTGTCATTTTTACAGATGAAGAAACTGAGACTCAGAAAGGTTAGGTACCTTGCTCAAGGAAGCTGTGAGGATATGAATTCTGGTTTTCTGATTCCAAGTCAAGTACTCTTTCTACTTTTTCATGAATACCTTGAATTAGAGGACTAGAATATCTCTATATACATATTAAGTAGTACTTAGAAACAAGATTAGGATTGGATTTATTCTAGCAAACTGAATCTTTTGTGGAGACTGATAATATTAGGCTTTCCCAGAGGCCTTGTCTGCCAAATCAAGCCACTTGTGGTTTTGGAGGGCATCAAAACAAGCTTTGACTAATTTTAACCGATTCTCTGGTTTATTTCTCCTGCAGAAATTGGTGTGCTTGCCAAGACCTTCATTGATCAGGGAAAACTCATACCAGATGATGTCATGACCCGGCTGGCCCTCCATGAACTGAAAAATCTAGCTCACTATAGCTGGTTATTGGATGGTAAGTGAACCCATTGACTAAATTTCTTATTTTTTTTATTTTTTGGGGGGGTTTCTTTTTTGTGTGTGTGTGGTTTTTTTTTTAAGGCAATTGGAGTTAAGTGACATGAGGTTACATAGCTAGTAAGTGTCAAGTGCTTGGTCTGAGGCCGCATTTGAACTCGGGTCCTCCTGACTTCAGGACCAGTGCTCTATCCACTGCACCACTTAGCTGTTCCCCCACTGACTAAATTTCACAGGTGCTGGTCAAAACCAGAACCTAAACAAATGAACATTTTTGAGCAGGCTATTTCAACCTCAATCCTTTTTCATTTTTCCTTTTTTCAATGGAGAGATACAAATGAGTTGGGGGAAATCCAAGAAGAATCAAATTTGCCCACCTAGATGGGTCCCCACTGGAGTCAGCAGACATTTTAATAGGATCATAGAAAGTTGGAGCTGGAAGGAATATTAAGAGATGTCCTAGTTAAACACTTTTATTTTAGAGATGAGAAGATCAAGGCCCAGAGAAATGAAGGGATATGCCCAAGATTATAGAATGAATTAGCCCTTTGTTCTCTGCTGCTCTAGCTACTAATTCATTCAATATTTAGGTACTTAGAGCTGAAAGAACTTTGTGTTAGCCCTTGATGGATATAGAGTTTAGGCCAGACACAGTTTATGCCTTCATATAATGTGGGATGAGGTACAAATGCAGATGTCTATAACATATAATAACTTGCATGATAAGTACATGAGAGGTATAAAACAAAGTATCATGTAATATAATGAGTACCAGGCAAGACAGATTAAGCACATTTCCTGAGTAGTAAGCTGCCACAAGAATAACAGAGCAGCATGGAACCTATTTCTAGGAAGTTTAAAGGGAAGCGAATGTTATGAAGTGACCAACAAGGAGGGTGCTATGCTTCTGTTTCTGCCAAAGTCAAGTAATGCCTATGCATGTATAATATGCAAGTTGGAAATGATTGGAGACATATGTCTCTGCTCTAGCTTGTGAGGGAGAATGAAGTATTCCAGGAAAATATTCCACATGCTTCAAAAGGAAAACAAAGAAGAAACAAAGACATGGAAGAGGCTGAGGAGTAGCTTACCCTGTACCAGAAGTTCAGAGAATGGAAGAATGGGACACAAAAGATGGAAGAACTGCCAGATGTTAAGATCTGTAACAAATTTGAGGCTATTTTTGTAGATGACCAAGTTGGACCATCTGAAAAAGAAGTGGCTTCTTTCTGGTGGTCCAAGCAATTATTGGACGGATCCATAGCTGCCATCATGTGAAAGATTATCCAGTGAGGGATTATTCAAAGGCAGAAGGCAAGAAAGTCATGGTGATTGATGGTTATCTGTTAAGGGGTACTAAGGTGTGGTTAACATGTATCTAGAACGACAGGGAACTTCCTGAGAGGTGTTGAATCTTAATACTATTACTCATTCCTGATTCATGTGGGATACTGATGATATTGATAAAAAGAACCTAGACCTTATGGATGAAGTCTCTGGCAAGAAACTGCAGACTTGAGGGACATAAGTAAGATCTTTATACCGTTGTCAGTTAAAAGTAGAAACTTTGAAAGAAAGGAGGGTTTGGAAAGCAAACTTCTGGTTAAGAACATGGTCACTGAAAATAGGATTTAGGTTTATGACTTATATGTGGCTTATATATGTCCTATATATACTTATTTGTACATATTATCTTTCCATTAGAATAGAATATAAGTCCCTTGAGGGCAGGAATTGTTTGACTTTTGTCTTTGTATCCTCAGTCATTCATATAATAGGTTCTTAATACATTCTTGTTGACTGATTAATTGATTTGAAGAGCTAGTAAGAATATATTTGTTTGGAACCTTGCAAATCTGGTCAAAAGGGCTTAAAATGAAAATGGAAGAAGAGAAAGAAAACTGCCCACGTATATCCACCAAGCTAGATACCACAAAGTGGTATCAACAGAGGAGATCAGTAATTCATAAGAGAAAATATCCAAGAAGAGATCTCACAATAAAACTCAAGTCTTCAGATGCCTAGGTGCAGATGCACAAAGGATAGGTAACAAGCAAAGCAAATTGGAGATCTTATCACAAAGAGATAAATTCAACTTCATTGATATCAATGAGATTTGATGAAATGGGATAGTCATATTCCAATCATACCTCATTCAAAAGGAATAAAAGAAATATAGTATTAGAATATAGTATGTAATGGTATAATACTATATTAATGTTATAATGTATTATATATGTATATATGAATATATATATATCTGAAGAAGATAAACTTATGTGACAGAATCTATGATAAGGATAATTCAGAGAGAAAAAGAAATGAAGCTATAAGAGTGTACTACAGACCACTTGGCCAGAAGAAGGAAAAAGACAAGGTATTATGAAATTCAGCCACAAATTTTGTATTAGAAATATACAATGGATGGATGGATCATAGGATTTTATAGTGAAAGAGGACTTCATAAGTCACTTAGTCAACTCCCCTCATTTTATAGGTAAGAAAAACAAGGCCCAGAAAATTTAGAAAGTTTGCCTAAGGACTGTTTTGTCTCTATCTCTCTTTCTCTCTCTAATACACACACAAATGGAGCCTGGCTTCAAACCCACATAGGGAGTCTGCTAGAGTTCATTCTGTGCCAAAAGCAGAGCAATTGATTATTTCTTCAAATGCCTAAAGAAAATAATTTCATTCTTCAAAAGTCAGATCATCGTGAATTATTAAAATGGTCACAGCAGTCTAATCCTGGAAGACACAACTAACTTATTTTTTTAAAAATTAATTTATTTTGGGGCAGCTAGGTGGCTTGTAGTCAGGAGGACCTGAGTTCAAATCCGGCCTCAGACCAAACACTTGACACTTACTAGCTGTGTGACCCTGGGCAAGTCACTTAACCCCAATTGCCTAAAAAAAAATTAATTTATTTTGATTTATCAACAATCACTTCCATAAGCTTTTGAGTTTAAAATTTTTCTGCCCCTCCCTCCTGACTTCCTTCCCCAAGATGGTGTGCAATCTGATACAGGCTACACATATACATTCCTATTAAACATATTTTCACATTATTGATGTTGTAGGTAAGAATTTTAACTAATAGGAGGAATCACAAGAAAGAGGAAACAAAACACAACAGAAAAAAAATAGCAAATAGTATGCTTCAATCTCCATTCAAACTCCATAGTTCTTTCTTTGGATATGGATAACATTTTCCATCATGAGGCCTTTGGAGATGTTTGAGATCCTTGTATTGCTGATAAGTGTTAAGTCTATCAATGTTAGTCATCGCACAGCTTGGCTGTTACTGTGTACAATGTTCTCCTGGTTCTGCTCACCTCACTCAGCATCAGACCATACAAGTCTTTCCAGGTTTTTCTGAAGTCTGCCTGTTCATCATTTCTTATAGCACAATAGTATTCCATTACATTCATATGTCACATTCACAATTATGATTATTATCCGTCTTTCTCTCCACTCTTTTCCTCCCCTGTTTATGCTTTTCTTTCTCCTTTCTCCTTTCTCCTTTCCCCTCCTCACTAGTGTTTTCCTTTTGACCACTGCCTCCCTCAGTCCCACCTCCTTTCTATTAGCTCCCTCCCTTTCCTTCCCCTTTACCCTTACTACTTCTTCCGTCCCTTCTATCTCCCTTCCGTTTTCTTTCCCCTTTTCCCTCCTACTGCCTATAGGTCAAGTTAACTGATTATATTAAGCTAACTGATTATGTTATAAGGTTCAAACAATGCTCATCTCCCTCTCTTCTCTCCCTCTGCTGTAATAGGTTTTTGTGCCTTTTCCTATAATTGTAATTTACCGTTGTCTGTCTCCTCCTTTCCTTTTCTCTTAGTACATTTTCTTAATTATAACAGATTAATCCACTTACTTGGATCCATTTAACCCACTTGATTAGATTTTTAAAAATCATTATATCAAAGTCAATTTATACCCACCCTCTTTATGTATACCCCTTTTAACATGGTGTAATAAAGCAATACAGTTCTCAAGAGTTACAAGTGTCATCTTCCCTTGTAGGGATGTAAACATTTTGCTGTTATTAATAACATGTTGTTTCTTTCTGTCCCAGTTACCTTTTTTTTTTTTTTAAGGTAATTGGGGTTAAGTGATTTGCCCAGGGTCACACAGCTAGTAAGTGTCAAATGTGTGGTCTGAGACCAGATTTGAACTCAGGTCCTCCTGACTCCAGGGCTGGTGCTCTATCCACTTCGCCACCTAGAGCCACCCCCCTCCCCATTTGCCTTCTTATGGCTCTCTTGAGTCTTGTATTTGAAGATCAAATTTTCTGTTGAGCTCTGGTCTTTTTATCAGGAAGGTTTGGAGGTCCCCTATTTTGTTGAATATCCATCTCTTCCCCTGAAAGATCATGCTCATTTTTGCTGGGTAGTTGATCCTTGGTTGTAATCCAAGCTCCTTTGTCTTACTGAATATCATATTCCATGCCCTACAGTCTTTCAATATAGCAGCTACAAGGTCCTGTGTAATCCTGTCTGTGGTTCCATCATATTTAAATTGTTTCTTTTTGATTGCTTGCAGTATTTTCTCTTTGACCTTGTAATTTTGGAATTTGGCTACTATATTCCTTGGCATTTTCAATTTGGGATCTCTTTCAGGAGGTGATCGGTGGATTCTTTCTATGGATATTTTACTCTCTGGCTCTAGGGCCTCAGGGCAGTTTTCCTTGATGATTTCCTGAAAGATACTACCCGGGCTCTTTTCTTCATCGTGATTTTCAGGTGGACCAATAATTTTTAAATTGTCTCTCCTGGATCTATTTTCCAGGTTAGTTGTTTTACCAATCAGGTATTTTGTTTTCATTTATTTTTTCATTCTTTTGTTTCTGTTTGACTGATTCTCACTCTCTCACAGAGTCATTAGCTTCCACTTGCCTAGTTCTAATTTTTAACAAATTATTTTCTTCTATTAGATTTTGTACCTCCTTCCCCATTTGGCCAATTGCATTTTTTAGGGACTTGTTTTCTTTAGTATACCATTTTTTCCAGTTGGCCAATTGTATTTTTTCAGGACTTGTTTTCTTCAGTGTATTTTTTTTTTCCAGTTGGCCAATTGTATTTTTTAAGGACCTGTTTTCTACGGTTAATTTTTGTCCTTCCTTTTCCAAGCTATTGACTCTCTCTTGCATACCTCTCATTTCTTTTCCCATTTTTTCTTCTACCTCTCTCATTTGACTTTTAAAATCCTTGAGCTCTTCTAAGGAGACTTTTTGGGCTTCAGACCAGTTAAATATTCCCTTTTGAGGTTCCAGATGTGGGTTTGTTGACAATGTGGTCCTCTTCAGAATTTCTGCCGTGATCTTCACTCTTCCCTTAATAAGAATTTATCATACATTTCTTTTTGCTCATGGTATTTGCTTATTTCCTGGCCCTTAAAGAGATTGAGCTCTTGAGACTGCTGGGGAGCAGAGGGCGCTGTCCCACGCTTCTTGTATTGGGAGTTTAGGGCCCTGGTCACTGGCTTTGTGTGCTGGGGCCTCCAATGCTGGCAGATGGCGACTGTAGGGTTCTGGCAGCTTACCTGGTGTTGGGCTGGAATCAGCAACACTGGAACTTTAGGGGTAGATTTGGGTAGTGTGACTCCTGAAGATTTCCTGCTCACCTAGGCCTTTCTTTCCTTTCACTTTCTTCAGCTTCTTTCAGATGGATGTTGCAGGATATTTATTGGCCTGGGGCCACTTGGAGTGCTGCTTCCCTTAGTTTTGCTGAGGCACTGGGAGACTTGGTTTCTGTAGTATGCCAAGGCACCTGGTGGTTTTCCAAGCTGGTTTCCACAGGTTCCCCCTTTGCCTGCTCCACCACCTGGGTTTCAGGATCTCTTCCTGGTATGCTGAGGTGGAGCTTTCTGCTAGCTTGCTGGGACACTTCTCGTTCTGTACTGCTCCCCTTTCCCCAGGACAAGAGGGGCCTTTCCTGTTAATCCCTCAAGCTACCTGGGCTACTGGACTGCTGTACCCCGTCTTTCTTCTGGTTCTGCTGTTCCAGGGTTTTTCCTGGAGTGATATTTTCTGGGCTTTTGGAGGTTCACAACTACTTCTAATGAGGAAGAAAAGAAGGAGGTGGGTAAAGAGGCCTGTGTGGGCACATGGGAGACTCCTTAACCAACTTTGATTTAGAAAAATAAAAGGACATAGAAAAGTAGAAGCAAGGGCAGTTTTAGCTGAGGATAAATGTAAGAGAGTGATGTGCACCCCACATCTCCAGTACTTACCTCCTCTCATTCCTCACTCTAGAACTTTTAGCTTAATTCTTATCCATGAACCCCTATAACTCTTCATTGATGCACCTGACCCCTGTTTAATCCCTAACCCTTGTCCTGGGCCATGAAATCCCCTACCTTGGAAGTGAAGGAACCTTTGTTTCTCTGTCTGTCAAGGGAGCAGTGAATAGGGGATGTAGAAATATGCTTCTAGCATTTCAGGTGAAACCCTGAATGAATTTTCCTCTGGACATTGCATGTGGTGGTTAGGTTTCATAGCACTAATCCACATACTTCCTGTCTCACATAATAGCTGTGAGGAAAGTGCTTTGTGAACCATAAAGCTGCAAAGATTTGAGTTATTAGCATAGAATTGTGCTGGTGTAGTGGAAAGAGAGCTGAATTCAGAATCAGACTTGGATTCTAAACCTTCCTTGATCCTTACTAGCTATGGGATCCTGGGCAAGCCAGTTAGTCAGTCAACAAGGATTGATTAAATCGAATTCTGTGCCAGATGTTATGCAAAGGCCCAAACCACAGTCTTTGCCTTCAAGGAATACACTAATAGTATAGATGTGTAAAAAAAAAAATTATGCATATAAGATATACATACTTTGTAAAAGAGTAGGCTAAGCTTCAGTTTCTTCATCTATAAAATGGACATAATAGCTTCAGCACTTGTTTCACAGGGTTGTTGTGAAGATCAAATGGGACAAAAGTATATAAAATGCTATGCCAACCCTTGAAGGATTATATTAATCCTAGTTACTATTATTTTTATATTTTATGTAAAATAGGTTTTACTGGGCTGGCTTGGGGCCCATTCTAGCAGTCTGAGTTTGAGGTCTAGAATTTGGAATATATTTTCTCATTGAAATGGGTGAATTTTGGGATAATAATCCATTGGAAAATTGAGGATTATCTACAGTATTACAATTTCCTTAGAAAGAATGGGTAGGTCTCATTTCATTCAGACTCACGGGGAAAGTCCAAGAGAGAAGGAAAGGAGATAGAAGGATTATAAGGTGATGATATTGTAGAAAGAGGGCTGCTCTTATAGTCAGGAAAGAATTCCAAACCCTGCATTTGATAAGCTCCAATGCTTATTAGCCATGTGACCTTCAGCAATTTAATCTCACGTTCTTTCTGATAAACACTCTGTTCCTATACTGAATCACCCCAGTGATCCATGGGGTACAAAGCCAGATTACCTTTATAGTTAATAATTAAACAGGAAAGAGGTTTTGTTGTTTTTTAGGTTATATGTGTACAATCATGTTAAGCATATTTCCACATTAGTCATGTTGTGAAAGAAGAATCTGAACAAAAAGAAAACACCACAAGAAAGAAAGAACAAAAAAAAATGAAAATAATATGCTTCGATCTGCACTCAGACTTTATAGTTCTTTCACTGGATGCGGTTAACATTTTCCATCTCAAGTCTTTTGGAATTGTCTTGGATCATTGTATTGCTGAAAAGAGTTAAGTCTATCATAGTTAATCATCGTACAATGTTGCTGTTGCTGTGTACAATGTTCTCCTGGTTCTGCTCACTTCACTCAGCATTAGTTCATGTAAATCTTTTCAGGATTTTCTGAAATCTGCCTGCTTATCATTTCTTATGGCACAATAGTATTCCATTACATTCATATACCACAACTTATTCAGCCATTCCCAATTGATGGGCATCCCCTCACTTTCCAGTTCTTTGCTACCACAGAAAGAGCTGCTATCAATATTTTTGTACATGTGGGTTCTTTCCCCCTTTTTATGATCTCTTTGGGATACAGATTTAGTAGTGGTATTGCTGGATCAAAGGGTATGCACAGTTTGGTTGCCCTTTGGACATAGTTCCAAACTGCTTTCCAGAATGGTTGGATCAGTTCACAATTCCATCAAAAATGCATTTGAATTTTCCCACATCTTCTCTAACATTTATAATTTTCTTTTTCTGTCATATTAGCCAATCTGAAAGGTGTGATGTGGTACCTCAGAGTTGTTTTAATTTTAAGCAGGAAAGAGTGCAGGTAGAATATTGAGAACCTTTCCTATGAGAGCAATATAATTTTTCAGTGCCATTGATCAGTATAATAATAAATAAACATTTATTATGGTTTATAAGATCATAGTTTAGAGTTGGAAGTGACCTTAGAGACAATTTGGTGGTCTACTGGCACTCCCCCCCATTTTAAAGATGAGGGAAGGGCAGCTAGATGGTGAAGTGGATAGAGCACTGGCCCTGGAGTCAGGAAGATCTGAATTCAAATCCAGCCTTAGGACACTTGCTAGCTCTGTGATCCTGGGCAAGTCACTTAATTCAGATTGCCTCCAAAAGAAAAGGAAAGGAAAGAAACAAAGAAAAAGATAAGGGAAATGAACCTTAGAGGTAGGTGACTTGTTTAACATCATACAACTACAAAGTATGTGAGGCAAAATTATGGGCCTTAGAAAAATTATCCAAGTATCTGTGGCTAACTTAACTGGGTTTCAGTTGGTAGGTTAATTTTTGGGTGTGAGAAATCCAATAATATTTTTTTCTCTTCTCTATTTAAATTTAAAAAAAAAAAAAGGTTTCCCCAGGACTGTCCCACAAGCTGAAGCCCTGGACAAAGTCTACCAGATAGATACAGTGATTGATCTGAATGTACCCTTTGAGGTTATTAAGCAACGTCTCACCTCTCGCTGGATTCACCCAAGTTCTGGCCGAGTTTACAACACTGAATTCAACCCTCCTCAAAAAATTGTGAGTGCTTGTCTGCGGCAAAACCATCTCTGTGTGTATGATATTTAATGTTTCTGTTTTAAAGACACGTAACCTCCTACTGTCTTTCCTTACTCCGATAGGGATGTACCTGATCTCCAGGTTTAGTAGTGCTAGGCCTGGTTAGTATTTAGATGAGAGTATTTAGATTCTTAGGAATACTGGGTGTTAAAGACCTTCTTTTTAAATTTCATTTTAATAATGCCTATGATTTTTTTTTATTGGTGAGGCAACTGGGGATAAGTGATTTGCCCAGGGTCACACAGCTAGTGAGTGTTATGTGTCTGGGGCTGGATTTAAACTCAGGTCCTCCTGACTCTAGGGCCAGTGCTCTGTCCACTGCACCACCTAGTTGCCCCAATGCCTATAATTTTTAAAGCCACAAATATTTCCCAATATTTTTTACCATTCCTCCCCTATACAGAACCCTTCCTCGTCACAAAGAAAAACAGCTCATCAAAGTCAGCCTGTATAGACAATGGTTTGTCAGTGTACATAGCATTCAAGACCTACAATCTGCCACTTCTCTACCCAGAGGAGGCAAGTGTATTTAATCATCTGTCCTTTGGAACAATTATTGGCCTTTAATCTGAGTTCATTTGCTTTGATTGTTTTCATTTACATAATTTCACTCACTGTGCATTTTAGGTGGTACATCAGATAGAGGGCTGGATTCAAGAAGATCTGAGTTCAAATCCTGCCTCAGGTACTTATTAGCTATGTGACCCTGGGCAAGTGACTTAGCTGCTGTTTTGCCTCGGTTTCCTCAGTTCCTCTGAGCAAAAAGCTCGGTTTGCCTCAGTTCCCTCATCTATAAAATGGGGATAATAATAGCATCTACCCAGTTCTGTTGTGCAGATCAAAAGAGATGTTTGTAAAAGCATCATGTAAATACTGTTGTTGTTGTTCGTAGTTCTTTGCTCTGCATCAGTTCATGCAAATTTTCCTGTATTTCTCTGAAGCCCTCATATTCATCTTTTCTTATGGTTTATTACTTTTATTTATTTTTTGGTTTGTTTTTTTTCATGCTCTAAGGGCAATTTCTTTCTTGGTTTTTTTTTCCTGACACAAAAAGTACCACAATCAATATTTTTGTTTATACAGTTTCCAAAAAGTCTTAATGCCATTCTAAACTTGAATAGTTTAAAGCTGTTAAATAGCTAGTATTTACATAGAACTTTATAAATATTATCCCATCACAACAACCCTGGGAGGGGGTTGCTATTATTATCCCCATTTTAGAGATGAGATAACTGAGGCAGAAGTAAGTTAAGTGATTTGTCCAGGGTCTCACAGTTTTTTAAGTGTTTGAAGCTAGATTTGAATTCAGGTCTTCCTGACTCCAGGCCCAGTGCTCTGTCCACTGTGCCACCTAGCTGTGGGACTTTTCCTTCTGTCTTTGACCTCCTTGAGGACCAAGAATGATATTGGGTTAGAGAATATAAACAGTTTAGTAACTTTTCACAGATGAGAAAAAAAAACAAACCACTTGATCTTCAAGAGTTTGACTTACCCAAAGTCACAAAGCCAGTTCCTGGTGGAGCTGAGACGAGACTAAGTCATTGGATCCTAGTTCAATGTTCTTTTCATCCCACTTTGCTGCCTCATAGTCTTCTAACAATTCTGTATGGGTAAGCCCTTTTGTGCAGTGTGTGCCATATATTGCACGCACTGAAATCTCATGGTCCCCAGAGTCTTAGAAACCCTTAAGTTTGACCCAAGCTCTTTTTTCCAGAGGTTTGTTCTGAGAGTACTTCGTGTCAGTCAACAAGCATATATGTAATACTTGTTAAATGCCAGGTATTGTGCTAAGTGTTGGAGATACAAAGAAAGGTCAAAAGATTCCCTGTCCCCAAGGAACTTAGATTCTAATGGGACAAGACAACTTGTAAATAAGTAGCAACATACAGGATATCTATGGAGAAGATGGAAGTCAGTTTGAAAGGGAAAGACATCAGCAGCTGAGTGGACCAGGAAAGGCTTCCTGTGGAGGGTGGGATTTGAGTTAAGTTTTGAAGGAAGCCAGGGAAAAGTAAGACCTGGAGGTGAAGGGGCAGAGCCTTTGAGGCATGGGAGAGAGCCAATGCAAAGACCCAGAAGGAGATGTGGCATGTCATGGGTGAGGAAACAAGTAGATTGGGGTAGCAGGAACATAGAGTGTATAGAGGGGATGAGTCTGTAAAGAGGGGAAGAGGCCAGATTGTAAAGAGGTTTAAATGCCAAAACAGACCATTTTATAATTGACCCTGGAGGTAATAGGGAGCCACTGGAGCTCTTTGAGTGGTGTTGGAGGGATGGATATGGTCATATCTATGCTGTAGAAAAATCATGTTGGCAGCTGAGTGGAGGATGGCTTGGAGTGGGGAGGAAACTTGAGGAAAGGAGTTCAGTTGGATGGCTATGTATGGTCCAGGTGAGAGGTGATGAAGGCCTGAACTGGGGTGGTCACTGGGTGAATACAGAAAAGGGTAATTGGTTTACCCATGCCTATACTTCCCGAAGTTCCCTCTGAGGGTCAAAGGGTTGGATGAATAGAGATTTGTATAATGTTAGTAGCAAAGGAAAAGGGTGATATGCCCAGAGTCAGGAAGGCAAGGTTCCCAGCCTTTAGAACAGTGTCACTTTGAAACAAAAGGTTTTCTACCAGAACTACAGTCTGCAATATTCTCGAGTGATGCCGACAGCTTTGTATTACAATCACATCGGGCTTCATAGCACCCTGATTCTGTCTTGTTGGCCAATTCCATTGTGAAAGACATGGGGTGATGGTGAGTTTTTGATTGTTTTGCATGTAGTTTGGAACTTGTGGCATATTTGATGGCTAAGAGGTTTAAGTTTCAGACTGGTGGATGATGATTGTCTTTTTAAAAAAGCTACTGATTGTTTTCTTTCGTGACCCTCCTTTTAGGGCATTGATGATATTACTGGAGAACCTCTTATACAGCGTGAGGATGATAAACCAGAAACTGTTACCAAGAGACTAAAGGCTTATGAGGCCCAAACAAAACTTGTTCTGGAGTATTACCGGTAAGTTATTTACCCACCTGTTTTTTTCTTTAATTCATGGATGTTGACGGTGGGCGAATGTATTCAGTTCTCATCTGTATTTACAGATGAGAACGTTGGCACAGAAAATGCAAAATGTGCCATTCAAACCCCACTCATCTGGTTCTAGAATTATTATTTTTTTTTTAAAGAGAAAACTCCAATGAACTAACTTATGTTAGAATACAGGTGTATTTGTTGTTGTAAGAATTTGAAGTACTTCATATGAGCACAAAATGAAGTAATACAGCTAACATTTGATTTGGAAGGCTAGAAAGTTCTAGAATTTTTCCATTTAATCTCGTTGTTCAGCTTTTATCTACTTCTCCTTGTAGGGTATCACTTCTGAGTTTGACATTGAGGACCAACCTCAGGGACTTTCTGTGTCCTTTTGATTCTCCTCAGGTTTTTCATCTTTGGGTTTTATGACCTTTAAAAGGGGAGGTAATTAGGCGTTTTGATTTTTAAGAAGTTTTACAGATGCCTTCTGTCTGTTAAAAAATAACATTGTAACAAATTGTACAAATAACAATTTAACATTTTAATCTTGTCCTGCCCCTCTTCTTGCATTGAATCTTTCCTTTCCTTGTAACAAAGAGAAAGTTAAGCAAAACAAATGGATGTATCAACCACGTGTGACAGCACATGCAACATTCTGCATTTGTAGTATCCCTCTTCTTAAGTGAAAGGAAGAAAATGTGTTAGAAGTGATAAGGAGCCAGTAGAATTTGAGTCTGGAAGTGACATGGTCTGTTTCCCAGTCCTCAGAATCAAGACTGTCATCATATTACTCTAGGTTCTGATTTCTTTTGATGTCATCTTCACTTACATGATTGTGGTCACTATGTATATTGTTCTCTTGGTTCTGCTTTCTTCAACTCTTTATTAGTTCATACAAGGTTTCCCATGTTTCTCTGACTTTGGCCTTTGGTATCTTGCAGTAATACCATTATATTCTTATATGACAACTTATTCAGCCATTCCCCAATAGATTCACGTCCACTTTGTTTCTAATTTGTTACTGCCACAAAAGTGCTGCTATGAACATTTAGGTATATATAAGCCTTTCCTTTTGACTTAGACCCTCTTAAGGGCCTTTACTTTCTGAGCTTCGAAGAAAAACAGAGATTCTATGAGACAGACATGTGGAAAGAATGAATTCTAGGGATAGAGACAACCATTATAAAGACACAGAGATGGGAAATGTAGTGTCTTATGTGACAAGAATGCCAATATGACTATACTATAGAGTAGTGGTATTAATAGAAACAGATTCCCACAGGTCACAGATTGACTTAGGAAATCACAAATTAACATTACCTACGTTGTATTTTTTTATTTATTTTGTTAAACATTTGCCAATTCCATTTGAATCTAGTTCTGGGGACTCAGGTTTTTTTCAGGGGGTGGAATACCTGCTTTGAGTTTCATACCTTTGCCATAGAGTACATACAGGAGAGCAAAGTTTAATAAGGCTGGAGAGGTAGGTTGGCTCCAGTTGGTGAGGGGCTTTAGATACTAAACAAAGGAGTTGTCAGAGCCAACAAGAAACCAGTGGAATTTGAGTATGGAAGTGACGTGGTCAGGCCTGTGCTTTATGAAAAATCACTCCTCACCAGATCACAGGGAACCACATCTACTTTTAAAACCAAGTTGGTATTCTGGAAAGCAATTTAGAATTATTTTAGCAAAGTCATGGAACTGTCCATACCTTTTGATTCAGCATTACCACTACTAGGCATGTACCCCAAGGAGATCAAAGACAGACAGCAAAGTTTATACAAAAATACTTATAGAAGTACTTTTTTTGTGGTGGCAAAGAACTGGAGGGAAAGTAGGTGCTTGGAGACTAGCTGATTAATTTCTGGTGTGTGAATTTAGGGCATCTAGGCAATGCAATGGATAGAATACCAGGCCTGGAGTCAGGAAGACTCATCTTCCTGAGTTTAAATCTGACCTCAGACATTTACTAGCTGTATGACCCTGGGAAAGTTATTTAACCCTGTTTGCCTCAGTTTCCTCATCTGTAAAATGAGCTGGAGAAGAAAATGGCAAACCACTCCAGTATCTTTGCTGAGAAAACTAGGGCTTTTTTTTTTTGACATGTTCAGGCGCATCTGAAAAACAACTGAATGTGAATTTAATTCAGTGTTATTGAACCCTAAGAAACAATAAATATGAAGAGTTAAGGGAAAATTGGAAGACTAATATGAAGTGATGCAAAGTGAGTAGAGCCAGGAGAACAATTTACACACTGACCACAATAATAAAGGAGATCACTGAAAGAAATAACTCTGGTCAATGGTGACTACCGAAGACTAATGGTGAAGCATGTTCTGACCTCTCAGCAGAGAGATGGGCCATAAAGTGGCACAGTGGACAGAGTGTGAGACTTGGCATCCATAAGACCTGAGTTCAAATCCAAACTCAGACACTTACTTTTTGTGGAACTCTGGGCAAATCACGTAACCTCTGCTTGACTTAGTTTCCTCATCTATAAAATGAGGATAATAATAGCACCTACTTCACAGGGTTATTTTGAGGATCAAATGAGATAGTATTTGTAACATGTTTTGCAAACCTGATAAGCTATGTGAGTTCTAGTTGCTATTATTATATTACCATAGGGGAGGAATGAGGCTTACATTGTAAGATGTAGTTAATATCCTGATTTCCTTTACTTAACATTATTAGTTTGTTCTAAGGGAAAGTTCTATTGGGTGGGAGCATTATTTGGAAGCGATGGGGATATTTTAAAAACCCAACAAAGCATTTATTTAAAAAATAAAATGTAATAAAATCAAGATAGAATAGCTGAGTAGGAAAAATCAGAAGTGTTTATTGGTTGTCTTCTTTTTTCCTTTTAGGAATAAAGGTGTGTTGGAAACTTTCTCTGGAACAGAAACCAACACAATCTGGCCTCAAGTATATGCTTTTCTCCAAACAAAACTGCCAGATATAAGTCAGAAAGAAGCAGTGACTCCCTGAAGAATAACACATCCCTATAAGAGGAGCAGAAAGGTGGTTTGCTATGTCAAGGAGCTTCTGAATGATGGGATTCTGATATATATATATATGAATTCTTCTAAGATCTACTCTCATTTTTGCTGATTTTTTGGGAAACTAAGTGATGAGTCAATCATGAAGACTTCAGTTTCTTAAATCTTTATTGCAGTGACCTGGTCCTCATCTCCTGGTGGTTTGTGTAGTTTTTTTTTAATCCTATTTATGTATCTAATCATTCTTCATTTGTAAAATGGCAAAGCCAAAAGGATGACTGGTCATTTAAAAACAATACAGTTTCTGTCCTTTTTAGTAAATAAGCAACTTCTAGTATTTCCCTCTTTTTTAGGAAAAGAATCAATGTTTACATAGCACTAACTGAGGTCAAATACACTATCCAGAGGCATTTTCTTCCCCCTTTTCCTTTTAGATTAAAGCCATGATAGAAATCCTTCTTCTAACTTTAACTAAGAATTTTCCAGCACTGTGTTTTTTAAGTATCTGGAGGATCTGCCTTAGAGAATCACGATACAGAATGTCAATTTGTCTATGTTTCAAATAAGGCACATATGAGTCGGCTTCATTTGATGACTAGAATGTGCTTATTTTGCTGGTGAAGATCCTTTCCCTTGAGGGCAGCTAGGTCGTGCAGTAGATAGAGCACTGGGCTTGGAATCAGGAAGACTCATCTTTCTGAATTCAAATCTGACCTCTGACATTTACTAGCTGTGTGACCCTGGACAAGTCACTTAATTCTATGTCTCAGTTTCTCATCTGTAAAATGAGCTGGAGAAGGAAATGGTAAACCACTCTAGTATCTTTGCCAAGAAAACCTCAAAATGGGGCCCACATGACTGAAACCACTTAACAACAACAACAACAAAATTATCCTCTGTTTTAATTCTGCCTGTTTCAAGGGTAACTATAGGGCAGAATACTGGATTCAGAGCCAGGGATTTGAGTATAAATCCTGGCTCCTGCTATTTATAAGCTGTGTAATCTCAGGAAAGATCACTTAACCTCCCTAAGCTTCAGAGCCTTCATTTGTTAAAATGACAAGGTTGGACTAGATGACCCAGTGAGGTTTCCTTCTGTTCTAAATCCATTATGATGACATGAACCATTGGAAACTGTGCAGTGCTCATTAGGAGAACATTTTATCTTTCATTCGTAAAGTGCTTTAGCATTTAGAAAGTACCATAGTATTACATAATCTCATTTGATTGGAATGATCAACATTTTGTGTTCAGTAGTTCAGTCCTGTCTGACTCTGTGATCCTGTGGACCACAGCACACCAAACCTTTCTATCCTCCACTATCTCCCGAAAATTGCTCAAGTTCATGTGCGTTGTTTCCAAGGCACTATCTATCCATCTTATCCTCTACCATCCCCTTCTTTTGCCTTCAATCTTTCCCAACATCATGGTCTTTTCCAATGAGTCCCATCTTCTCATTATGTGGCCAAAGTATTTAAGCTTCATCTTATGTACTTGTCCTTCCAATGGATAGTCTGTCTGTTTTGCAGGATTAGGAAAATGAGGCTCAGGAGTTATCTCATCCCAGATTACAAAACCACATAGTGCCACTGCCTAGAGATAACTGGTCATTATGTCTATTGGTCTTTTTTCTTTTGAAAATAATTGTTACTTGCACTGGGGGATATGACACACAACAGTTTGACTTAATGGAATTTCTTTGATGAACAATAAAGGGGTATAATTTTTATCCCAAATGGAAAGCTCTTAATTAGGAGATTATAATCTCACTCTTTATTCTGGTTGAGAAATATGGACTTTAGTATGTAATATCTGGTTTTTCTTCCTTGTTCACACTTATCTTTTGCTGTCAGTAATATGTCCTTATGGATTCTATGCTAACATACTGAGAAAGAAACAACAGTTTATCCATGGTACTCTGCAGAGGAAGTATGTTTCCTAAAGTAAGCATGGGACTTTGCATGTAACAGGTTTATTAAAAGTGATAATGGTGGTTGTTAGCTTCCTACTTCCTGATTCTTGGGTATCCCTGGGCATCTTGATATCAATAGCTTCCTTGAAGAAGTAGCAGCTAGAGTAAAGTCCTGGAAGGGTTATCTGCCATTCCATGTATCACATAACAGATTTGGTAGGAGCAAGAAGATGGTATAATTTGAGGAAGAATATTATTATTCTTTTTTAAATTTCTGAAAAAACTATGATGTTGCCCACTCTATCTTAATTTTGGGAAAGGAAAAACTTCCACAATATGTGTGTGGTTTTTAGATCATTAAATGTCTCTGGGCCTCTATTTCCTCATCATTAAGATGGGAACAATAGCACTTACCTCTAAGGATTGGTGTGAGAATCAGACAAGGTAATGTATGTAGCAAACTTTAATGTGCTTTACACATGTTAATCATTGTTATTGTTTTTTAGTAGAGGAGTAGGGTAGGAATAGCAGTAGCCAAAGCTTACATTTCAACTGCATTTTCCTCACAATAACCCTATGAGAATCTATGGGTAGGATGAGTATTATTCTTATCCCCACCCCAATCTGATAAATGAAGTTGACTTGCCCAGGGTCACACATCTAGTGTCATGTCAGAGATAGGATTCAAACTCTGACTTCCTGACTCAGGCCTTGCTGTCTCGCTTACTGTGGCTGGTTGACAATAGTGGTATGGTGTAGATAAAATGCTGGGCTCAGTGTCAGGAACACCTGAGTTTAAATCCTGCCTTAGACATTTATTAAATCTGTGACCCCAGGCAAGTCACTTTCCCTCTTTCAAGTCTCAGTTTTCTCATCTGGAAAATGAGAGAGGTTGGCCTTAACAACCTTGAAGATACTTTCCAGCTGGAAATCTATGTTTCTAACCTGTGGTATCAGAGTGGAACAGGAAATTGTCACATTTTGAATGACTTACCTGCCTTTCCTTCTCTGCATGCTATATTTTGGTAAGAAATCACTTAAGTGCTGTCAAGTTTGCCAATGTCTTTGAAAACTTGACCTTCCCCTCACCCTTTTCTGAGATTTTCTTCTAGGCAGTTGAAATATAAAGGACATTTTAGGAAAAAAAAATGCCCCCCTCATTTAGCATTTCTCATTCACACTGCCAGACTTTTTCAAGATGGATGGAATGAGACTTCTTGAAAGGATTACCACTACTGCTTCCCTTTTTGATATCTTTTTCTTTTACTCTGTACAAGACTTTCTATAATGCCTTATGTGAGTATCATAGTACACCCCTTTCTAACAAAATAATTGTGGAATATTAGACTGATACAAAACAACACTAGACTATAAAGCATACTTTATAATAAAATTAATCAGAAATCAAAATCAATATTCCTTCCTCCTTGGCCCACAAGACTAAGTATTCCACACTGCTTTTGATACTTTCAAAATCACATCCTACACCTGCCATGTCAATTATATTGATGCTTTGTTCTCCTGGTACTTATAAAGGCCCAGTGAATTGAAACCCAGATTTTTATTTTCATAGTGTTTTATAGTTCACAAAATGCTTTTACTTGTATTATTTCATTTGATCTTCCTTAGAATCAACCGTAAGACGAGTGAAGGGCATTGTTGCTATTTAACAAATGAAGCTGATCTCCCAATTAGCATTCTCTCTCTCTTGAAATTATTTTGTATGTAACTTATATTTACTTGTGTGCTTATTGTATTCCATTACCCAACCCCAGTAAGGAGGTTTTGTTTTGTTTTTGTTTTTATATTCCCCTGTGCCTATGGTAGTGCTTGGCACATAGTAGGTGTTTGTGAAATTTAATTAAGTGAGGTTGTCAAAGGTTACATGGCTAGGAAACTGGTAGGTAGAGATAAGATGTTGAATGATACCCTCAGGATCCAAAAATAGATCCTAGAATGATGGGCTGAATCTAACAAGAATTGCAGTTGGAGAGGTCCAGGGGATATCGGAGTCATCTGATTCAACCCACGATCCACTCCATCTCTTTAAAAGAGAACTCACTATATCCTAAAGTAGCCCATTGCCACTTCTGTTTAACTCCAATAATTGTTTTTCCTTCTGTGCAAATACCTTCCTACTACTGTTGTCTGGTGCAAAGTAGAACAAATTTAAATCCCTTTCCCCTATGATAGCCCTTCAAATACATGAAGACAACTACTATGTCCATTCCTGTCTTTCATTCATGTTAAACAGTCTCCTTAGTTCATTTAATCAATTCTTTTATGGCATGGTCTCCAGTCCCTTCAATATCTTGGTCAAACTCCTTTGGATATACTTCCACTTGTCAATGTTATTCTTCAAAAATGGGAATACAACATTTCCAGATATGATCTGGCCAGAATAAGGTACATTGGACACTTTCTAATAAATCAACTAATATATCACCTGTTTTGGCTGCCACGTTACATTGATTTGCATCTGAACTCCATTGAAATCCCCTTATCCTCTTGATATGAACTATTGTCTGACTCTCCTCTTGATATGAACTATTGTCTGACTCTCCTCTTGATATGAACTACTGTCTGACCACGTATCTCCCATCCTTTATCCATTCAGCTTATTTTTGGTCCTGAATATAGGACGTGACATTTATTTTCATTAAATTTCATCTTAATAGATTTGGTTCATTCCTTATACTTACCAAGAACTTTTTGGATTCTGGGTCTGTCATATATTTTATTAGTTATTCCTTTCATCTTTATGTCATGTGTCATGTCATATGACTTTTCCAAGGTCACACAATAAGTAGAAGAGCTGGAATTTGAACCCAGGTTGTCTGATTCCAGATACTCACACTATTCCATACTAGCATATTGTCTCATGAAAAAGAGATGCTAGAAACTAGTGTCTCTGTCTCATGACATGGGTTGAAACAAAAACATTTCAAGCCTCAACCTATAACCCATATTTTCAGCCAACATCCAATGAAATTCTAATATTGAATATTTTGGCAAACTCCTTAAGGTTTGCAGTGACAGAAACTGGCCTGCACCAATTTGAAAATAATAAAAAGAAATGAAATGGTCCTTTGTTTAAAATGACTGTTCATGTTTGCAACTGATTGCAAGAATAGATTTTTTGCTTTTATTCTAAAATGTATTGAGGGTAGCAGAGGTGACAGGGTGCTGTTCTTGGAGTCAGGAGTTCAAATCCTGTCTTAGATGCTATCTCTGTCCTTGGGTAAGTCATTTCCCTTCTCTCAGCCTGTTTTTTCATCTATGAAATCTATAAAAATAAGTTGTGAAAGTTAAAGTACTTATATAAATGTTAGCTGTCATTTTTACACTCATCACTCAAAGAAAATATGCCCAGACAAATTGACAAATGGCAGAATTACATATGTTCAGTCTACAGTTCTCCTGTGGTTACAGAATTAAACACTAAATTTTTTTTTTTAAAAAGACCTAAGTGCTGGACTAGCTAGACTTGTAATAACAACAATTAAGATTTATATGGCACTATGTGCTCAGCAGTTTACAATCAAATAGAGGTTAAGTGACTTGCCCAGGGTTATGCAGCTAATAAGCTGTCTAACGTTAGATTTGAATGCAGGTCTTCCTGACTCCAGGCCCATTGCAGGTATATGTGTGTACACACAGAGACACACAGACACATCCCTTGTAGACTTCAGTACTTTTTCTTTACCTCCCTGACATGTATCTGCCAAAATTTGTAAATATCAAAAGTATCTGGCACATCTCATCACATTACATGCATTTCAAAAGGCCTAAATGTTTCTAACACTTTATATTAATCTTCCAAAGAACTTATCTCCTACTCTGATGTCTCATCAGGATAAACAGGTAACCCTGGGTTCTTAAAAGTTATGCCAATAGAGCATTAGTTCTGGCAGGTACTGCTAAGCTGGAAAGGATTTAATTATAGGCTCTTTGAGTATTGTTGGAGGACCAGCCTAGTGAAATTCAGAGAGGCTCATCACCAGGTTAACTATAAAGTGATGAATTGATTTTTTTTTTTATTATGGCAATTCTCAGAGACCATCTACTAAAATGCAGAGGGGTTGTAATCTGCCTTTTTCTGGGCATTACATACTGATGAAATATCTGAAATATTGAATAAAGAACTCAAGATAGTATTTAAATTGTAATGATACCTGACTTTTCTTTTGGAACCAGATAGTTCACCTTTTACATGTCAGTTTAGATACTGATCAGAAAAGGGATGGTGACTAACTTGAATCAATACAAGGCATAATTTAGGAGATGGTTTATTGGTCAAATTTCCTAATCTAGGCAAAGCTCCACAGAAACAGATGACTACCAGTTTGCAATAGGATGAACACTTACTTTCACACTTACCATCCATGAAAAAAATCTCAAAGACATCATTGAAGGGTAAAAGTTTACAGGCAGTATCACTTCAAGTGCCCTTGGCAATAAAAGAAAGATGTGGGAGAATGATAGCTACTTTGACTATTTTAAAATATTCTACTTGGAAATATGAAATAGGAACATAATATACAAGTGTTCTGTCTAGTAGGCCAACATGTTCTATGGGGCTTGTTGGTAACTTCAACTGTTTGGTCTAGTTGGTTGAAAACATTTCAAATGGATGTTAACCCAATTTCTCTGCTGGTATATCACTATTTTGTAGATATGCCAATTTATTGCTGTCACTTGAAAAAAACATATATCAAGAAAAGAGAAAGCCTGCTATTGCCTAAATTATTAGTGTTATCCTAGTATAATTTCAAGATGTTAAGTTTTTAAGTTTGCACAAAGGCTACCAGCCTAGCTACCTCAGCACTTTTAACACCAATTATGGCCTAATAAGGGGTCCCTCATTCAATTTTGAATAAAAGGACCCTTAAGTTAAAAAACAAAACTCCACACACTCCTACATGAGAGTATTTGTATTACTAATATGCATTAAATATTACTGCATATGGATACAGATCCATGTGAAATAACTTCACGGCCCAGAGATTTGTCTAATTGAATGGGCCAAAAGTGATAAGCACTTTTGTAATAAACTCAGAAGCTTGAAAAAAAATTTCTTTCAGAGCTAAAATACTATGACCAAATTTTAGAACTTGATTTTGTAGCTTCCAATTGTAATAAAGTCCTTTATTCAGAAGGAAATTTTCAGGCTATTCATCAACCTTAAGTTTTTCTTTTCTGTCTTCTGGCCACTCTGATTATTAAGATCTGGTTGCCCAAAAGCAACTCTTGGAAGGCAGTGAAGGTGAAAGAAAGTTGAAGGCAATTGTTAAAATGAAGGTTGATTAAGTTGGCTCTGAGGATTTTAACCCCATATTTCACTTCTGTGTTTGTAATTGATAGCCAAGAGCTGGCTTCTAGGAGATAAAAAAATCTCTTTATTCATTAGGAAGCTGAAGGATAGAAAGAGAACAAAAACTTGAAAGGCATTTCTGCAAGCCTCATTTAAACAGGGACCTAAATGAAATGATTGCAGGCTAAGGAGTCATCAAAACTTCAAAATGCCATAGTTCTGCAATTTAATTGCAGTTCTTCTCTCTTCTTCTCCTACCTTCTGTCTGCAAAGACCCAAATCCCTCCATGCCCTCTTTCTCAATGTGTTCCTGTGGTCAGCACTGAATACCAACAAATATATTATATAGGCAAAACAGCCTATTTGCATAAAGCAGTTTTTTCCCCCATCACAACATTTTGCTCTGAAATTGAGAGAATTGAGGCACATGAAATATATTTGATTCACATTCTCAGTTAATGACTATTAGTTCAATTGGTAAGAACAGGGTAGCAATAATGAGTCTGTTTGCTTTATTAGTTCTCAAATACAGACTGCAACTTTTAAGAGTAAATAAGTGTATATGGCTCGTTTCAGAGAAGTGCAAGTGAAAGACCACATTTCTCAAAATAACTCTGAGCTCATGTTCTCCTAATGGTAGGACTTGCATTTTATCTTTATCAAAAGAAAACAGCTAATATCGATACTGACACCAATGAAAATAAATATTACAGCATATTTGGAAGCAAGTACTATAAAAAATAAAAGTCAGAAAATTCCTGTGATTGGGCTAGAGTTTAATGAAATTTACCAGTGACAAAGTAACCATTTTTGTAAGAAAAAAAAACTAGCCTTTATTGAGCAGTTTTAATCACTCAGCTTTGTATGAAGCCACTTAACCCTTAAAGCACTATGTAAATGTGATTATCCTTATTAACAATATGCTCAGGGGACTAAGTTCTTATAACAGAATAAAATAAACAAGAAGTCATTTTTTTTTTTTAAATTGAATTATCCTATAACTTGAAAGTACTGTACATGTAGTCTACAGGCAATTTATGGATCCTACCCTCCCCATCTACCCCCCACCTCCACCCAATATTTTCAGGTCATCTAGTGGAATGAAGTTAAACATGAGAGTTAAGTTGTTCTTATTCTAAAGAAGGACTCAGGTGAATTTTTTTTTTTAATTTTGCAGTATCTATAATGAGCAATGGGTATTGTGGTTTGGTGGACAGAGCACTGGATTTCAAGTCAGAAGACCTGGCCATAAGTCCAGGTTTGGCCTTTTTACTGGCCTTATGATCTCTGGGAAATTGTTTAACTCTCTTTAATTATAGTTTCCCTCATGTGCAAATGGGGAGAAAATAACACCTGCACTACTTGCCTCACACAGGGCTGTTGTGAGGAAAGCACTTCACCAATTTTGAAAAGTGCTCTGGAGTTTGAGGTTTGTCTTTTGTTTTTAATGAAGGGTTAGTGTGATAATCAAGTAAAATCACCTAGTAAAGAATACCATTTATTCAATGTAGCACTGAATAGACATTGGGGTGAATTTCTTAAAGTATCAAATTACATCCTGGTGTAGTGGAAAGAAGAAACTTGCGTTCAAATCCCACTTCTGATCAACACTTCCTAATTGTGTGACCACAGGGGGAGAAATTACAAGACCTCTCAGAGCCCTGGTTTCCTAATCTGTAAGATAAAAATACTTGCACCACCTATCCTCACAGGGTTATCATGAGGAAAGTGATTTGTAAACCTTAACACCATAGAAAACATGAATTGTTGTTATTACATCCATTTAAAGGCTAGAACTGACAGATATCTTGGAGATAAAAAATAAAAATTTAATCCTAATAAGGTAAGATATTTGTTTTAATTGCTTACCACCCAGCTCTGTTAAGTGGATATCAGTTACTGATTTATTGCTTTTAATATGATGAAACACCAGATTTGACATCTAAGTTAGCAATATGATACAAGTACATTTTATCTTTAATTGTAGAGTAGGACACGAATGTCTATATAAAAAGAGACTGTAGCAGATGCCTCCTAGAATCAACCAGTTCTTGTAAACATTGTATTTGTGCAGATTTTCATACTTTGATTCCAAAATTGAGAACAATAAGATTAAAGGCAAATTTAGTAGCCAAAAAAAAAAAAAAAGAGTCCAGTTTCACATCCTGCAACATATGGTGTACCTCTCCTCCCTCCAAGGGAAAAAAAAAACCACCCCTCCCCCCGAAAGACAAAAACAAAACAAAAAACCTAGCAGCATATTTTCCAAAAAAAGAGAAAAAAAATTACAAAATGTTTCAGTACTTTCTTCCCCTCTCATCAAAAACCAAACAAAAATAAAGTGCAGCACCCATAAAAGTGTCAAGAAGACAGCCAAGTTCTTCCTTTCTTGTAACAAAATAGCACTTGGCCTCAGCAGTCTTAACTGAACTATACAGTGTCCATCATTTTCGGTTCATCATCCTCTTTATGAACGACTGAGTTTAAGCTGCAGAGCGCTGTATTTGTACAATACTGAAGATAATCTGGATTCTGGAGCAGGGAAATGGAAGAAAAATACAAGAAATCAGTTATGTGAAAGTTGATGCGAAAAGACATTCCAGTTTCACTTTGCTTCTTCCAAGAAAAATAAGGATACAATGATTTCAACTATTCAACAACTTAGTATCAGGTGACGCATATGATTTTAATTCCACAACTTTCAAAAACACAAATTGAAAAGAATGTGACAATTTCAGAAATCAGTCTTGAATACTTACCTTATTACCACAGTAATATTTTAGAATTCTAAATGACAAATACCATATTAGCAAATACTGAAAACAATTTGAATTAGAAAAACACTGACCAAATGAGAGAAAAAAGAGCCCTCTTCAGCATCTGAATTTTGTCTGTTCAAAGTCAAACCTTAAAAGTGATATTATTTTCTTCCTATTGAGGACTAATGACCCCACATTAAAAACAAAACCAAAAACATCAATTGAAGAGCAAGTAAAACTCATTTTTGGCTTCTAAAAATTATTTTTAAAGAAGGAGACATATAAAATATTTCACTTATCTACATCAATATTTCAGAATGGAGAACATAACACTCTAGTCAAGAAATACAACAGGTTTCATTCCATTGGTCATTTATAAAATGCCTATTCCATGCAAGAAGTGTGCTAAATGGTAAGGATTCAGTTCTATACTACAGCCAGAGTAGGGTGACACAGGTATCAGGGAGAGGAAAAGGGGTGTGTGGCTGCAGAAAAGTGGCACAAAGAGACAGACAATACAATACACAGGGAAGTTCATTGACTTTGGACAAATATACAACATGATCAGAGAGTAACCAAATTAGTATACTTATTAAGATGGGAACATTTTAATAGTCATGATTACTCAGAAATCATTCAGTAAGGGAATGACAGGAATAGCACAAATGATTACTTCTCCACACCTACCTGTGGTAAGGATTCTAATACACCTATAGATCCAACACCAATGTGAGGAACATGATTCTGAACTGACATAGGTTGAAAACTTTGTGATTGAGAATAGAGTCTTACTCTTGACTTGAACGCTTCGAGTTCATTTTTGAAGGCTTCAAAGTAACCCTCTTCTTCAGCCTGGAAAATAAAAAAAAACCCATCAAAGTCTATTTAAAAATTTCAAGATTTCTTAATGTCAAGTAGAATGGATACTGAGATTGCAAGAGAGGAAGGACACTCTTGTTATATAATACACCTTAGCAACCCTTCAGGTTAGAAAGCTTAGGTGTCATTCAGTGTCTGGGTAGAACTGTTTGATACAAGCATTTGATTACCTTCTCCTTCATGTTCTACTCTGTAGCACAGTTATCTGTGTACACTCTATCATTGCTGTTAAGATTATAAAGCTTTTTGAGGGCAGGGATATTGTTTCACTTTTGTATCCCCAGCTCACAATAAAATAATAACAAATTCACATTTAAATTGTGTTTTCAGGTTTATAAATATCTTTCTTCACAACAACCCTGGTAGGGAGGCAGTTCAAGCACTAGGGATCGTAGGGATGGGAATACCATGTCTCCTGACTCTGCACATTCTCCATTGCATTAAGCTTCCCTGAAAAACTTAAGACTAGAGAGATTAAAACCTGCTCCTGCAGAGAAGACCTGAAAACTCAGGGAGACAATTCTTTTCCCTCAATCAGCAGCTTGATGTCTGGGAGCCTTTATTACTGAAAAGGCCTTCCTAGACGGTGCCCAAACTTCCTAGCAGATTTCAAAGAGAGCACAAGACCTTAGAAAGCTCCTTTTCAATGCATGAGGTTTAAGAAGTCAGTAGATCTCAAAAGTTGATACTTAGTGGCTTTTCTTCAAGCCCGTTTCCACCCTGTTCTGTACTATAAGCCATTGTGAGCAAACCACTTCAGCGCTGACATCCTTAATACAGGAGTAGATGTTTACTGGTTTTTGAATTATGCCTTCTGTTCTCAATATAACAATAGCATGATCTACTCAGAAAGTTATCTTATTTCTTTTCAAGCATAAAGTACAACTATATTCAACAGGCTGTGGATAAACATGGAAGACTTACTTTATCTCCCCCTAATCAGCCTATCTTGGCATGCATATTCTTTTTGGACCCTAAAATTCACCTTTCACACCCAAAATCATTCTAACCACAAACTCACCTTTATTCTCTTACAGATATTCGTGTATAAAAACCCCTTTCCCAAATTTTCCTTCATGTCCTTTATATATTTTTTCTTTTTAAAAATTGTACTGAAACTTTTTCTTCCCTTCTTTACATTGCTAACACTTCACAATGACACCTTTCTTCATCTCCACCCAAAAGAACCCTCCTTGTATCAGACACACTGTTAACTTTCTTCCTATTTTTTAGTTATGACTTAATGATAATTCCATTTATTTAAATATTGCTATTCATCTACCAACAGTAAGGAGTGTCCTTTGTATTACTGGACTAACTAGCCATAGACAATTATAGTGTTCTCCTTTACCCATGAAAATGGTCTAGCCAGTTTCTGGAAGGTTAATATAATGCTGATATCAAGTTTTTTTTGTGTGTGTGGTATTTAAAAAATTTTTTAAAAATTAATTTATTTTGATTTATCAACAATCATTTCCATAAGCTTTTGAGTTTTAAATTTTTCTCCCCCTCCCTCCCCCCAAGATGGCATGCAATCTGATATAGGCTATACATACACACATTTTTTATACACCTCTGAATGAGTGGGTTTTTTTTGGTCATATTTACTTTACAACCACATCTTAGAGAAAATAGGTATCTTTTGTGAATCCTCCTCATTGTCTTTGAGATCCCAGTATCTTCTATCTGTCCCAGGATTGGTGTATATTTTTTCTTTCAACCCTTCAAAGTTACTTACAAAATAGATGAGGGTACACACAAAATCAAAGAATTCTGTATCATGGTGTTCATCTAAAAAGTACTCATATCAAAAAAAGAATCTCCACCACAACACATCCACTAAGTGGTCTTTCAGTCTCTACATGAAGACTCTAATGTGGATGAAACCATTCTATCCTGCTTTGAAGCAGCCCCTTCTTTTACTCAGTAAAAAATTGTAATGTATTTTTTCCCCTCAAGTCTCAATGAGTCTCTTTGCAACTTCCCCTCATTCCTCCTGATTCTGTCCCCCAAGGCCATACACAAGAAGTTTTACCTTTCTTTCATATGAGACAGGGACAGTACGGTCCACAGGGTCACAAAGAGTCAGACACGACTGAACAATCTCCTAAGTCTTCTATGGATAAAGTAATTGCCATTCCTTTGTGATCCTCCTATGGTATGAATTCAAGGCCCTTTCTTATCCTGGACACCCATTTCTATGGGCTCTCCAGATTTTCAAAATTCTTCCTAAATTGTAGCATCTAGAACTAATCATAATACTCCAGAAATAGTCTGACCAGGGCAGATGACAACAAAACTCTCACCTACTTATTCTTGGCAGCTATGGCCTCTCTTAAATAATGACAAGATGAAATTAGCTTTTTTTGTTACCATATGCAGTGCTTAGTATAGTGCCTGGCACATGTCAGGCAATTAATAAATGTTTTTTTGATTGTTGATTGACTGATATCACATTGTTGACCATACTGAACTTGAAGTGCAGTGAAACCCTCAGATCTTTTTCGGAAAACTGTTGTCCAATTACTTACCTGGATCCTTTATTTATATAAAGATTTTTGAACCCAAGGGTAAAACTTGGGTTTCCTATTAAATTTCAATGTATTAGATCCAGCCCAATGTTCTATATAAAATTAAACAAACCATAAAACAAAACTAAAAACAAACCCAGCAAAAGCAAGGTATACCTCAGTTTAAACTTTCAATCCTTCTATGTTCTATTGAAGAAATCATCTTTAGTATTTGTTAGAGTAATTTCTTCATTAGTTTTTATCCACTTACTACCTATTCCTAGTTATTCTACTAGCTTAGGCACCATATCCTTTTGGGGGAATTCCTGGTACATGAAAAGCAATGAAGTGAATACCTCAAATTTTGGCTTCCTTAACTATAAGGATTTATTGTTTTGGCTAATCAAGGTTAACTTACAATGGGAAATGCCTGCTCTGTCATGGCCCTGACACTTCCAATGGGTAAGTTATTGAACCTTTCTGTACTTTCTTTTCCTCATACAACACAAACCTTATGGTTTTATGAAGCAAAAAAATTTTGTAAACCTTAAGGTGATATAAAAAAATGTGTTATCAGCAATACCACTTCTAGGTATGTATCCCAAAGAGATCATAAAAATAGGAAAAAGACCCACATGTACAAAAATACTTATTGCAGCTCTTTTTGTGGTGGCAAAGAATTGGACATTGAGGGGATGCCCATCAATTAAAGAATGGCTGAACAAGCTGTGGTATATAAATGTAATAGAATACTATTGTGCTATAAGAAATGATGAGCAAGCAGACTTCAAAAAAACATGGAAAGACTTACATGAACTGATGTAGAGTGAAATGAGCAGAACCAGGAGAACATCGTACACAGTAACAGTCACCCTGTGCAATGACTGACTTTGATAGACTTGGCTCTTCTCAGCAATGCAACAATCTAAGACAACTTCAAAAGACTCATGTTGGAAACTGCTATCCACACCCAAAGAAAGAAATATGAAATCTGAATGCAGATGGAAGCATGCTATTTGCTCTCTTTTTCTTGTTTTGTTTTATTGCTTCATTCTCATGGTTCCTCTCATTAGTTGTAATTGTTCTTTACCTCATGACTTATGGGAAAATATGCTTAACATGAATGTATATGTACAGCCTATATCAGATTGCACGCCTTCCTGGTGAGGAGGGTGAAGAAGAGGAAGGTGGAGAAAATTTAAAACTCAAAATCTTATGGAAGTCAATGTTGAAAACTAAAGATAAATTAATAAAATAAAAAAATGGGTTATTTACAAATCATCTCTGTTTCTTATGAAAATTTCCTCCAGTGCATGACACATTAAGGAATGATATAATTGTGGCACGAGGCCTGAGGGTCATTGCCACACTGTGAGAGCCTGACTCAGAGCAGAATGAAAATCTAGCTTATTGGTGTCCACTACTGATGACCTACACTACTTTGTGTCACACATGCATGTATGTATACACACACACACAATCTCTCTCCTTCATCCTGGTTTGAGAAGGAGCCCTGTCCTTGTTTCTTTGTTTTCTTGGAAGAGTAAGACTTTCCCTCTATGCCCTCCTTCAGAATTCTATCTTGGGGTTCACACTACCTGCTCCAAATGACATGGTTCTCACTTCCATGATTGATGACTTGATCTAACCTAGTTGGACAAAAGCTACCCCCCCCCCCCCCCCCCCCCCACCCCGCCACATCCATGGCTACTAATGCCCTTGTTTTGAAATCAGCTCTACCATATAACTCTAGAACTATAACTCTAGAACAAGAGTTCTTAACCTTTTTGGCAGTTTGGGAAAATTTAATACTAATGTAGTTTGTTGCCTACATTCACAAGTGAAATACTAAATTTCAATTGGAAGTTGGTGAAAATAAAAATGTAATGTTTTTTCCAACCCAGTTCACAAGTCCCCTGAAATCTATCCCCTTGTGAGTCCATGGGACCTAGCATAGAACTCCTGTTTTAGAGCGACAGATTCTTTCCTTTATGTTCACAGTATGTCCCCCACTTCCTTTGAGGTCAAAGGGTCTATATTTCCATTTTACCTCTCCCTGGGTCTAGTCCCACCATTCTGCTGCGGCACAGAATTCCCTGTCTGACCTTCCCTTCTTAGAGATGAAACTGAGACCTCTCCTGTATCTAACTCTGTTTCCATTCTTTCAGGTCCTAGTTAATTAGGTAGCTAGAAATAAAAAACGTGATCTGGGCTTAATTGATAGTGGACAATTATCCTTGGCTCTCCCTACTCCCCAGTAAACTCTCATTCCCTGAGATACGTCTTAGTCCTCATCTCTGGAGACTGGCTAGACTACAATCTTCACAATAATAAAAGAGAAAGATCCTCATGAAATTTATTCTTACTTTTATGTACTTTTATCATTTGGGTAATATTGTAGGTAAGCTATGAATTTCCCACCACCAGTTATCAGTCATTTTGGTTAGTGTCTAAATCCAGAATATTGTGAAGATCAAGACCAGTCAAGATTTGAATCATCCACATGTCTCAACTTGGTTTATGTTTCACAGCACTAACCTGGTGGGCTTCCCTTAAATCTGCAGAATAACAAGTACAAGATTCTGGTGGTACATTTCTCTTTACCTTTCCCCAGCTGTCCCCCTTTCCTGCCCCCAACAAGAAGAATCCTTCCAATGCCACTGTCACAGAACCTACAGTGATCACAATAGCAATATCTAGTGCAGGAAGCATGGTAGACGATTCCACTAAAGCCTTTGACAGGGTCATCCCAGATGCTACAACCTACCTAAAGTTTCCATTTAGCACTTTCCCTCAGCTACTTACTTTGGCTTTCTGGAAAAACAAACGAAAACACCCTCGTGGATCCACATTACAGTTTTTGGCCATTTCCATAATAAACTGCATTACGACTGCTTGATGTGCTACTTGTTCCATTAGAGCTCCTTTCTGAAAAGAAATTGAACTTTTATAAGCAACTCTAACAAAAAATATAGTTAACATGTGTCTATTGAAATGGCATAATGCTTTGCATTTAGAGGCATTTTAGTCTTTGCCCTTTGTTATCTATCATATATATCTAATACTGTATGATTTTTACAAGAACCTTAGATTTTGATCAACAGACCTGTTATTAGCTTAACTAAACCTAGTCAGTGATGTTAATTTAAATCAATATTTAACTACTGTTTGGATGTAAAAAAATTTTTTTATTATATAAATTACAATAAAGGTAATTTTGAAAGGCCATACCTTTCTAAAGAATGTTTCTATTTTTCAACTGGAATACGAATGAATCAACTCTCCTTTACAATTATGTCTAAATGAATTCTAGAAACACATGTGGGGCTTCGAATTTATTGACCATGAGAGTGTCTCTCCAATATAGATGCAAAAAAACAAAACTAAAGAAGCTAAACAAACTAAAGTATTTCCAAGTTTCCAGAAGGTTTACACAATACCTTTTCAGCTTCTAGATGAAAACACCACAAGATGAGATACTTAGCAGTTTCTTCACACACAAGGTATGGCTGGTCAGACAAGAATCTCTGACTATCATCCCATCGACTTAGCATACCTTTAAAAAAAGAATTATAGTGTAAATGACAAATACACTTTGTGTTTCTGTGGGATGAAATGACATTTTAAAATTATTTCATTTTAAATATTACTAGAGAAAATAGAAAATAATCTGGTGGGTAAAAACAACCTAGCCATTTCTAATTGCTTATTTTCGTTTGTGCAGGTCAAGATAACATTTTAATATAAAAACTCTCTTCAAACAGATGCATGTTGCTATAGAAATCATTCAAGTGGTACAATGTCTTATATCTCAGATCATTAATCAGGTCAAACTAAGTATGAAGGAATTAAGAAACATTGTGGAATAGGAGGCCAAACTCTAAACTTCAAAGTCAGGAAGACCTGAATTCAGATCCTACCTCATACTCTTATTATTTGTGTGACCCTAGGGAGAGGGGTATTAACCTTTCCATGCCTCAGTTTCCTCAGTAAAACAAGAGGGTTGGATTCTACGGTCTTTAAAATCCTTTCCAGACCAAAAGTTACGATCCTAAGTTGTTTCAACTATTTGAACAAGTTAGGTTTTCCTAAATGTCTAAGTAATAAAACTGTACACATAAACAAAGAAGAAATTAAAGTCTCATGGATCTAGATTTGACACTGTGATACAAGTATCGTTACTTCCATCTTACAGATGGAGAACCTGAGGCTCAGAGATTAAGTGACTTGTTTAGGGTCAAAGCTGAGACCTGAACCCATTTCTCTTGCATATGAAACCCCTTCAAAGATCTGAAGATAGTTAAATAGCTCAGAATTAAGGATTCAACTAAATCTTAGTGAGGTAGTCTTAAAGAAAAAATGATATAGTGTTGTTTAAAGAAAAACTGGCAGAGTGCTGTGGAAGCAATACTGGATTTAGAGGCAGAATCTGAATCAGCTAGAATTTGAGTCGTGCCTACTTATGTGATACAATTAACAGTAGTGACAAAAACACTACCTCTAATATAGTATCTTTTCTCTCAGGCTTCAAAAACTCATAGCAATGCTTTCTGGAATTGGTCATTTGTCTCCTCCTACTTTACTTCTTCCCCACTCCCCCAGATAAGTTTCTAGAGACTCTCTATCACATCCCAGATACCCAGCCCAAGTAGGCAAGCAAACATCTCTACTGGTCCTGTCGGGTTACAAGCAGCTGCTTCAGCAGGGGATTATTAACCAATAGTACTCCAGGATTTTTTTTTCCCCCCAAATTTGCCATATTCTTCTGGGAGGCTTATGAGCTTTTTTTTTCTTTTGGTGAGGCAATCGGGGTTAAGTGATTTCTGCAGGGTCACACAGCTAGTAAGTGTTGTGTGTCTGAGATCAGATTTGAACTCAGGTCCTCCTGACTCCAAGGCAGGAGCTCTATCCACTGCACCATCTAGCTGTCCCCTCAAGCCTTTCTCTTCTAAGTGTTAGCAGAGGACATCTTTTCTAGTGGCACCTGTGGATCTATCTACCAAATCTTCCTTCCTTGAGGCTCAAGGAGCTGCTTCCTCCTCATAGTTTAGCTCCACCTCTAAGAAGAATGTCATGTCTGCTGTATAGCTTGCTCAGTGCTCCTGTACTCCATGTTCTCTGTGTCACATTTATCTACCCTTCAGCTTCCAGTCATAAGTTACACTGTTTTCTTATTCTTCTTTGTTTTTCCTTTGACATTTTTCTTTCTGGGAAAACCTCATTTTCCCCAAGAAACTGGAGAACAGACAACACTTTCACCTTTTTTCTCTAGCTGGGAGATCAATTTGCATTTTGTTAGTCCTAGCTATGATTCAGCAAGGGCAGAAACAAACATAATACATTCTCTGCATGTAGCTCCAAAATTCTCCTTTCCCTACATGCTTGTTGGAAGTCCCTTAGTTCTCAGTTGCTTTTGTGGCTAAATGTCTTTTTGCCATACCTGGCTGATGAATAGAGACTCAGTTACCCTACCTAATGATGTTTTGTACTTCTCTAATGCCACTGTCATTTTAATACTATTATCTCATTTTTTTCATTAGATCAAGTTCCACAAAGACAAGGACTATGTCTCCTGAGTGAACCTTTACTTAGTTGCTTTTGACTGGCTATTAGTAGATATCGTCCAAAGCCTCAATGTTCAGTTTTTTCCCATTCCTCCTACTCCTTGACAGAGACCAAGTTACCACATGTTGAGTAAGCCAATGATGATGGAAAAACTTGGGATGAACAATAGGTTCTTCCAACACTCACATCAAAAACATGCTCCAACTAGTAATATATTAAAAACCAAATGACTAGAAGTCTATGTAGACTGGTTCCCTATGTATCTGAAATGAACTTACTCAGACATAGGAAGAGAAAGGAAGACACACAGAAGCACCTTAAAGTCTATCAACATCAGGGATACAACTACTTCTATTCTAGAGCAAGACTTCTAACTCCAACACAAAAAACCACCAGACTGCATTTTATAAGTGACCGAAACAGTATCAAAGAATAAGTAATTCAGAAATCAAAGCATAGCTGCTTTCAGAAATTCCACAAATTAATTTTCTTCTTTTAATACAGTCTCATACTATGTTTACTTAAATAATAAGTGATCTGGTTAACTGTAAAGTTTTATCAATACTATTAAGGCCTCCTCTTATAGTAATACTATTAAGGCTTCCTCTTACATTATTAAGTACCTGCCCTTTTTACTCCCTTATCTTATTTGGGCCCTAAAATTCAGTTCCTGAATTAAATAGCACACACTTTTCATTTCTTTATTTTGTTCCTGATTTAAAAAAAAATTACACAAAAGCAAATTTAATCTTTTATGGAGTTAATGAACTTGGAGGAAATAAACAGAGCTCAAGTCTCATCTGCTAATATAAGAGAAGTATGACTGAAGTTCTAATCACTCAATACAAGTACTTCTCATAATAAATGCTTACAGTGAAAACTTTTCAAATTCCTAATCAATCAAAAAGTTCATCAACAGAAACAAAAATAATTCTTAATAAACACTCACATCCAAAGTTCATAGGAATATGTGGAGCCAAATTTACATCTTTAACTCTTTTCTGATGAAAGCTGCATGGAATTTTTCCGGGTTCTTTTCTTGCCTCTAAATTCTACAGTAAATAGCAGCTTGCATTGAAGGAGCAAGTAGGCAAGGTGCTCCTCTCACTCCAGTGACTGAATCCATATCCATTATTAAGTCAGAATCCTGGGGGAAAGATCACTGGCATCTCTCAATTCATAATGAAAATTCTTTGGGTACAAATTCTCTTTTAAACAACAAAAAAACAAAACTATAACCTACATTCTTAGACAAGGACAGTATCATATGGACAACAGAATTCAACAGATTCATGATCTTAGAGCATGTATTCTTTCACTAGTAGACGTTACAAACCATTCGTCTTTTCATTCTATATGATTCTTTACTAAGTCTTTCAATAAATCCTCTATTAGGAGAACTACCCAAACACACAAGAGATCTTTTGGTTTTTAGTATTTTGTGGATATCAATGAAGTACTTGAGCTTTCCATGTATTATATATAAGCTATTTCCCCTTCCAGTCAGAAATATATCTGGTGGGAGGGAGGTAGCACAGTAGCTAGAATGATGGGCCTGGAGTCAGAAAGATTTGAGTTCAAATAAGGTCTCAGATTCTTACTAGCTATGTGACCTGTCATTTAACCTCTTTTTGCCTCAGTCTCCTCAACTGTAAAAATGGGGATGATAACAATAGTATCTACCTTCCTGAGCTGTTATAAGGATCAAATGAGAGATTTTTGAAGCACTTAGCTCAGTAGCTGGCACATAGTGGGCACCTAATAAATGCTTGTTTTCCTTCTTTCTTTGTTTTCTTATACCACTACTTGTACCTAAGTCATCTTTGGCATTAGACAATTTTGAATCTAATCAACTAACAAGAATTTATTAAGTAACTACCATGTACAAGGTGCTGGGGATACAAAGAAAAAATGAAACAATCTCTATTCTCAAAGGAATTACATACTATCAGGAGAGATATCACATACACACGTAAGTATATAGAGAATGCAAAATAAATACCAGTTAGGGAGGGATGGATCAGTAAGGCTTTGTGTATAACACTGTGCTTAAGTTGGGTCTTGAAAGACATGAGGAGGAAGTACATTCCAAACATGAGAGTCAGCCACTGCAAAGCTCCAGAGACAAGAGATGGCATGCTGGGTATGAGGAACAGAGAAAAAGAACAATTGGCTAGAACACAAAGTGAAAGCAGTAGAGTGATGTATAATAAAGATGAAAAGTAGGTTTTGAAGGGCTTAAAATTCCAAACAGAGAAGTTTGTGTTTGATCCTAGGAGCAATAGGGAGCTACTGAGTAGGAAAGTGGCTGGGTCAAATCTCTGATTAAGGAAAATCATTGGCAACTCAGTGCTGGATTGAAATAGTGAGTCTTGAGTTGGGAAGACTAATTAGGAGGCTACTGAAACAGTCTAAGCAATAAGGGATGAAGGCCTGTGGGAATGGAGTTACATGGAAGAAATACTGTGGAGGTAGAAATGACTATTTAGCAAATGAATGAGTACGTGGGATGAAGGGAATTGAGAAGTCAAGGACAAAACTGAGGTTAAGAACTTGAGAGACTGGAAGAATGACTGGTGTTTGATACCTTTGACAAATAACAAAATTCAGTAGAAGGGTGAGATTGGACAAAGGTAATGAGTTTTGTTGAATTTAAGAGGTCTCCAGGATACCTAATTTGAAATAGCCAATAGGCAGTTGGTGATGCAGGACTGAAACTCAGGACAAAGTCAGGGGCTGGATGATATCTAGATCGAGGAATCATCT
Source organism: Vombatus ursinus (assembly GCF_900497805.2). Classification (NCBI taxonomy): domain Eukaryota; kingdom Metazoa; phylum Chordata; class Mammalia; order Diprotodontia; family Vombatidae; genus Vombatus; species Vombatus ursinus. The sequence continues at coordinate 25,892,203 of NW_020954548.1, forward strand.
GCATAAAGATAAGTATTAGATTCATAGTAGCTGATGAGGTTAACAAAAAAGAGTGTAGAGAAACTAGAAAAGATGACCTTGGAAAAGCCTTAGGGAACATTCATAATTAAGGACTTTGATATGGCTGATGAGCCAGCAAAGGAAACTGAAAAAGTTTGGTCAGTCAGGTAGACAAACCAGGAGACAGCAGTACTGTCAAACCCTAGAGTGAAGAGAGGATCCAGGAAGAAATGGCAGTCAACAGTATCAGATGCAGCAGATGGGTCAAGAAGGCTAAAGACTGAAAAAGGTTATTAGATTTGGCAATTAAGAGACTGATGGTAACTTTGGAGAGAATATTTTCAGTTGAATGATAAGTTAAAAGCCAGATTACAAAGAATTGTGGAGTAGAGAGAAACTTGAAGAAATAAGTGCAGAAAATTGTTACTGTTTTTTGAAGAATTCCCTAAGAAAGGGAGGAAGGATCTAGCATAACAGCTAGAAGGCTGGTAATGTATAATTAAGTTTTTTTTTTAAGATTTAGGGAGACTTGTGCATGAAGGCAGCAGCAGAAGAACCTGTATATATGGAGAGATTAAAGATTAGGAATGAAAAGGGTAAAATATGCCAAAAATGGAAGGGGAAGGGATCAAGGTTACACACAGAGGGATTGGTCTACATAGGGAGAGTATCATTATCAGAGACTAGGAGAAAGGAGAAGAGAAGAATGATGGCAAAGGGTGTTGAGATGAAGGGAGGAGAAAAGAAGAAGATAATGGTGAATGGGCTCAAATTTTCTCGGGCAAATTAGAAGCAAGGTCTTTAGTGAAAAGGGCAGGGGAGAGGGAGGAGTTGGAGTCTTGAAGAAAGATGAAAAAGTCTGAAATAGTTTCATTGGGAAGTGAGATAGGGAATCAACTAGAGAAATAAAAAGATTGCCTACTGGCAATACGGGCCCAATTGAGCTTAGATAATAAGTTTAAAGTGTGCCCAGTCAACAAAATGGGGTGACTTCCTTTACAAAACTCTCTTCAGCAGTAGTGAGAAGAGATAGGAGTAATCCAGGGAAAATTGAGAAGTCATTTTTGAAGGACCTGCCACTACTTGGATATGGAGTCTTTAGTGTTCCACTCCCATCTCAAGTCAGTTGTAAAAAATATTCAATAAATCTTTTTTTGGATATGCAAGTCTTACCCATGAGTTTCTTTTCCCCCTTTTCCAATGCAGATGATGAGTTACTATATAATAACCCAGCACTACTCATTTGGATAAGAATTTATAATAAAATGAAAGAATTGAAATGGGGAGGAAAAACTAAATCTCATTTTTAAATTCCTCAAAGTTCTCATTCCAACTGCTCAAGTAAGTAGTCCTTACTTAACTCTTCTCTTTCCCTGTAATCTTCAGTCTCTCCCAATTTACCAGCTTCTTCCCTGTTGCTTACAAAAGGGCTACATCTCTACCTACTTCAAGGGAAAAAAAATACCTTCACTTCACTCCACCATTATGAAAAAAGTAAAATACTTTAACATACCCTTCTCAATCCCATCCCCATCCCAAGAACCATCTTTTCCAATAAATAAGTACAGTCAAGCAAAAAAAAGAAAGAGATCTTCATTCCACAACTACAGTTTATCTCCATGTCCAAGTGGAATTCTTTGTCAAGCCTTTGAAGTTATAATTGATCACTGTACAGATGAGAGTTCTGTTAAATGTTTTTTTTCCTTTAAATTATTATGGCATTGTATAATTGTTCTCCTGGCTCTGTTCACTTTGCTTTTCATCAGTTCATAAAGTTTCCTCAAGTTTCTTTGAATTTTTCACATTAGTTATTTTTTATAGTACAGTAATATTCCATTACATCCACATACCACAAATTATCCAGCCATTCTACAGTTGGCTAGTACTTACTTGCTTTCCAGTTCTTTGCTACTACCAAAAATGCAGTTACATATTTTTATCTACACGGGAACTTTCCTTCTTTTAACCTCCACGAAGTTAAATGCCAAATTCGGCCATTACTGATCCGAAGGGTACGTACAATTCAGTGACTTTGTAGGTATGATTCCTAATTGTCTTTGAAAACTGTTGGATCAATTCATTAGTATGCCTGCCTTCCCACAGTTCTGCCAACATTGACCATGTTTGGTTTTTTTCCATATTTTTCAATCTCATCCAATTTCCGATTTGTTCCAATGTGGATTAACTTTGCTATTCAATTGAAACAGTTCTCTCCAAGGAGGCCAATGATCTCAATTACTAAATCCAAATGCCTTTTCTTGTTTCTTCCTAATCTCTGTAGCATGACTCTTGATCACCCCTTCTTTCTAGATACTCTCTTCTCAGGCTTTTGGGAAATCACTCACTCCTTGTTCTCCTAGGTCTGTAGGGCTATCCTTTCTCCTGCTCCTTTACTGGATAATCCACCTCTCGCCCTCAAGGCTTTGGTCTTAGGCCTTCTTTTCTCTCTCTACACTATCTTGGTAAACTCAGCAGCCCCAATGGATTCAATTATTCCTATGGAGATGACTTCCAGATGTATGTAAATGGCTATGTATATGTTTCCTGAGCTCAAGTCTCATACCACTAATGACTATTGGACATTCTATCTAGATATCCCATGGGCATCTCAAACTCAGTACAACCAATACAGAACTTCATGTTCATTATGGTCCCGTCATAATGAATGTGAGGGAAGTAATGGATAACAAGACTAGAGCCAGATTGTGAAAGGCTTTAAATGCCAAACAGATGTTTGTTGTTTTTTATCCTAGAGGTAATAGGGAGCCACTGGAGTCTACTGATCAGGGAACAACATGGTCAAACCTATGCTTCAGGAATATCACTTTGCCAGTTTTGTGGAAAAGAGAGACTGGTAGCAGGGACACAAATTAGGAGGCTATTGTAGTAATTTCCTGCACAACTGCTGAACTAATCTTCCTAAACAAGCACATCACTGCCTTGAGCAATAGACTCCAGTGGCTCCCTCCTGCCTCTAGGATAAAAACAATATAAGCTCTTTTACTTGGCATTTAAAACCCTAACACAAAATAAGAGCTTCCAACCTGTCAATTCAGACAATTCCACATTACTCCACTGCAGACCCTAAATATTTTAGCCAAACCAGCCTACAGTTTCCTTACACACAACATTTCATCTCCCAGTTTGGTGCCTTTGCAGGCTATTCCCTGGGCCTGGAAAGCACTCCCACCTTACTGCTGCCTGCTTCCTTCAGAGCTGAGCTTAAGTACCATCTTACACGAAGTCTTTCTGGTCCCTTCAAGCAGTCAGTGTCTTCCTTCACACCAAAATGACTTAGTATATATTTCAGTGCTCTGCTTGGTTACTTAAGTAACAAGAATTTGGAAGAAAAAAAAAAAACCCTAGCCAGAAATCACAAGATATTAGTGACCAAGGATGAGGAAGGGCAGAGAAAAGTGATTGGAGAGTAACAGGAAATGTATAAAATTGCATATAACAAAGAAATGGTTTTATCTTAAAGGTTAGTACTATAAAAATTTTTATTTTTATTAACTGGGTGGTTTTGCCTATCACTCTGCTTTATCTTTGAGAAATTAAAAAAACAAAACAAAAACCAAACACTCTGCAACCACAGCCACATAATTATGTCAGAAATAGCCAGAGAACTAGTGCGTGGTTGGCATTTACCTTCTTTTGTGCTCCATATTTTATATTCCCATTTTTAGCATAGATGGTACCAAGAACTACAAAAGAATGAAGTTCAAGTAAGGTACTTACCAAAATGTCTAATCTTTTGTTCATATTTCTGCATAAATGATTTGGATTTATCTTCATCTTCTATTTCTTTACTTTTATCTTGATTAATAAAACTCTGAGAAAAAAAATTTATAAAGTGATCAGAATATTTCTTTGCCTCATTTGAACTAGAATATCTGAGTAGGCCATTTTTGATATTCTTTCAAAGTTCAGTCATCATACATGTCTACATATCCTTCTTTTGGAAAGGAAACTCTATCACTATATCAATCCAAGTCCAAGCCTTAATAGATTGCCCTTAAAATCAACTCCCCCGCCCCCCAGCATTTTAGTTTAAAAAACAAAAAAAAACCAAACCTATTATTGTCTAAAGTCATGTAGAGAAAACAGAACTAAACTTGAATTCTGAATTGCTGAAGTTAAGAAGTAGATACACTTGAAATAAACCAGCCAATTCAATAAACATTTACTAAACATGTATACTCTAAGCACTGTGTGAGACAAGACATGGTCCTAGCCCCAGTGGGAATATTCAGCTTACTTTTTAATCTATCTTTATCATACCACTCCTCACTCCCAGCCTCGTGATCACTTTAGTTGTTCTTTTCATCTTCTTCATTTCCATTCTTTCTTTTTTAAGGTGTGGTGACTAGAAATACACAGTATTCCAGAGTGGACACACATTCAGAAATAAAATGGGCATATACTTATAACTGGATTAATTTCCTATAAAGATTTTTGACTATAACCCTAGTTAGTTCCAATTGAAAATGATCCCAGAAATCCTGATCAAAATAAGGTAAGATATATAATTACTTTTAAAAATCTCTGATAATTCCTGAACAAGATGGCAAAATTTAGCTGAAATTTCTAATAAACTTTATGGGGCAGTTAAAAAAAAGTTTTGTCCTTAAAACAATTTGAAAGCTCTATTAAAGGACATTTCTTTCAGTTAAACACAAAAAAGGACATTAAATCAAGTTCTTATTTAGCTAGGAAAACCATTGAACAGTTTTTCAGAACATTCTGTGACCACGCTGATAGGCTGAGATCATCACTGCCCTAAATAAAAATCGCATTCTACTTTTCTGCCAGCTCTTAGAATTAGCAAGAATTCAAAAACACACATAAAATATGAGTATTTCCTGCTAATTCTTTTCTCAGTAAATTCTGTCATCCAGATTCCATCTCCATGACTTAAATCACTTTATAACAAGTATAAATTTAAACTAGAATAAGTCTATATAAAAAGACACTGTTCATTATAAAACATTCCTAATTAAAATCTGACAAATGCAGGTCAGGTAAGAAACTAGGTTTAAAAAGAAACAGCTGATAGAGTTGAATATTATAGTATGTCAGGTCTGCCACTTCCTAGCTGTGTGACCTCGGGCAAGGCACTTCCCCTCTGTGGACCTTAGTTTCTTATACTAAGGGGGTTGGGTAGATGGTCTAAGGCCCCTTTCAGCTCTGTGGACCTTAGTTTCTTATACTAAGGGGGTTGGTAGATGGTCTAAGGCCCCTTTCAGCTCTAAATCGATGATCCTATGATTTTCTCCCTAGATAAAACACTTGTGACAGAACTAATTTTCTAAAGTTAAAGAAGCTTATTTTTTAAGGAGCATTTACTAGATAATTCACAATAACACAAAACAATTATCCACCTTTTCTAGAACATGCATTCTATCATTATTTGGCATTTGGTTGGACATATACCCTTGCCCTTTATCCTGAGATGGGTGTCCACTCTAGAATATTCTATGTTTCTGGTCACTGTGAGTTAAAAGAGATAAAATGGAAATAAAGAAGGAAAAGAGTCAGAGAAGGGCAACTAAAGTGAATAGACATGGACAGCAGTCTTAAAACGATCAAACGTAAAAAGTAAAGACAATTATATATGAACAAAAGAGACAATTTTAGCTTAATCAAGCTTAGGAGAGGATAACAGGATAAAAGTACTATCTTTACATCCTGGATATGCGGTTATTTTTAAAAAAAATTAAATCCATTTTCTCTTCTTCCCATCCACCCTCACCACTGGGAAAACAAAAACAAAACCTTTGTATGATATATGCATAGTCAAACAAAACAAATTCCCACATTGGCTATATCAAAAAAATCTGTATCATTCTGCACCTTGAATCCAACACCTCTTTGGCAGGAGATGGGGCGGCAAAATAAGCAAACTTCTGAAACACTCCCTTTCCCCTAAACTTTTGGCCAAAAAGAGAAATTCAAAAAAGATTTAAGATTCACTCCTGATTGAATAAATAAACATTTATGAAGCACTTTCTGTGTGTCAAACACTGGGCATCCAAATAGGAAAATCGACAGTCCTTGATCCCAAGGAACTCATGCACTCTAACTCAGGGAGACAATACTTATAAAGAGTTCAGTTGAAGGAAGGATGGAAAGGCTATTAAGTCCTAAGGATGAAGCAGCATGTCAGATGGGTAAGGATGAAGCAGCATGTTCATAATGGGTTACTAAAGGAAACTGGTATATTAGGGTGTGCCCTAACTTTTATATCAACTGAGAACAATTATGTCTTTCTGCAGGACAGTTCATGACTATACATTTTATCACATTCATCTTATACTGTGGTGTCAATTCCAGTCTGTCCAAGATTGTAACCTAATAAGGAAGTTCTTAAGGTATTTGTTAATGGTGAGAGCAGTAACATTTGCTCTAAAGCTAAGGTTTTTCATTTTCCAAAAATCCATTCTCCGTAAGTATATGGAATAGTAAATCAGAATTATCTTCTATGCTTTGTATTTAATTACTGTGTTTCTGCAAAATAAACGTTACTGCTGTAGCTCAATCTGCTAACAGAAGTATTCATTTGCTATCAGATAATTATGCTATATCACTTCTACATAGAGAATGGTTACCTCAACAATAGTTTGGCCTTATTATTAAAGGTTTTTTTTGTTAACAGATATTATTTAGCAGGCAGGTAGAAAGTAATAAAAGGCTTCCTATGTAGCTAAATAACTCAACTTCTTTTCATAATAAGAGAATTTGGCTCCTCAATTCCTTAGCTACTGCTCTGAGAGTTTCAATATAATGCCAACTGATGCTTGTTATTCTGATGTTTCTTAAATCTTATTTGTGAAGGGCTGAAATTACGTACTCATATTATTATGAAAATGTGTTCAACAATGATCTTAGATGAAATCCAACAGCTATTTCAATAGATTTATGTGAATAAGAAATATGCAATTTTGGAAATCTTCAAACCATAGGGAAACAGATTTTCAAGGTCATCTAGTCATAGGATTTAGAGTTCAAAGAAAATTTAATCTAGTTAAATCCTTGAATTTAACAAGAGTAAACAGACCTGAAGATGTTATAAATTACTTGCCCAAGGTCACACAGGTAGTAAGTAGCAAGGCCTGGACCTAAATCCAGACATTCTGACTTCAAAACCAGCTCTTTCATAATGCTTGTTTATCATCTCTCTGTCCTTCAACTTTGTTATTTTCCATAAAAATTGATATCTATTCCATTATCAATGCTATGTAGGGAAGGCTATCTAATTACTTTCCTAGATTGATTAAATTTAGTTTCTTTCAGCTTCCAGTGTCAGGTAATTTTCCCTAATCTCTAACTCACTAACAAGGGTCGTGAACTTTGGCACTTTACCCTTTCTTTCTCAGCCGCTTCATCAATAAAATAAAGGGGGCTGGACTAGGTCACTATCTTACCTAGAAACTCTATGTCTGGATTAAATCTAAGGTCTTGAATGAAGAACACAGTCAGGAAGCTTTGATCGTGTGCCTTGGTGGATACAGTGAGTCAGTCAATGGCAGTCAGGAAAAGAACTGCTGCTTGAAATAATTGTTGACCCCTTAGCTTATACTCTAGCCTTGATTTTTATACATTCTTAGGTACAGTATTTTTTTTAAGAGAAAGAATTGCTAGATTATTTGAAATATCCCTTCCAACACTAGTGATTCTACCAGTAAGTAAAAGTTACTTAACTAAGAGTTTACTGCATGTAAGCTAGTAAACGAAATGCAAAAGGCTATTTACCATTAAACACATTCAGTAGCTACAAATTAGTCTTATACAATCAACACTGTAACTTACAGCTATTATCAAGAATTAGCCACATCAAACACTGTATTGGGGGGTATTTGTTACTGGTTTTCTATAAATCTTTATTGAATTTGGGGAAAAAATTGGTAGATAATGAGTACTGTTTTGTTAACATAGATATTCTAATGCTAGGATATTAAATGTCCACAAACATACCTAAGTGCATTGATAATTTTTACTTCGTATTCCTCAACAAAAGCTTGTACCTTATTAAAAACATCCTTGCTAATGGCATCCATGTTCCACAAACACATTCTCTCTCGCTGTACCAGGGCCTCTTCTTTTTGTCTCCACTCTTCTTCCCTTTGCCTCAGTTCTGACACTGCTGTTTGTGCTTTGGCATGTTCCTGATCCAGGGATTCAGAGTTATGTAGTGCTAAACTACCAAGTTTCTGCTGAGCTTCAGCTAGATTCCATTTGCACGCTACAGAGCTTTTCACAAACTCTTTCTGCTTTTGGCAAGCCAGTTCAATCCCTTGGCTATACATCTGGATGGAGAACAAAACATTATTTGTAACAATTGAAGGAAACAAAGCATATTTGTTCAGTACAAACATAATTTCACTTTAGATTGTATTTCACAGTGGTCAAACATTTCCAATTTTCATTAATAGAGATTACCCAAATTTTCCAAGTCAGTTAAACTTTTTTGAAGTTTGCCAGAGAATAACTAGGGAAAAAACCTCCAACTATTGCATCTTTATTATATGTACAACTTATTCACCATTTAGTATACATGACCTTTGAGTGCTGTCTTCTATTCCCAGCTACAACATAAAACTTTTAAAGGGTAGGGATTTTTGGTAACCTATACAGTAACACAGTGCCTCGTGCAGTTTGATTCCAAACATTTCCTTATTATCTTGTAATAATTAAAGTAACAGAAACAGAAGCCCACAATTTCTCTCCTCCCTAACACAATGAAAACAAAATCTTTGGAGTTCTCTACTGCAGAGAACTTTCTTATACCAAGTAATACCAAGAAGTGACTCCTTCTTTCTATCTGTATGTATACTTGGGAATCCTGGTCCTTAAGTGACTAAAGTCTCTTACTCTAAAATACAACAGCATTTATATTTCTCAATTTGAAAAAGGTTCAGGTGCTGCTTTCATTTAGCCCAATGCAAAATGTAAAAGTGCTTTCTTTTTTTAAGAAGGTATGTTGAAGGACTCATTACAATTGTTTGATCAGTTAAGAAGTTGTTCATTAATTGTAAATTACCTAGCCAAATGTGCTCCCTCAACTGCGGATTATCCACATTTTAAATACTATGTGCCTTCAAAAGGCAAAGGAATCCTCAAGCAAAGCCCAGCTTCTGGCAAACTTGGAAGATGAGACAAATGGGAATACTCCTAAATTCAGATGTTGTACCCACTCACCACTTTAGGATTTTGTAAATGTTCACCCCATGCTTATATTCTAAACCATAATACTTTACATGTATACAACACCTTGCACTAAAGCACTTTGTTCACAGCACTCCCATGTATAGGTAGTACAAATAACTACCATTTTAAAGAGAGGTTAATGACTTGTCCACAGACATACACTTAATAAATGTCAAGGCCAGACTACAATTTAAGTTTCTAAGTATTTTACACTTAGGAAAATAAAATCTTTATTCTTATGCAGTTTTCATACTTTATACAGAACTACTATTTGCAAAACCTAAAGAAGGTAGCTATTGGCATTAGAGTCTTATTTAAGTCAACTGTTTTCAGTTGGACTAAATTTCTATTTCTTCACATAACTGTAATCTGAGGACTCATACCCCTTTAGATACTTTGCCTCTTCCTCACTGGCAAAAACTGAACCAGAAATTTAACACTTTAAAAATGTTTACAAAATGTGATAAACATTTTCTTCTTGCTGGTTCTAATACAGAAACTTAAAAGTTTTAAAGCCAGAAAGAAAAGCAAGTATTTTAAGTGTGCTTAGAGCAAATAAATGACCAAAACTAGCACTAATCAAGCTACCACTTTGCAAACTGAAATATCATTGATAGAGCATTTAATCCAAATAAGGTTCAGCTGGGCTTCACAACTTCAAAGTATACCCCACCCCACCCCCAAAAGAAAAAAACCTTTACCTACTCAAAATAGATTTTCTTTTGGGAGCACTTCTGTGAAACAATCTCTTTGAACTGAAAATTCCTGAGAAACTTAAAAGACCTATTCTTTCTTGTGCCTACAAAACTGATTTCAGAAGTTGCTGTACAAACTTTCTTCAAGATGTTACCTTTCATATTATAAAGATGACATTACTGGTTCATAATTAATAGGGTGCTATTGATTCATCAATTCTTTCATATCGTCTCCATTTCTAAGGTGGCTGGCGGTGTCTGTGGTTGTAAAACTGAATTCTGGTCTATTAGCTAGGGGATGAATCAGTAATTGGCTTCTTTGTAAGCACCATACTTATAAATAATAAATTTTTATTATCATATACAAAAGTGAGCTTAGGGAAAAGAAGTTAATTTTCTGTAAAGCATCTTTAAGAATCCATTCATTTTGCAAGAATGATGGAAGGTAGAACATTTTCATTTCACTGGAAATAATTACAACATTGCCTACTCTATGGCCTAGAGAACTCTTCCCAAAACACTTCCAGGTAAGGAAAAAAACAAAATTAGGTAAACTGGGACACTGAAAAGTACGTCATAAGACAAGATTCAAGAAGCTTGAAGGGTCTACTTCAGGTAGTGAGTTAAAAGGAATGAGAGCCTGACATTCCAGACCTACTGATATTTTATAGTTTACACGTATATGTAAAATCGATGACTTTATATAGTTTTGTCCTATTTGATGCTTATAACAATTCAATGTGGTTGGTACTACAAAGAATTGAGCACCCTCTTTTACAAGTGAGGAAGTTTAGGCTCAGGGAGGAAAAGGAGGCTTTGGCCATACATGTTTTCAGAATATCATGGAAAGTATAGTCAAAAATGTTATGAAAACAAAAGGGCACTGGCCATTTGAATGAGGGTGGGACACAGTCTAATATGAAAATCAAAGCCAGGGTTACAAAACTGAGTCAGATGTCAAAGATGATCCTTGAAATTTCATTAGAATTTTGCTCAGGGAACAAGTAGACTGTCAATTCTCCCTCTATTAGTATTAGTTTCACCAAACGAGGTGATCAGAGAGCTACACAAAAAGAACAAGGCAAGTTTATTCAAAATTTACACAAGGGTAACAAGAAAATAAAAGATAGCAATCTGCTAAAAGTTCATATGGCATTACTGAGGAAGGTCTGCCTCAGCTTCTTTTAGAATGTGGCTCATAGAATTTAGAACTGAAAGGGATGTTAGCAATTATCCAGTCCAATCTCCTCTTTTACAGATTTCTTTGCAATTTTAATTGTCTAAAATCATATATTCAAATCTAAGTTTTCTGACTTCAAAATTCAGAGCTGTTTTCATTAAGGCTAGTATCAAAGTGGCATATCGAACCTGAACTGGCTGGAACACCTCATTGTAGAATCACCCAATCTTTATTTCTGAAAGCAAAACTACCAAATTCTTACCTCCTGATCTTCAGAGAAAGAACAGCCAAAGTGAAAAGGCATATGTACCTGTGCCTAGGGGGATGGTAGGTGGGGAAACTGGGATAAGCAAACTGTGGAGTTGGCGGGACATTAGAGATCATTTAGTAGTCCAGGGACCTCTAAGATGTCCATGGATTTCGTTATGTCTGTGAAGTTGGTTGAGGAGAAAAACTACATTTAATATAATTGGCTTCCTTTGAAATTCTATTTATTTTATTTTATTTCAAAATTCTTAGAACGGGTCCATGATCTAAACCAGACTGCCGAAGGAGTCCACGGCACAAGATTAAGAATCCCTGAACTAATCTAACCCTCCACGTTTTAGAGTTGAGCAAACTAAGATTCAGGTATTAGGTGACTTTCAGCCTAGGTAATAAATAACAGTCCACATTGGAATCCAAGGTGGGGCAAACCGACTGTTCTTTTCATTACAGGGCACTACTCAAAAACAAAAAAAAAAGAGATGTTTGATGTTAGGAACCCAAAACACTGGTGCATTTTACTATACCATTTCACTTTCGGTCTCTCAGGTTAAGAGAGGCAATTCTGCCAATTCTCACCTCTCCTCCAGAGGGGGAAGAGCAGCCAAAGTGAAAAGGTGCTTATGCGGGCATGGAAGTAGAAAAGGGCAGGGGCGATCAGGTTGTAGAATTTGGAGCTGAAAGGGTACCTACTGCAATCCTTTCATTGCATACAAGAGGAAACTAAGTTCAAGGGAAGGGAAGCGATTAAAGGATTTAGGAATGGAAAGGGGACCTTAGGGGTGGCCCCGTACAACTCCCCTATACCTACCCACCCCCCAGTCCCACAGTTAGGACGTCTGTCAGCTGGTTTAGCTCCTCCATTAGGCACCCATTCCCTCCCCCACTCCCACGGGAAAGGGGTGGTGGAATGAGCAGAAACCTGATGCAGCGAAGAGAAACGGGCGGAGACCGTGACCAAGGAGAACGGGACGGGGGGCGGGGCAGGAGCAGGGGCCGGCCCGGAGGCTACTGACCCTCCCGTCCCCCCCAATCCCTGCGGAACGGGGGGGGGTCAGGCAGGCAGACCCTCTCCTTCCCACCCAAGTTCGCCCCTTTACCTGGGGGCTGTCTCCAGGAGGTTGCGGGAAGCGGGAAGAGCCGGGAGATACATCCAGCTCCGTCTCCTCGTCAGCCTCTCCGCCGTCCCGGGGGAGGTTCCAGGGTCCAGGCGGCGGCCACGGCCGCTCCATAGCCCCCTCCCCCCGGCCCGGCAAACCGCCACCTTCAACGGCCTCCCGGCAGACCGGAACCGGCTGCCCCGCAGCCGCCGCCCCCGGTGGGGGGGCCGTTACCCAGAATCCCTCCGCGCGCGCAGAGACGCCAGCACACGCCAAGCGCCTGCCTGGTCGCGGCCCCGTGGCGGAAGGAGACGGCCAGACTTTTAATGGCGTCACTTCCGGAAGCAGAGTCGGGGTGGTGGGGAACGCTGGGGGAAAGGGGAGAAGAGCCCGGGGAAGGGGGGGGGGGGAAGGCGTGCAGGCAAAAGTCGGCCTGGGCCCAGGTTGGCGAGAGGAAGGAAGTGGGGGTGTGGCGAGAGAGTGAATTTTTCGCTAGCTGCACGCAGTAGCATAGAGTGTCTTTATAAGTACTTTTTGTTTACGCTTCTTGGGTTTCTGCAGACCTCTTCAACTGTGCAACCTTAAGATAGGGGCGACTCCTCGTGATCGTTATTTTTATTACTGATAATTTTGACCACAGGGACCCAACAGATGTCTATAGTAATAAAGTAATAATTATTTGTTTCTATAGCCCTTTAAAGTATACAAAGTTCTCTCGTAGCAATACTGTGAGGTAGGGTATTTCCCCCTCCCCCCTTGCAAGTAACGCCCCTGTTTTACAAATGAGGAAACCTGCCTAGAAGTTAAACGTTAACGATAATGACTTTATGCAGTAGTAAAATGAAAATAGATGACCTTTCTGTAGGCTGGGCATTTGACCCATGGCAACCTTGTGAAGTAGAGGTAGCAAAATGGAACACAGGAGGTGCTAAGGAAACTGCTGTATCACTCTTTCTAAAAAGTTGAACAAAAGGGCAACTCTTTCTGATGCAAGAATTAGTGGCTTCCTAGGCTTTGAGTGCCACCAACTGGGGGAACAAGAGTGCTTCAGGGAGACAGGCTTAAGAAGAGAGTTAATAAAAGGAAGGAAGTTAGTGAATTGCATAATAAAATAAATTGTTAACTTGAGGGGGACTGCAACAAATTCATTTCAATAAACATTTATTAAACGCCTACTATGTGCAAGATACTGTGCTAAGCGTTGGGGATACAAAAAAAGAGGCAAAAGACAGTCTGTCTTCAAGAAACTTACAATCTAATGGAACAACAAATATCTTAAGAATCTGAGTCAAGATATATAAGAAATTAGCACATAAAAGCAAGAGCTATTAACCAATGACTTTTCAAAGGCTATAAACAAATAGTTCTCAAAAGAATTGTAAACTATTACAATCATATGAAAGATGACTCCAAATCACCAATAACAAGAAAAAATGCATATCAAAATTCCTCAGGTGACAAAGATGACAAAAGATGGAAATAATTAATACTGGAGGGGCTTTGAAAAGAGAGGCACAAACACACAGGATTGGTGTAGCTCTGAATTGGTTCAAGGATTTTAGAAAGCAATTTGTAGTTAAGCTAAGAAAATGATTAAAATGCTTATAGCTTTGACCCATAGATCTCACTGATAGGTATATACCCCAAGGAAGTCAAAGGCAAAAAGAAAAGTTATGTACACCAAAATATTCTTAACACTTTTTGTGGTAGCAAAGAACTGGAAACAGTGTACATACTCATCAATTGGAGGATGGCTAGACCGATTTTAAGTAAATTTAATCAACTTCCACTGTGCTGTAAGAAATAATGAGCATAATGAATTCAGAGATACAGGGGAAGATATGAAATAATTCAGAGTAAAGTAAGCAGAACCAGGAATAGAATGACTACAAAAATAAAACTGGAAAGATTTTAAAAACTAAATTTAATGTTGAATGATTATAATGACCAAGACTGGCTCTGGAGAAAATTTGAGAAAATGCACTTCCCTCACTTTGCAGAGATAGGTGTGGAATGTTGCATAAATTATCAGATATGTGTTGGTTAGTTTTGCTGAACTGCTTTCTCCTCTCCCCATACTTTTTCAATCTTTGTTACAAGGAGAACAGATTGATTGCTGAATAGTGGTGAAGGGAGGGATGTATTCAGAAAAAAAGGTGATGTAAAAACAAAAGATGCCAATAAAAATTATTTAAAAGAAAGTGAATGGGAGAGTAAGGAAATGAGAATGGTAGAAGAAGAAAGAAGATGGTAAGAAATGAAAAGTACATTTAGTGGGGGAAGGGGGAAAGAGAATTAAGAATTTCACTAATAATTTCATTAGTGGCACCATAATTACCTAATTTTGTCCAAAATTGAAGTGAAATAGTCACATTCCTAATTTCCATTGGCATTTTTTCCCCCAGAAGTCATGGTATTTAATTGTGAGTTATGAAAAAATATGGTTGTTGGAGGTTTCTTCTGCTTTCCTATGTTCAATTAATTTCTTTTAAACAGTTTTGAGAGTAAAACCAGTTTGTCAAAAGCAAGTTCCACAGATCTGTAAGGCAAATATTTCCAGGTCCTGTTATCAGCGTAAGTACTCCTTCCACTGACACTGACTGCAATTCTCTATAACTTTGTTGATTGCCTTTAAGAGTTTAAAAAAAAAAAAAAAACCCAAAAAAAAAAAACCACACTGTAGCCAGTCTGTTCACACCCATTCTGTTGCCAAAGCCTGTCAATTTCACTTTTGCAACATTTCTTGAATATATTACCTTCTCTTCTCTGATACTGTTACTGTGAGCTCTCATCTCCTCATGCCTTGCACTATTAGAATAGCCTGCTGGTCGGTCTGCCAGTCTTGTCTCTCCCCACTCTAGTTCATCCTCCATTCAGCAACTAAGGTGATTTCCCTGACTATGTCATCCCTATATTTAACAAACTCCAGTGATTCCCCATTACTTCTAGGATCAAATACAAAATCCCCTGTCTTCAAGACCCTTCATAACCTAGGCCCTAGGCCCTCTTTCCCTTTTTCAGTTTTCCTACACTTTATATACCACAACATACACGTCAATATAGGGTCACTGGCCTTGTTCCATGAAAAAGACACTTAATCTCTCAGCTCCCACCATTTTTTTTCTTGAGGTACCTCATTTTTTGAATGCTCTCCTTTCTAATGTTGACCTACTGGCTTCCTTAAAAGTTTCCAACCAAAAGTTCACCTTCTACAGAAAACATTTCTCAATCCCTCTTAATTCTAATACCTTTTCTCTGTTTATTCCCTATTTATTTTGCTTATAACTTGTTTGTACATATTTGTTTGCTTCTTGTCTCCCCCATTAGATTACGATCTCTTTGAGGATAGGGACTGTCTTTTACCTCTCTGTGTATCCCTAGGCTTAGCTCAGTGCCTGACATATAGTAGGCACTCAATAAATGCCTATTGATTGACCAGCTAAGTCTTCCTGATCTGGTCTTCCGGGTGACCTTCATGTCTTTATGAAGATAGGGACTTTAGTTACTATAGTATATATACTATATATATAACTATATACTTTATGCTATATATATAAAACTATATACTTTACTTACTATATTATATATGAGTAATGATATCTAACATCCATGGAGCACTTTGTAGTTTACAAAGTATTTTCCTAAAAACCCAATAAAGTAGTGCATAATTAACTTTCCATATGTACATGGGTTTATACATGCTACATGTATGTAAATAGTTCCATAACTGGAAGACCAAAGGAATTCTTTTTTTCTAGTAGACAAATTGTTGATTATTTTTATTTTTATTTATTTATTCATTCATTTATTTTGGACTGGGTTTTTGTCTTACTAAAAGTACAGCAGCCACTACTGGGCTTGGAAGCTTTGACTTGGTAGCACTGTGATCAAGGGGCTTATCATATTTTTGATGGACTTAGTTTGGAAGTCCAATAACAGAGATTATGGTGACAAATGAGTTGAAAATGAGAGAAAGTGAAGCATTCATATTTGGAATAATGTTTCATAAATCCAGAAGGGTGTCCGGTTTGCTCATGTCTTATGTTCAGCATGTAAACAAAGAACCTTCATCTGCTAATAAGTCAAATGACATAGTAAAAAGTGTCATATGAGATAGTCTCATGGGAGTTGTATAAATAAAGAACTATAAAATATTTCCTATCTGTGAGTTCATATTCCAAATAGTTTGGAGACAGCTAAAAAATATTCAGGAGCAGTTAGGTGGCTCAGAGGATAGAGGGAAGAGCTTGGAGTCAGGAAGACCAGCTTGAGACACTAGATTTGTGACCTTGGGCAAGTCACGTAACCCTGTTTGCCTCAATTTCCTCATCTGGAAAATGAGTTGGAGAAGGAAATGGCGAACCATTCCATTATCTTTGCCAAGGAAACCCCAAATGAGGCCACAAAGAGTCAGACATAACTGAAATGACTGAACAACAACAACAAAAAGTATTCACCTGAAACTTAATTCCTGTCTTGGGAATAAGTCCTAATACTTATTAAGGTTATTTGAAAAGCTGGTCTTGATAAATAAATGTTCAGATTACTTCTTCTCCCTTTCAGTATAGTCTAGAAAGAACAGTAGAAGACTGCAATTTTTTTGTAGCAGTTATGTTTCCCTTTCCCTTCTACCTTTGAATGACTGGGGAGGTACTATGTAACACAGAAGTTTCCCTTTTCACCTCTTCTTGAGTTTAGCAGATATTCTGTAACTAATTGCATATTCAAGTCTTTTCTTTGGAGTTTTCACATTTAGGGAATCTGCCAAGAATCCCCTATTAAGATTTATTATTTCACAATAGGTAGAAATTGCATTGCTTTAAGTATATATATTTTGGATACGGTTTTGCAAAGCCATATTTTAACATAGAAATTTCATACAAACTTTGAAGTAATCTAGTTTCTGGAATCATGGGATTTAGAGCTGGCAGGGACCTCGGAGATCATCATAACTCTTTTAATTTACAGATGAGGAAGCAGATACATTGAGATTAGACTGAGAAAAGCAACTGGGCACAACCCAATGAGCTCTTTTACATATCCAATCATTTGCTAAATGTCATTGTCCAGCCTTGTTCCATTCTCTCTCTTTTTTTTTTTTACAGGGCAATGGGGTAAAATGACTTGCCCAGGATCACACAGCTAGTAAGTGTGAAGTGTCTGAGGCTGTATTTGAACTCAGGTCTTCCTGAATCCAGGGTTGGGGTGCTCTACCCACTGTGCTATCTAGCTGTCCCCTCCATTTTTTTTTCCTCGATGCAACAATTAATTGTCATGGAAAATATTTCAGGAACACTAGACATACTCTGTAATTACCATTGAATCTTTGAACCAAGAACTAAGCTAAAGAAAATCAATTCAAGTCACACAAAAATGAATTAACTTATTTCAAATAATTGTGCTGGTGGTGAGGAGGAAGAGGTTTCAGTTATGCTAAAGCTCATGAATGCTTTTCAGCAGGTGGTATTATTCATATTAAAACAGAATGGAATGAAAAAACATTATGAGACCTTAAACAATAATTTCAGGAACCCAGGCATAACTGTGGGTGGAAGTTGTAAAGAGGCAAATTGTTGTTGTTGTTGTTGATCCTTAATTCTAGGAGAGGAGCAATGATGTCACAAGAGTGATGTCTTGACTTTTGAGTGAATTGGATTTAAATGAGTCAGAGCTGCAAAAAGTCATCAGTCTCATTCTCTCCTGCAGAGTCATTGGAGTCCAGTGGCAAGACATAAGTGAGGATTACTAGTGATAGCCCAGTAGTAAATATAGGCTTAATGTAATGAAAAACTTTCTAATAATTATAGCTATCCCGAAGGATAACTTTTAGAATAGGCTACTGTGTAGTAGGCTTCTTCTCACTGAAGGTCTTCCATAAAAAGAAAAAAAAAAACTAGATGACCACAGGGGCCCATCTCCAGCCGTCCTGATCTATATCTTGCTACTGGACCCAGATGTCTTTGGAGGAGAAAGTGAAGCTGGTAACTTTGCACAGTCCTTCCCTCACTTAAATCCAATTTACTTGCAAGTCACGGCATCACCTTCTTGATGTCATGGTCCTCTTCGAGAATGAAGGACAAGCAACAACTGCAAAAAGAAGATGACCACATGTTGGATATGCTTCTTTTTTGGGTTGAGGTTGGACCAGATGCCTTCTGAGTTCCTATTCAATTCTGCACTTCTGGGACACTGGTCTAGAACACCAAGGTTACCACACAGAATTAACTTTGTACAGAAACCAAGATCTGATAAGTGAAACTAGTGGGGTAAATGAAAAAGAGAGGGTCCATTTTTATATTGTCCATCAAATAACACAGGGGGGCTTTTTATTTCCTATAGTTCATGTAGTATTGCTGGTATTTGCAAGAGATAGCTGGCATATTTTTATGGATTTATTGTGACATGGTAGATAGGGTGATAGAAGATAGGGAGATAAGGGCTTGACATTAGGAAATTCCCTACACCAATGCAGGTTGTTACTTTTTCTGTAACTAGAGCCCTAAAAGTTAAATGATTGACCAGGATCATACAATTCTTTTTTATTTATTATTATTATTTGCTACCAGTAAATGTCAAGTGTCTGAAGCTGGATTTGAACTCAGGTCCTCCTGACTCCAAGGTTGGGAGCTCTATCCACTGCGCCACCTAGCTGCCCCAGGATCATACAATTCTTTATTTGCTAAGCCATATTAGGAAACACACACACACACACACACACACAGCACCAAACACTTGACAGCAAAGCTGGGATGAATTTGTCTTTATTTTTTGTAATTGACTTGTCTTTCCTTTTTTTGGTTGTTGTTTCTGTTTTCATCCCTGTATTTCCTTTTAGTATTATCTGAAAAAAAAAGTTATATGAATTCTTCAGGGAAAGGTGCTATATTAACTTAAAATGATGACTCCTATGAAGGCAATGTTTAAGTCCTATCTTTAATACATAGTGGCTGTGTGACCATGGGCAAGTCACTTAATTTATCAGTACTCTAAATGATGTTCTGAGACTATAACTTGCAGAGAAGGCGCTGACTTGCATTGGCACAAGGTGTTTACTCACCTGGGAGTTCCCTAACCTAATGAAATTAGAGGTCCGGTTCCTATCCCTATAGTATTCATACTTCACTGAATAACTATTTGAGAAACTTCCCTCTTTTATTAATTTTTATTAATATTAATTTATTAATTTCCTAAATCTCCTAAAAATAAAACATAGGTAAGCCTCACTTTTTGAGATGGAGAGTCAGGATCTATGAGCAGGAAACAAGCATTGCTTATTATTATTGTCTGCAATGAGGAAGTTTGTTCAGTGCTGCAAAAGGAACAGGGTATTGAGGGTTAGGCCATCCCATAAGTGGTGAGAAGCTAAACAGTTGGGCTGCTTCTGCATTTGTTCACATGATGGTGGCAATTACCATGGTGCTTTGACTGCTTTATAAACTAGACAGAAAGCAGAATGACTCTACTCACTTGTGTTGGTAGTTTGTCTTTGTCCAGAACTTTGATTTCATTGATATATGGAATTCCCAATTAAACAAACCCTCTACTAGATCACAACTGGTTCTATGAATTATAGTCTTAAAAGAGTTGCCTTGTGAGACATTCCCAGAAACAGTCAGTATATGTCAAAGGCAGGATTTGAACCCAGGTCTTCTTGATTCCAAGGTTAACTTTCTTTTTCTATCCACTACCTTAGGATGCTTTATTAAATGAAGCTTAGAGAGCTTAAGTGATTTGTTGGAGGTCAAGTAATAGAATCAGGTAGTAATAGAATCAGGATTTGAATTCAGGTCCTATAGACTTTCCAGGGTACTATATTGCCTTGGCAGAAACTGAGAAGCAAATATATTAAACAAAACAAACAAAAAACAAACAAACAAAAAAACAAAACTGGGGCCCAGTAAGGTTGGTAACTTGTCCAAGGTCACAGAGCTAGTTAAGTGTCTGAGGCAGAATTTGAATCTTCTTGTCTCTAAGTCCAGCCCTTTACCACTCTCCAACACTACTTTTCTTCCATAGGATTCTGTACTTGTACTTCAGACACTTACTAGTGTGATCCTGGACAAGTCACTTGGGCCCTCTTTTCTCAACTGTTAAATGATTATGATAATAACAGTATGTATCTCAAAGGGTTGGTATAAAGATCAAATGAGATAATGTATATAAAATAGCTGTATATTGGTGATCTGGATTATATAATCACTATCATCCCCAAATTTCATTATGATCACAGTGATTTCAGTCATTGTGGGTGAAAGGTCAGGGCATGGAAGCTCTTTAATAGGCTATCATCTGGGTTAATAGGAGAACCTCAAGTATTTGGCCCCTCCATAACCCGTAAAATTCATTTGAGAATGCCGGGTTGCCTTTTCCCAAGGCTGAATTGATTTCTGGAGAATGGCTTAAACGTGTCTCCAAACAGCCCCAGGCGCAGCTATCGATTTCATCCAGTCTGCATTGTAAGCAGTGTAGCAGTCAAGATTCTGCCTCTGTGCCTCTTCCCCTTTCCCCTAAAATGTCTTAGTTGTTTTGAGCTGTTTCTAGCTCTCTCTCCTTTTAGATTTTGGTCATGTATTTCACCTCCTGCTCTGGACATAGGATCTCCTCTGTTTCACATGGGCTACCTTTAGAATCAGAGCTCATTGCCAACCATTAATGTAATAGTTATTTCTAATCTTAGAGCCCTTTAGACCTAATGAATGCCTGCTTTTTGATCATAGTGTAGTCTCTGCAGCCTGCATTTTCAGCAAGTAATACACAGGGTGTCCCAACAATCTTAATGTAGTTTTAAGCGTTTTAGTAGCTGATCTGTATTGGTAGAACATTTCTTTTTAAGCTTTTAATAGCTTAAAAATGCACTAAGACTGCTGGGACACACTGTAGGGAGTTTTATTCTATAGCTGTCTTTCTTAAGATCTATAATACATATGCACTAAGGGGGACAAGTAGATGGAAAGAATACTATGACATCTTTGGGACAAAAGATCCTCCTCACTAATCTTACTTCTATTTGCTTCTCCCTGTTGTGGAACTACCCTTACATCACTTTCATGAATCCAGGGACCCTGACTCTTACCCTCTTACCTGGCAAAGAGTCACTATCAGGAAGATAGCTATATAGGGTCAATGCAATGGTCTGAGAATCAGGAGGTCTGGCTTCTAATCCTGGCTCTGGTAGGTAGTAAGGTGACCATGACCAAATCATTTTACCTTTTTAGGCCTCAATTTCCTTTTCTATAAAATGAGACAGCTGGGCTAGATGATCTACGACATCCCTTCCTTCTGTAAACTTTGTTGGTTCCAAGTTCTTTTTCACATTCCCAATGACCCTCCAAATAGATGATTAATAACAGCATTTATGATTATTCATGTTTCTAATCCATATACTCAGAGAATGCTCATAACATCTTGAGATTTATTTCAGTGTCAGTGACCCTTTCCAGGCACTATTACTTGCTGTTCTGCCAGACTTTCCTAGTCCTCTTTTACTACACTCATCAGCTACAGTGAATGGAAAAATGCTATTTACCTACCCTTTAAAAAACTAGTCCCTGGCTTATGCTTCCTAGGGCTGGAATCTCAGCATTGCCTGTTTTAAAAGTCTAACCATGAAACTAGAGAATATATTAACTACTGTGAGATAAAGAGAAATTTTACAAGCTAATTTTGTTTGCTTTGGACTGTAAAAGTTAAGCTAGCAGGCTCTCCCTGAAATGCCTTGGAGAAAAAGATTAGGAAGCACTTTTAATGTTTTTGCATATAACTTATGTGTCTAATATTTGTACACTTTTGCAATCACCCTAGCATTATTTGTACCATTCATATAAGCAATTTTTCTCGGTCCCTTGGAACGGTAAAAGAACACTGGATTTGGAGCCAGTCAGTTAAGTCAACAAGCAATTGTTAAGTTTGGGGATATAAAGAAAGACAAAAACAGTCCCTGCTCTTAAGGAGTTCACAGAAGACCTAGGCTTCAATCAGGGTCTCAGACAGAATGGACAGAGCACAGGAAGGACCTGGGATCATAAAGATCTGGGCCTTTTAAAAAAGTTTTTAAAATTTCTCTTTGATTTTTATTTATTTTTTAAAGCAGAGACTTTTCTCCCTTCAGTTTCAAATTCTCTCCTTCTTCTTCCCCCAGCCAATGAGAAAGCAAATAAAAGAAAACCTATTACAAAACCTATTTTTAAACAAAACTTATTATTGTAGACATACAAAATAAATTTCTGCATCAGGTATGTTCCAATTTTTTTTTTTTTTTGCCTTTGGTGAGGCAGTCAGCGTTAAGTGACTTGCCCTGAGTCACACAGCTAGTAAGTGTTTGTGTCTGAGGCCACATTTGAACTCACATCCTCATGAAGCCAAGGCCAGAGCTCTATCCACTGTGCCATCTAGTTGCCCCTCCAAATTTTTTTTTTAAGAAAAAAAAATGCTTCTTTTTGTACTCTGAGTCCATCAGCTCTCTATCTGGAGTCAGATAGCATGTTTCATCATGAGTCCTTGGAACTGTGGTGGGATGCCATGTTGATTAGAGTTACTACTTCTTTCAAAGTTGATTATCTGTGCAATATTGATGTTACTGTATAGCTTGTTCTGATTATGCTCACTTTACTTTTCATCAGTTCATACAGGTCTTCCCATGTTATACTGAAACCATCTCCTTCATAATTTCTTACAACACAATAGTATTCCAGCACATTCATATACCACAACTTGTTCAGCCATTCCCCAACTGATGGGTATCCCCTGTATTTCCAATTCTTTGCCACTCCAAAAAAAAAAAGAAAACTATCATAAATATTTTAAAATTTTTTTTTCCTGCCCCCCCCCCCCCCCCCCCCCCCCCCCCCCCCCCCACTTCTCAATGAGCCCCTGCCTCCAACCCTTCCTTGTAACAAATACATTAAACAAAACCAATGAACACATTGGCCAGGTCTGCAAATGCATGCCTGATTCTGCACTTGTACTCCACCTCCTCTCCCACCTCTCACCACCACCTCCCTCCCTCTGAAATCCAGGCAAAATACCACTTCTAACACTAGCTCTGAGACTATAGGAACTTAATGTCTCTGAGTCTCAGATCTTACTTCGATAAAGTGGAGATAGTAAAACGTGTGGTGCCTACCTCTGGGCATTGTCGTGAATCTTAAATAAGAAAGCAGCTATGTTAGTTGTTACTGCTACGGCCACAACTATTAAACACTGCTACTACCGTGTCGGTTTGAACAGATCACTTCCCTTTCCTGGGCTTACGTCTCCCCATATATAAAATCGCATTATATGTTCTCCAAAAATCCATTCCGCTCTAAATCCTGTGGTCCTCACCCTTCCATTATAATAGACCCAGGATCATTTCACAGGTCCTGAAAAGAGGACAGCAGCGAAGAAGTGGGGCAGAAGGGACATAAAGACAAAGCAGCGGGAGAGGAACCGAGGGTTCTTAGCGTGCCTCGAGCATCCCTATGCAAGCGTGGAGCACGTACCCCAAACTCGAACCCGAACCGAACCCAGGCCACATCCTTCCGTGAGTAGCGCGGGGCAAAGGGCATGCGCACGCACGTGGCGTCTCGGGCCTCCCACGTTCTAGCGGTGGAAGTT
This sequence comes from Vombatus ursinus, assembly GCF_900497805.2. Taxonomy (NCBI): domain Eukaryota; kingdom Metazoa; phylum Chordata; class Mammalia; order Diprotodontia; family Vombatidae; genus Vombatus; species Vombatus ursinus. The sequence continues at coordinate 25,916,244 of NW_020954548.1, forward strand.
TGGGAGCTTCGGTCTCCGTGGTAACGAGACGCTTTTCCCTTGTGGGAAACAGCGGCAGTAGAAGCTTCAGCTTTCACCACGGGAGAGGGATCGGGGCGGGAGGGCCGGGGAAGAAACCCCGCTCCTTTGCCCAGGGCAGCAGGGTCCCTTTCCAATCCTTCCCTCCCCAGCTGGGAAAGATGCCCCTGCAAGTAGTAGTGGAGTTGCACATTCGAGCGGTAAGAAAGAACAATCCATCTTTGTCCCATTCTGCTCACAACCCTTCATTTCACGCCTTAGGCTCTGCTCCCACTCCTCTTAACGCCGGGTGATTTTCATTTAGCTTCTAGTCAGATTCCTGATCCTCACCCTCAACAGAGTCCTCTCGTGACTTTACAAATGCCTGTCTCCAAGTTTATCCCTCATAGTTATTCACTGATATTGGAACTTTTTCACCCTCTTCTCTAACAAACACCCTACCTCCCGCTTGGGTTCTGCTCTTTCTCTGTCCCATTCTTCAGAGACCACTTGTTTAACCCTCTGTGCCGGCCCTCCCGTCTCCTTCTGCTCATCCATTTAAAACAGTTCTAGACTCGGTACAATTGCACCATCTTAAAGGAGAAACTAATGTTTGGGTAGTGTTTGTATTCTTTTAGTCCTAATATAAACACTAGAAGGAATGTATAATTAACACAATCATCAAGTGACAAATTGTCATTGCAATATAGCCCAGCTGATTTTCTTCTAACCTAGTTCCCTCTAGGGCCAGCTCTGGTTTGCTGTGGTCCATGAAAATCAATCAACAAGTATTTCCAAGGTTTTGCACTGGGTGCTCCAAATAGAGTTGCTGTGCTTTTTCACTCTGGTCACTCACTGACTCCTCTCTCTAATCTTGGATTCAAACTCTCAGAATATTAGAGTTAAGGGACATTAGAGCTGGCATTTCCCCTCTTTTAGTGATAGGCTGATGAAGAGTTCTAGTTTCAAACTAATGTGGTCATCCCTAAGGGCAGAGACTTAGAGAAATGCAGGACTGGAAAATGTAGTCCCCACAGACATTGGCCACACACAGCAGAATGTGGGCCTTGGGTTCATACATATAGGGCCCGAAGGGGCTTTAAAGATCTAGTCCAACTCTCTCATTTTACAGAAAGCTTAAATGATTTGTTTAAGGTCACAGGGGAGTATGTGAAAGTGTTAACATATGAACCCATGTCCTTTGATTCCAGATCCAGCATTCTTTACACAGGACAACACTGTCTGAGGCAGTGGTAGGAAGGAGATCTGGCCTAGTTTGCTGTTAGCACATAGGTTCAGAGGAAATATGTGTGTGTGTGTGTGTGTACACACACACACACACACACACACATATACATACTGCATTAACTAACTGTGATATCTCAAAATAATCAAAGAATGAAGACACTCATTTATAAGGAGCTAAAATATAAATCAGTCTCCTTCTCAACTAAATAAAAAGTATTGCATCAAAATTTAACAGTACTGGTTAGGTTTTATTGTGATTCTGAAATTGAGTTCCTTCCTTTACATAAAACAAAGACATTAATGGTCCATTCTAAAGTACTACTTGTAATATTTGCATTGTTCTCCACCAAATCCAAATCCAGAAGAAAATAGGCCTGTGCTCTAAGAATCAATAAATGTGGGTGTCATTTAATTAAGTGAATCTCAGTGGTATAAACATTCAACAAAATTACTCTGCCTTAAAGCTCCTAGGAGTTAATTTGGTGGCTATGAATAGGAGTCTCATACCTTTGAACATCTGGCATAACACTACTGTGAAGGAAATCTTTAAAAGTAAAATGGAACAAAATAGTTTAAAATGTCACAGATTTGAGGGCAGTTCACTGTGTTGACTCTGGAAGTGGAGAGGTAGTCAACGCTGGATTAAATTGAAATGAAAATGATTCCGTTTATCCCCAAGAAGTAGTTCCAATTTCTGAGTGCCATCAATCATTAAGAATTTTGCTCTTCCACCCAGCTAAAATCAGCTATATTTGCCAGAGCTGATTCCAGATACACAATACATCTCAAAAAGGGTACTGTCAATCAAAGTCTTTTCTATTTATCAATGCTGATAACATTCTTATGTTGAATTTTATAAGGATTGATTCCTTGTCTAACTTAAGGGTTCTTTGTGGCTAGAGCATCATTTAAATAACTTAACCCACCTTCCTTTCCTCTCTTCCCCGCTTTGAGGAATGATAAGCATTCTGGATTAGGTGGTTTTTGGTAATATGATTTGTGGAGGCACCTTGGATGAAATTCTCTGAATGAAACAAGTCAACATGAAAGAAATTCAGTATTTTTTCTTTATGCTTGGTACAACAGCCTGCTCATATTGATGAATGCTGATGTCCAAGACTCTGATTGTTTTAATTTCCATCACCCTCAAAATCATTACAAGAAAAAACATCACCCAAATACAGAAATTACAAAATTCACAGGTCCTTTCTGTTGTACATGGGAAAGATCGCCTTGTCATCTTTAAAGATTGGTCCCATTCCCTACCCTTCAGCAGAGTTTTATCTATTAATGAGTAGAAATGATGGGCAACAAAGCACAATCTCTTACCACAGTGGTCCATGTGATATATGGCCTAACTCAGTTACCCTCTACTAGATAAAATATTTCCTCACAGGCAACTTGGCTTTCTTTTTCTTTTTTTTTAGTGAGGCAATCAGGGTTAAATGACTTGCCTAGGGTCACACAGCTAATAAGTATCATGTGTCTGATGCTGGATTTGAACTCAGGTCCTTCTAACTCAAGGGTGGGTGCTCTATCCTCTGAGCCATCTAGCTGTCCCAACAAGTGGCTTTTTAATGAACTCTTTTGAAAGAGATTTATTTTTACTGCCTTCTATCACAGTTTTGGGGAATCTGACCTACTCAAGTCACCATAAATATCCTTCCAAACTGTCATAGAACTAACTGAAAGACAGCCCCACTCCCACACCTTTCTAATTGATAACTCTCAGGCTTCCCCCCCCCTTTTCTATTTATATTGTGTGCTCCTCCATTTAAGTCTTTCAGTACCTCACCATAGTGTGGATGAAACCTTGAGTTCTTGAAGGCTATGTCAAAGAAATGCAAGCTCTGCAAGACAGATCCATGCTGGAAAGGCTTCACATATATGCCTGATGACATCTCTGGTCCAAAGACCATCCTGGCTAAGCTGGAGAAGTTTATAACCCCAGGAACTAGCTACCAGGTGATGAATTTTTTTTTACCCACAGCAAGTCAATGAAACCATCTAGTAAGGCTTGCAATCTGCATTGGTGGGAGGTACACTAACTCTGATGAAATAGCAGGTCCTTGAAGTATTAATGTATATTCTCTTTTTGGAGTTTCTCTTAGCCATTGTGTTTTTTCATATGATAACAAGTAATACTAGATAGGAATGGAAAAGATTTATATTCATCTTTTTTTTTAACAGGATGGGGAAGACTAGAGTTCTGCATCTCTTCTCTGTGTCCTAATTTGCTTCATCAGCAAATATCAAAATGTGCCCCCCCCCATCTACCAAAAACCAAAACATGTGTGGGTTCTTAAAAGTGAATAAATTAAAAATTTAAAAATCTACACATCTGTAGCACCAGACTTTCAGAGATAAAAGTAGTGGAATTTATATTATATATATATATATTTGTGTGTGTGTGCGCGAGGCAATCGGGGTTAAGTAACTTGCCCAAGGTCACACAGCTAGTACGTGTGGAGTGTTTAGTCTGAGGATGGATTTGAACTCAGGTCCTCCTGACTTCAGGGCCGGTGCTTTATCCACTGCGTCACCTGGCTGCCCCCTATATTTTACATTTTTAAAATCATGTTTGAAATCTACTATGGGACAACACAGTTGTTCACCTTAATGCATGTTAATAATGCAAAATATGATTCTAGTTAACACTTCTTTCCCCGTTTTCTCCTTTTAAAAAGAAGTGCCATGTATGGGGGATGTGTGGAATTATATTATACACTGATGTAAAATTTCAAAAAAATTATTTGTCAACAGCAAGAAAAATTGCTTGGTTCCTTTGCTATTGTTTTGCTGACAGAGTTGTTAATGAAGATCTATATATATCTATTTCTCCTTGTATAAATATTTTATTTACCTAATATGGCTGTGTTCACCTTATGGCTGGCACATGCTTCAGTCTAGCAACTATCAAGATGGCAGGAGTTACATCTTTCCATTTAGACTCAAAATTCCAAAAGAAGTCCAAAATGTCTACAAGAGCTAAGCAAGATGGGTGCTGGTGTATCTTTGGTCCTTTTCATCCTGGAAGCCTTTGTATCTTCCGGTCCCATATACAATCAAATTATTTACTTGTGACTCCACAGAGCAAAAACAGCAGGGATATTGAAAGGAGACAGCCAAAAATAGTCCACTATACTGTACTGTATGTAACCAAAGAAAAATCCAAAAGCTACGTCTGTGACATTGTGCCTTCCCAGCATGACCCTCGAGAGGCCCAAGATGAAGGCCCACAGCACTATCAACACCCTCAGCGGAATAGCCAATACCAGGTGGTGCAAGATGAACCGAGACACTAGGGCGGCCCTAGTGGCATGGCCAGAGGGGAAGGAATACTTGTCCACCGAGAACGTGAAAAACATGTCCATTTGGTTGTGCGAGGGTCTTCGCCGCCTAACGAGCCCTTTGAGCAGCGCCACCAAGACCAGGTCCAAGAGCAGAGCGAAGAGCAGGTTGACTAGGACCTCTCGGCCGGCCCAGCTGTCACTCCGGTACAGACAGTAGGCGGTGCCGGCCAGCCACGGGACGCCGTGGCCCGAGATCTCCAGCAGCTTCATGAGGGGCCGGGCGCTGCCCCAGGACGACTTCTCTCCGGCGCACACGCCCAGCCTCTTGGACATCCACAAGTCAATGGCCAACAAAGAGCGCAGAGCAATGCCCAGGAAGGAAGGGTTCAGCTTCATGCAGTCCTCCTCGGGCAGCGGGGGCGGGGGCGGCTGCGGCGCGGCGGCCGGGGCCAAGGGGAAGGAGCCGCGACGGTGCAGCGGACTCTCGGAGGCCCGGAGCCACGCTGAGCTCGGCTCGGCGCCGGGGCTGCGGTTGCTCAGCAGGGACTGGAACTCGAACTTGCTGCCGCCGCTGCCGCCATGGCTCCCGTGAGCGGGGCTGCCGGGGTGGCTGCCGCCACCGCCCGCACCCGCTCCCGAGCCCGCTGGGCGGCCGTCGACGCTTCTCCGGGGGCTGGACATGTCTGCAGCCCGTGACCGCCACCTCGGCCACAGAGCCTGGTCGGTGATGGCGGCGGTTGCGGTGGCGACCGGCCGGAGGCTTGGATCTCTTCCGCTTCCGCGTAGGAGGAGCCGAGGGGCGGGAGGGCCGGGCTGGGGCGGAGCGAGTGGGGAGGGATCGGATGGAGCTGAAGATGCTGCAGAGGCAGAGAGCAGGGAAAGAACAGTTAGGAAAATGCAGTCCTTTCAGTCGTGTGCGACTCTTCGTGGCACCATTCGGGGTTTTCTTGGTAGAGACTAGATGTTTTGCTATTTCCTTCTCGAGCTCATTTTACAGATGAGGAAACCGAGGTAAACAGGGTTAAATGCCTTGCCCAAATGCACAGTTAGGAGGTGTCTGAGAACTGATTTGAACTCGGGCCTTCCTGACTCCATGCCCAGCACTCTGTCCACAGCACCACCTAGCTGTCTCTGTTAGATAGTGTAGTTCTGAAAAAAAATACATACTATATATGTATATACATACACATATGTATTTAATATAAACAGGTTTAAATACCAAGAAAAGCAAATATGATAGAAAAGCAATCCAAAAGTCTGTATCTTTTTTTTTTAAGCTAAGCAATTGGGTTAAGCAACTTGCCCAGGGTCACACAGCTAGTAAGTGTCAAGTGTCTAGTCTGAGGCCGGATTTGAATTCAGGTCTTCCTGATTCCAGGGCCAGCGTTCTATCCACTGTCCCACCTAGTTGTCCCTTGTATCTTCTTTCTTAGCAGTCGGTACCCAGGAGGCCTATAGTTTGTTAAAGAATGAATTCAACTATTTATATTTGAATAAATGTATTTACCCTTACATGGGCAGGTAGGTGGCACTGTGGATAGATTTCGGGGCCTGGAGTCAAGAAGACTCATCTTCCTGAGTTCAAATCTGGCCTCAGACAATTTAGCTTGTGACTTTGGGCAAGTCACTTACCCCTGTTCACCTCAGCATCCTCATTTGTAAAATGAGCCAGAGAAGAAAAAGGCAAATCATTCCAGTTTCATTACTAAGAAAATCCCAGATGAGGTCAGGAGAGTACAGGACTGAACAACAACAAATTTACATTGATAAAATGCCTATACTAACTTATCAGTTACTTCCCTTGAGTCTTCCTTTTGCTTTCCTTTTATATCTGTTCATCTTTTATTACTTTTGTCTATGTTTTTCATTTTGCATCTTTTCAGTGCAGAAGCAAATCTGTCACAGTGGATAGAGATCTGGCCTCAGGCAAGACGATTTGGGTTCAAGTCTCATTTCTGAGTCAAAGTGGCTCTGTCACTTTGGGCGAGTCACTTAACTTCTATCAGCATCCTAGACAACCCTACAAGGGTAGAGCAATTGGTGATCTACCTGCTTTTGATGAAGGAAGTTCCCAAATGGGGATTTTCCTTTACCTATGAAGTCATAGGTCCTGACATAATAGTTATTGTTAGTGTATACTCTGTTCTTCTGGTTAGACTTTCTTTCTGTAGAATTATTCCAATATATGTTTCCATATTTTTTTATTTTCTACTTACTTAACAATCTTAATCACATTATATTATTCCATAGCATGGTTATATTATAATTTAGGGAGCCATTCCTCAACTATTGGACTTTTATACTATTTTTACTTTTTCCCCCTAAAAGAAACAATCCTGCCATAGATGGCTTTAAACCAATTACTCCCCCTGCCTTGACAATCTTCTCAGGATATATTTCTAAGTAATAGAATTATTGAGTAGTCATCATAGTGTAATTTTTTAAATGATATTTACCTTGTGTTGATAGATTCTGTCCAAAAAAATCTTATTTTGCAATTCCATCAGCATATATATTTCTAGTTTTCCATGACTTAGCTAGCATTGTTTTGTCATTTTAAGTTTTATTTTGCTTTGTTTTGTTTTGTTTTGTTTTTCATTTATGTGGGTCTGATATAGATTTTATTTGCATTTCTTTGAGTGGACAATGAAGTTAAGATCCTTTGTGGGGCAGGAACTGTTTTGATTTCTGTCTAGCACCCACTGAGCCTTGCAAATAGGTACTTAGTATGTATTGGTCGAATTGAATGTGTTAATTATTGTTGAAGTTGATAACTTTTAAAAGTGAATATTTATGTGTCAACAAGTATAGAGGGAAGAACAGTGGATTTAAAGTCAAAAGATTTAATTTGAATCCTTACTCTGATATCATAGTCTCACCTTAGCACACTAGGAAAGTTACATACCTTATTTTAGCATCAGTTTCTTCATCTGTAAAAGGAGGGGGGTCAAATTAGAGCATGGGATCAGAGATTTAGAGCTGGAAGGACTTTAGAAGCCCTCTAGACCAACCCCCTCACTTGATAAATAATTTCTAAAGTTCCTTCTAGTTCTCAATGCTGTAACAATTTGGTTTTCCTCTTATATAAATGTTCTATTTATATTCTTTGAGCATTTGATAGTCCTTTTTGAGTAAGATATTAAGAAAAATGAATTATCTCTTTGGCAAGTGAATCTTAGCAGAGAAAGAGGAGGTTCTTTGATCTTTATGATTGTTTTCTTTCTTTTTAAGATCACCTGCCCAGGTGTGTTTCTTCCAGAGAAGAAAGGACTTTTACTCAGTGTCTGCATCCTTGATCAATATAGGGAGACAAAATGCTTTCCTGCTGTGTTCCCTGTTATGATTAATGAGGTTATGAAATTTGACAAGGTAAAACTATTTTCTCAACTTGGCATCTCTTTGAGATATCCTAATGGGTCACAGTTCACATGAATTAATTATTTTGATTGTACATGTATAACCTATATTGATTTGCTTATCATTCCAGGGAGGGGGGAGGGGAGGATAGAATGTGGAACTCAAAACTTTAAAAAAATGTTAAAAATTGTTTTTAACATGTAATTGGGGAAAATAACATATTATAATTTTTTAAAAAAATAATTACTATCTCATGGTTGGGGGAGGGGTAGACGGTCTGGTTTTGCTTCCCAAGTAATCTTATGAAGTTATTGCCACAAGTTACTATTTTCTGTTTCTAGAACTTCTATTATATCTTCTAATTAGAACATGCTTTATTTTTCTGAATGCACATTGAAGTGTTACAAGTAATTAAATGAATTTTTAAAAGAATTTATCCTATCTAGGTTTTTTAAACCTAGAAAAAATTTTATAGGGTGGGATAAGAATATCAACAAACCAGTTATCAAACACCTTGATGAAAACTGAGAGTCTAAACTGTGAAAGACAGCACTTCTCATTCAGAGAGTCCAAGTTCTCATTTGTATAAAACTAAAGCAGGCAAATCTGATTCTATTACAATGTTAACCTCTACATAAAACATTTCAAAATACCAACTAATAGCCTACTGATTGCTAACAGCAGTTGGCAGACTCTTCCAATAAAGTTCTACTCCAATGGTTCATCCATGGTGTGGAGGGGACCCTGCGTTCTCAAAGACTACACCAGTCTAAGGGCAAACTCTGGTTTGAATGGTTTGAATTTTGGGTCTCCCTGCAGTAGGACCAGCCCAGAGAGGCTCCTCTTGGAAGGGCATAGTAATTGCTAAAGGCTTGTGATCTACTTCCATAGAAGTAGAAATCATCAAACCTCGAGGTATTGAAACATCATTTCACAGAATAAACCTTCTGGTACAATAGCAAAATGATGCATAGTCTCCTGGAATTAGTTTTAATGGATTTGAAGACATACTTAACCATGGCTTTGGCAAAGTCTTTAATTTTGTCAGATATGGTATGATTTTTTTTTGGGGGGGAAGGATCTGTACCTCTTAAATGGGTACTCACTTAAACATCACAGAGAGTGATAATCAATGAAGCTTTTTTTTGCTCTGAGGCAAAAAATATGATTTTCTGCAGGAGAACTGGCTATTATATTTGATATTTTCATAGTGACTTTGGTAAATTGAAGAAATGACCAGAAACAAACAGAATGAAAGGAAAAGTATAGTCTGTGTGGGATTCAAAAAGGGAGAAAGACTTGTTTTGTGCAAGCGCAGTAGGAAATGATAGACTCAGTCAGGAACATCAAATTTAAATGGACTGGAAATTATAAATGTCTTTGGAAAGTATCAAAGTTCAAATTCATACATTATGTCAAAGCAGCTCCATGACCAAGGACCTACTGTGGGAGAACAGTTCTGGGACTTCTCTGTTAGATCCAACTCCATTCTGTTGAGTTTTTGGGCTGCTGGATTTTCTCCCCTGTTTTAAACTCTGTGTTTGCATGTATTTCATTTTGTTTATTGCTTTTTGTCCTTTGTTTCATTCTTTTTATTTTTTACAGGTCATTGTGTTACTCTTTGTCATCTTGCTCCTTTGTGTTCCCTTTCTGCTTTTTTCTTATTTGTATGTAGGTTTTAGTGTGTTTATATTCCATCTCTTATTTTTATCATTCTTTCTCCATCTGTTTGAGCACTGAAACAGGAGGAAAAAAAAGAATGATTGCATTTTAAAAGGGGGATGGGCAGTAAGGTGGCACAGTGGATAGAGCACCAGCCCTGGAGTCAGGAGGACCTGAGTTCAAGCCCAGTTGCAGACACTTACTGGCTGTGTGACCCTGGGCAATTCACTTAACCCCAATTGCCTCCCATTCCCCCAAAAGAATGATTGCTTTATAAAGATAGATAGAGAGATAGATAGATAGATAGAGAGAGAGAATGAACAGGGAACAGGGTTCAAGTCCTGTCTCCAGTTTTTACTGGCCATGTGACCTTGGGCAAGTTACTTTATTCCCAGAGCCTCAGTTTCCTCATCTGTACAATGGAGATGACATCCCTTGTACTATTCATCACACAGAGTTGTTATGAGGTTTAGAAAATAATAACATATATAAAGTAATTTATAAAGCTTAAAGCACTATATAAATATAAGCTATTACCCTTTTCTTACTTCCCATAGTAATTTTTTTGTTTGCATGCCCCACAATCAAAAGATATGATTCTATTTATTTTCCTCTCTCTGTTGCATAGATGATTGTTTTTATGGTGAAGTAATTAATTAGGAGTAAGCTCAAGTTTCTGAAAGAGGATTGGATTTCCAGGGCCCTAAAAATGTGTAGACCCTGGCAAAAAACATTTATGACATTCCTGGACTAAAAGAATCTCAGTCCAGAGAGTCTATGATTATAACTTCAGTCTTTGTTTTTAAACTAAAAAATATTATGTTTACATTAGAAGCAAAAACTCCTCAATATATTTTTAAGGGGAAGAGTCAGGAATATTTAGGATATGTCTTTGAGCCTTTGAGACTTTTCTCCAAAATATAGAATACCATTATCAGAGATTGAACACTAGGTGGATCCTCTGACTCATTATGATGTTTCTTATTTTGAGCTGGTTTGTGTTTGGGCCTGTTGGTAAGGTATGGTGGGTGAAATGCCATTTTGGTATTTTGTACATGCTAATTTCCCCTACTAAAATTGGCTTGTGTAAAATTTGAATATAACCTATACTTATTGTTATTTGTTCAGCGTATGTCAGTATTTTTTCTTTTCTGAGAGCATTTTATGAGTTTAGCCAATATTTAGTGATATGCTATATTCATACCAATAATTTTCTGAGATAAAGGCATTTAAGTAGATCTGTAAGTGGATCCTTTTAGAATATTCAGTTGCCTCTTAAATTAGGTTTTTCCTAACTATGGTGGAAGAACTTATCTAATTTGAGAGGGAATATAATAATCAACTCATTCATCTGTTCTCAACACAGTTACGCAAAATAATCCTTATTGTGAAAATAAACAAATTCTCTTACACAACAGCTAAGGATAGGCTTAAAAGATGCCATCTTAGTCCCTTAGATACATTTCTTTCTATTTATGTGGATGGTAATCCTGTTGCTTGTGTTGTCAAGCTTCTGAGAGATGAATTTATTTATTTATTTTTGTGAGGCAGTTGGAATTAAGTGGCTTGACCAGAGTCACACAGCTAGTGAGTTTTATGTGTCTGAGGCCGCATTTGAACTCAGGTCTCCCTGATTTCAGGGCTGGTGCTTTATCCATTGCACCACCAAGCTGCCCCCCCTGAGAGATGAATTTAAAGAGTAAAATGTATATGATTAAATCAATGATGAATAAATAATAAGGACTGGCAGGAAGGGTTGAAGCTGTGATGGTTGTAGTGAGTAATCACTTTTCATTTAAGCACAGGACATAGTACCACACTTCAAAGTCAAGCAGCAGAATTTGGAATTCTTCCTGGTTTTGGATTAATTTGTTACATAATAGTAATTCCTGGCCCAATAATGTAAGGAATTTTCTCAAACATCATTCAGCTAGGAGGTATGAAATATAGATGATATATGTATGTAGTTACTTTTCAAGGTTTCCCCCCAAAAAAACACCAATTCGATCAACTTCTGATTTTTTTTAACAAAAAACTATATACCTTTTAAAATAAGAATTTTAAAGCCAATGAACAGAAAGCAGTTGAACTCATTATACAGTGAATGAAAAATACCTTTTAAATTTTAATCAAAAATGTGTTCATGATTTTATTTCAAAATTCTGAAAAATTTCTCTTTGAAATACAAAGCTATTTTAGGAGACAGCTGTGTCTCAGTTTTCTTTCAAGGCTTTCAATTTGCTTTTCCTTTCACAGTTCAGGTCCTTTTGATCAACTATCTCATAAAATAGTTTCTTCTCAGTTTTTTCTAAATAAGACAGAAGGAACTCTTCTGTAGCAGTGGATCTTTTATAAAAAATTCTTCATCTTTTCTACTTTATGAAGAGGTGCACCTCTGTGTTGGGCAAGACATGGTAATAACATGATCTTGGGACCATTCATAGAGAACGTTTGGGCTGTATCTATATTTGTAAACAGACAACATGCAATTTCCCAGATTATTCAGATTAAAAAACCTATCACCCATATTTTCTTAAACTATTCAGATCATTAAGGCAGAGGTGAATTTGGAAGTTTGGATAATAAATTATTACTTTAGTCTGTACCTCACTCTGTATTTGTAGCAATGTTGCAATGGTAGCATTAAATAACATTATTTGACTAGATTCTCTTTCTTAAATAGATGATAAAATTAAAGGATTAGATATATACCAGAGAGGGTTAGCTAGGTGGCACAGTAGATAGAGCACTGACTTTGAAGTCAGGAGGACCTGAGTTTAAATCTGGCCTCAGACCAAACACTTGACACTTACTAGCTGTGTGACCCTGGGCAAGTCACTTAACCCCAATTGCCTAAAAAAAAAAAAAAAGAGATATATACCACCAAACACCACATTCTTCCCATTGGGTAGATTGGGCAATGTAGCCAGATTATTCCTAAATATGTTTCCAAATGCTTCATGGCACAAATGTGTATTTTTTCTTCCCTGGAGGTAGGTATTGTATTACATGGGAACAATTTCAGAGGGTTAGTGTGGTGATCAAATCAAATAATATCTGAATACTACTTTGTAAACTTAAAATGTCAGCAATTTTTGTTATTGTCATTGCCAACCTGATTTTGTAGAGGTAGGGATACTAGTAGTGGGCATAAGTAAGACTTTTAAAAAAGTGTTTTTCTTTGTTTTTAAGTTTACTGACTTACATGGAAAAAAATAGCTGGAAGAAACAAGAATAGTTATTGAATCCCACTGTAAGCAGCACACTTTTTTAGATACTCTAATGAGTCTCTTGGTTGGATGCACCTATATATTTGTATCTGGTCCTGAGCTGGATAGTTTTGTCCATTAAAAAGTAAGATTAGGGCAAGTTGAATTTTTAAAAGTATATGCTAGACTCAATTATCTAGTTCAGGCTTTCTTGACTGGGACAAATGCAATGATCCTTACAGTAAAGTGAAGATTTTAAAAGCAGACACAACTCCAAAACTTAGTTGTACTCACAGTGATCTTTTATTGCTTTTTGAAGCAATTACAGTTCACTAATACAGCTTTTATCCATTTGGAAGATTGCAATCTAATTTCCGTGAGTACTTGACTGTGAACACATTCTGTTTTTCTCTCTAGATATTTGTAAATGCACTTGATCCAGCCACTGTAGCAGAGCTTCTAGAAAGTACGTACTATTAAAAATTATTGAGAAAATGTGTGTAAATTTATGAATGTGAAATTTTTCTAATGTATGAGTAACTATTATCTAGAAGGAGATTTATCTTATATTTATATTCAAAGCTGTGGGTGTAAAATCTGGCTCTCATTCTTAGGTTTCTTTTATAGAACCCTTTATAAAAGATGAAATATTAATTCACTGGAATAAGAAGATTGTTCATCACATTCTTAGGCTATTTTTGCCTTAATTATTTGGAGGTAGAGTTACTAATTGGTCCCTTTCCTCCCACGTCTAGGGATGCAATCTGGAATTTTCAGGTGACCCATTTGATAGATGCTTTCTGCTTTAGGACAATGGGTGCCAGGAGAATATAGATATAGGGTGAGAAACAGGGGAAGGAGGGCTAAGACCAGGCAGGGGGGAAGCAAGATAAAAAATCGGCATGGGTATAGTCTAGGCCCTTAGAAGTACTTAGGAATTGGTGAGTGAGATGGAGTTGGGGGTCCGGAGTCAGATGAGAAGTATGGAGGAGGGACATATACAGATGATATAGGTTAGAAACAGGCTATGGAATGAAACCATGGAAGCAGTTAGGAAACAGAAATTCAGATGATGAAGGGTAAGGCAAAACATTAAACCAAAGGCCAGTCAATCAGGCAGGCAGGCAAGAATCAGAAAGTTTAGAGAAATCAGAAGAGAGGACAAATCGTGTTCAGATACCCAGATACATAGTCCAAGTAATAGTACCAGAATCCAGATGACAGACAAAGGACAGCAAGAGCAAGGAGACTGATTCAAAGGCAAATTCTTTCCCAGTCAGAAGTTTCTTATGAATTTCCTGATGGCTCAGAAACCATTCCTCAGGCTTAGCCAAGGGGAGATCTGCTATGACTGGAGGTAATGTAGGACTGAAAAATAAGGGCTGATTCTGACAGACATGTAAAGACAACTGAAAACAATGGGTCAATATTAATGTATCAAATTTGTCTTCTAAACATTGCCTAAAAAACAAATATCTACTCTGCTCCAGTCCCTTCTCCTTCTCCCAATTAATTATTGTCTTTGTTTGTGGCTTTCTGGAAGTCTTTAAACTTGGGACAAGTATCCATTAAGTCTTTTGCAGCTATATGTTTTGAAAAAATATAACAGACTGTATGTTTTGAAAAATATCATTATCTTCTCTTATCCACAAAATCTGGCCACAAAAAGGCATGGCCCTGGAGCCTCTCTGGATTAAGGTGAGAAAGAAGATTAAGTTGGTTCCTGGAAGCAGTAGTTAAGGGAGGATCGGGAAAAATCGTCAGTACTGAAATGGAGTTCTTCCTCCTTTCTCCATTTCCCAAAAGAAAGAGAGGCTGATTGGACATATGGAACTTAGATTCTGCCTGGATTTATGTTGGGCCCAGCTCTGAGGTACAAGTTAGGTCAATGACAATTCAGTAAGTGCTTAATAATTTTTTGTTGAGTTGAATTAAAGAGACCAAGTAACCCCAGCATATTTAGGGATTTTAGAATCATAAACTGAGAGTTAGAAGGGATCTCAAAAGCCATCTAGTCCATTTTATGCCTTATTATATACCTGACATATTTTTATCCAGCTTCACATGAAGACCTCTAGTAATGGGGACCCCATAGGATGTTCAGGGTTGGAAAAGTCTTTAAAGATATCTTTACCTAACTCCCAGGGTATATGGAGTGTTTAAGGAACTAGCACCTCTGGTGTCAGGGCTTGCTGAGCCCTTTTCAGGGCTGCTCATCTACCTTTGGTGTCCACCTAATTCACCCAACTCTCACCTGTAGCTCCAAGAAACTGTAGCACATGCAGTGGTTACACCCCAGTAAAACTGTTTCATCAGACTGGCTAAACCAGGTTGAGGATAACTGATAGGCTTCAGACTGGTTGGTGAGTTAGAGGGATATCTACCCTAAGCATGTGAGGACTTCCTCTGGTGGAATGGACAGATGAGAACAATTTGTTCCAACGGCCGTGCAGGTGGCCTAAGCAGGCACTGTGGAGTGCTTAGATCTTGGTCAGACATTGAAGATACCAAGGTCATCCACTGCATCCTGGGCCATCACCAGTTATCTTGACTTTTCTCTTGCCACTGGACTTTGATGACTCTGGAAGAGAGAGTGAGGCTGATGACTTTGTGCAACTCTGCCTCACTTAAATCCAGTTCATGTACCAGTCAAGACATCATCCTTTGATGCCATTTCTTCTCTTCAACAACTTTTGTGTCACTTCTCCTTGTATATTCTAAGTTTCAGTTGAATTAGATGACTACCTATTCCTTGGCCTTATGCTGTCCTCTTCCACGGAATCAGCATGGTATACTAAATTTGGAGAGCTAAACTTGGAGTCACTGGATCCAAGTTGAATTTTAGCTCTGCTACTTACTACCTATGTGACCTTGGACAAGTCAACTTAAATTTTCTAGGCCTCAGTTTCTCCATTTGTAAAATAAAGAGTTTGTACGAGATCAGGGCTTCTTAAACTTTTTCTACTCGCAACCCCTTTTCACATTTTGGCAGTGTTTGTTTGCACTGTGACATGATGGCACGTGCAGTGCAAAATGTGCATGCTTTTTGTTCAGAATCAAGGCTGCAGTGAAGTTGCACAATGTAACATGGGCGAGTACTGCCAGAATAACATCAGATTCATTACATGTTTGGTTTTTCATTAATTTTTGGTTGCTCCGCATTCAGGAACTTTTTACTGTTGCCAAATTTTTCATGACCCCATATGGGGTCGCAACCCGCAGTTTAAAAAGCACTGGACTAGAGGACCTATGAGATTCCTTTTAGCTCTAGACCTATAATCAAGCCTCTGCACATTTTCAGAGACTATCCCACATTCCTGGAACTTATGCCCTTCTCATCTCTAGATGTTGTAATCTTTTTTTTTCTTCAAGGGGTACTTCAGGCCACCTCCCTCATGAAGCTTCTCCTTATTCTATCAGCTGGCATACTTAGTTTTATAAATTTGATGTTTCTCTGATTAGACTGTAAGCTTCTTAAAGGCAGAGAGGGGAAGCGGTGATGAACAGGGGATAGTTCCAGTTGTTTCTTCTTCAGCATTTCCCTAAGGCCTTGAAAAGTGCATTGTGTAAAATAGTCATCTAATAAATGGTTTTTGAATTGAATTAGGTTGTAGTTGAGTTGCCAAAAGTCATGCAGCTAGTTAATGGCATAGTCAGGGCTAAAATTCAGCTTTCTGGGTTCTGAACCATGATTCTGTACTCACTTTAACCATTTCTGATTTGTTGCATCAATGGCTTGAGCTGGAAGAGTCCCTATCACAGTCCTTATCACAGAGGATCTGTTGAAAGCTGTTTAGGTGGCAAATCCATAAAAACTTGTTGAGCAGTTTGCTCTGGGCTAGGTGCCCTGGAAGATATGGAGAAGAGAAGGATATCTTTCCTTAAGGAAGGGAAGATAATAGCTATGCTCTTAAGTTCATAGGATTTAGAGCTGAAGAGACCTTGGAAATCATCTAGTGAACTAGAGAATTTTAATCTAGATTCTATGGACTTAAAAAAAAACCCCTGCATTTTAACATAGATGGTTTCCTGTAGATCATATATGTTTTATTTTATTTTTTATTGTTTTGAAAAGGGATCCATAGCCTTCACTAGACTTCTAAAGGGGCCCATGACACACAGAAAAGATGAACTCTTCATACTAGTAATAATAATAGTAGCTAGCACTTTACACATGGTATATCACTTGATCCTCACAATAACTCTGTGAGGGACGTGCTATTATTATCTTTCATCTTACAGATGAGGAAACGGAGGCATAGAGGGTTTGAGTGACTTGCTCAGGATCACACAGCTAGAGGCAAGAGTTGAATTCAAATCCTCCTGAGTCTAAGGCCAACA
The DNA here is from genome assembly GCF_900497805.2 of Vombatus ursinus. Lineage (NCBI taxonomy): Eukaryota > Metazoa > Chordata > Mammalia > Diprotodontia > Vombatidae > Vombatus > Vombatus ursinus. Next base: position 25,933,351 of record NW_020954548.1, read on the forward strand.
CACTCCACTGCACCACTCAGCCACCTCCAATCCTATTGTTTTACATATAAGGAAACTGAGGTTCAGAGAGGTAAAGAACTTGTCCAAGGCTGCCAGTTGGTTCAAGTATCAGGAACAAAGTCTAGATTCAAACCAAGGTCTTAGGGTACAAATGCATTGCACGTAGCATCCTATTCTGCTACCTCTTACAGGATAAGGATATAGATGCCAAATGGAGCATCTAGACAGGAAGGGCTGAGAATCAGGAATAAGGAAGAGATCACTTCCATTGTATAGAAAGAAGGCTTCATGGAAAAGGTGGTATTGAATTGAACCTTGAAAGATAGGTAGTTTAATCTTGTCCCTTGAGTATCTCCCTCTTCTTTTGACAATTTTGAGGAACATTACTGCAAGAGAGTGTAGTATGATAGAAAAAGTCCAGGGTTTGGATTCAGAGTTGAACTTTGAACTGTGGCTCTACTACTAATTACTTGCAAGCTCTCGGGCAAGTTACTTAACCTCTGTGGGCCTTAGTTTCCTCATCTGTAAAACAAGAATGTTGAACTACTGGACCATGGGTTCTTAACCTAGTGTCTGTGAATTTTCTTCTTAAAATATTTTGAAAGCTATATTTCATTATACTTGGTTTCCTTATAATCCTATGATATTTACAAACTTTATTCTGAGAAGGGGTAGATGGGCTTTGCTGGACTGTCAAAGGGGTCCAGGACACAAAAACATCTAAGAATCCCTAGATTAGATAATCTCTGTATTCCTCTCTAGTTTTAAATATATTATCAAATGACTTAAAATATATACTTATGTAAAATACTTTTGTTGGCTTATAACAGCAACCTGAAAGGCAAATATAATCCAAAAGGCAAAGGAGTTTTTCAAGCAGGGGGCTGAGATATCTATGTCTTAAAATGATTATTTTGGTGCCCTTATGAAGGATGGATTGGGAAGGAAAGAGATTACAGACAAGGAGACCAGTTGGGAGGATATTTTAGCAGTCCAAAGGGAGATGAAGTCTGCTGGTGGCAATGGAGGGTGAGGGAAGGTAGTGAGGTATAGTGCTGAGATGCAATGAGAGAGATGTGAAGGAAAAGGATGATATTTAAATGTCATATAATTATGATTTTAAGAGGTAAAGTTTTCTTGCATTATATCAATGAGTGCTTTTATCTTTGAATAACTAGACCATCGCTCTCCAATATTTTGTTGATTCTTGTGTCTTGATTTATTGGGTTCTGTAAGTCCCTGAGTTTACAGAGGGTGCCAGTATTTCAAAACAATGTCTGTTCCAATGAGGTAAGGTTTTTTTTTGGGGGGGGGGAAGAAGGAACCTTTTTAGTTATTGTTATAATTTTAAGTATTTAAAGTATAATAAATTATTTCAGATTTGAACTTATCAGTTGCTGAAGTATCCCAGTTCTCTTGGCAACTTCCTAAAGTATTGTGATGTTATTTTTCTTCTTACAGCTTATATGATCAGGTTTGAACTAATACAGCTAATACCTCCAGGTAATGTGATAACTAATATTTTTCTAAATATGATTATTTTATCTTTAAAAAGATTTTTCTTGACCTGATTTTGAATCATTATTTTAAAATTATAATAGCCATACATATATATGTGTATCTGTGTCCATATGCAATTTTTTATAGCCCTGCTAAATTATCCCAATCCTTCCTAGTCTTATAATTATGGAATTGATTGTATAAGCACAGTAGTTTAATGTTTAGTTTTAATGTTTGGTTATTTGTATTTTTAATCAAATTTTATCTGCCTGCTTTCCAATTATTATTATTATTTTTTAGCCTGGCTCAATTTCTTTCAGGTCTTCTTCAGATTGTAAGCTTGAGGATTGTTTGATTTTTGTATTTCTGATGCCTAGGAGAATACCTTAGACATAGAAGGTACTTAATTAATGCTTGTTGTATTGAATTCTTGAGCTGTCATTATGCTCTTATTTGTATTCCCATGCATGAGTTTGCCTACATGTGCTTACCTTGAAAAGAAACAAAGAATCCAATAACCAAATCTTTCTCTTTGGTCAGACACTTAGAATGGTAGAATTTTTGAGTTAGAAGGGACCTTAGAAGTCATCTTTTCCAACTCTTTGATTTTACAGATGAGAAAATTGAAGCTCAAATTGGTGAAGTGACTAGTCCAAGGTCACACAGCAAATAAAGCGGCAGAGCCAGGGCAAGAAACCAGATTTCTGTACTAAAGATTTGGAGTCTATGATCACCATGCCTATTCACTTAGATATAGCTTCATTGGGAAGTGATGAAGTTCAATTAGTCAATCAAACCAGAAAGCATTTATTAAGTTACCACGATGTGCCAGGTACTGAACTAGGTGATGGTTGCACAAAGATAAAAACAAAACAGCTTCTGCCCTTTATTTTTTTCCTTAAAAATAATTATACTTTAACATTCATTTTAACATTCATTTTTTAAAATCTTGAGTTCTAAATTCTCTCCCTCTTTCCTACCTCCCAACCCTTGAAAAAGCAAGCAATATGATGTCAGTTATATGTGTGAAGTAATGCAAAACGTATTTATGTATTAGCCATGCTGCAAAAAAAGGCAATAAAAATAAAGTGAAACAAGTATGCTTCAATCTGCACTCAGATTTCATTAGTTCTCTCTCTGGAGGTGGATGGTATTTTTCATTATGAACCTTTTGAAACTGTCTTGGATCACTGCATTGATCAGAGTAGCCAAGTCAAACAGTTGATCATTGTACAAAATTGCTTTTACTGTGTACAATGTTCTCCTGGTTTTGCTTACTTTACTTTGCAAAAGTTCGTAAGTCTTACCAGGTTTTTCTGAAAACATTCTGCTCATCATTTCTTACAGCACAATAGTATTCCATCATAATCATAAACTATAACTTGTTCAGTCATTCTTCAATTGATGGGCATCACCTCAGTTTCCAATTCTTTGCCACCACAAAAGAGCTATTATAAATATTTTTGTACAAGTAGGACTTTTTCTTTTTTACTTCGATCTCTTTGGGATATAGATCTAGTAGTGGTATTGCTGGGTTAAATATGGAGTTTTATAGCCCTTTGGATGTAGTTCCAAATGGTTCTCTAGAATGGTTGGACCAGTTTATAACTCTACCAGCAGTGCATTAATGTACCTATTTTTCCAAATCTCTTCCAGCATTTGTTATTTTTCTGTTCTGTCATGTTAGCCAATCTGATAGGTGTGAGGTGGCACTTTAGAGTTGTTTTAACTTGAATTTCTCTAATTTATAGTTGTTTAGAGCATTTTTATATGATTATTGATACCTTTGATTTCTTCTTCTGAAAACTGCCTATTCATATCCTTTGACCATTTATCAAATGGAATCACTCTTATTTTTATGGACTCAGTTGTCTAAGTGTTTGAGAAATGAGACCTTGATCAAAGAAACTTGCTACATATTACCCCCACCCCCAGTTGTCTGCTTTCCTTCTAATTGTGGCTGCATTGATTTTGTTGGTGCAAACCCCTTTTATTTCATGTAATCAAGATTATCCATTTTATTTCCTGTGATCCTCTCTATCTCTTGTTTGGTCATAAACTCTTCCCTGATCCATAGATCTGATAGATAAATTTTTCTATGCTTCCCTAATTTGCTTATGATATCACCCTTTATGTCCAAATCATGTATCCATTTTGACCTTATCTTGGTATATGATGTAAAATGTTGGTCCATACCTAGTTTCTGCCAAACTGCCTTCTAGTTTTCCCAGAAATTTTTGTCAAGCAATGAATTCTTTCCCCCAAATCTTGACTCTTTGAATTTATCAAACACTATATTGTTATGTTTGTTTTCTACTGCATATTGTATACCTAACATATTCCACTAATCTACTACCCTAATTCTTAGCCAGTACCAGATTGTTTTGATGATTACTGTTTTGAGATAATAGTTTGAAATCTGGTACTGCTCAGCTGTGTTTTTTTTTTCTTTGATTCCCTTGGTATGCTTGACCTTTTGTTCTTCCAGATGAATTTTGTTATTAATTTTTCAAGTTCCACAAAATAATTCTTTGGTAGTTTGATTGGCATGGTGATGAATAAGTAAATTACTTTATACAGAATTATAATTTTTATTATATTGGCTTCACTTATACATGAGGAATTGATATTTCTGCAATTATTTAGATCTGTCATTATTTGTGCAAAAAGTGTTTTTTAATTGTGTCGATAAAGTTACTGGGTTTGTTTCAGCAGGTAGACTCCCAAGTAGTTTATATTGTACGCAGTTACTTTGTTTTATTTTTTTTGAAAAAATTATTATTTCTTTATTTTTAACATCCATTTAAAAAAATCTTGAGTTCCAAATTCTCTCACAATTGAGAAAGTAATAAATGTCATATCAATTACACATGTGAAATCACACAAAACATATTCCCATATTAGCTGTGTTGAGAAAAAAGCAAGAAAAATAAAGTGAAAAAATTAGGCTTCAATTGTCATGGGACATTAATCGGAATAGTCAAGTCATTCACAGTTGATCATCATATAAAATTGCTATTACTGTGTACAATGTTCTCCTGGTTCTACTCACCTCATTCTGCATTAGATCATATAAGCTTTGATTTCTCCTTCTGAAAACTTCCTGTTCATATCTTTTGACATTTACCAATTGGACCAATGGCTCTTAATTTTATAAATTTGACTCAGTTCCCTATATATTTGAGAAATAAGGCCTTCATCAGAGAAACTTGCTGTAAATTCTCTCCACCACCCCCAGTTTCCTGTTTTCCTTCTAATTTTGGCTGTATTGATTTTGTTTGTGCAAAACCTTTTTAATTTAATGAAATAAAAATTATCTATTTTACTTCCTGTGATCCTCTCTATCCATTGTTTAGTCATAAACTCTTCCTTTATTTATAGATCTGATAGGTAAAATTTTTCATGCTCCCCTAATTTGCTTATGGTATCACTTTTTATGTCGAAATCATGTACCCATTTTGGCCTTATCTTGGTATACAACATGAGATGTTGGTCTATATTTAGTTTTTTGCCAAAATTCTTTCCAGTTTTCCAAGCAATTTTCATCAAGTAGTGAGTTCTTGCCCCTAAAACTTGGATCTTTGTGCTTAACAAACACTAGATTACTATGTTGTTTTATATACATAATCTATTCCACTGATTGACCACAATAATTCTTAGCCAGTAGCAGATTATTTTGATGATTATCACTTTGTAACATAGTTTGAAATCTGGTACTGCTAGGCTGCCTTTCTTCACATTTTTCCCCCATTGGTTTCCTTGATATTCTTGACCTTTTATTCTTCCAGATGAATTTTGTTATTATTTTTCTAGCTTTACAAAATAATTTTTTTGTAGTTTGGCATGGTAGTGAATAAGTAAATTATATAGAGTTGTCATTTTTATTATATTGGCTCAGCCTACTCATGAGCAAAAAAGAACTTTTCCAGTTGTTTAGATATGTCTTTGAGTGTAAAGTGTTTTGTAATTGTCATATATATTTTGGGTTTGACTCTCAAGTATTTTATATTATTTCTAGTTATTTTAAATGGAATTTCTCTATCCCTTCCTGCTGGACTTTTTTGATTTTATATATATATATATATATACATATATACACACATGTATACATGATTTTTGTGGGTTTATTTTATATCTTGCCACTTTGCTAAAGTTGTTAATATTTTTACTGTTTTTTTTAGTTGGTCCTCTAGGGTTCTCTAAGTATACCATCATATCATCTTGATAGTTTTATTTCCTTCTTTCTTATTCTAATTCTTTCAACTTCTTTTTCTGATCTTAGTGCCAATAGCTAGCATTTTTAGTCCAATATTGAATAATAGTGGTGATAATGAACATCCTTGCTTCACCTCTGATCTTACTGGGAAGGCTTTTAGATTATCCCTACTACAGATAATGCTTGCTTTTGATTTTTTTTAGATAGATACTATTTATCATTTTAAGAAAGGCTCCATTTATTCCTATGCTTCCTAGTGTATTTCATCAAGACACTTTTCTGTATCTATTGATATAATCAAATTATCTTTATTATTTTTGTTATTGATATGGTCAATTATGTTTATTTTTTCCTATTATTGAACCATCCCTGTACTCCTGGTACAAATCCCACCTGGTAATAGTATATTATATATTTGTGATATTTACAAAAAAATATAAAATGTCTAGATTAACAAGTGAAATAGAATACTTAAATAACTCTATCTTAGAAAAAAATCAAACAAGCCATAAATAAGTTTCCTAAGAAAAAATCCCCAGGACCAGATGGATTCACAAATAAATTCTACCAAACATTTAAAGAACAATTAATTATGATACTATATAAACTATTTGAAAAAATAGACAAAGGAGTCCTATGAAATTCCTTCTCCTCTTCCTCCTCCTCTTCCCTCCTTTCTCTCCCTCCTCCCCCTTTTCCCCCTTCAAGTTGCTGCCATCTGCTGGAGCTATTATTAAAAAAAGTGCAATTTTTTGAAAGGAATATTAGTGCTCTTTTGAGAGATTTCTCTTGCCAACATGGTTGAGGTTCAAACAATATATTTTCTTTTGTTAATCAGACTCATGGTCACCCCTGGGCAACACACAGAAGAGCCAATGAAGCAACTACTAAGTCCTTTTTTTTTTCTTTTTAAAAACCTTGCTAGGTATTCCTCTCCTTACTTCTAGCTAGTTTAAGAGGAATAAGTTCTTTTCCACTCTTGTCTTCCCCCTGGCAGCTAGATCCTGCTACAAGGATCCATAGAAGGATCCATACAAGGTCCATACAAATTACCTTGAAGCTTCCATAAGCATCCTGACATGCTTAGTATGAGTTGATGGGGGCCTGGAAGAGCTGGTGAATTTTGTTCTCTATTTCTGCTACTAAAGTAGTAGTCCCTGGTTCTCTTATGCAAATAAACACTGTTCCATTTCCCACCCTCCAAACTTAAATATAAGACCTGAAAACAGTAAAGCAAAACAATGGGAAAAAGTGTTTACAAATGAGGGCATATACTATGATGTACTTCTTTTCTTTTTGTTTTGTTATAAAAGAGACATGCCATGTACTTTAACTTTAACATGATATTATCTATGCAGGCTATTGTATTTAACCTTAGCATTTTTTGCTTTTTATTATCATCTTCACTTATAGTAAATCATTGGTTTAGTGCATGCATTGTTCTTTTGGATCTGCTTTCTTTACACTGCATCACTTCATATGGTTTTTCCATATTGCTTTGACTTTTTTTCCCTAGAATTTATATAGAACTTTAAAAAAATTAATTAATTTATTTTTAGTTTTCAACATTCACTTCTGCAAGATTTTGAATTCCAAATTTTCTCCCCATCTCTCCCCTCCCCCACCCCAAGACAGTCTGTGTTCTGATTACCACTTCCCACAATCTGCCCTCCCTTCTATCACCTCCCCCCCACTTCTCTTAACCTCTTCCCCTTCTATTTTCCTGTAGGGCAAGATAGATTTCTATACCTCATTGCCTGTATATCTTATTTCCCAGTTGCATGTAAAAACAATTGTAACATTTATTTTTGAAACTTTGAGTTCCAAATTCTCTCCCTTCCTCCCTCCCCACCCACCCTCATTGAGAAGGCAAGCAATTTGATATAGGTTATACATGTGTAGTCTTGCAAAACACTTCCATAAGAGTAATGTTGTGAAAGACTAACTATATTTCCCTCCATTTTATCCCCGCCCCTGTTTATTCTATTCTCTCCTTTGACCCTGTCCCTCCTCAAAAGTGTTTGCTTCTGATTACCCCCTCCCCCAATCTGCCCTTCCTTCTATCACCCTACTCCTCTCTTATCCCCTTCCCCCCTACTTTCCTGTAGGGTAAGATAGATTTCCATACCCAATTGAGTGTGTATGTTATTCCCTCCTTAAGCCAAATCTGATGAGAGTAAGGTTCACTCATTCCTTCTCACCTCCCCCTCTTCCCCTCCACTGTAAAAGCTTTCTCTTGCCTCTTTTATGCGAGATAATTTACCCCATTCTATCTCTCCCTTTCTCCTTCTTCCAGTACATTTCTTTCTCACATCTTAATTTTATTTTTTAGATATCATCCCTTCATATTCAACTCACACTTGTGCCCTCTGTATGTATGTATATATATATACATATATGTATATATATGATATATATATATATATATATATATATATATATATGTATATATATTCCCTCCAACTACCCTAATACTGAGAAAGGTCTCATGAGTTACAAATATCATCTTTCCATGTAGGAATGTGAACAGTTCAACTTTAATAAATCCCTCATGATTTCTCTTTTCTGTTTACTTTTTCATGCTTCTCTTGAGTCTTGTATTTGAAAGTCAAATTTTCTATTCAGCTCTGGTCTTTTCATTAAGAATACTTGAAAGACCTCTACCTCATTGAATGTCCATTTTTCCCCCTGAAGGATTATACTCAGTTTTGCTGGATAGCCGATTCTTGCTTGTAATCCTAGCTCCTTTGCCCTCTGGAATATTATATTCCATGCCCTGCGGTCCCTTAATGTAGAAGTTGCTAAATCTTGCGTTATCTTTACTGTGTTTCCACAATACTTGAATTGTTTCTTTCTGGCTGCTTGTAATATTTTCTACTTCACCTGAGAACTCTGGAATTTGGCTATAATATTCCTAGGAGTTTTCCTTTTGGTATCTCTTTCAGGAGGTGAGTAGTGGATTCTTTCAATTTCTATTTTACTCTCTGGTTCTAGAATATCAAGGCAGTTTTCCTTGATAATTTCTTGAAAGATGATGTCTAGGCTCTTTTTTTGATCGTGGCTTTCAGGTAGTCCAATAATTTTTATCTCTCCTGGATCTGTTTTCTAGGTCAGTTGTTTTTCTTTCTTTCTTTTTTCTTTCTCTTTTGCTTTTTTTTCTTTGGTGAGCCAATTGGGGTTAAGTGACTTGTCCAAGGTCACATAGCTAGTAAGTGTCAAGTGTACGAGACTGGATTTGAACTCAGGTCCTCCTGACTCCAAGACTGGAGCTCTAGCTACTGTGCCACCTAGATACCCCTAGGTCAGTTGTTTTTCCAGTGAGATATTTCACATTGTCTTCTATTTTTTCATTCTTTTGGCTTTGTTTTATTGTTTCTTAATTTCTCATAAAACCATTAGATTCCATTTGCTCCATTCTAATTTTTTAAGCAATTATTTTCTTCAGTGAACTTTTGGACCTCCTTTTCCATTTGGCCAATTCTGCTTCTTAAGGCATTCTTCTTCTCATTGGCTTTTTGGAACTCTTTTGCCATTTAGCCTAGTTTATTTTTTAAGGTGTTATTTTCTTCAGTATTTTTTTGAGTCTCCTTTAGCAAGCTGTTGACTCCTTTTTCATGATTTTCTTTCATCACTTTCATTTTTCTTCCCAGTTTTTCCTCTACTTCTCTTACTTGACTTTCAAAGTCCTTTTTGAGCTCTTCCATGGCCTGAGACCAATTCATATTTTTCTTGAAGGCTTTGGAGGTAGGAGCTTTGACTTTGTTGGGTTCTTCTGGTTGTATGTTTTGATCTTCTTTTTCACCAAAGTAAGGTTCTATAGTTTGAGTTTTTCCTGCTGTTTGCTTATTTTCCCAGTCAATTACTTGACTTTTAAACTCTTTCTTAAGGTAGGGTTCTGCTTCTAGTGTGGAGGGTGTACTGTCTCAAGCTTCAGGGGTTTTGTGTAGCTGTTTTCAGAGATACTTCTAGGGACCTGTAAATTTTCAGTTCTTCCCAGTTGATATGATTAAGGGCAAGGTGTTTACTCCTTTCCTGGCTTGTGCTTTGGTTTATGAGTGACCACAAATACTCTTTTCTGCCTTGGAACTGTGAGGAGGATTTCCTCTCCACCATACATATCTAGATTTTTCTCTCTCTGTATACACATACACATACCTGAACACTGTTCTGTTGCATTCCTCTTGCATTTCACTTTGCAAAGGTTTTTATTTTTGCTTATTCAAACACATTCATTTCATCTCTTAGGAAATGATGAGATATCCTTTATGTTTTTAATAAAATCTTCATGGAATCACTGAACCTCACAATCAGAAGGGTTCTAAAGGGACAACTAGTTTAACTTTATTCAAGGACCTCTAGTAATGGAAAACATTACCTCCAAAGGCAGCCCATTGCACCTTTGGATGGTTCCATTAGGAGGCTTTTCTATAAATTGAACATTAATCTGTGCTGCTCTGAAGTTTCCACCCATTATTCCCGGTTCTGCCTTCTGTAGCCCAGCAGAATCCCCCATATCCCCCACAGGATAGCCCTTCAGATATTGATGACAGCTATTTTGTCTTTTTCTCTAGCCTTCCCCTACCCCCAATTTCTCTGTTCCAGGTTAAATAGCCCTAGCATCTTCAATCAATCTTTGTATGGCATAATCTAAAGCCCTCTTTCCACAGTATTTCGCCTTCTCGTAAGGCTCTTCACCTACTCAGTGTCTGTAAAATGTGACATCCAGCACTGGACACAGTAGACTAAATGTGGTCTGTGGGCCTAGTATATTGGAATTGTCACCCCCTAGTCCTGGGCATTCTACCTTAAGTGATTTAAGGGTGTTTTAGCATTTTTTTGGCTGCTCTATCCTATTAGTTCATATTGAGCTAAAAGTCTACTTAAAACCCCTCCATGGTTTGGAAAAACTGTGATTTAATTTTTTTACCCCTCTTCCCACTTGTGATGAGGTAGCTATTTAATTTTCTTCCAGTTTTAAAAGATTGATTAAAAATATTTAACCCTTTGACTTGTCTGGCATTTTTCTGTTTCCTTTTGATTTCCTGTGTATTAAATGAGGTATGGTTTAATTATTCCCCTTATCATTGTCTAGTTGCTTCTAAAATAGGAGATCCTTCCTCCATTGTGGTGTTTACATTAAATTAGTTAAATTTGTAGTCTTTATAATAGTTTGAATCTATTTATTAAATACTCTTGATTTTTTTTGTTTCTTTGAACCAGTTTTTTTCTTTTACATAGTTGTCTCCTTACAATAATGTTTTCAAATGTGAGTGGACACATTCATAATAGTTTAATACTTGAATGGATCCTCTATCTCATCAATATATTTATTTCTTCCTATCAGTGCAGTCAACAACTCATCCATGCCTTTCCATCCTGTGGAATTCTTACCCATATTCTCCTATAGATCCTTCATCAAAGATGAACCCACCATAATGGAGGCCCTCCTCTAGGTCTTTTTCCATTTTGTAGTTTCTAGGAAGTTCCTGGAGTGTCCATCTATTACCTCATGTTCTTACCAAATGACCAGGACAAGCTCATTATCATTACATTGAAAAACACACACTCAAGTACTTAGATACATACATATGGTATTCTTTTCTAGTTCATTCTCCTAGGTGACTTTTCAATATCTTACAGATATTGCAAAATATCTTGCAGATATTTTCATTGGAATTGTAATAAACCTCCATGTTAACTGAGTTGGTATTATCATCATTATTATATTTCGGCTAATGGGATGCAGTATAGTGCAGTGGAAAGAACAGGTGGCGTCAAAGCTGTATCAGCCACTTACTCTCTTTGTAGCCATGAATGATTTCTTCAACCTCTCTGAGCCTTTATTTCTTCACTTTTAAAATGAAAGGGTTCAGACTAGATGACTTCTAATGTCCTCAGCTCCAAATCGACAATTTGGATTTATATGCTTCCTTTTTGGAGGAAAGTCAAAGTCAAAACTGTGCTTGAAGTTCTTAGTTGATATACAGATTTATGACTCTTCAAAGGGAGGAGAACTGGACACTGGGTGGCAGAATAAGCCTATCATTGAGGTCAGTAATCATGCGACTTCAGTTCATTGATACTTGAGAATCCTTGGATGGATTTCCTCTACCTTGGAGGAAAATATGCCAAAAATTCTGACTGTAAGATGTATGTTTTAGAAGGTACATATTGACTTCTTATTACATATTGACATGAATATTTGTTATATTTCTTGAAATTCTATCTCCTTTTTCCACCTCACATTCTCCCCTTTTTAAAAGACATTCAGTACCCTTGATAAAGCCCTTGCTTGGACAATTACTTTCTCACAATCACCAGAAGCTCCCAAGGTACAGCCAATTCAGTCACCCTTTAAAGATTGGAAATGTGAACACTGCAGTTGAACCCTGACATGGTGAAGATGGGGGGTCCAGTAGGAAGAGCACAAAGGATTTGGAGGTAGAAGACCTGAGTTTGTATGCTCCCTCTGCCACTGGTTGACTCAATGGCCTTGGGAAAGTCATTTCAGATCTCTGGGCCTCAATTTCCTCATTTGTAAAATGAAGAGTTTGGATTAGATGATCTCCTATGCTTTTTCCTGCTCTTTAGATCTCGTGAATATACCAAGAAGCTATAGAATGCCCTATTTGTTTAACACTGTTTCAGCCAATGTTGCTTCCTGTAATTTTAAAGGTACTGAAAAAAAGCCCCGTTCCAGTTCTGTGGCTGTTAGTTTTCATCATAGTCTTCATTAAATACACTTTAGTATCTAATCAACAAATGTTTATTAAAGTTCCTAATATATAGTAGGCCTTGTGGTGTCAGGATACATGTACAAAGTATCATGTAGTTGTACAAATGAAACATTCACTACTTGTATTACAGTATCCATTTATTAAGTGCTTACTATGTGCCAGGCACTGTGCAAAGCACTAGGAGATACAAACAATGGCAAAAGACAGTCCTTGCTCTTGAAAAGCTCACAATGTAACGATTACTTGTACTATGGTGAGCTTGTATTCTGATAAGGAAGATAACAAGTACATATAAAAATATAGATAGCATAAATGTAAAGTTAATACACAGACACAAATAGTTAAATATAAGGTAGTTTGGGAAGGGGAGTTGTAGGGAACAGGAAAGGCTTTTGCAAAAGGTGCTGGGTGAGCTATATCTTTAAGGAAAGGGAAGGATTCTCAGTGGTTGGAGTAAGTAGGGAATGCATTCCAGGCTTGGGGGACAGCCAGTGCAAAGGCACAAAAATGAGTTTGAGGAACAGAGAGAAGGCCAGTTTTTGCCCAGATAGAAGAATATGAGAGTGGGAGTGATAACCAGTGAGACTGCTTGGCTATGCTATGAATTAAATATATTAAGTGGGAGCCTGTGCTAGGATTACGTGAACCATACTGCTTAATTGCTATTACATATTGACGTGGAGTATTTGTTATTTCTCTTGAAATCCTATCTCCCCTTTCCACCTCACACTCTCCCTTTTTAAAAGACATTCAGTACCTTTGATAAAGTCCTTGCTTGGACAATTACCTTCTCACAATCACCAGATGCACTCAAGGTACAGAAAGTACAGTCACCCTTTAAACATTGTAAATAATGTGAATACAACACTTGAATCAGAAAATTCTGTATATCAATAATGAACTTCAAGCACAGTTTGACCGTACCCTCCAAAAAGGTAGCATATAAATCCAAATTGTGGTTATTTTTTGGATCATTGATTTGGAACTGAGAAGAACATTAGAAATCATCTAGTCTAATCCCCTTTATTTTAAAGGTGAGGAAATTAAAACGCAGAGAGATTGAGGGATTTGCTCATGCCTACAAAGAGAGTAAAGTAAGTAAGTGGCTGACCTGGCTTTGATACTGTAGCCAACACTTTCCACTGTACTACACTGCCTCCCACTAGCTCAAATATAACAATGATGATAATACTACCCTAGTTAATATAGAGGTTTAATAAAATTCCAATGAAAGTATCTGCAAGATATTTCGCAATTACAAATTAGAATAATTGCTTTATAAATTAGGGGTTGTATAATTTAACTTTCACTTGAGTCATATCATGGCATCCTTTAAAAATGTTGTATTGTTGTAATAAAAGCTCCACACTACGGCATGAAGAGACCTGGGGTCTTGTCCTGGCTGTGCCACTAACATTAGCAGCTGACATGTATTTATTGTTTTAAGGTTTAAACAACAACTTTTCTCACAACCCTTTTCTCACAACTACAACCGTTTTCTCACAACAACCTTGTGAAATAGGTAATACAAATGTTATTGCCCCTCTTTTACAGATGAGCAAACTGAGATAGAGTGGTGAAGTAACTTACTTGTGGTCAAAAAGCTACCAAATGTGGGAGCAGAGTTTTGAACTCAGGAGTCCTGACTTCAAACCTAGCTATTAGTTCCATTCTCCCATTTTACCTGAGAGGGAGCTTATTTCTCCTTTATCAGCCTTATTTTCCTTATTGAGAAAATGAAGGGGTTGGATTAGAAGATCTCAAACATCTTTTTAGGAAGTAGTTGTTCTATTAGTCATCAAATTGATCTCAACTTTTGACCTTAGTGTTGGCCTTACCACAGAAAGAAAGACCCACAGGAACAACAAATGGCATTACTCCATGAAAACACATTTCATTTCCCTTTGGAGAGCAATCAATGGGACCACAACAAAGGACATAATAGTTGTAGCTTCTTAGGATTTAGAATGCTCTCCTCACAGCAACTCTATGGGGGGGTAGGGAATACAAATATAATTATCCCCATTTTAAAGATGTAATTGTGGAGACAAAGATAAATTAAGTGACTTGTTCATGGTACCATATCAGAAGCAGGATTTGAACTCGGATTTCTCAAGTCTCAAATTAGTTCTTTTTTTGGGGGGGGGAAGGGGAGTTGATCTGGGTTAAGTGACTTACCCAGGGTCACACAAGTAGTAAGTGTCTGAGTCTGGATTTGAACTCAGGGCTTCCTGACTCTAGGACTAGTGCTCTATCCACTGTGCCACCTAGCTGCCCCCAAGCACTCTTAATATCACACTGCCTCTCATGAAATCTGGTCTGACATTAAAGTTAAATCCCCTTGTATATACTACCTTATTACCCCAGCCTTGGTGCCTGATATGGCTCTGATGTGCAATCTGAAGAGTAAAGAGGACGAAAGAGATTAGATTCATCTCTGGGTCACTCCAGATTGACCAGATATCTGGGAAGGTTGGCACCCAGCCCTGGAGGTTTTATTTTTTAGTAGACCAGTCTTAAATTCTGGAGTGATCTTGGTGGTATCCTAACATTCTGAAGGCAAAATAAAACACAATCTTGGTGTCAGAAGACCTGGGTTCATTTCTTGGCCCTGACGTTTACTAGTTATGTGACCTAAGAAAGGCCAATCACTTCCTTTCTCTGGGCTTCATATTCTTCATCTGCAAATTGAAGAAATTACACTAGCTGATTGCTAAGGTATCCTTTAACCCTACCACTTGATGACATCTTTTTGAAGCTGGGATAACCTGGTTTTAAGTCCAACTTCCCCAAGTTTTAGGGGAATTTTAGAGGTCTGGCCTTCTCTGAATACATACCTTTAAGATTGGGTTGGATATTGTCCTTGTTGAAATCCAAGGTTCTTCCCTAAATGCTAAACATTTGACAATAACACTTTTGAGTTTATCTGGGTCATTGGTTCAAGCTAAATTCTGACTTGGTGCTATGTCCAAAATCTTTCAAAATTATTTCTGTCATTATGTCAGGGAACATTAAAATGTAGTGGCTAACAGTATGATAGACAGCCCTAAAAGCCATTGGAATCTTGTGTTGCATTAATAAAGGCAGAATGAGGCAGACATTTACCCTGTTGTCTTCTATCCGGGTCAGACCCCATATAGATTATTGTGTCCAGTTCTGGGTATCATATTTTAAGGAGGACACTGACCAAGTGTATTGAGAGTAGCCAAAATAGTGAAGGGGATTCAAAGCCATGCTATAGAAGAATCAGTTAAAAGAACTAGTCATGGTGAGCCTGAAGTGGGAGTAGGAGGACAGGGTACCCGTATTGAATTACTTGAAGGACTCTCTTGCAAAAGAGGAACAGGTCTTAACTCTAGTTGGTTCTGTGAGACAAAACTAGGCAGTATGGCTGGAGGTTGTAGAAAGGCAGATTTTAGCTTGATATAAGAAGACATTGACCAATGTGTAGATAGATTTAACCATTAACATCAGGAAAGCCAAAAGTTCCCAGAAACTCTTAGCCAGAAAACACTTGATCTCCTTGGAAGAGATATGACAACCAAAGGTGATATTGATTTAAAGTGAAGAGCTCCATAGCTGTGTGATAGTGTAATCTTGAAGTCTTACAGCATTAGTTAAGTAAGGAGAAGTTGAACTACCCAGTATATGTGAAGTTGAGTGAAATACATGTATGCAGGTATAGTTTTGAAATAGGTCTGCACAGAAAAGGCACAGTCAATCCAAGTTAGAAACAAATTGGGAGAGTGAACAATCATGTTGGTATTGCAAGCAGAGAAAAAGATTAAGCCATCCTTAGGTAGGAGACCAAACTGGAAAAAAAATTGGGGAAATGGGCTAAGGATGAGGGAAACTGTAATTGTCCATCTGACAATTTCATATCTGATGATCCAGGGGTTAAATTACATGGAAAATAGAAAAATTTTTTGTAAAGACCATTTAGCAATGTGTAACAAAATGGAAAGCCTATGCATCTTGGGCTTTGTAAAAAGCATGTATTGGTAGGAAGGTAGGTATTAACTCATTTCAAGAAAGAATGTACAGCCTTGTATATTAGAAGCAGAAATAGTGGAAAAATAAAAAAAAAGAAAGGAAACAATAGCACAATTATTAGGTAAAAGCTATTGTGAGGTTATTCCAATAAAGATGAAGAGGCTGTATCTAACAACACAATTAGAAATTATAGATTATGATTTGGAGGATGAAAATAAAGTTGATAAATGATATGAAGTGGACCCAACAAGAGAATGAGTTATAAAATCAATATTAATTTTCAGCAGAGGCAGTTTGAGTTACATGTGAGATGTACCAGTTAGAAAAATGAAGTGGAAAAGTCCAAGACAGGATTTAAAAAACAGAATTGGCTAGGATTAAATATAATTTTTGAAAGAGCATACTATGGACTTGAAACTTAAGAAAAGAGAAAGATAAGGCCTTATGTTATACATTAGAAGACAGAATAAATGTAAGACAGAAATAGAGTTCCTTCCAACTCTAGAGCTTATGAACCCAGGACTTGTGGGTGAGAACTGGATACCTCCAAGGGCACTTTTGACAGCTTACTACCCATAGTGAGAGCAAGAACAAACAGAGGACCATGTCCACAAAATACTCAGAAACCCTGAGCAAGGCCCTTGGTACATTTAGTGGATCTTTTGTGAAGGATTTATAGAAAAAATTATGAAAAAGAAATGCACAGGATAAGAATATATGGCTAGGTGTGATCTGCCTGAGTAGAATGCCAATGAGATGATATATACTTTACATATTAAAATTATGTTTATTACTCTGTATTAATATTTTATGTTTTTGGGATTTTGGCTGTAGGTTTTCTAAGGTTCAAAAGATGCAGAAGTAATAATGTACCTTTATTAAAGGGTAGCAACAAGAGTTATTTTAGGACTAAGGTATTTTAATCCTTAAGTATAATTTCTTGGGACCTAAAATATTGATGACTCACATTCACATAGTTCTTTAAGGATTAAAAAATTTCCCCCTGGAACAAATGAAGTGACTTGCCCAGAATCACACAGCTGGTAAGTGTCAGAGTCAGGATTCAAACTGAGGTCTGCTGACTTCAGTGCTCTTTCTATGACAACGTGTTATATCTTAATATAGCAAGTTCTTTTATCTAGCCTTGAACTCTATTATCTGGCATTGCTCAGGAGTGAAGGAATTAATGGAGAAATGCTGTATTTCAGTTAACAGTACCGTAATATAGTTGTGTGACTTCAGAAGTCAGCTAATAATACCTTTGAGTCTCGGGTTCCTTATATGTAGAATGGGGATAATGATACCTACACCACCTACCATACAGGGTTGTTGTGAGGAAAACTCCTTGTGAGCCTAACTTAAAGCACTAAAAAAAAACCTGTGATCTTTTAATAGATTATGTGTATTTATGGCTAATTCTTAAAGCATCAAACCTCTTACTGAACACCATTTAATCTTTTTTTTTGTTGTTGATTCAGAGGGCACTTCAAGATATTTCAATATCTGAGAGAAGTTGTTAAGAATATCCCTTATCATTGTACACTGAAGTATGCAATCTCAGCTTGAGTATTCAGGTGGATAGAGTGCTAGATGAGGTAGTTTTTATTGAATTAAAATATAATCAGGATAACATAGCACTTTGTAAAATGGCTACAGCTAAGAAGTTTGACATTTTATTTATTCAAAGATATGCATGTACATATTTATTTTATAGATGTCTGTATGTATATGAACTTAATTGATTTTGTGGATGACTTCTATTTTTACATCATGTTCATTTTTGGAAGCACCACTTCCCTGTCACCTCTCTCAAATCAAACTCTCCTGTAACAAAGAAAAAGCAATTGAATGAAAACACCCAATACTGTGGCAATGTGTGACAATGTGTGCAAGATGCAGTTGGCAATATTTTTAAAATGATTCCCCCCTATAAGAAACATAATTTAATATGTTCAATTCTATCTAAGATCATTTGACTTAGAGCAAGAAGGGGACCTTAGAGATCATTTAATTTAGACTCATCTTACTGAAGAGGAAACTGAGGCCCAGAGAGATACAGTAATTTACTTGCTCAAGATTTCTAGGCAGTAAGTTACTGAGGGAAGATCTGAAGACCCAGGTCTTCATTACTCATTATCAGTAACCTCTGATTCAGGCTGTAAATAGCATGGGGTGAATGGGGCTTGGCTGAAGGATGCCAATACTGAGGGCACACTTCCTTCTCAGGGGACAGACTTTTGCAGTCCTTTGTCTAGACCCTGTTCCCCAGGGCCAACCACATAACACCCTCCCTTTTTCTATCAGGGATGCAGATACTCTTGTGGCACTTGATGATGGATGAGAATTCTCCTCCTAGAGACTCTATATATAGCTATATGACTCTGTTTGCCACTGTACCCACCCCTCCACTTTCTTTTATATCAGTATCAATTTTGGTTCTTTGCAGTTCTTCCCACAACATAATCATTACAAAGGAATCCAGTTCTGATTGTTGCCATGCTCTTTCTGTGACATCTTGAAGAGCTCATCTCAGGGATGTTATCAAAAAGTTGGGCTAATGTTGGAAAAGCACTTTAGGATCTTGGATTTGAAAGCTTTGGGAGAAGAGCACAGCAATCATTTTTTTAAAAACTAATGATTTGTGGTACTCTTGAAATATCATCTTAGTGATAAAATTACATTTACTTTTAGTGTTGCTGTGTTAAATAAGCCTTTAATGACATGTTATTCAACAATTCAATTAAATTCAACAGTTATTTTTAAGTACCTCCTATGTGTAAGATCCTGTCTTGGGTGCTGGAGATAAAAAGAGCATAAAATTATAGACCCCGACCTGGAAAGAGACATTACAGGCCATAAAGTCCATCTAGTTTATATTATAAATGAGGAAACTGAGGCACAGTAAGGTTAAGTGACTTGTGCAGGGGTAACATAGCTAGAAAGTGTCTGGAGGCAAGATTTCAATCCCAGTCTTCCCTATCCCAAGTCCAGAGCCCTGTCTAACTATGCCACAGTAAAAAACAGCAACACATTCTTTGATATCAGGGAGTTTGCAGTGGGAAGCAGTGGGGTATAGTGTAAATACTGATCTCATATTTAGAAAAAGTGAATTTGAATTATAGCTTCACTGCATAATGGTTGTGTCACCTGGAGCAAGTTTTCTTAACTTTTTCTGAACTTTAGCTTCCTCATCTGTAAAATAAGGATTATTAATACTTGTGCATCTATTGTTACAAAGAATGCCTTCTGCAAACCTAAAAAACTCTGTATAAATGTGAATTAGTATTAGAATTGGTTGTGAAATAATATACACAAGTGTGATACAAATTAGAATAATGGGGCAAAGGAGATATCCAGGCTATATTGGAGAGATCCAATTTCTAATTTCTAGGAATTTGTGAGAAGGGAGGGCTCAGTTTCGGGGAGGCTTCAAAAAGGAGGGGGTATCTGAAGCTAAAACTTGAAAGGAGAGGATTTTAAGAGGCAGAAATGAGAAGGGAGTGTTTCTTATGCCTGAGGGAATAGGACTTATTATTGTAGAGAGATGGGAGATGTCAGGATAATATGAAACAAGGATGGAAAGTATAAATTAAGAATACACCATTGTGGTCCCTCCCCTCTCTGCCACTTCACTCATTTCTCTCTTGGAATAAAGATATTAATTAGAATCAGAGAAAGAAGAAAGAAAATGAGATCCACATGTCATTTAATTTAATGCTATTTGTTTTCTTAGCTCACTGTGCTGCAAATATACCCTTTTTGGAGTTCTCATAAATAAATAAAAACCCAACCAAAAAACCTCCCTACTTCATTGGCTATTGAGTTTTTTGTTTGTTTTATTTTGTTTGTTTGTTTTTACAATAGCTGCTGTAAGCCTGAATCCCTTTCTCCCTCCATCTTTAATAACTGCAGTGCACACACATAAGCATGACTTCTCCAGTGGCTCCATGTCAATGGCTTCATTCAATGGGTTTCACATTGATGTTTCAGAATGATAACACCTCTGCATCCCAAACCAACAACTCTGGTGGGGAATCAAGAGACTCTGGTTCTATATCTGGTTCACAGATATGCCACGAATTAGCTGTGTGACTGTGGACAGATTAGTTTTTCTGATTCTGATGTGCCTTCTTTCTCTGTAGAATGAGGAGGTTTGAATAATGAGCTCAGTTATTTTCCATTTTGAAAATTCTGTGATTTTGTGATTCTTTTGCTCTCTAATCTGGAAGGTCTTTTGACTGGCTTCCCAGTGTAGACTGATTCCTTGTTCAAGAGAGTTTATAATATTAACTCATTTATATAATGTTTGAAGGTTTACAAGGCACTTTTATCACAATAAACCCTGTGATTCTACTTTATGAACTCTGTGTTTCAGCCCACCTGGCCTACTTGCTATTTCCTGAATTCCACATTCTATTTCCTCCTGCCTCTTTGTCTGTCTACAGGCTGTTGTCTTTCAAAACACTTTGCCTCTTAGAATCCTTAGCTTGAGCCAAGGCATACCTCACATACCACTTCCTGCAGGAAACCTTTCCTAATTCCCCTTATCAATGTTTTTTCCCTCCTCAAATTATTATATGTATACATATATTATATATTTTTGGTTTTGTCTTAGTATATGTCCAGTACCTAGTAGAGTCCTTGCACATGGTAATCTGCATAGTAATGCTTGTTGGATTGGACTAGATTGGAGGTATAGTGTGCAAGTATTATCATCCCCAATTTATAGATGCTGTAGCTAAGGCTCTGTTAGCTAAGCTAACAGAATAGTTAAATGACTTGCCCAGGTGGGAATTTGAAACCAGGTCTCCTGACTACTGTTTCTTCCAAACCACACTGTTGTGCCCAAGCATATATATTACAATATAAAAAATTATACATGTATATGTATGTATGTATGTGTGTATATATGTAATTATTTATAATATATATTATTTAGCTATATATATATACACATATATACACATATTTATAAATAATTCTATGGAGTAGGGGGATCAGGGAGGTATTTTTTAATGATAGAGAGAAGGAATTATATAAACTAATAGGCTCACAATAATCAGATTTGGGAATTTCCTTTATTTTAAATATGGCATTATAGAAGGTACTTGACTCTAAATCCAGCCCTTGGAATTTGTAAAATGGGATACCTGAATCATTCTTTTATTGAGTCACTGGTGCCTTGATCTGAATTGGTATGATTTAAACCCATTCTGAGAGCTATCAATGCCTGTGTTTTGGTGAACCTTCATGATTCTAGGGTCAAGGACTGATTTATATAATTTTCAGGCCATGGATCCATTATTTTGTGCATTTTTTGTCTTCTTTCTTCCTTTATTTTTAGAGGGGACATTACTGGCCTACTATGAAAAAAACACACGGGATTTTCTGTTCCCTGAACCTAGGCTGACTCCTCTATATCCTGGGGTAGACCGAGAAGTGCTGATGAAGACGCTTCTAGGCTTTCCAGTAAGTTATTTGTGCCCAGCCACTTCTTGCTATATAAGTAAAACTCAGGATCTATCCATTTTCATCTCTACTCTGATAGTACTTTGCTGCAGGACCTTGGGCAGGCCACTTCATATTGAGAAGCAGAACCCATTTCTTTTTAGGGATATATAAGTAGGCCTGGGTAACTCAGTGAATATTAGGCACTTAGGATATCAAACAGCACCCATATCTGCTGCTGAACTGAGACCTGAAACTCTTCTCTACTTCTTTGCTGAGCCATACCCATAGCTCACATTTCACATACACATTTCCCTTGGAATGAGTATAAAGTTTTGTTTTTTCATTTCCCTCAGATTTTAAAAAGAGCATGGGAAAAGCCTGAATCCATCAACAGAAGGCAATTGATTTAGTGTGAACAAATGCCACTTCACATTTTATTGTATTTTTAGTTTTTCAAAGTGCTTTCATGTCAACTTCACAATAACTTTCTGAGGTAGGAAGGCGAGGTATTTATTAGCCCGTTTTACAGGTAGTGAAAACTAAGAAGAATTTCCTCTTCCAAGAAGGTTTCCTTTATTTACCCAGCTAAAAATAATCTTAGATTTTTCTCAAAATTTTTTTGTCTAGTTCTCTCTTTTGCACTTACCTTATTCTCCCTTCTACTGTGCTTGTATTACACCTTCTTGTATTACACTGTATACATGGTATATTAGCCCCTACGAGTTCATTGAGGGCAGGGACTATATAATTTTTCCTCTTTGTGCCTCTAATACTTTGTACAGGACCTTCCAAATGGAAAATGCTTGATAAATATTATTGAATAGAATGGAATTGAAAGTTCATGAAGTGATGTTTTAGCACCTTAGATTGGTACATCAGATCTTTAGGCAAGAATATAAAGGTTTGGATGTTATATAAACCACATCTAGAATCTGATTTTTTTTATCAGCTGTTGTTATGATTCTATAATCATTGTAATGCCTTCATCAACTTATTATAGTTAATGAATTTTTACTATAGTTAGCTCCATTAAAAGACTTCTCCGTTGCCTCATTGGAGTATGGTAGGGACCCTGAGCCATGGAAAGCCAATGGAAAGCAAGTTTTGGTGGGCTCTACCAAGCTGGAAAGGCCTTGACTATCACCCCAGTAATAGATTATGCTCCACTGTCTAAGGACCATACCCACTAAATATGAGGCTCATTACCAACAGGTTGACCTAGTTTAGGTAATAACTTCTTTGACCACAACAAGCCTGAAAACAAAGAAAAATATGAAATGTTCTGCAATCGTATGTGGTTGCCTTCTGCTTCCACAGTAGTGGTTGCTAAGTAGTGGGAAAGTAGGCAGAGGGCTGCACAATAGATGCTAATTTAAGCATTGGTGATTTAAATGTGAGATCAGTGTCCAACAACTATCAGGTAAGTTGGTGTCCTACTGGGGAAGCTGAATTACATTGGTTTTGACCTTCTCACTTTAAATTAAACTAGATGACATTTTTAAAAAGGCACAGCAAAATAAAAAGGATGGATTACGGTTTGTCCTCGAAAGGTTGGTTTATGGTTGGCAGGGTTTATGTTTCATTGCATGTGCAAAAACAAGTTATGTCTCCTTGAAATAGCCCTGATAAGCATAAATAAAAAGACCACAATGAAGTTGATTGCAGTTTTTCATTCTAATATCTGTGAAAGAGGCTAAAGAAGAGAAATTCTACAGAGAACTTGGCAAGATTTTCCCAAACAAGTTGGCATATATCATGCTACTTGATGACTTCAGTGTATAAGCAGGCAAAGGGAAGAATAACAAAAACCGTGTTGGGAAATACATTTTGGAATTTTAAAAAATCAAGAGAAAAAAGCTTGTAGAATACTTAGAAACTGTTAGCATATAATAAATATTTTCAGGGGAGTTGGAAAGCAGTAGATAGTATAAGCACCAGACATTGTGATAAGAAATGAAATTGACTGTCTTAATAGAAAATGATCAGTTGTTTATATGATGGGAGTCATTTCCAAATCAACTATCTGGGTGCAACTGGACCAATTGATTAAGACAAACTTCAAAGTCAAAACCAAATTAGAAGATGAAATAAGTGTTAGAAAAAAGTGTCCAATTATAGCAACTCCAACTTGACCTATTTAAGCAAGCTTATTGATTTTGGAAAGTAGGAAAAGGGATGAAGGTCAGGCAGTAAGTCAATAAGCATTTATGGTGGCACAGCGGATAGAGTGCTGGACCTGGAGTCAGGAAGACTCATCTTCCTGAGTCCAAATCTGGCCTCAGACACTTACTAGCTGGGTGACTCTGGGCAAGTCACTGTTTGCCTCATTTTCCTCATCTGTAAAATGATCTGGCAAACCACTCCAGTATATTTGCCAAGAAAACCCCAAATGGGATCATGTAGAGTTGGACATGACTGAAAAAATGACCAAACAACAACAAAGCCATGTTTATATCACCATTTATTAGAGAAGTTTGACCAATGTAAAGCAATTGCCACAAAAAGAGGCCAAAAAGACTCAGAACCTATCTGATCCAACCAACATTTGAGTTCTTTGTCAAGTGAATAAACATGGTAGCCTGGGGAAACTACTTGAGAATAAAAGCTCATTTGCAAAATATCATAAAGAGGGATGGTAAAAGATAATCTTACAAAATGGTGAAGGGGAAATAAATTTGCAAAAAGTTTTGTGAGAGATCTAATTAATCCAGATAATCCCAAGAACATTTATATATGGAAAAGGAAGTAGAACAACTAATAAACACAAGATGAATTAGATTTTCTAAGGTTTCTGTAGCAATCTCTTGTTCTTTATTACTAAAAAAAGGATGCCACATCACCTAACAGGTGATATGACAAAAGAAAAATGGCACTCCTGTAGATGAAATTGTTGGATTTGATAAAACACATGGAAGAAATTTGTGTTAGAAGTGACACAATTTTGAAAATAATTAGGCATCTATTCTGAAGATGTCTCAAAGACAGAAAGATAGCAAAAGAGAAAAAAAAATCAAAGCCAATATTTTTTTTATTTCTGTTTATTCCCCCAAAAAAGCAGCAGAGAAGATATTAGCAACTATAAATCATTTATCTTCTTTCTCCTTCATATAAAACCTTCATGAGAATGGTCTATTAAATCATTTAGGGTATCTTGGATGAATATATGAAAAGCAAACAAGATAGATTTTTGTGGATTATTTTCTATAGCAAATGACAATTTTATTTTAATTTTTAATTTAAAAATTTTTCCCACTTAATATTATATTTTTTTCAATTACATGTAAAGATAGTTTTCAACATTCATTTTTATAAGATTTTGAGCTCCAAATTTTAGTCCCTCCTTTCCCTCCTCAAGACACCAAGCAATCTGATATAGGTTATACATGTACAATCATGATAAACATATTTCCACATTAGTCCTGTTGTGAAAGAAGAATCAGAACAAAAGTGGAAAACCACAAGAAAGAAAAAAATAAAAAACAACAACAAAAAAAGTGAAAATAGGATCCTTTGATCTGTATTCAAACTCCATAGTTCTTTATAGCAGTCTGATATAGGCTTACATGTACAATCCTATTGGACATATTTCTACATTAGTCATGTTGTGAAGGAAGAATCAGAACAAAAGGGGACAACCATGAGAAAGAAAAAAAAAAGAAAACAGTATGCTTAGATCTGCATTCAGACTCCATAGTTCTTTCTCTGGCTGTGGATAATGTTTTCCATTGTGAGCCTTTTGGAATCGTCTTAGATCCTTGTATTGCTGAGAAGATCTAAGTCTAACATAGTTGATCATTGCACAATGTTGCTGTTACTATGTACAATGTTCTCCTCGATCTGCTCACTTTACTCAGCATCAGTTCATGTAAGTCTTTCCAGGTTTTTCTGAAACTATCTTGCTCATCATTTCTTATAGAACAATAGTATTCCAATTATATTTATGTGCCACAATTTGTTCAGCCATTCCCCAATTGATGGGCATACCCTTAATCTCTAATTCTTTGTCACCACAAAAAGAGCTGCTACAAATATTTTTGTACATGTGGGTCCTTTTTCCTTTTTTATGATTTCTTTGGGATACAGACCTAGTAGTGATATTGCTGGATCAAAGAGTATGCACAATTTTATAGCCATTTGGACATAGTTCTAAATTGTTCTCCAGAATAGTTGGATCAGTTCACAACTCCACCAATAATGCATTAGTGTTCTAATTTTCCTACATCTTCTCCAACATTTATCATTTTCCTGTTTTGTCATATTAGCCAATCTGATAGGTGTGATGTGGTACCTCAGAATTGTTTTAATTTGTATTTCTCTAATCAGTAGTGACTTAGAACATTTTTATATGACCATAGATAACTTTAATTTCTTCATCTGAAAACTGCCTCTTTATATCCTTTGACCATTTAACAATTGGGGAATGACTTGTATTCTTATAAATTTGACTCAGTCTCTATATATTTTAGAAATTAGGCCTTTATCAGAGACACTGGCTGTAAAAATTGTTTCATAGCTTTCTTCTTCTCTTCTAATTTTGGTTGCATTGGCTTTGTTTGTGCAAAACCTTTTTTTTTTTAAATGAGGCAATAGGGGTTAACTGACTTGCCCAGAGTCACACAGCCAGTGAGTGTTAAGTGTCTGAGGCTGGATTTGAACTCAGGTCCTCTTGACTCCAAGGCTGGTGCTCTATCAAACTGTACCACCTAGCTGCCCCCACAAACCCTTTTTAATTTAATGTAATTGGATTATCCATGTTGCATTTCATAATGTTCTCTACCTCTTGTTTGGTCATAAATTCTTCACTTTTCCATAGATCTGACAAGTAAACTATTCCTTGCTCTCCTAATTTGCTTATGGTATCACCCTTTATGCTTAAATCATGTACCCATTTTGACCTTATCTTGGTATACGGTGTAAGATGTTAGTCCATGCCTAGTTTCTGCCATATTATTTTCCATTTTTCCCAGCAATTTTTGTCAAATAGTGAGTTGTTATTCCAGAAATTGGAGTTTTGGGGTTTAACAGACAGTAGATTACTATAATCATTGACTGCTGTGTCTTGTGTACCTAACCTATTTCACTGATCTACCACTCTATTTCTTAACCAGTACCAAATAGTTTTGATGGTTGCTGCTTTAGAATATAGTTTTAGATCTGGTGTGGCTAGGCCACCTTCCCTAGCATTTCTTTTCATTAATTCCCTTGATATTCTTGACCTTTTCTACTCCCAGATGAATTTTATTATTGTTTTTTTCTAGCTTTGTAAAATAATTTTTTGGTAGCTTGGTATGGCACTGAATAAGTAAATTAATTTAGGTAGAATTGTCATTTTCATTATATTAGCTCGGCCTACCCATGAGCAATTGATATTTTTCCAATTATTTAGATCTGACTTTACTTGTGTGAAAAGTGTTTTGTAATTGTATTCATATGGTTTCTGGATTTGTCTTGACAGGTAGACTTCCAAATATTTTATATTGTTTACAGTTACTTTAAATGGAATTTCTCTTTCTGTCTATTGCTGCTGGGCTTTGTTAGTAATTTATAGAAATGTTGATGATCTATGTGGGTTTATTTTATATCCTGCAACTTTGCTAAAGTTGTTAATTATTTCAAGTAGTTTTTTTGTTGATTCTCTAGGATTTTCTAAGTATACCATCATATCATCTGCAGAAAGTGATAGCTTTGTTTCTTCATTGTTTATTTGAATTCCTTCAATTTCTTTTTCTTCTCTTATTGCTAAAGCTAACATTTCTAGTACAGTATTGAACACCAGTGGTGATAACGGATATCTTTGTTTCACCCCTGATCTTATTGGGAATGCTTCTAGCTTATCTCCATTAGATATAATGCTTGCTGATAGTTTTAGATAAATGCTACTTATCATTTTAAGGAAAACTCTAGTCATTCCTATGCTCTCTAGTGTTTTTTTTTTTAATATACAGGAATGGATGCTGTATTTTGTCAAAAGCTTTTTGTACATCTTTTGGGATAGTGATATGACATCTGTTAATTTTGTTATTGATATGTTCAATTGTGCTGATAGTTTTCCTAATATTGAACAAGCCCTACATTCCTGGTATAAATCTCACCTGGTCATAGCATATTATCTCCATGATAAGTTGCTATAATCTCTTTCTTAATATTTTATTTAAAATTTTTACATCAATAATCATTAGGGAAATTGGTCCATAATTTTCTTTCTCTGTTTTGGTTCTTTCCTGGTTCAGGCATCAGCATCATATGTGTATCATAAAAAGAATTTGGCAGGACTCCTTCTTCAGCTCCTTTTCCAAATAGTTTATATAGTATTGGAATTAATTTTTCTTTAGATGTTTGGTAGAATTTATTTATAAATCCATTAGGCCCTGGAGATTTCTTCTTAGGGAGTTCACCAATCGCTTATTCAATATTCTTTTCTAAAATGGGGTTATTTAAAATGTATTTTATTTCCTCTTCTGTTAATCTGGGCAATTTATATTTTTGTAAATATTCATTTATTTCACTTAGATTGTCAGATTTCTTGGCATATAGTTGGACAAAATAGCTCCTAATTATTGTTTTAATTTCCTCTTCATTGGTGGTGAATTCACCCCTTTCATTTTTGATACTTGTAATTTGGTTTTCTTCTTTCTTCTTTTTAATCAAATTAACCAAAGGTTTATCTATTTTTTTCTTCATGAAACCAGTTCTTAGTTTTGTTTATTAGTTCAATAATTTTCTTAATTTCAATTTTGTTGCTGTTTATTTCTTCCTGAAACTTATTTAACTTCTGCTCTAAGAATTTGGATGCTATACCACTTGTTGCATATATGTTTAGTATTGGTATTACTTCATTGTTTGTGGTACCTTTTAGCAAGATGTAGTTTTCCTTCCTTATCTGTTTTATTAGATCTCTTTTTGCTTTTGCTTTGTCTGAGATCAGGATTGCTACCCCTGCTTTTTTACTTCAGCCGAAGCATACTATATTCTGCTCCTATCTTTTACCTTTACTCTGTATGTATCTCTCTGCTGCAAATGTGTTTCTTGTAAACAACATATTGTAGGATTATGGTTTTTAATTCATTCAGCTATCCACTTCTGTTTTAGGGGAGAGTTTATCCCATTCACATTCATGGTTATGATTACTAACTGTGTCTTTCTCTCTATCCTACTTTTACCCCATTTATACTTTTCTCTCTACTTTTACTCTTTCCCTCTTCACTAGTGTTTTGCTTCTGACCACTGCATTCCTTAATTTCCCCTCCCTTCTATCAGCCTCTCTCCCTTTTCTTTCCCTTTTCCCTACTAATTCTTCCCTCCCTTCTTCTCTGCCTTTTATCTACCCTCCCTTTTCTTTCCTCTTTTTCCTCTTACTTCCCTATAGAGTAAGATAGATTTCTATAACCAACTGATGGTGTATGTTATTCCCTTTTTGAACCAAATTTGATGAGACTAAGGTTCAAACAATGCTCACTTCACTCCCTTCTTTCCCTCTACTGTAATAGGTCTTTGCAGCTCTTCATGTGATATAATTTAGCCCTGTTCCACTGCCCTCTTTCCTCTTCTCCCAGTACAATTTCACCCCTTAATTAATTATTTTAATCATCACATCAAAGTCAACTTATTCCCACACTCTCTATCTATGTATACCCTTTTAAAATTCTGTAATAAAGATACAGTTCTCAAGAGTTACCAGAAGCATTTTCCCATGTAGGGATGTAAACAGTTTAATCTTATTGAATAACATGATTTTTTTCTTTCTTGTTTACCATTTTATACTTCACTTGAGCCTTGTATTTGAAGATTGAATTTTCTGTTCAACTCTGTTTTTTTTTCATCAGGAATGATTGAAAATCTCCTATTTCATTGAATGTCCATCTTTTTCCCCAAAAGATTATGCCCAATTTTCCTGGGTAGTTAATTCTTGGTTGCAATCCAAGCTCCTTTGCCTTTTGGAATATCATATTCCAAGCCCTCCAATCCATTAACATAGAAGCTGCTAAGTCCTGCATAAGCCTGACTGTGGTTTCACAATATTTTAATTTTTTCTTTCTGGCTATTTGCAGTATTTTCTCCTTGACCTGATAATTCTAGAATTTGGCTACAATATTCCTTGGAGTTTTCATTTTGGGATCTCTTTAAGGATGTGATTGGTGGATTCTTTCAATGACTATTTTGCCCTCTGGTTCTAGGACACCAGTGAAGTTTTCCTTTATAAATTCTTGAAAGATGCTGTCTAGGCTCTTTTTTATTATGGCTCTTAGGTAGTCCAATAATTCTTAAATTATCTCTCCTGTATCCTTTTTCCAGATCAGTTGTTTTTCCAATGAGGTATTTCATTTTTTCATTCTTTTGATTTTGTTTGACTGATTCTTGATGTCTCAGAGAGTCATTAATTTCCACTTGCCCAATTCTAATTTCTAAGGAATTGTTTTCTTCAATTAGCTTTTGTACCTCCTTTTCCATTTGGCCTATCCTACTTTTTAAGGAATTGTTTTTTTCAGTTAATTTTTGTCCTTCCTTTTCCACAGTGTTAACTCTCTCTTGCATATCTCTCATTTATTTTCCCAATTTTTCTTCTACCTCTCTTATTTCTCTTTTAAAATCCTTCTTGAACTCTTCCAAGAAGGCTTTTTGTGCTTAAGACCAATTCATATTCCCCTTTGAGATTTCAGATATATTCAGGTATATTGACAATATTGTCTTCTTTTGAGTTTGTATTTTGATATTCCCTGTCATCTTAGAAACTCTCTATGATCAAGGTTCATTTTTGCTTCTTGCTCATGTTTTTTTTTTGCCTATTTCCTGGCTTTTAAAGTTTAGCTCTCCTTTTGGAGCACAGGGGTTACTGTCCTAAACTTCTTAGTGTGCTGGGGCCTGAGGTTCTGGCAGCTGGAGGCTATGGGGGTCTGGCAGTTTACCTATTGCTGAAATGGGGTCCTAGTGGTGGTGTCTGGTATGTGCTGAGGGCAGGTGGGGTTTTTCTGCATTTCCCTGGGGCTACACTGAAGCATGTAGAGGGCTGGCCCCTGGAAGATACCTGTTTGCCCTGGGCTTGGCTGAAGCCAGTGGAGGTCTGGCCACTGGAGGATGCCTGCCCGCCCAAGGGCTGTGCTGAAGCACATGATAGTTCTCTGAGCTGGAGTCTGCTGGTTCCCCTGGCTGTACTAAGGTACGTGGGGGGGGGTCCTGATATTGACATTTGCCTGCTATACTACCCTGAGACTCAGGATCTTTCTCTGATTTGCTGAGGTGGTACTTGCTGCTAGCTTGCTGGGATAATTCTTGTCCTGGGCTGTGCTCCTCTTTTACCCAAATGATATGAAACATTTTGCCAATTCCCCAAGTCTCCTGGACTCAAAGATTGTTCCACCACTATCTTAAAGGATATCCTATGCAAAGTTCAAATGGAAGAGGGACCTCTTATAGATAATGGTGTCCTTCAAATGGTCTCATTTGTCAATGACATTGTGCTGATTGAATCTAGAGTACTACAGGGCCTCTTCAGTGAGACCACCTATGTCCACTCAAAAGAAACCAGTCTAACAATTCACATAGGAAAACCCTAATAGATGAAGGATGTGTATACAGTTGAATAGGAAGCCCAGTGAGTTTGTCAGGGACATTGCAGACATAGAAATAATGGATTTTTAAAAAAAAATAGCTTTAGATTCCAGACCATGATTCATATTTCCTAAGTCAGGCTATACTCAATCAGTAAAAATTCTTTGGCTTATTATATATCTAATTCTCAGAATGAGTTCTAAGGACTTCTTTATTTTGTTTTGTTTTTTTATTTTAATTATTTAGTTTTTTTTCATTGTACATTTTGTCTATTATATTGAGTAATCTTTTGTGTAGGGGAGTGGAAAAGAATGCTGGATGAGAAGTTAAAAGAGACCTGAATCTTAACTCTGGCTCTCATACTTGCTAGCTGTGTGACCTAGGTCATCACTTCCCCTTTCCAAGTCTCAGTTTCCTCATCTGTAAAATGAGTATAATAATATTTTTACTACTTTCCTGACAGGGAAGTTGTGAAGAAAGTGTTTTGTAAACCCCAAAATGGCATAATGATGTGGATTTGATACTTTGACATTTACTAGCTGTGTGACTTTGAATAAGTAAGAACTCTCTAAGCTTCAGGTTCCTCATTATTGTCTGCATTGTTTTACAATGAGGATAAAGAGACTCATGATATTATACATATTCACTTCCTCAGTGTTGATGTTAGGAAAGCCCTTTGTGAACATTAAAGCACATATAAGTGTGATTTATTTATTATTCTATTCAATTAAACAAACATATATTAGAACCCTGTTATGAGAAATATGCTATCATTTCAGTGACTTATCATTATAGTCAGGCTCAGCTATTATGATTGTAGGATTTAGAACTAAAAGGGACCTCAGTGATCATCTTGAAATACCTTGGTGTATCTAATTGTTTCGGCAAACTCATCAGTACAACTTGTCAATTTCATTATGTAAAAATTTCCCACCTTATTCATCTTTCCAGAGTTCTTTCCTCTTCTGAAAAATTATAGTACAATATATTACATTCTAATTATGATGGTATTTATTACCATGGTCTTGATTTTTAGTATTATTCTGATGATATAGTAGGCTATCACTTAGCTTCAGTGGCCTTTTCTCATGACTATTTATAATTATAATGTCATGTTTCATTGAGCTACATATAGCCAGATCAAATAATATTCATCTAGACACATGTGTTTTCAGTTTTAGATTGCTCTGAGAAACTTAGCTACTACAAATTTATTCCAGAGCATAATATTTGTAGTTGGAGTCTACGTGGTATAGAGCACCTTGGTTCAAATCTTGACCCTGCTATTTACAAACAACCTCTCTGAACCCATTTGCTCATCTGTAAATGGGGAAAATAATATTTGTATTACCTATTATTGTTTGGTTGTTTCAGTCTTGTGTGACTCTTTGTGACCTCATTTGGGGTTTTCTTGGCAAAGATGCTGGAGTGGTTTGCTATTTCCTTCTCCCACTCATTTTACAGATGAGGAAACTGAGGCAAACAGAGTTAAGTGACTTGCCCAGGTCACACAGCTAGCTACTAAGTGTCTGAGGCCTGATTTGAGCTCAGGAAGATGAGTCTTCCTGACTCCAGGCCTGGCACTATATACGCTTTTCCTCGTACTACATATGTTATGGGATTGGTCAGGCTTAAAAAACCATATTAATGTGAATTGCTATAATACATAAGATGGGGGTAATATAATTTACACTACCCACTTGATGAGGTTATTTGCCCTATTTGGACTTTTCTTTTCTCCTCTGCCTTCTTTGTCCCCAGTTTAGCTTGTACTGCTTTGGCTTGTGCCTTTGTTATGTCTTTGCCCTTAGATCCCACTGCCACTTTTGCTTCTGAACTGTTTTATGCAGTCAGTGGACTTTACCTTTTGCCTCTGATTCTTTGGAGAACTGTTTTAACTGATATCTTGCTCATTTCTTTGTTACAGACATACCCTAGTTCCTGTCCCTCCCTCTAACCTTTCTTCATTTGCTTGACCTCAGACCCATAGTACCACATCTCCCTTCAACTCAGCCTGAAGGATCTAGGTTGTCCTACATTGAGAACCCTGCTCATGATCCATGCTCAGGTAACTGAGAATGTCTGAGGGCATTTAGCCTGAAATGTGTGGGGCTAGCCTCTGCATACCTCATCTTCCTTGTGGGCAGCTACTATAGGGAATGACAGCTAACCTTCTTGTTCTCTTGAAGGGGAGGTAACTATGTTAAGGCTAGTGGGGGACAGTATTTTCCATTCATGGAAAGGCCTCACAGTCTAAGACGTTAAGAAGTTTAAGGAAGTATGACAGATGCATTCTTTATCTGAAAGTGTTTGTGTCTAGATATGATAAAGTGGTAAATCTAGATATTATTTAGACATGATAAAATGTAAATATGTGGTCTTAAAGTTCTTCTATTTAAACATTTAATGGCAATTAGTGGGGTTTGCCATTAACATGTTAAAAAGAGTACTAGATTTAGTTAGGGAACTTGACTTTGAATCTGTGTTCAGCCACTGATGAGTTATCAATCAATCAACAAGCATTTATTAAAGCAACAAGCATTTATTAAATGCTCCAGGCCTTGTTCAAGGCACTGCAGATACAAAGACAAAAAATGAAGCACTTCCTGCCCTTAAGAAGCTCATTATAGACAACAAGTGGTCCAATGGAGAGAGTATTGGACATCAAATCTGGAAGACTCTAGTTCAAATCCATCCTCAGACATTTGCTTATTGTGTGACCCTGGAAAATCACTTAACTTTTGTCTGCCTCATATTCCTCATCTACAAAATGAAGATAATAATATCACTTCCTTCCCAGGATTGTTGTGAGGATAAAATGGAATAACATTTGTAAAGCACTTTGTAAACCCTAAAGAACTATATAAATAAATATACATATGTAAAGCACTATGTAAATGTTTGTTGTCATATTTGCAAAATGTGTACAAGTGATTTTTTTTTTCCAGGGGGAGGCACTTGAAGTTGGAGGCATTGGGGAAGGTCTCATGTAGAAGGTGGAATTTGAGCTGAACTTTGAAACGAACGATTCTAAGTGGCAGAAAGGGAGGGCATGTTAGGCATGGGAAGGCAACCTATGCAAAGGTATAGAGACAGGATATGGAAATTTTTGTGTTTGAGAAACAGTAAGAATGCCAGGTTGGCTGGACAAAAGAGTATGGAGTGTGGGGTGGGGAGGGGATATAGAATAATGCTAGAAAGGTAGGTTGGAGTTGGGTTGTGAAGTGCTTTAAATACCAACCAGAGGAACTTATATTTGATCCCAGAAGTAATAGGGAACCACTAGAATTTATTGAGCTTGGGATTAACATGGTCAATCTGTGCTTTAGGAATATAATTTGGCAGCTCTGAGGAGAATGGATTGAAACCAGGAGAGTCTTGAGGCAGATAGATCGTTTAGGGGGCTATTGCAGTAGTTCAGGCAAGAGGAAATGAGGGTCTAAGCTACCGTAGTAGTGATGTGAATAGAGACAAGGGGATGGATTGTGGTTGTGGAGACAGAATCGACAATATTTGGGAAATGATTTTCTTCTTCCTACCCATAGGTAGACATAATTTAAGGGATACTTACTTACCTTCCATAACTTCTGGTCACTCAGGATCCAAAAATAAGAATCCTCCTTGTGGCAGTCGCACAGGAGCCAACCTAAAGAGAAACAAGGGACATTTGAGGAAGGGATCTTAGGCACTGGAGATACAGAATTTCTTTTGATACAAAGTCTTGTTTGATAATGTACTGGTTAAGGAGTAGCTTCAAGTTTCTGCTTGGTAATAAATTCTCTTAGAAACCCAAGAAAAATGGTGAATGAGATACAAGCATCAGAGGAGTCTATAGTGTTGGCTGATATAGCCTTTGTATGCCTATAGCAGGAAGACGTGGTTGATGAGAATATGGCTCCAGTTACATCACTTGAATGACTGCTTTCCCCCTGGTGCGTGCTATGCTCTTGGTCCCTTTGTGGCTCTTCACTGTGATGACTGGCTCTATTGACTATAGTTTTCTGGAAGGTATGGCTAGAGCAAAGTAGGTACGTTTTTGTTTGCTTCCTCATCCAGGGCTCCAGGGCATTTCTTTGCTGGTGGAGGCAATGAATCTGAGTCCCTGAGGTAGATGCCATAAAGTGGGGCTAAAGACAGTAAGTGGATCTAACTTTGGAAGATGAAAACGGGGAAGATTAGCTGGAACTGTAACCCTATGAAAGTAATTGAGAGGCCTTCAAATAGAGGGGAATGATAGCAAGGTGTGCCTAGAAGGAACACATACATGTACTTACTATAACTACACAAATAGTATTACATCTATATAGACTAACATCTATGTATAAGACATTATTCATTATTCAGGAGATATGTTTTTTTTTTTTTAAGCAATTGGGGTTAAGTGACTTGTCCAGGGTCACACAGCTATTAAGTGTCCAGTGTTTGGTCTGAGGTCACATTCAAACTTGAGACCTCCTGACTTCAGAGCTGGTGCTTTATCCACTGTGCCACCTAGTTGCCCCAAGATATGTTTTTTATTACACTGAGTTTTTTCTTTCCTTTTTCTTTTCTTTTTTTTTTAAAGGAAACAGATCTTTTCTAGTTACACTGCAACAGGATTTTTTGGCAAGTAGGTTGGCAACTCCATTAAATAATTTGTCATCATCTCTTCTAGCCCTATATTTTTTAACCCCGGTGGAAATACTCCCTCACACACATATGTGTATATATATATATATCATATATATAATATGTATGTATGTATACACACATACACATATATATGTATGCGTATATATATGTGAGTGTGTGTGTATATATATACATATATACATATATATATATACACATATATATAGACAGAGAGAGAGAGAGAGAAAGAGAGAGAGAGAGATTTTCTTTAAAAGATTGTGAGCATGGGGGAATCTTTCTGCCTGAACTCACAGGTATTTCCATTTGGTGGAAGAGCTGCTCTTAGTACTGGCATACAAATCAAGCCTATTCTCTCAGACATAATCTTTGAGTCACTGTAATAATTGTCAAATTGTTGGGTAGTCTATATGGAAGTAAACGAACTTGTGTTTGCTTTTCATCCCAGGCATTAGAGAAGGAAAGTACCTGTTACTTCATTTACATTGCCCTGGGAGGTCAGTAAAGAACAGCTGAAGTATGATAAAACTATGATACAAGACACATTTATTAAGCATCTCCTGTGTGTACAACACTGTGAAAGGTGCAGGAGGAGATACAAAGCTGAGATAAGTCACATTTTCTAGCTTCAAGGAGTTTACAATCCAGCAAAAAGAATACACTCACACAGCAGATAACTATAGTACCCAACATTATAGGATAAGGCATTAGAGTTAAAAAAAACCACCAACGTTCTTTGTGAGGTTTGAAGACAAAGGTTGGTATTAACAGGGAAGAGGGGGAATAAGGGAAGGCTTTGTGGGGGTAGTGACATTTGAGCTAGACTTTAAAGAATGAATAGGAGTTCAGTAAGGGAGGGCAGAATATTAGACACAGGGATAACATGAGCAAAGGCAGATGTAGGAGAGTTCAAGCCATGTTCAGGGACTAGAGTTAGGTTGGAGCTCCGGTTAGGTTAGAATGTAGAAATCTCATTTTGAGATTATATGTGGGGTTTTAGATAATGATAATGGAATTTGTGGATTAAGACAATGAGATAGAATGGAATTTCTGTTATTTTACAATTTTATGATAAGAGGTAGTGGGTATAGAGCATATATTTCCAGTGGTTTCATTTGTTCCTTTTATTTACTTTAAGGGCATCTCTCCAAAAATAGAGTTTTCTACAAGGACAGCCATCAAAGAACTCACTTGTCCATTAAAAAGATTTTTTGTAAGTATAATTAAGAAAATTAGCACAACAAAAATGCTATCTCTTTGCTACTTGTATTTGTTTGACTCAGAATGAAATTTAAAGTATTTTAGTCAAGTTTCAGTTTTGGATTAACAAAGTACTCTTATGAAGTTTAGATCTTTATTCAAACTGTCCAATCTGAATATCAAAACAGTAGTGAGGCCTCCTTCAGAAGCATTCTATATTTTTAGTTTAGCTTACTTGGCTAGAACAAGGTGTCAATGAGTTCAAAGTTATTTGATCCTTGAATATATGGCTACTTGTGCTTTATTCTTGCCCACAAATGCTGATGAGCTAGCTTGTAAATCTTCACCGGTGGTTATAGGGCAAACTGTGTGAAGAGTGGGTGGAGGAACACAAATTTATCAACATTCTCGGCCAAGCAAAGTAGTTTATGTCAGCTGATAGTTGTAGTAACTAGTCATCCATGCATCCACAAGACAACCAATGAATAATTTTAAGGTATTAATTAAACCTCAGGAAATTATAGTTATAGAATTAATTATAAACCTCGGGGAAATATGTATATACACATATACATATATAATTATATATATTATAATTTGAAAATATAAATGCCTTCTTTCATTCACTACTTTTTGGTGGTTGAAAAAATGTAGGAAACTAAGATAGATTTTACTTCATCTAGGCAATGCCAAGAAAAATAAAAATAAAATATCTGAAGATAAGTTTACAACATGACAATAATAATTTTTCCCACTAAAATAAAAAGTGTCACAAAGTAGCTCAAGAAGCAAAGCTCATCTATATCTTGCTCACAGGAAACACATTTAATGGAAAAATATACTGCTAAATTAAAGTGACGAGGTGGTTCTAAACCATATTATTTACCTACAATTTAAAAATGGAAGAGTGGTAGAAACAATATTTGACAAAATAGAATTCAAACCAGAAAACATTAAGAGACAGGAAAGGGCATCTCATAATGGTGAAAAGAAAATGAGTAATATGCAGATATGAACAAATTGCATTTTGCATGTACCAAACAATTTGACAAATTAATAAAAGATAAATAAAAGAAGAAATTGACAAAAGTTTTATAAAAGGAGACTTCAGTGCTTCATTATACAATTATGATAAATTAAATAAAAAGATTAACAATAAAGAAATCACAGGTCTAATTTGCTAATTTAGCAAAATAGCATTTAAAATATTTGGAAACAACTAAATGGAACAATTGGTTTATAAATACAAAACTGATGACAGAATAGGTCACTGAGAAGTCCTACATGAATTTTTTAAAAAACAGAAAATATGCAGGTTATCTTGTCAGACCATAATGAAATAGAATTAGAACCATAAAAGTTTTAAAATCAAATGAAAACTGAAAAACAATCTAATAAGCCATGTTTGGCTTGAAGATGAAATAAGAAAAATGATACCAGAATGTTTAAAAACCTGACAACAATAATACCACATTTCAAAATCTTATTTGATTTTCCTTCTGTACCAGCATTTTTGCATTGCAGTCCTGTTTTGGAGAGTGTCTCAATTGTTCTAAATTCTCCACTGTTTTGTTAGATTTACTGATTTCTTTCTTAAAAGTTCTAATTTCGGAGGCAGCTAAGTGGCACAGTGGATAGAGCACCAGCCCTCAAGTCAGGAGGACCTGAGTTCAAATCTGGCCTCAGATCAAACACTTGACGCTTACTAGCTATGTGACTCTGGTCAAGTCACTTAACCCCAATTGCCTTAAAAAGAAGTTCTAGTTTCTATCCCTTTTTTTTGATGTCTAATTCTTTTATTGTTCATCTGAAATATTCTTATATTCTTGGAACTGCTTCATTGTCCTTTATGGGGCTTCATATAATTTACTATGATATTTTCACCTTCCTTAGAAGCCAGTGTGGTATGGTGGATAGTGAACTTGTCCAGGAAGACCCAAATTCAAATCTGACACACACATACTGACTCTGTAACTCAGGGCAAACCATTTAATCTTTCAATGCTCTACAATTCTTTTTTTCCTACAATTCTTTAACACTATACATTGCAGAGAAGGGGCTGACATACATTGGTAGAAGGGGTTTCCTTATCTAAGAGTTCTAATACCAATAAAATCACAGGTCCTGTCCTTATATTTGCCATATTTTAGCTGTTACTCTGAGGCTGACCTTGGTGGCGTAGGACTGCAATCTCTGCTATGGTGGAGGCTGAAGGTGATGGATCTTGAGGTTGGGAATTTTGAGTTGCAGGGGGGCTCAGCTCATTGTGAGGAAGCTGTATGTACAGGGTGTCCCAAAAGTCCTATTACAGTTTTAAGCTTTAATAAGTTAAAACTGCAATAGGACTTTTGGGACACTTTGTAAATATGAGTTATAATTATTATATTACAAATACTGGTGATATTAGGATTTGAATCAAATTGTCCTAGAAAACAAGAATTGGGTTAAAAAAATACTTTCTTAGAAGTTCGTAGAATAGGGGCAGGTAGGTGGCTCAGTGGATAGAGCACTAGCCCTGGAGTCAGGAGGACCTGAGTTCAAATCCAGCCTCAGACGCTTGACACTTACTAGGTATGTGACCCTAGGCAAGTCACTTAACTCTAATTGCCTCACAAAAAAAGGAAGTTCATAGAATAATAGGATTTAGTGCCTTAAGAAATTTTAGGGGTTGTCTAACCTAACCCTTTCCCTTTACCCATTTTATTTTTATTATTTAAAAAATCAATTTTATATTATTTTCAGTCCCAGATTCTTTCTTTTCTCCTAATCCCTTCCCTGTGCATTAAGAAGGCAAGAAATACAAAACCCATTACAAATATGAAGTCATGTATTGATGAATAAGCTAAAGATCAGAGAGAGGTCACGTAGGTAGTAAGAGGAAGTAACCAGGATTCTAATCTGACTTCAAATGAATGTCCTAAGTAGAAAAGGTGAGGCTACTCTCAACTTCTTAACTTGTATTTAGATGGTGGGTTTCAATCCTATTTTCTTTATCCTTTTTTTACATTATTATTATTATTTTTGACAGGAAGAAAGATTGCGACATTTGAGGCCTGCCTCTGCTTCATGTTTTAAACAAGTGCTCAGTCCCCATTTACAGAACTTAAGAACCACGATGAAGGAGAATGCTTGTGAGAAGCTCGGCAGAAGCTTTCGGTCTCGTTCTCCATCACCACACATGATTCGGCGCCTTTGCCAGGAGGAGCGGCCATTGCGGCCGAACCCTGGATCTCGTGGCTTCAAACCCCGACCAGAAACCAAACCTCCATTTGTAGTTAGACATGTAAGGCTTAATACCACTCTACACAGACCTTCAGAATAGGGTGGGAACAATGAGGAGATGGCTGGGAGAGAGGGAAGCTTGTTGCAAAAATAAATACATAAATGGCGAATTAAAGAGAGGCCTGCAGTTGTATAGAATATTTATCCATGTCTTTATGCAAACATATTTGGTATTTGGGTGTTATTTGGTATTACAGATATTTGGTATTAAAGAGGCAAAATGTTTAGATGTATCATTGAATTTTTCACTTGGGTATCACAAAGCAGGCACATGACTTCCATTGAGGTTCTATTTCTACCTGTAGAATGGGGATGGTAAAGATCTGGTGTTATAATTTGTCCATCAGAAAGGCTCTTTACGAGGCCCTTGACTTTTTTTCAGTCAAAAGTCATAAAGGTGGTTACCATCTGCCATGGTGGAGGGAGTTCTCACATTTACAAAGTCACACATTGTAAGCTGAATGGGGTTATTTCTGTGTCCCCTGTGCTGCTCAGGAGAATGCACAGCCTTTAATGCTGAGGGAGACCTGAGCATTTGTTTTTACAGATCAGGAAACCCAGATAGGCAAAATGATATGTCGGATGTCACACAGGTTGTAAGTAGCAGAGTCTTTATGATCTACTCTTGATACCCTTTCCAGAAAACAATAAGGCCAATTCTGTAGAGCATTCAGTGGTCCTCACCTGTATGTTTCAATTTGATTAAATAAACATTTATTAAGCCCAAACTATGTGCAAGGCAAGAGGCTGCGTGAAGTCATGGATGGAGAGCCAGCCTTAAAGTTAGGAAGACCTGGGTTCAGGTCAGAGCTCCAATATTTCCTGGTTGTGGGACCCCTGGCACGTCCCTTAACATCAACACTCCAAAATTGCAAACTTTAAATGGGCTGCTGATCTGTATCAGTGGAGGAATTTCTTAACCAAGAGTTTCCCATACCAATGAAGTCAATAGTCAAGACCAAACAATGCACAAGACTGCTAGGCTTTGGGGATTCAATGATTGGGGAAAATGACATAATTCCTTTCCTTAAGGAGCTGACATTCTTTATTTTTAAAGTTTTATTGTTGCCTTTTGTTTTTAAACATAGTAATTCACATTATCACCCTACACAGAACACTTACTTCCTTGTAACAAATAAAAATAAGTGAAACCAAGTGACAGAGTTATAGGTTCTCACACCTGATTTCTCTCCTTCTCTTCCCCTTCTCCCTCTTCTCTAGAGGAGGGATATCTCTTTAATTATCAAGTCACAAAGCTTACATTCTACAAATCATTTTTAGAATCCTAAATACACCAGACTGATGTATATAAATAGTTGGGAGTTCTCATACTGTGGGCCATGAATGAAAAACAACAGAAAAGGAAAATCTCAGTGATAACAAACTACCATACAGTGATAATGACCCTGAGGTCCTGCAAAATCCTGAAGTATCTTGTGATTCATCGGTATAATATTACATTATGTTAAATATAGTTTCAGTATTAAGTGTAGTTATTATTTCCTCAGTAAAACAACAATGGCCAAGTCTTATGACCTCTCTGAACCTCAGTTTTGGATGATAATAGGCTACATAACAAAACTACTAATAATAACTGACATTGATATGGCACTTTTCAGATTTTCAAGGCATGTTACATACATGACCTCATTTGAAGTTTTGTTGTTTTTTGTTGTTTGGTCATTTTCAGTGGTGTCTGACTCTTCATTTGGAGTAACTGTTAACAAGTATTAATATGCCATTTTATAGATTAGGAAACTGAGTCTTACGTTAACACCTGGCCCATGGTGAAACAGTTACCAAGTATCAGAGGCAGAACATGAGTCCAGGTCTTCTAACTCAAAATCTAGTACTCTTTCTACTATGCCATGCTGCCTAATAAAAATATTTTCTAAAACTTAAATGTCACATAAATGTGAATTGTTATGATTATGTGCATCTTATTTTGTTCTGATTCTTTGAGAATCAGTTATCTGGATACTGAGTTTATATGTGGTAGCTCTCTGTTATCCAGAATATTCAGAAGGTTGATATGAAACTTTGAAATAAGTAGACAGAAATAGATTGTTCATGGGCTAGAGGGAATGTTTTAATTTGAAATGGAAGCTTTGCCAGTTTCAAAGGGAGATCCCTTCAAGTGGTTGCTCAGTGGCAATTGCTGAGCTGAGCCCCAAAAGTGAGGAAATAATGAATTGGGCATTATCATAACATCTTGAATCCATTTCCTCTTAGTTACAGAATGATTTCAGTTTGCCAAAAAGTACTGGGTTAATTTAATCATTCACATTATTTCAGCTAGTTTTGTAGTTTTTTTTTTAAAGGAACTTTTAAAAAGACCTGGTATTTAAAATTTTTTTATCATCATGATTCTCCCTCATGTTACTTCCTCTACATCTTCCAGAAAGCTATCCCAAGTAACAATATTTTTTTAAATACAAAAAAAGGAAGAGGAAAAAATCAGCAATACACTGGAAGTGTCTGAAAATATGTTCAATGTGCCACATTTGTGAACCACCTACTTCTGTAGAGGGGGTATAGGGGTGTCTTCTGACATCTTTTATTTTTGAAGTTCTGCTCATTCTTTGTAATTTTGCAACATTCACTTCTGATTGTGTGTGTATTTTTCTTTCCATTTACATTTCTGTAGTCTTCTAATCCTTGTTTTCTTGGCTCTGCTTACGTCATTCTATACCATTTCATGTAGATCTTTCCATGCTTCTCTGTAGTCATCATATTTGCCATTTCTTCCAGCATAGTAATATTTTATTACATTTATGTACCGCAATGCTAATTTGACAGTATCCCAAAAATTTTGGTATGTTGTCTCATTGTTTTCATTTTTTAAAAATGATATTCTCTGTTTCTATGATTTGTT
Organism: Vombatus ursinus; assembly: GCF_900497805.2. Lineage (NCBI taxonomy): Eukaryota > Metazoa > Chordata > Mammalia > Diprotodontia > Vombatidae > Vombatus > Vombatus ursinus. The sequence continues at coordinate 25,976,780 of NW_020954548.1, forward strand.
CATTGACCCACCAATTCTTTAGGATTCAATTATTTAATTTCCATTTAAATTTTGATTATTTCTTCAAAATCCTTTATTTACTGTAGCCTTCTGGTCATTAAAAGATGTGTTTAATATTTCTGCTTTTAAAATTCTATTTATGAAGTTTTTATGCCTTAGTGTATGATCAATTTTTATAAAGATGCTTTGCACCTCTGAGAAATATATGTATATATGTACATTTGTAATATTATGTATAGCATATGTATGTACATATATATGTTTCTTTTTATTGCTGTGCATTAATCACCAGAGATCCTTTATATCTAACTTTTCTAAAATTCTATTCAGGTCCCTAATTTCTTTCTTTTATATATTTTTTGTTAGACTTGTCTAAGTCTGAAAGGGATGCATGAGATCCCTAACTATAGAATATATATTGTACTTGGGATTATACCTACCAAGGCATAGATAGGAACTATATGAATACAATTACAAAATAATCTTTATGGTAATAAAGACAGAAATAAATGAAATAATTGCTTATGGTCAGACCAAGCCATTATGATGCAAAGGATAATGCATTATATATATGTATATGTATATATGTGTATATATGTATATATTTATAAATATATGTGTGTATTTATGCTATATATATACACACATACATATATATATATGTACACACACACACACATATACATAGGTGGCTCAGTGTATAGAGTGGTGAGCCTGGAGTCAGGAAGACTTTTCCTGAGTTCAAATGCAGCCTCAGACACTTATAAGCTATGTGATTTTGGGCAAGTCGATTAGCCCTGTTTGTCCCAGTTTCCTCATTTTTAAAATGAACTGCAGAAGGAAATGGCTGCCCCAAAATATGTAGAAATGTCTTTGGACCCTGGAAGAGGACGTCCTCCCAGAAAATGTCAAAAGCCTTTGGCAGGCATACATTTCTCTGTTTTATGGCTTGCTTGACATTAGTAATCAGTGGGTTGTTGAATAAAGTTATCTCTATAACTGCTTTTAAGAAGGAATCTTTTCTGATTTTGACATGCATATGAGTGATTCCTTAGAGGAGAGCCTTTAAAATCACATTTTGCTCTATTGAGTCAAATTCTTTTCTTTTCTTTCTTTTATTGCACCCAACAAACAATAAACACAATGGAATTTTATATTTTTTGTGCCTTTCAATCAATTATATGATTATAAAGGTGTGGCCTACTAAAAATATTTTACAAAAGTCTACCTGTTTCCCTCTCATATTTTCTCCAAGGTTTTATACTTCCATGCATGTGTAGATGATTCCTGTAAAATTGTATACAGTTGAGAAAGTACCCATAGGAGTCAGTAGTAATTAATATCCTCTTGATTCTTTTTTTAAGGGTGATAATTTTGTATTTTGATTTGTTTTGTGGGCTGCTATGGCCATCATCTAATGTCTCACCTACTGGTAGTGAGTCTTTCATACTTAGCTAGGTTGATCTTTGGATAATGGACTCAACCTTTCACCAAGAATGTGCTTGAAGCTTTTCTAGCATGGATTAACCTTTCATAGTTTTTACTCCTCTGGCATGGCTTTTGTTAATCCAGGGTTATCTCCACTCTATGACAAGTCATCACAATAGGACTACATTATATATCCTTTAATACACTAATAATATCTAAATTGCTTTGCAACTTCTTCCTTTCTAGCCTGCACGACTCTGGGTTCAATAAAAGAAACAGGCAAAAAGGTCAAACAAGTTCTGGTGGTGTAAGAGGTTGGGGCTACCCAGCTGCACAGATATTGTGGTAATACTTCTGCATTTCTGGGCTGAGAGGAAGGAAGGTTTAAGGCTTAGCTTTGTGTAAAGGGTAAAAGAAGGTTCTATATGAAGAGAATATAGGCCTAAAAAGGACCCAATCTGGCTTCCTGGATGGAGATTAGGATTCTGCATCCTTTGGCAGAAAAACAATTATTACTAGTACAGGCATTAAAAATCACCTACTGGAACAGATAGGTGGTGCAGTAGATAGAGCTCTGAAGTCAGGAGGACCTGAGTTCAAATCTGACCTCTGACACTTAAAACTTACTAGCTGTGACCCTGGGCAAGTCACTTAACCCTCATTGCCTCACCAAAAAAAAAGGAAAGAAAATCACCTATCTATGTTTCCCTTACCCTCCCTGCCCAATCTTACCCCCTTTTATAGCCTTTCCACTATTCCTTGAAAGATGCTGCAGATCCTTCCTAGGAATCTAACGAGTTGTTATTGTGAAAGTAACATTTGCAAGTACAAGGCAAAGTTGCTTGAGAAACTGCTTCCTCAGTCTCCAATACATCTCTTTTACTCAACTTGTTTCTTTTCTGCTAAGAATTTTCATACAGATGAACAAGGGAAAAAGAGAAAGCCTTAGTTTTCAAGTTGGGAAAAGGAGAAGTATGTGTCAGGCTTATCTTGGAAGAACAAGATTTCCTAGCCCATTCTCTGCTACTGACATCATGTCAAATTTTCATGGAATACTAAATTTTGTTTCATGTCATTTCTTTACTTTTAGGTAGACAGTTCAAAGCCATTTGGTGAACAAATTCCTTTAAAACCACACACTCAAAAGTCCAGAAAAAATGCTGACTTTGCATGCTTTGATTTTCCACTGAAAAGAGGTATTTTGGTTTCTTCTCTTTTCTTCCTATCATGTGTCTAATGGAATTCATACTTCATACTGCTATGTGGGCTTTCATACTGTGGAAGCCCAAGTTACTTTATAAATTTTGGGCTCAATTATCACCCAGGGGAGCTTTATGGAGTTAATGGGCAAGGGATTTCCCTAGATGAATGACAAATAAAAATTCCCATTTGTAAAATGTGTATGTATGTATTCATATAAGTACTGCATGAGTTGCCTAAATAGGGCTTGTAGAAGGCATTGCTAGATTTGATCTGAGGTCTGCCCCTGAGAAGAGGAGGAAAATAGATAGCTGGGGACAAGGAAAGGAGAGAAGGGAGAGGCAAGCCCCAGCATGCCACCTTTCTGGATCTTCTTTTAGCTAGTCTACCAGACTAGAATGACATCAATCTACTCCCTAAATACTGTTGGTCTAGGAGTAAAGCACAAGAGGTTCAATATAAAAAGCCACTTTCCTGGTTGCTCTCAATGGGAAAGGATTAGCTCAAGCTTGCATCTGCAGGGTTAGCTCCTCTCCAAACTCTAGTTACACCCATCACAAATGATGAATAGCAAGTACATTTATTTATCCAAACAGATAGAAAATAGAAATGGGAGAAATTATGCAGATATGCTAGCAAATATGCAGAATATATGAGCTTTTAAGATGACAGCAAGATGAAATCTCAGTTCACCCAAGAGAAAGGTCCTAATCTCACTCAATGGGAAATTCCCAGAAGTTTCTGTGGAGATAGCCTGGAAATTGAGGATATTTAGAGTAAACAGCTTCCCCAACATGTCTACAGATTCTAAAATCTGTCTCTTTCTCTGTACATGTCTGGAGTTGGTTCCCAAGAAAGTCTGCAACCATCCACATTTCCTGTCAAAGAAGAAATGAATGTTTCCCTTCTGTTATACCCTTGCACCAACTCTGCCCCCCATGCACACACACTGTGTTGTATCAGCATTCTCTCCTCTCCACCACTCTATAGTCATGGTCTGCAGCCTGTGTGCTCCCTAATAGGGCTGCTCCTCCCTCATCCAGGTTGGGTGGGAGTCAGATTATGTTCCTTTAGCACTTTAAATTATACAAAGATTGCTACTTACTACCTGTGTAATCTACTTTTCCTTTTTTGAGTCTCAGTTTCCTCATACATAAAATGTTGGGGTTGTATTAGATGATCTCTAATGTCCCTTATTGCTCAAAATTTATGACCCAATACATAAATAACTTGATAAGATGCAACATTGTTCTTCCCAGTTTAGAAATAAAGAAATATGGTATAAGGAGATTAACTGACTCTCCCACACTCATGCAATGCATTTTAGAGGCAAGATTTGAGCTCATATTTTCTCATTCCAAGACCGGAGCTTTAGTGAAATCAACTGAGACATGACTCTTTTGATAACTTTCTTAGTTAGGAAAGGAACATAGAGAAAGGAATTCTGTGGACTTACAATTAAATTTGTATCCTATCTGAGCTAAAGAATAAAAATATATGTTTTTGCACTGATGTGAAGTCTTTGATAAAGCACTGGCTTTTTAAATCTAAAAAAATCAGTAGATGCCAAACTTCTGAATGTGGACAGGTGACTGATGGGGAGAAGGAAAACTGGTCTGCTTCTCCCCAAAATTCTGTATGAGCAGGAAGGGAAGGTCAGCTTTAGTATTGAAGTTATATTAAGGTCATTTGGTGGGTATGTTTCCCTTGTGATTTGAATCACAAGATTTATTTCATTGAACTAAACAACCTTAACAATTTGAAAGGGAATGTATAAAATGTTGGATCTGGAAGGAACCATCTAATCCATACTCTTCTCATCTTATAGACAAGGAAACAGACTACAGAGGAGGTGATCTGCCAAAGTTCCACAGCTAATTAATGACAGATGCAGGTCTTGAATTCAGGTCTTTTGCCCTATGTACTCATTGTTTTCCCCATTAAGCCACAGTTGCCCCTCCTTTACAGGTCTGTGTTCTTCCCTCCAAAAGTGAACAATCACTGACATCCCATCACTGACAATCAGCTGTCTCCAATTTCCATTCTTCCCAGATAAAAGGAAGCTACAACTTCCTTTTGTAACAAATTGCTAGTGTTTTTGTTTTTGTTTTTTTTTTTTTGGATCCCAATGACTGGGAACTACCAACCAAGATATATCCAAAGGGATTTGAACAGAAAGTGATCAATCATATTGGACATTTAATTGAACTACTCTGATTGAATTTTGCCAGACTTGTCTCTAAAAGTTACTCAGTTCTCTCTGTTACTGGGAAATCTTAGTTTGCAAGGTTACTTCCAGGGAAGGGCACATGGAGATGAATTCTCATTTAGCAGTGGTAGAATAACTTATCTCTAAAGACCTTTTTGGTTAAGATATATAACACATGCAGAGTCAACGGCTCAGAGAAATGGAGACTTATGAAGACCACGCAAGAAATCTGTAGCATTAGAGATGCAATTAAGGGGGACATCCAGGCCCCAACTCTAATTTCAATTCTTGGATCCATCTTTGACACTTCCTACCCATGTAACCTTGGACATTTAGCCACCCTGGCCACCTCATTTTGTTCCTCTTCAAAATGAAGGGGTTGAATTTAGAGGTCTAAAGACCTCTAGATCTGTGATCCTGTGTGATCCTGTGATGCTTCAATGTCTCCTCATGACATGGAAACAATCTTAAAGATAGCTAGGTGGCAGAGTAGGTTGTGTCTGGCCTGGGGTCAGGAAGACCTGCGTTTAAATCCAGCCTCAGACACTTCCTAAGCTGTGTGACCCCAAGCAGATTGCTTAAATCTCTATTTACCTCAATTTCTTCATCTATAAAATCAGGATAGTGATAGCACCTCCTCCCAGAGCTGTTTCGAGGATCCCATGAGTTCATATATAAGATGCTTTGCAAACCTTAAAATGCTGTATGAATATTACCTATTATTGAAGGATAAGTGAGAGGAAAGCACACTTGGGCATGTCGTATTCTGCTGGAAAGGTTTTGAGTATGGCCCCAGAAGTAGGTTAAATATAGAGAGGCTTATATGATTAGCTGGCAGCAGATGATAATTCTTTGTTCTCAGTTTTCTCATCTATAAAATGGGGATAGTAATAGCACCTATATCCCTGGGTTATTATGAGGATAAAATGAGGTTATATGTGCAAATCACTGTGCAAACTTTAAAATGCTATATCAGTCAAGAAGCCTTTATCACACACACACACACACACACACACAGACACACACACACACACACACACACTAATGTAGTTTGGGGAGGATACCAGCAGCTGGGTGAGAGGAGAGGTTTGGATCATGAAAGGCTTCAAGTAGAAGGTAGTGCAAGATTCATTTATGGACTCTTAGAGGTACAGGTGAAGAGGGTGTCCATTTCCAGCATGGGAAATGACCAGAGCAAAGGCCCAGAGATAGAAGATGGAGAACTTTGTGTGAAGAACAGCAGGAAGGCCAATTTGGCTGTCCATAGAGCTCAGGAAGGGGAGTAATATGTAATGATATGGAAAGATAGGTTGGATGGAGGATGTAAAGACCTTTAAATGCCAAATAGAGGGGTTGCTATTTTGTGCTAGAGGCAATAGGGAGCCCCTGGAGTTTACTGAGTAGGGGAATAACATGGCCAGACTCTCATTTAAGAAGAATCATTTTGGCAACTGTGTGGAGGATAGACTGAAGAGGAAAAGAAACTTGAGGTGGGGAGAGCAGTTAGGCTACTCTACTCATCTAGGAAAGAGACTGAATTAAGGTTATGTGAACAGTGATAAAGGGTTGGATACAGGAGATTTTGTAGAAGTATTGATTTGTCTCATGATTGAGTTATCTCACATAAATGTGAGCTATGCTGCTGCTGCTGAGACAGCATTGCCCAAAAGTCAGGAAGTTTTGAGCTAAAATTTGCCTTCTGTTACACACTGGCTATGTGACCCTGGGCAATTCCTTAACTTTTCACTACTACAGAAAACTCTCTAAGACTGCATATTGCAGACCAATTGCCAATCTTCTTTGGAAGAGGGAGCTTCCCCATCAGAAGTTCCCTACTCCAATGAAATCATAGGCTTGTGCACCTCCCTCCCCATGTCCCCCCCCAAATGTTATTATTTCCTCTGGAAGTTTAACTGATGCAGAGCAACATGCACAAAAGGGCCCTGGAAACCACCACAGTCAGCAAACTCTTGATTTCCTTGCCAAGTAGAGAGATATGGCAGATGAGCAATATCACTTTAGAGTACAGACTAGTTTGAAATATATATGTATGTATACACGTATATCTATATGCATATATATATATATATATATATATGGAGGATGATATGGAAGATTATGAATGAATGAGCAAGGCATTTATTAAACATTTACTATGTGCAAAGCCCTGTACTAAGCATTGGGGATGCCAAGAGAAAATGTAAGCAAGACCTTGCTCTACAGGCAGTCACATTCTAATGGGGGAGATGATACCCATAAAGGTTTAAGCTGCAAGATAGAAAGGTCCCATAGTCCTTAGGGGACAGCAGCAAAGCAGATAGTAATGCCTACTCTTTTGTGTCATTTCTATCGATAAAAAAAATTTTGTTTTGGATGTTGAACCATTTAACATCACCAAGGGCTTTAGGGGCAAGAACTTTCTTTTCTGGGCCTTTAATAAATGTGAGTATAGCACCTTGTGGGAGCACTTGCAAAGCTGCACCTCTACAGGAGTAGCTTCCCAGGATGATGGCCACAGGCAGCATCTCAGCATGGCTGAAAGTATCACTGTTCCCAAGGCTCTTGGGTTCAGGGACCTGGGATGTTTCCACTGGGATCTGATGGAAGGTGGTTTGACTTACCTGGCACAAGCTACCTCCTATCTCTTCCTCAGAGTGCTTGGCTGCTTGAGCTAGACTGACGTACCTGTCCTATGGGTGGCACTTGGTAGGTGCCCCCCTCTTCCACATGAGTTGACTTCCCCAGATGATGGCTGCAAAGGTTGGCCTGGGAATGGGACCAGCAGCACCACCATTTCCAGGGCTCTTGTTCCCACATGCCCATGGGTGGTAGTTGGTCATCAATTGTTGCTGGCTTCAGTACACTCCTATTCAGAATCTTTGCTTAATCTTAGTCTGAAAAGGCTAAGAAGCAATGTGATTTCAAACCTCTAGCTGTGTGACCCTAGACAGATCACTTAACCTCTCAATGTGCCTCAGCCAACTCCCTAGGACTTATCTACAGCATCATAGATGGGGTGAAATTTGTGTTGATGAAGGGAGTTTTTGCACTGGGAGTTTCAAACACCAATGAAATTGAAGATGTGAATTTGCAGATAACACTCTAGACTTTTCAAAGCATTTTCATCCTATCATTCAACCCTAATAGAACGACATAATATCATAGGTAGGACACAATACATATGAATATCTTTCTAGGAAGTATAGTTAGAATTCATTGACAGGGTTTCAAGGAAGAGCCAGTCAACAATCATTTACTAAGTATTTATTATATACCAAGAACTGTACGTGTGAGGAAAAGCGGTAAGGCAAGATGAGTAGTGTAGTCAAAATGCCCACAAGGTTTATCTTGTCTTCTAGCAACAGCATAAGTACTTTCTCCCCTTGCCTGGACTAAAGTGGATACTTCTCTTTTAAGGGGTTTTGTCCTCATTGTAGCCACAGTATTTTGCCCTAAGGATGATAATTACTGCTAGTATCAAGAGACCAGAAACTCCATCATTTAAACATCTGTGTCTTAAGGAAGACTTCACCTGCAGTCAGGATCTAAGGTGGTAGTAGGCTCTGAAAAATGATAGCTGAAATCAAAAGTGAGCAATAAAGTATGGTAATTGATTACATTGAGTTTTTCCCCCTGTGCTACAATTTAGGAACTTAGCAGCAGATTTAAGAGTAATTGGAAATGTTGAGTCATTGAAATTTCTCTTCCTCTTTTTCCAGCTTCTTCTCTTGACAGTATTGCAGTTGACATGAAGGTAATTCTAAAAAAGTTCTGTGGCTGCCTTTTGTTTTAACATCACGTTGATTTCCAAATATCAGAATATTCCTGCTTACCTCCACTCTCTTCCTTTCCCTTTCCCAGCTAACTTTATCTTGTAATGAAGCTTAAAAAATTCAGGAAAACTAACACATCAATCACATCTGACAGCATATGCAACATTCCACACCCATGAAGATAATTTTAAAAGTAGCATGTCTGAAACGACACATTTTCAACTCTGATCTTCTGGCAATAGTTACATTTCTCTATTCAATGGTGGAAGAATCTCTTTTTGTCTTTCTACAGCTTCATACTGTTTGCCTCACTTGTCCCAGAAGGAGGGGAGGGTCCTTGCCTGAGCCAGTTATTCCATTGCCCTCCTGGGATCCCTCTCCCCATGGCCTCCTACAACTCCACCTCTGTTGCCTCTCATCCCCTTCCCCCACCCCTCCTCCAGCTGCACACTGTTGTCTGTGACTCCACATTATTGGTGAATCTTTGTCTAGAACCTCTATGTTGTTCAAAGATCTAGCTAGCCTTATTGTTCATTCTTCACTCCCATCTTGGTCCCCCTCTAGCTCTGGCCCCCTAGGGATGATGATAACCTGAACTCATTCCTCAATGATTTAAACATTTTTTTTATTGCATTTGAGTTCCAAGCTATTTCCCTCTCAGCACTAGAGAAGGCCAACATTTGGCACAGATACATATGTGAAGCTATATAATACATAGTTCCATATATCAGTTCTTTCTATTTTTCCTCTTTCTCTCTTTCTGATTACCCTATTCCTTCTCAGAAGCCCAATTTTCTGACCATTGCCTCTTTAATCCATGCACCCTTCTAGGAGTCCCTCCCTTATCCTAACCCTTTGCCTTCTTAATTTTCTGTAAATTAAGAAGACTTTTATGCCTGTGAAATATATGTTATACCCTCTTTAAGCCAGTTCCAGTGAAAATAAAGTTCCCATACTACCCACCTTCCATACTATCTTTCCCTCCACTGTAACATTTCTTTCATTCTTGCCTCTTTTGTATGAGATAATTTGCTCCATTTTACCTCTTTGTACCTAATTTTATTTTTTAGGATCATCCTATCATAATAAACTCAACCCCAAGCCTTTTATCTAGATATGCTTTTTTGAACTACCCTAGAAATGGTAACATTCTTAAGAGTTACAAATGTCATTTTCCCACATAAGAAGAAAACAATTTAACCTCATTAAGTCCTCTATAGGGATTAGTCTTTCACATTTACCTTATGTTTCTCCTGATTCTTGTAAGTCAAATTTTTTGTTCAGTTCTAGTCTTTTCCTTAAGAATACCTGAAAGTCCTTTAGTTCATTAAATATTAATTTTTTTCCTTTGCAGGTTTATCCTCAGCTTTGCTAGATAAGCTATTCTTGGTTGCAAAACAAGCTCCTTTGCTTTTTGTAATATCATATCCCACACCCTTCGGTCTTAATGTAGAAGCTGCTAAATCTTGTGTTATCCTGACTGTAGTTCAACAATGTTTATATTGTTTCTTTCTAGTTGCTTGTAATATTTTCTTCTTAAACTAGGAGCTTTGAAACTTAGTTATAATGTTCCTATGAGTTTTCGTTTTGGGATCTCTTTCAGGCGGTGATCAGTGGATCTTTAAGATTTCTATTTTACTCTCTAGCTCTAGAACTTCAGGGCAATTGCCCTCAATAATTCTGGAAGTATAGTGTCTAGGCTCTTTTGATCATAATTTTCAGGTAGTCTGACAATTCTTATATTATCTCTCCTTGATCTATTTTCTAGGTCAATTGTTTTTCTAATAAGATGTTTCACATTCACTTCTTTTTTACATGTTTTTCAATTTTTAAAAATTATTTCTTGATGTCTTATAAAGTCATTAGCTTCTCTTGCCCAACTCTAATTTTTAAGGAGTTATTTTCTTTGGTAAGTTTTTGGATTTCTTTTTCTAGTTGGTTGACTTCTTTTAATAATTTTCTTGCTTTTCTTACATTACTCTTATTTCTATTCCCAATTTTTCCTCAATCTCTCTTGATTTTTAAAGTTTTTTTAAAGTTCACTGAAGAAATCTTTTTGAGCTTGTGACCATTTTACATTTTTCTTTGAAGCTTTCCAAGAAGCTGTTTTGTCTTTTTCTGAGTTTGAACCCTGATCTTCTCTATCACCATAGTAGCTATCTGTGGTCAGGTTTTTCTCTAATATTTATTCATTTTAATGGCTTGTTTCTTGGCTGTTACCTTTATATTAAGGTCGGGCTCTGCTCTTAGGGTGGAGAGGATAATGTCTCAGGCTTCAGGTTTTTCATGGTGTTATTTTCTGAACTTTACCTAGGAGCCTTTGACCTTTTGGTTCCTCCAGTGCTCTAAAATCCAAGGCCAGGTGTGGTCACTGATCCTCTGGTTCATGCCTTTGTCTATAAGTGACCTCAGGTATTCCTCTCTTCCCCTGAGCCTTAACCAGGACTCCCAGCACCACTGCCTGGAAAATGCCCTTGTTCCCTGTGGTCCCTGTGGCTGTAATGATCATTTTGACCCTCTGCCCTGGAACCAAAACCAGGCTGCTGCCTACACAGCTGCCCCCATTTGTTGACTCAGCTGTATCTGCCTGGATGTCTCTGTACCTCAATCTGAACAAACCACCACCCCAGGGGGTCAGACATTTCCTAATGTCATACCAAGTTTTCTTAGGCTGGACAACTGCTTTACCCTGACTTTTAATCATTTTTGCCACTCAGAAATTTACCTTAAGTTATATGTAGGGGAATTTAGGAGACCCAGGTAATTTCCTGTCTTGTTCTGCCATCTTCCCACAATTCCCCCCTTGATGATTAATGTACTCCCACCCTTTATACTCTGTCCATACCAGGGATTTTGAAACACCCAGCTGTCATTGTACAAGCCCCATTCTGCATCTGCCATTGCCTGGTCCCCATTCCCATATCTCTACCCACAATATCCCACTCTGAAACTACTCACCCCTTCCACTGTGTCCCCTGGAATAAATGCCTACTCCATAGATAACAAATTAACAAATTTAAAAATTTCATTTTAAACCTTTTCCTTTTTCACTCCTTTCATCTTCTTGAACTCATTGAGACCTGGCTCCTTCCTGATGACATAGCTTATCTGGCCACCCTCTTTAGCACTGGTTACACTTTCACTCTTACCCTCTTTGGAGGGAGATGTAGAATACTCCTTGCTCCCTATTTTCCTGTCCCTTTCCACCACTGACACTTTCTTTGAGGTTCAGCTGATTCATATTTATCACCCAATCAATATTATGGTAGTTGTTATCTACAAATCTACAGGACACTCTCCTTCCTTCCTCAGTGGGTTTAGTGGTTTGCTCATAGTTTTTCTCTTTCCCCAATTCCTCTTCTTATACTAGGGGACTGCAACATATTGATACTCCTTTAAACACCCTACCTTTCCAGTTCCTTAACCTAACTCATTTCTCATAACCTACTCCTCCATCTTTCTCAGCTACACATAGAGATAATGATATGCTTGATTTTCACATCCCCCATAATTGTTCCATTTTCATGCTTGTGAACTATGAAATTCCTTTATCTGATCATAATCTGTTGTTATTCCACATTTCTTTCTGCCTTGCAACCCTTAACCCTGTTCTTCATCTTCATTGGTATTTCCAATCCCTTTGCCCCTTACCCCCCCAGGCTCTCACCCCTGCACTGATCATATTCCCCTCCCTTCTCCATAACAACCCTTAGTGAATCAGTTCAACCCTACACTGTCCTCTTCTTTTTAGTTCCTTGCCCCCATATTCTATTACCTATCTTGCTTTTCTAAACCCTTACTTCGGTTAGAGTTTCCTTACAGAAAGGGCTCCAAAAAAAGCAGGCAATAGTCATTTATTAAGTACTTACTAATGGTCTCGTAGTTGCCAAATCCAATGACCTTTTCTCTGTCCTCATCCTTCTGGACCTCTCTGCAGCTCTGACACTGCTGATCATCCTCTTCTTGAGACTTTTTTCTCTCTAGGTTTTCATAATAATGCTCTGTCCTGGTTCTCTTGTTCTCCTTCTCGTCTGACTGATCCTCCATAGTCACCTTTGTTGGATCTTCATCTAGGTCATGCCTGTTAATCATGGGTGTCCATCATGGCTCTATCCTGGGTCCTTATCTTTTCCCTCTATACTATTTCACTTGGATATCTCATCATCTGTCATGGATTCAGTTACTATCTCCATGCAGGTGATTCTCAGACCTGGACTTATCTGATTCTCAGATCTATTTATCCTGCCATATCCTTTCTCCTCTTCATTCTTGCATCTCCAACTACCCAATGTACCCCTTGAACTGGATGAAGTGCTGGGGAGACAAAAAGGCAGAAACATGGTCCCTGCCCTCAAAGAGCTCAGATTCCAATATCTATATTATAGCATCACAATCCATGTATAATCAGGCAATTGAAAAATCCTAGATGTGCTTGGAGGATATTCCTGGCCGTGGATTGGATGTCTCTACTTCTAGCCAAATGTGGATGGGCTCAGCAAGGGAAAGCTGATCACCAGTTAAAGAATGATTTTGGTACCCATGAAGACCTTTTGTTAGGGCATGGAAGGGTGGAGATCCTCACTGGTAGAGGGAACACCAGTACTGATGAATTGATCTCTGGAAGTATTGAAAAGAAATAGGATTTTTCCATCCACTTAAGATTTTGCTCTGTGATCACAGACACAGATACTGTTTATTCCGCATTTTGACTTTGAGAGCTTAACGTTATCTTTCCAGCTCTCCTAACTCTCTTCATATTTTCAGGAAATGGCTATGTACTCAGTTTTATTCCTTCTCCTGATTTTCTTGTCTTCCCTCAATTAATAAAAACCAATTAAGTAATAAAGCATGTTGTCTTCCAGATTTTAAGGGATCAAGCAGAATGGACTGCTCGGAGACGTGAATTGTTATCTCCGTCTTCAGATAGATTTGGAAATATCTCATCTGGTCATGGTAATCAAGGGGATTCCAGCGTTGACCATTCAACTTCTTTTGCTGTTAATCAACACCGATCAGCTAGTCCACATCTGTATTGCCTTCACCAACGCAGGTTTGCATTCCAAAATAATTGTAGCCCCGTTGCTTGAGAGTACATCATTAGGAGACAACTAGTAGGGGATCAGACACAGTTAACTTCTTTAAAATGTTTCACTTATAACTATTTGGAAGGGGGAGACAATTATTCCTTTGAGGACCTATCATAGAGGTGGAACTTTTTGCTTAATACTGAATAGCATAGCTAAGAACCTATTGTTCATAATAAGATATATGGGGGAAGGAAACCCTAATTTCAGAATTAGAGATAGGAACTAGACCAGTAATTTTATTTGTATACGGCACTCCTGGATGAAGAAGTTCCCTCTATCAAAGTAGTTTGGTGCTTTGTCACAAGTTAGAATATTAGAGAATTCTCTAGTAATCACTAAGGTTAAATGATTTGTCCAGGGTTCCACAGCTAGTATGCATCACAGGTGGAACTTGAACCCAGGTTTTCGTGGCTATCCCACACTACCTTTATATACTGATTTCATATATTCTTTAAATATACCCCTTATGTAATGATTTTCATATGCCACAAAAATTAAAGAATTCTGAAGGTTTTATAGAGGACTGGAAATTGAGAATATTTGTCCTCCTTTTTCAAGGGGTGCTGCCATGGAATAGGACATAAAAAGATAAGTAGGTTTTTAAAAGAAAGACTAATGTTTTGTCAGAGGATTTTTAATTTTTTTTCCTCTGGGCACTACCAGTGATAGAGAAGGGAGGAAAAATTCCACATGTTCAAAAGAATATGGGCATTCACAAAAGACCTACTGAGTAGATATTATCAGAACCCAGATGACACACATTCTAAAAGGATGTATTAAGTCTGGAATAGACAAGGAAATAGCATGTGCTACTATTGAAGGAAAATGCAGGAAGTTTTCCAGAAATGATAATGTCTGTTGATTTTGGATTAAAAATAGACTTGTAGAAATAAGTCATTTAAACATAAAATGTATAATGATAAAACTAACTTTTGATTATCCACTCTAATCTAGAGAAAATCAAGCATAAATAATACCATACTAATGTTAATACTTAACATGTTCATATTTAACTTTAGAATAAAAATAAGAAAAATGACAGCAAAGTATGTTGCCTAACAACACAAATAATGACCAACAAAGTGAAATGACTTGTCTGTGGTCACATAGCTATCTACTGACTAAGTAGGGATGTAGGCCCAGGCCCTGTAATGCTAAGTTGACATTTAAATTGCACCAAGATTGCTTTAAGTGTTTGTAGAAAGGAGAGGTTACTTTCAGCTAGGGTGATGTGGAAAGGCTTCATGGAGGTAGGCATTTTAGCTGGGCATTGCAGGATGTAGGTAAGATTTTGTTAGGCAGAAAGCGAGAAGAGGCAAAAAGGCAATGATATGAACAAAAATGCAGAAGTAAAAAGCTACAATGTATGTGTAGGAAACAATGAACAGATTAATTTGGAAGGTGAACAGAGTTAATATTGGAAATGTGGGGTTCAGCCAAATTGAGTGAGTGTAATGGTAAGGAGTCTGGACTTCATCTGGCAGATAATGGTGATCTACTGAAGGTTTCTGAAGGGTAGTAGCATGGTTATATTTATGCCTTGGTAAGATTATTTTGGCAACTGTGAAGTAGGTAGATAGGATAAAATGCAAGAAGGGAGACTGGATAGGAGACTATTATTTAAGGAAGAGGTGATGACAAGATGAACTAGGGAGTGATGAACAAAAATGTGCTTTTCACAAGTGAACTATTTAAAATTTTAGTGTTTTTTTTTTTACCCTTCTAGTGAACAGAGAGAAGGTTCTGTATATACAAGACATGGTGTAGATCTAGAACTGACAAGATTTGGCAACTGTTTGGATATGGGTGGTATTAATTAGAGAGAGTTTCAAACCCCATGTGTTTGGGAGGATGGTGATACTGACAACAATATAGAAATTCAGAGGTGGATTTAGTTTAAATATTTTTTAGTTTAAGTGGGGATGATGATGAATTCAGTTTTGAACATGTTGGATTTGAGGTACCAGTGGGAAATTCATGTGAAAATATCTTGCAGTTTGAGATATGGTACTGGAGTTCAGGAGAGAGATTAGAAAGGAATATATAAATTTGGGACTCATCTATATAGAGGGGATTAACTAACCCCAAGGGAGCAGATGAGATCACCAAGGAGAAAGTATAGAGAGAGGAATGAAAGGCACCCATGGACAAAGCTTTGGTGGATACCTTCAGAGGGTAGGAGATAGATGATGATATAAGAAAGGAGATAGAGAAGAAATGGTCCAAAGGATAGGAGGGAAACTTAAGAGAGTGTCATGGGAGTCAAGGGAGGAGAGAATATCTTGTGAAGGAGTAGCTTAACAGTATCAACATTTGCCAAGTGACTAGCTGGGCTTAGGGGTGCAGTCTGTGAACAAAGCTTCAAGGGGTTAAACCTGCAGTTTTGGTTTTATCAGCCTCATCCCTTAGCCCATTGACCTACCATGAATGTAGGAACTGAATAAATTACTTAAATATTTTCAGTGCTTATTCTTTAGGTAGCCTTAGAGAACACTGACTGTGATTTCCATTACATGGAAAATAATGATGACTTTTGGGAAATGTGCTATATATTCACAGTCATGCTTTAGAGTTTTGGGTTCATCTCTTCCTCAATTTTATTTATTGGCTGAATTAAAATATCTAGGGTCCTGGTTAAGGCTGCCACATGTCTCTGACAGAGAATGTGGAGCTCTTTTATGGAAAAGATCTGGAATTTGATGATTTAATCTATTTGACAGGTGCTGCAGCCCTCACTTCACTTGGGAGAAGATTCACGAAAGGGTATGGGATCATCTGACCTCTCAAAAAGCCCGACAACGACTCTACCTGGTCAGTTAAAACTAGATAGTTGTTGACAAAAGAACAATAGGCTTTTCTGAGATAACTGACTCCTGTGATCACAGGTCTCTGTGTTGATTTCATTTTTGCCTTTTTTAATGCTGCTTTTTTTTTAACATCACAGTCTTTTCTTGACATGGCTTTTCTTTCATAATGCCAGATCTTTTTCTGGAACAGTTGAATGAATTCATAGTTTCACTCAGAGTACCTACCAGTGTACTTTGGTTCCTATCGTCTATCCATTATTGACCATTTCTGTCTTTTATTGTCTTTGCCCATTTGATGGATTTGAAGTGAAACTTCAAAGCTGGTTTAATGTGCATTTTTCTTATTCTTAATGATTTGAAGCATTTTTCACATGGTTGTTGATCCTGTGCATTTTTCTTCTGAAAATTATTCCCTGTATGTGAATAAATCAATTCAGTTTTTTTATTTATAAAATGAGAGGTTTGGATTCAGTGGACTCTGAGTTTCCTTTTAGCTCTAAGTTTATGATCTTGTGAAACTCTGTTAACATCCTTCGATCAATTATCTATTAGTTATTGAGTCTTGCTGGTCTTATGTTTTTGTGTCAGTTAAACCTGTATCACCTTAAAGTCCTTTCTTTAAGATTGACATAGGATTATAATTTGTCTACTTGGCCATGGCCCATTTGGCCTTCATTCAAGGGCCAAAGATCACAGTGTGAGGTAGAACAGATTTGTTTTTGCCATCCATGAAGAGGCACAACTAGTGAAAACAAAAATGAGAGAATGATAGAATTCTTAAGAGTTAGATTCATGGAGACATTTTTTGCCACTTGACTTATCATAAGATGATGTTTATACCTGTGGACAGAAACTCCTGATACTCCTCCTTTTGCTGAGACAGTAAGTATTCAAGTGACCTTTCACAATCTCAAAAGCAAGCAAGTGAGTTATTGATGGCAGTTAGTGCAACCTGAACATAACGTAATGATCTAGTTAAATTTGTCCTCTGACTTTTGTACTTGTTGATTCACCTTAGGAGTGACAGTCTTATCAAGTGAACATTTTAAATGAACTTGTTCCTTTGTTCATTGGTGCAGGTACTCCTTACACTCATATAGAATGAATTCCTTCATATCTTCTCATCCTATGCAATTATTTTCCATGTTTTTTTCCTATAAATCCTTCATAAAGGATTTTGACACCGTGGAATTTTAACTGTTCATTTCTCTTTTCACTATCTTAGAGGTAGAATGGGGCCAATGCAACACTCAGGCTGTCTAGCTATTGTTTTTTATTTTTGCTTCATGACTTGGTTGCCTCTTTTTCTGGTCATACATGTCTTGATGTCTCTTATTTTATTTTTCCATGTACAAGTCATCACTGGTAATAGGCCTTCTTAAACCCATTGTGTCTTTTCCATTGCCTTTTGGATAATTTTTCATTGGGATTCTTCTCAGATCATGGTGTTTTCTGATTCACAGACATATGTTATCATTGAGAAAATACTGATCTTAAAGAAGTTGGCCTTTGTGGCAATACAGAGTTTGGAATAACTGAAAGCACAACATAGTCTTTCAAGTGCAATTCAACCTAATCTCATCCTGTTCCACAATTTTGGGCCTAGATAATTGTCTACCCATTGTACTTGTCCAAGGGATAAATACAAATGGACAAATTTAATGGGCTGCCTGTCATAGTCTGGACAATATACATTTCCTATCTACTTTGTTTTTTTTTATGTGCATATTTAGACCAATCTGGATTGCAATACTGTGCATTTCACTAAGGAAGTTTTCTCTTGTTCTGGAGTTCAATGTGATTAAAACGATGTCATCTATGGTTAATAACATTTGGAGAACTTTACCATATGTAGGGAATTCTTCTTTTGTTTTGACTTTGGGCAGCACATCTGTGACACAGGCAAATACTTGAAGTGAACATGCATCTTCCTGTTTCTTAATGTCAGTATCCAGCAAATCATTAAACAAAGTTGTTTTCATAATTGAATCTGTCATAAAATCTTTTATGATTTTATTGTATGTGAGGGAGACATTAAGGCTGCATTTTATTCTAGTGAGAGAAATGCATTAAAAAAGCCAATCAAAAGCAAATAGTGGCTATATATATGTATTTATATGTATTATATGTATGTATTACATATAGTTAATGAAATAATATCTAAAGGATTGTGTTTATACAAAATGGGAAAAAGCAATCTATTTCTATCATTAGAGATGTTAGAATTCTGATCCCCCAATATTAGTATTCTTATATATATATGTACCTGTACTTTATTCTTTCCCACCACCATTTTTATTTTTTCATTCTCTCTTTTCTCAGAAGAAAATTCCTTGAAAAACTTCATTATATTCATATTATCTTGAGTCTAAGGTCCAAGAGAAAGCATTCAGTCTCATTCCTACTTTCTCTCATCTGCTCACTGTGTGTCATGTTCCTTTCTTCCTAGTCATAGGCTTCCATTACTTGTCTCTTTGGTGTTGAATCTCAGATATTTTTAGGCATGTATGGGCCAGAAGAAATCCAGCTGGTAGCTCCCTGTCTCTCACAAATGCTTCAACTTCTTAGTGATTGGTTCCTGGGTCCTAGAGTTAGATGATTGGATCTAGAACTGGAATAATAACAATGTGCATCTATGTAAATGCTTTAAAGTTTACAGATCCTTTCCCTCTTGACGTCTCTGTGAGGTAGTTAGTGTAAATATTATTACTCTCAAATTATTCCTACAGTTGGGCAAACAGGCTTAGAGAATTTAGATGACTTGCCCAAAGTTAATAAGGGTGAGAGATAGAATTTGAACCCAGATCTTTTCTGCCTTTAAGTCTAATACATTGACTGGAAGGGACCTTAAAACCATCTAGTTTTACATATAAAGAAACTGACACTCAGTAATCCATATAGAACAGATGACGATAGGGACAGGTTCATTACTCCACACCCATGACAGTGCATTATTTTATTTCTTCTCTGTACAGTTCATGGTTTTTTTTTTGAGACATCTATGTTGATAATATTTGTGTGAATGAATGATGGGGCTAGCCAGCTTCTGTATTCTTTTTGTAGGGAGTAACTGAATCTGAAGTTGAAGACATCTTTGGAAGAAGGACCCCCTGTTTGAGGCGTTCCCCCCTACACAAACCTTTTGAGCGCAGACATTTTTAAGTTATTGTCACTTGTATAGGTAAGCAGCTTAAGTGATCTTTTTTATCTATTTACTGGCTTAATGTTGGTTGCCTAATATCAAAGCAAAATTTATAAATTTATGAAGCCTATTATAGAGAGAAAGTGAAGAGGAAATAAGGATGATGACCTTTCTTTCTTTGGTATGATACTTATTATTCACAGTTAGCCTAACAAGATTTCTCCTTTGTCTTTCAACATTGACATTTGAAAAGTATTTATTCTTCCAACCTTGGACCACTGTCTTTTTGATCTGTACTTTGCTGTTCAACAGAAACCAGAGATTTCAGTTAATGAAATGTCATTGCAAAGAGATTCAGTTAAATTCCCTTCAATTCAATGAGAGAATGAATATTAAGTACTATGATGCACAAGGCAATATGTTGCACACTGTAGGGGAGGGAAGATACAAGGATAACTAAGGGTTAGTCTCTACCCTTAAGGAGTTTTTGTCTAGTAATAAGGTAAGTATACACATTATTATACTATTGGTTACAATATGATTAGAGGCTTAGGAGAGATCAAACAGTGGCCAGAGACATTCAAGGAATAAAGGATTCCATTTACTCAGGAATAAGACAAAGGAGTAAGGGAAAGTGCTCTAGAGGATGTGACACTGGGCTATGACTCTGTGCTCTTCAAAATTTTTATCAAGGATTTGAATTAGAGCAGAGATGACATTCTTGTCAGATCTGTAGATGACCCAGAGCTGGGAGAGACAGCTAACATGATGGAAGGTCAGGGTCCAAAAGGAAAGGTTAAAATTATGGAACAAATCTAACAAGTTGAAGTTTTATTGGGATACATGTAAAGTCTTTTCCTTAGGTCTAAGGAATCAGCTGCAAATGCACAGGATGGAGAAGTGAAGCTGAACAACAGCTTGTGGGATTTGAGTGGGCTACCCGATTCATGAGTCAGCAATGTGATTTGGCTGCCCCAAACTCCAACACCCTGATGCAATCTTAGGCTGCATTAGGATGTAGTAACCAGAATAAACCACATAATAGTCCTGCTGTACACTATGCTGATCAGACCACATCTGGAGGACAGTGCCAAGTTTTGGGTACCACATTTTAATATAAACATAGGAAATATGTCAAGAGAAGTGCACCCAGAGGCAAGAGGGGACTAGAGATCATGCCACATGAGGAACATGCTGCAGGAGAATCTGTTGAAGGAACTGGATGGAGATTTTCACTTGGAAAAGAGAAGACTTATCAGGAACTCCACAGCTATCTTTAAGTATTGGAAGGGCTGTCATAGGCAAGGGGGATTAGGTGTGTTTTTCTTGACCCCAGAGGTCAGAAATAGGAACAAAGGGTGGAAGTTAGAGAAGCAGACTTAGACTTTTTCTGAGTAAAACTTCCTAACAATTAGAGTTGTCTAAAAATAAAATTGGTTGCCCCTGCTCATAACACAGTGCCCAGCACACAGTAAGCACTTAATAAATGCTTGTTGATTGACTTTCCACACCTTGGAGATTTATTTGGGTCTCACTTTTGCTCTATGAGCAACCTAGACCTCTTAAAGGTTCAAAAATTGACCAGTCTAGTTAAACATATTGTCTGTGGTAGTAGCCCTTCCTCTTCCTTATATTTCCTTGGTAATAATGGCATGTGAAAGTTCTTGAGTAATTAAGATAGTGTGCCTTTCCTATGTCTAGGATGCTCATCCAGGTATGACTCTTGCCTTGTGAGCAATCCAAACTGTATAAAGCTTAAAATTCAATCAGTTTAGTTAAACCTGCTGGCACTACTGGCAGCCTTTCTTATTCAAATAGTCTGTTGAGAATGCTAGAAATGTAGTTTGCCTGTTTTCTAGCAAGACTTTTGTAAAAATGTCTTATGCTAGTCTTGTGGAAAAGATGAAGAGATGAAAATTAGACTATTATACAGTTAGAAGGTTTCAGAACTGTTTGGATGGCCAGACTTAAAGAGTAGTTGTTAGTGGTTCAATGTCAGTGTGGCAGGGAATCTCTATGGGTATACTCTGGGGATTTGTGCATGGCCCATATTGTTTAACATTTTATCAGTGACTCGGATAAAGGTATAGATGGCATTCTCATCTGATTTGCTGTTGACACAAAATAAAGAGGGATAGCTGGATGATAGAGTTAAGATTCAAAAAGATTTTGATAGGCTAGAGCATTGGACTGAATAAAATAAAATGAAATTCAGTAGAGATATGATATGATGCTTTAAATTTGGGTGCAAAAGTTCAACTTTACAAGTATAGGGTGGGAGTAGCATGGTTAGAGAACAGTTATTCTGAAAAATATTTTTTGAGGGGGTTGTGGACTGCAAGCTCATTATGAGTCTGAAGTGTCACGTGGCAGTCAAAAAAATCTAATGAGTTTGGGCTGCATTAAGAGAGGCATAGCTCTTAGGAATAGGGAGTTGATAATTTCATTGTACTCTGCCATTGTCAGACTTCATCTGCGGTAGTCCAAATGGACTTGTAGATGCCACAGCTTAAGAAGGATATTGATAAGCTGGGGAGTACCCAGAGGAGAGCAACCAAGATGGTTCAAAGCCTCTAGTTTATGTCATATGATAATCAGCTGAAGGAATTGGGCAAGGTTAGCTTGAAGAAGAAAAGACTGTCATATGGAGGACAGCTAGGTGGTGCAATGTATAGACATGTTCTGTTTAGTCAGAAGGCAGAACCAGGAACAATGGGTGGAAGTTGCAAAAAGGAAAATTTAGGTTTCTTAAACTGCCTAACAATCAGAGCTATCCAAATGTTCAATAGGCTGTCCAGAGAGGTGGTGGGTTCCTCCTCCTTTGGAAGTCTTCAAACAGAATCTGGAGGAGCTTTTACACAAGATGTTAAAATGAGGTTTCCTTCTGGTCTGCTGAGATGCCTTTCAAACCTAAAATTCTGTGATTCTATAAGTTGTGAGTTCACAATGGTGGTACAAATGCAGCCCAACTCTCGCAGTTATATATCCAACATTTGTGCCGAACCAGCTAGCTACTTGTTATTAACTGCCACAGCAGCAGGTCTTGGTGCTGGCCTTGGTGTTGACTGCTTCTGAAACATTTCTAATGATACCTCAACTTCTGCCCAGATAAAGTTACAGTTCCATTGGTTGTCCTACTCCTTTAGTCTTTTAAAGAGGATGAGGGTTCCATTTCCATCTATGTTTCATTCTTGAGTTAGTCATCCTCAGCTAACTGATTCTTTGTATACTTACCATTGATTTTTCTTCATCTTTCACTATCCAGAGGAAATCTGTAATTATCAGACCAGCCACAAAGCTCTGGGGTCCTTCTTATGAGTTAGAGTGTCAGATTTCAACTACTTGGCTCATTAGCATGTTCAAGCAGCCCTAACCACCCTAATCCAACAGATTTCCTATCATTGTCTCAGGTCTCTATAAAGAGCAATTTTAATCTTTTATAGTCTGAATTTTGATCTCCTAAGAATGCATCTTCTATTTATAATAGAGTCAATATGGAACATTATCTTCCATAGTATTCCCCCTTAATGTATTGTTTCTGCAGATCCAACTAAAGATCCATGTGGTGTGCTTGCATGTGGCAATAGTGGCCTTATCGTTATTGTATTTCATTTTCTCAGCTTCAAAATGACAGTGAGAAATTCATTACTTTAGAAATTTTATTCATTTCATTGAATATCTATTAATATGTTCTCTATGGGCACTGGGAATTCAGAGATACAATACACAGTCCCCACTCTCAAGGAGTTTATAATCAAGTATATCGAGACAAATGCATAGATAACTATAACATAAGTTAGAATTTGATAGGTCCATAGGAATGGTCCAGAGTAGTGTCAGAGATGACAAGGGACAGGTGCTTATGACTTGGGGATGGTTGGGAATCAGGGAAGGCCTAATGGAGGAGATAGACTCTCATGTGGGCCCAAAAGGAACATTTCAGCAGGTGGATTTGTCATGCATAAGGGCAGGAAGTCCAAAGTCACAAAAGTGAGAAAATGCAGTACAAGATTGGGTCTTGGGCAAGTGGTCTGGTTTGATTGGAGAACAGCATGTGTGAAATAGAATATTGGAAGAGAGGGCTGTAGTCAAATCATGAAAGGCTTTCAGGGTCCAACTAAAGAGTTTATAGTTTTTTGGTAAAAAAATGAGAAGTTCCTAAAAGTTTTTGAGCAGATGATGGATGTAATCAGACATGAATTTTAGGAATATTAATTTGATGATGATATGAAGATTATATTGGGGAAGGAAGACAGGAGACAAAGAAACAAAGAGACCAGTTAGGAAGATACTTAAAGACTTCAGGTAAGAGGTAAGGAAGAATTAGAACCAGATGCTTTTTTGCTGATAGCTAGGTAGCGCAGGGAGAGAGAACTTGACCTGGAATCAGGAAGACCTCAGTCTAACTCCAGCTTCAGGTACCTGGGCAAATCACTTAGCCATTGTCTTTCCTCAACCGGAAAATGGATATAATAATAACACTTACCTCACAGTGTTGTTCTGAGGATCAAATGAGTTAAAATTTGTAAAGCAGTTAGCACAGTACCTGAAACATGGTGGATGCTATATAAATGCTTGTTCCTTTCACTCCTGTTCTCTCCCCTCTCCCCATTCTGCTAAGAAATCATACTGCTGGAGAAGATTAGTATAAAGAATAATATCCTTCAAGTTGAAGGGGAAAAATCTTCAGTAAAAACCCTCTGAAGTAGAAATGTGTTCAGGAGTTTCCATCTTGACAACTCCTTGTACTCCAAAATTGGTTAATATTCTTGGACAAAGAATGCAAAGGGATGATTACTTCTGCAACTTGCTTTTGAGTTCCAGATCTGGAACAGAAATAGAGAAATTGGGTGGATGGCAGTTTTGTAGGGAATATAATGATTCTAGTTTTAAACAAATTGACTTTAATATATCAGTGAGACATCCAGGAAATTGAAGGCATGGAAATAGAAAGGTTGAGTTTGGAAATATTAATTTTGGAATCATTTGTATAGAGAAGTTAATTAATGTCCCAGGAGTTTGATTAGGTTGTCAATGGAGAGACTGTAGAGAGAAAAAAAGGTGACTGTGGATGGAACTTTGGGGTCTGCCCACACTTAATGGAATGAGGAGGAAGAGGAGCTGTGGAGGAAAGTGGTAAAGGATCTCACAGCATAGGAAAAAAGTTAGGATTGGAGTATCATAAAAGCCCTTCAGTGGCAGGAAGCACAAAAGTTATAGTTTCCTTATTAGATTGTAAATTCCTTTTATATCTTGTACCTTCAACACTGAGCAAGGGAGGCCTTGTACATAATAGGCACTAAATACATTTAAATTGAATCAGAAAAAAATAAACATTATAGTTACGATAGTGATTTTTTTTCATCCTTTTAGATGTATGTGATCATTTTGATGAGCACTAAGGTAGGTGCACCTTAGTTTAAGCTCCTTGCTGATCTCATTCCCCTACATGTGTTAATCACACCTCTTTCAGTTAGGTGCAGAGGTTTTACTTTCCTTGAATATAGAACTCCTTTATGAGCTCTATGCCTTTGCCTGAGCTGCCCTTAATGCACAATCTAGCCTCTCACCTCCATTTTGGCACCTTCGTGATAGTTAAAAATGCATTTATTGAATACCCACAGTACATAGAGCAAGTGTACCAAACCACCATTAAGTTCAACTAGAAAATTGGTTCCCCTTAGTTTTGCCATTCCTAATCTACCACTCACACGTATCTACTAATGGAGAACATAAGAAAGACCAGATTGGACCCTCTTTTTCTAGATTTAAACTTTTCAAAGGTTAGGGATTGTTACAGATTACATGGGCTATTCCCAAGTAATTTTCAAGCTAAAAATTGTCATTGACACAGTGGATTCTGTAATTTTTTTTTCCAGTTTTCCCTTCTTCCACCTCTTGTGTCTGGCTCAGATTCCTAACTACCTGAAATATGTAACAGAGAAGTAGGAAAAGCAAGGCCACTAGAAAACATCACAATTTGTAACTTAGAAGGGTGAGGGTCACAGCATACTACTGTCCTTCACACCTTAAAAAGTCAGGCAGCACAAAGACTGCTGAATTTAGAGTCCAAAGACCATTTCTATCCCAGTGCTGCCATTTATTCCCTGTGTGACCTTGGGCAAATCCCTCAACATCCCTAGTCCTCAGTGTCCTCACCTGTAAAATGATGAGATGACCCCTAAGGACAACTAAAGTCAACAAGTGTTTAGTAAGCACCTACTATATGCTAGGTTCTTTGTGCAGCACTGGGGTAGTTCCGCTTCTGGGAGCCAAGATGATGAAGTAAGAAGTAAGTCATTCTTACCCTCCCTCATTAACCTCTGAAAGCCCAGAAAATATTGCCCCAGGAAAAACCCTGGAACAGTTGAACCAGCAGAAAGTTGAGGTACAGCAGTATGGTAGCCCAGGTACCATAGGGAAAGGCCCCTCTTGCCCTGGGGGAAGGAGAGCAGTACAGAACAGGAGGCATCCCAGCAAGCTAGTGGAAAGACCGGGAGGAAATCCTGAAACCCAGGTGGTGGAGCAGGCAAACACCAACACCAGCACCCCTGAGTGCCTCAGTAAGGGCAGAGGAACCACGTGCCCCAACATTCTACAGCAAACAAGTCTCCCAGTGCCTCAGCAAAACTCTGGGAAGTGCTCCAAGGTGCCCCCCCCAGGTGGAGAAACACCCCATAGCAGCAAAACATCCATCTGAAAGGAGCCAAAGAAAGCAAAACGAAGGAAAGGCCCAGATGAGCAGGCAACCTCCAGGGGCCAGACCACACAGTCCTACCCCTAGAGTCCCAGTGTTGCTGATTCCAGCCCAATACCAGGTAAGCTGCCAGAACCCTACAGTCACCATCTGCCAGCATTGGAGGCCCCAGCACACAAAGCCAGTGACCAGGCCTCAGGCTCCCAACACAAGAAATTTGAGTTAGTGCCCCTCTGCTCCCCAGCAGGAGAGCTCAATCTTTTTAAAGGCCAGAAAATAAACAAACGCAATGAGCAAAAAGAAACATACTATAGATTTTTATTATGGGAATAGTGACGATCAAGGCAGAAATTCTGAAGAGGACAACATTGTCAACAAACCCACATCTGACACCTCAAAAGGGAATATGAACTGGTCTGAAGCCCCAAAAGTCTTCTTAGAAGAGCTCAAGAAGGATTTTAAAAGTCAGATAAGAGAGGTAGAAAAAAATTGGGAAAAGAAATGACAGGTATGCAAGAGAGAGTCAATAGCTTGGAAAAGGAAGGACAAAAATTAACTGTAGAAAACAAGTCCTTAAAAAATACAATTGGCCAATTGGAAAAAAGTACACTGAAGAAAACAATTCCCTAAAAAATACAATTGGCCAAATGGAGAAGGAGGTACAAAATCTAATAGAAGAAGACAATTTGTTAAAAATTAGAATTGGGCAAGTGGAAGCTAATGACTCTGTGAGAGAGTGAGAATAAGTCAAACAGAAACAAAAGAATGAAAAAATAGATGAAAACATAAAATACCTCATTGGTAGAACAACTGACTTGGAAAATAGATCCAGGAGAGACAATTTAAAAACTATTGGTCTACCTGAAAACCACAATGAAAAAAAGAGCCTGGACAGCATCTTTCATGACATCATCGAGGAAAACTGCCCTGAGGTCCTAGAACAAGAGGGTAAAATAGCCATAGAATCCACTGATCACCTCCCGAAAGAGATCCCAAATTGAAAATGCCAAGGAATACAGTAGCCAAATTCCAAAATTACCAGATCAGAGAAAATACTGCAAGCAGCCAGAAAGAAACATTTTAAATATCATGGAAACACAGGATTACACAGGACCTTGCAGCTTCTACATTAAAAGATGGTAGGGCATGGAATAAGATATTCTGGAAGGCAAAGGAGCTTGGATTACAAACAAGGATCCACTACCCAGAGAAAATGAGCATAATCTTTCAGGGGAGAAGATGGACATCCAATGAAATAAGGGACTTCCAAACCTTCCTGATAAAAAGACCAGAGCTCAAGAGAAAATTTGATCTTCAAATACAAGACTCAACAGAGACATAAAAAGGTAAATGGGACAGGAAAAAAACAACAACAATAACATGTGTTCAGCACTGGTGATACAAAGAATAGCAAAAGCAATCTCTGCCTTCATTCACAAGCTCACATTTGAATAAGGGAGACAACATGCAAATGTCTAAGTGCAAACAAGAAATGTACGGGAGAAATTGGAGGTAATCTTAGAGGAAAGGCCCTAGCATTAAGGGGGATCTAAAAAGTCTTCCTGCAGAAGGTAGGATTTCAGGTGAGACTTGAAGAAATCCAGGGAAGCCAGGGGCACAGAGAGAGCATTCCAGGTATGGGGAACAGCCAGTGTAAATCTATGATCCTATAAAGGTCACAATAAACCATCGTAGATTAGAGCTTAGACGAGGGCCACTAGCAGCCATCATAGACCATAACTTTGAAAACATTATGCCAGATTGCTAGAATCATAGAGCATTCTAACCAGAGAGACCGTAAAGAAAAATTTAATCTCTTTTCACAAATGAAGAAACTGAAGGCCAAAGAAATTGAATTAGTTGCCCAAGGACAAATAGCTAGTAAGGTCACAGGTTAAGTACAGCATACAGTTTGATGTTGCTCTGCTATCAATATTAAATTGTTGTAATAGTTTTAATGTATTTCAAAAAATAGAATAAAACCTGATGGCTGTGTTGGGAATATGAAATAGATAATATATATCTCATATTTAATTCTGATCTGACTCCTGAATGTCTAGCCCTATTGTCATTGAAGGTCTAGCTAACTTCCTCAGTTGCCACATAGGGCACATGGCTTCCATCAGTTTGGTGTACAGAGACAGCAGGGTAGTTCCATGTTCTGCAACTTTCCTGTTTAGAATGTTCCACTTGAAAGATTAAAGGACAAATGCCGGGTCACTCTGTCTTTGGTTTCAAAAATAACCATCCAGGGATTTATTAGGCAGTTATACAGAACATAGCTTATAATTACCAAGTTAAGTAACTAAGACTTGCCAAATTACACCACACCCTGCTGTTATAACTCATGAAGTTGGCACATAATGCTCTGTGCTTGGTGTATACCTAATCAGGGTGGGGGGTTGGAGAGGAAGAGTTTGCCACATGGCACCTTGTCACACTTTTAGAAAAAAATTAGATAAAATAAAGTTACCTCAAAATCCCAGCTCTAAAATGATTGGTCTTTCAATAATTAGTAAACAGTGCCTTGAACATATCAAGAACTTAATTAGTATTTGTTGAATCAAATTGACTTGGAATCTTCAGTCAAATTGAGGATCTACTGGTAGGGAGAGAAAAATGAACATTCTAGGAGAAGGTGGGATGAGGATCACTTATTTTGTTTCTGAAAAATACAAGGCGTGGGAAAGGACTGGACAGCAGCCTGGGAGTATTCCTTTGCTTATTGCTGACACATGACTGCTGCACATAGACAGGAAAGTCTTTGGCTGCACACAAAATCTCTGAACCAGGCAAGTTGTCTTAGATTGAGGAAAATAATCTGGGAAAAGGGGACCTACAGTTATTCCTTCAGTGTAACAGATAATGAATTCAGTTTAATTAAATACTTTTCCCCCCATGCAAATATCCTAAAGCTTTCCTCTGATGTCCCATTGTGACATGGAGGTGACCCTGAGTTCTTGAAGGATATGCCAGCAGAGTGCTAACTCTCATAGATTCCACCATCCTAGAAAAGCTTGGGTTGGGACCCATCAGTGGTGGGGCTGTTTGTTGTCTGAGGGACCAGGTGACTGTCTGTGCTAGTCAAGCAAGGACTAGCCTAGCTAAGTGAGAAGAAGATAATGGGGAAGGATTTTTTAAAGGAGGGGGGAACACAACTGTGTCTTAGGCATGGGCAGGGAGCATGTTTGACATCTGTAAAGGGAATGAATGCTCACACCAATGACCTCATGAATCCCTGAAGCTTTGAAATAAGGAAGTGAATATTCTGTACTCTTAGTGATTTTTATGTTTTTTCTCCTTCTAGGACTGTGGATTATGGTGTTCCTAACTGTACAGTGAAAAATGAATGAGAGCACTAGGGGGAGTTTGAAGAACTCATTTAAAATAACAGTACATGCACTCATGTTATCTCTAACAAATCATCTTGTTCTGTTTCCTTTGAATGCAATACTGTGCTGTGTATTTTTACCGGGTAAGAGTTATTGATTAAAATGATTGGAGTTTGGGGCTTACGTTTTTAGTGTCTATTCAGGTTTTTTTTTGATGAGGAGCAATGAAATAAGAACAAACAATGATACTGTGGTAGGACAGACATTGGCACTGGTAAAAAGCAGCTTTTCTGAGTAATGTGACAATGGTCAAGAAAACAGTACAGGCGTACCTCTCTTTAGGTAACAGATGTATATCTTTCAAATGTCAATCCAATTTTTATAAGTTGAATTATATTTTAAGCATAATAAGACTGCTTGTTCCTCCAGAGAAATCCTGTAGTGAATCCTATCTTTAATGCAGAGGCAGCGTGTGTGGTATAATGGAACTTAAAACTTTTATGACCTTTCCCTGACACCAACTCCCTGGGTGGCTTTGAGCAAGTCCCTTCATCTCCATCCCAGTTTACTTCTCTGTCAAATGTGGAGCTCAAACTACACGATTCCCAACTTCCCTTCTGTCTCGAAATCTAGACCTAGGTTCAGATCTCAGCTCCAGTACTTGCTAACTCCATGACCATGAGCTAGGTTCTTCATTTAAGCCTCAGTTTCTTTATCTGTAAAGTAAGCATAAGGCTATTGCCAAAGTCCCATGCATTTAGTACTTTTAGGTGAACCAAAAGCCTTCTCTTCAGTAATCCTATGACATAGGTAGTGCAGATATTTTTATTCCCATTGTACAGAGGGGGAAGCTAAGGCTCAGAATGGTGAAGTCACTTATCCATAGTTATACAGCCAGTGTCAGAGTGAGAGGGAACCTGTATCTCCTAATTCCAAGTCTCAGGCTCTTTCTGCTATGCTGCACCGGCTCTGTGCCACCTACTTCAAGGGGATGTTGTGGATAATGCACTTTGTGAACTTTAAAACACTATGTAAATATGAATGGAGAATGGTAGTAGTGATTTGGATTTTCATGTGTCTGATATGCTTGAAGTGAGGTACGCCTGTATTAAAAGTGTACAATTATAGGAATCACAAGAGTTCATGCCATCTATAAAGTCCGGTTCTTCCTTTGAAGTCAGAATTCCCTCCTGACATATTTGGAAAATGAGGAAAAACAATCCCCTTCCCTATACCATAGTCTAAGCTGAGATGGATGGTTGAACCACCCTTACATTGCTCAGAAGCTCAAACATTTCTCTACATGAGCAGTTGCAGATCAGTGGGACTCTTCAGACATGTCCCTCAGAGCAGGGTTTTCAGGGAGTGGATGGGGCATCCTTTCTGGAATGCTATTCAGGAGGTGATGCATAGATATATGTCTGCATGGCATTACCACTTGGAAAGAGAAACCATGTTCTTCACCTCCCTTTATGATACACAGAACTTCCTCCTAGCATTTTAATTGACTGAGCAACAAATCCCTTTCTCCCCTTAATGGATCTATTCCTTCTGAGGTAAATTAGAAAAATGCTCCCCTTGCAATCTCTGTCCCCAGACCCATTCATCTTCTTCCTGGAATTTAGCATCGTAATTAGCTTACATTTATTTAGGTAGCTAGGGCTTTAAGATTTGCAAAGTATTTTACCTCCATTATCCCATTGTATCCTCATAGCCACCCTATGAGTTATGGGGTAGTGGGGAACAGTTGGTTTTATAACACCTCATTTTACAGATGAGAAAACTGAACCTCAGAGAAGTTAGACTCATTCATAGACTCAGTCACAAGATTATAGATCCCAAGCTGAAAAGGACTTCAGAGACCAGCTAGTTCAGCTCCTTATTTTACAAATGAGGAAACTGAGTCCCAGTGAAGTTAAGTAATTTGCCCAAGGTCATCCCACCAGTGAGTGATAGATTCAGAATTCAAACTCACATGTTCCCTGAATGCAAGAATACGTATTTCCAACCACACTATGTTCTTTACCAGCCCTAGATTAAATTACTGGGATGAAGTTGATTTCTGGATTCTTTTAAAATCCTCTATTTCTTTTGAGTTTCAATTTATTATTTTGCAATCATCATCTAAATATGCTTCAAAATGGAACATAATGTATAAACCAGTTAAGAGCTCCAGAAAAATCCTGGCAAGGGCATGAATTGCTTAGAAATGGGACTTTTACTAACTGTAGAGAACCAGGTGAGAGTAATGGACATCTCATCTCACCTATAACCATATTTACATCATGTAATTATAACATTTAGTTCTCTTCATTGTTTATGCATAATGCCTAAGTTCCATGTAGGGACAACATTTATTGTCCATGTTGTTAAAAATTGCCATTATTTTTAAAAACACTAAATCAGCTGAAAATTTAAGATTTTGTAACTTTCCCATTTAACTAATTCTCTCTTTTAAATGTCTTCTTAAAAGAATTCACATCAAGGTTTTTGGTCATGTTTTCTTTTTGGGGAGCAATATTTGTTTCAGTTGCTTCTTTTTGTGTATGTAATAACTGGATGATTTTATGAAGTGATGGGATTTGGACTGTTTTGTGAGAATTGATGATTAATAAATGGAAAGGAAAAAAACCCTCATCTTCTTGCTTCATTCATTGATTCTTTCCTTAATTTTTATCACTGTCACTTACTTAGCACAGTGCCCATTAGCACTTAGCAATGTGCCTTAGCACTTTGTAAATGTTTAATAATAGCTTATTGCTTGCCTGTCTGTCAGGTGGTTATATTTCTAAGTAAATATATACATGAGCATATACGTGCTTAATGGCCAGCCTTTCTTTAGAAGTACAAATCTTTTGGGGTCATAGTAAAGACAGAAGGTTTTCATTGGTGTAACTGGATCTTTTTTTTTCTCTGAAGTTTCATTTCTTCTCAGCAGAATAAGGAGCCACCAATCTAATCTCAGATAGGATGAATTCTGCCTGTGCTAGATAGTGAGCTAGATTGTGGGCGGGTACCGTGACTAAATTATTTTTTATTTGTTGGTTTCTCCCTTGGCTTCTGACATAGTGCTTTGAAATAGGACTTAACAAATAGTTGATGAGTAAATAAATAAGCGAATTATGTACTCAAAATGATACTTCTTAGTGCTACTAATAGCTGTCATTTACATATTGCTGTGAAGTCTATATAAATATCAGGTTCTATTTTTAAGAGGCATCATCATATAACTTTTAAAGTGGAGATGAGACTGGTTCAGTCTTCACAAATTCACAAAGGTGAGACATGAAATGGTAAGTATGGGACAGCTAGGTGGCAGTGAATGGTTAGTACGATGGACTTGGAGTCAGGCAACACTTAAATTCAGCTGAAGAAACTTACTTTAGTGACTTTAGGTGAGTCACTTAACCACCTTCAGCCTCAGTTTCTTCATCTGTAAAATGGAGATAATAATAGTACAAGTTCCCAGGATTGTGGAATAGATCAAATAAGATATGTATGTAAAGAGTTTTAGAAAGCTTTCTTTGTTGTTGTTCAGTTGTTTCAGCTGTGACCCCATTTGGGGTTTTCTCAGCAAAGATACTGAAGTGGTTTGCCATTTTTCTCTCCAGATCATTTTATAGATGAAGAAACTGAGGCAAACAGGGGTCACACAGCTAGTAAGTATCTGAGGATTTGAACTTAGGTCTTCTTGACTACAGGCATAGCACTCTATTTGCTACACTACCTCTCTGCTCTAGATAAGAATTATTTCATCCTTGTTCCCACAAGTCCCATTCTTAGAACCAATTAAATGTATCTCCTACATGAATGCCACCCTGCTAAAACAGGTGTGGCATTTATCTAGGCCTAAGGTATCAAATAAGTTACTATGGGTTTCTTGTTCATTTTAGATTCCTTGTTATATAATTATATTCATATCTATATGTCTATTAAACTATCTATTAAAGGGATTCCCCCCCCCCGATATATTATTTCATATAACAAATTGCATCTTGCAAGTAGGTGGTATAATGGAGAGACCAATGGACTTAAAGTCAGGAAAACTTGAGTTCAAATCTGGCCTCACGCTCTTATTAGTTGTATGACCCAGAACAAGTCAATTCACCTCTGTTTGCCTCAATTTCTTCAACTGTAAAACAGGCATAACATTAGCATGTACATTACAAGGCTGTTGTGAGGATCAAATGAGATAATATTTTTAAAGCCTTTAGCACCAAACCTAGTATATTATAAATACTCATTTCCTTCCTAATTCTTAAGCCATTTAATAAAATCACTGGATAAACTTTCTAGCACAGTAAATTTCTAGAGGCAACACTAATAGTAATAATAGTCATGGTATTTTTAGTTTTAGGCCAGGGTTTAAAATTTTTTTATTGATATATTTTTCTGCCATCTTCATGACCGAATATATCATACCCCCTACCCCTGCCCAGGGAGCCATCCCTTGTAATAATAAAAAGAGAAAGAGGGAGAAAAATCAGTTCAGCAAAACAATTCATAGATTGAAAGTCTATGGATTATTTCACACCCATAGTCCCTTAGCACCTTTGCAAAGGAGGGAAGATGGGAGTAATTTCCCCCCCTTTCCTGGGAGCCACCTTTGATCATTATAATTGTATAGAATTCAGGATGTTGGTGCTGTTTTTTCCATTTACCTTGTTGCAGTCATTCTTCATATTGTTTTCCTGGTTACATTTATTTCACTTGTCCTTAGTCCGTGTCTTCTCATGTTTCCTGAATACTTCATAGTTAACTGTTTCTTACAGCACGGTAAACATACATTCATGTTGCACAGTTTGTCGGAGCCATTGTCTAATCAACGGGCACTTTGCTTTAGAATTTGAGAGCCATTTTTTACAAGTATTTGGAGGGGTTTGGGAGAGAGCTCAAGCAAGTCACTGCTTTTACTCCTCCATCTTCCCTCCCAGCCTTCTTGTCAGCTTCTTCTTTACTCTTACAAAAATGCTGCTATGACTAATTTGGTGTTTATGAGGACTTTCTAATTTTGATCTGTTTGGGATATATGCCCAACAGTGGATCTCTAGATCAAAGGATATGGACACATTAGTCACTTTTTAAAAGGAAAAATAGATTTTCATTGATCTTTTGGTTTTATATTATCCAGATTTCCCCCCATATTCCTTCCTTTCCCCTCTCACAGAGAGCCATCCCTTATAACAAAAATTAATAAAAACAAGAGAAAAAAATCAGCCAAACTGATCAACACATAAAAAAAAAACTTATATGCAATGCTCCACATCCACAGACTCCCACCTCTGAAAATGAGAAGTTCGAGAGGGAAGTTTCTTCTGTTACTATCTCTGTTCTTCATAGTTTCAGAATAGAAAGTTCTGATTCTTTTGTGGTAATTATACTTTCTATTTCCATTGTTGTATTCACTGTGCACATTATTTCCTTAGCTCTAGCTTACTTTACTTTATATCAGTTCACATTAGTCTTTCCTGCTTCTCCATATTCGTCATGTACCCCATTTTTTTTTGGTGAGGCAATTGGGGTTAAGTGACTTGCCCAGGGTCACACAGCTAGGACGTGGCAAGTGTCTGGTCTGAGACCAGATTTGAACTCAGGTCCTCTTGACTCCAGGGCCAGTGCTCTATCCACTGCGCCACCTAGCTGCCTCAATGTTCCCCATTTCTTATAGCACAGTAAAATTCCATTACATTCTGGTACCACAACTTGTTTATCCATTCCCTAAAGGATGGACATCTATTTTGTTTCTAGTATTTTGCTACCATAAAAGTTCTGCTATAAATATTCTGGTCTTTATGGAGACCTTCTTCTTAACAATGACCTGCTTAGGGCTCTATGCCTACTGGTGGAATCTCTGGGTAAAAGGTAGGACATTTTAGCCACTTCAGTTGTTTCCCAGTTGGACCATTTCACAATTCCACCAACAGTATAATTGAGTGTTTATCTTTTCTCTACCTCGCAATACTATTTCCATCTTTTTTTCCCTTTTTTTCCGGAGAGGCCAATTTGCTGGGGATGAGATGAAATCTTAGAGTTCTTTTGATTTGCATTTCCAAGCTTTCCTCCCTAAAAAAACCAAACAAAATAAAAACCACTTTTAACATCAGTGTTTTTTTGATACTTTATGAGAAAAGTAGCCATGTATAGTGGCTAGGCCTTTTATACTGGTTCTAGTAAATGAAATGTGCAGAATTGGCTCTAATTCATTTTAGCCCTCTTGGCCAGTTGTAGAGCCAGGAGACCTACATTCAAGCCCTTTCACAGGATGAGAAGATGTAATTAGGTTGGAATGTATAGCCTGGAGGGAGTTCCTACATTTGTGGTTTCTTAGAACCATTGAAGTATTAAAACATATACGTTACACGTTAGAGCTAGAAGAGAATTCAGAGAACATCCGGTCCATTCAGCTCTTTTTATAGATGAGGAAACTGAGGTCCAGAGAGGTCACAGTAAATGACTTGCCTGAGGTCACTGAAGTCACAGTAAGTCATAGAACCAGGACTTGAACCTATGTCCTAGGGCTCTGGATC
The DNA here is from genome assembly GCF_900497805.2 of Vombatus ursinus. Lineage (NCBI taxonomy): Eukaryota > Metazoa > Chordata > Mammalia > Diprotodontia > Vombatidae > Vombatus > Vombatus ursinus. The sequence goes on from NW_020954548.1 coordinate 26,012,982, forward strand.
TATCTCTCTTTCTACTCAGTAGATGAAGTGCCTGGCCTTAAGTGAGGAAGAGCTCGGTTCAAATCTGGCCTCAGACACTTAGTAGTTATGTGACTCTAGGCAAGTCACTTAATGTTATTTGCCTCAGTTTCCTAATTGGTAAAATGAGCTGGAGAAGGAAATGGCAAACCAGTATGTTTACCAAGAAAATCCCAAATGGGGTCACAAAGAGTTGGAGACAATTGAACAACACAACAGAGATGTCCTAGACATCATTAAGTTTGCTTCAATCTATGATACTTACTGTGTATATGAAGGAAAGGGGAGGGGTGCCAAGTCCATAGACTGTGTCTCAGCTTCAAGTTAATTTCTTAATGAAATTTGTGCCTGATGCTAAATGGTGACATCAAAGATTTCTAGCAGTGTATTTAGTTGTTTTTCAGGAATAACCAACTCCCTGGAACCCCATTTGGGGTTTTCTTGGCAAAGAAACTGGAGTGGTTTGCCATTTCCTTCTCCAGCTCATTTTATAGATGAGGAAACTGAGGCAAACAGGGTTACGTGACTTGCTCAGGGTCACACAGATAGTAAGTGTCCGAGGCCAGATTTGAATTCATGAAAATGATGAGTCTTCCTGATTCCAAGCCTGGTGCTCCATCCACTGTGCCACTCTCCCTAGCAGTTGCCTATCTAAAAAGTCTCAATTTGAGAGGCTACTACTCTTTGACATTTATTTAGTGTCAACCAGGGGCAAGGTGCTAAATAAAATATAGAGTTAGACACAATCCTGCACACATCATTTAACAGAGCCGGTGTAAAAGGAAAAGGAAGGACAAAGGACAGCAAGGTCAGTAAGAGTTTAATTTCAAAAGAATTGTAGCAGAATGGTTGTGGGAACATTTGAAGAAATCATGACATGTGGAAGTTGGAAGGCCTGTTAGAGATTATTTAGTGCTACCCACTCATTTTACAGATGAGACTATTGGGGCACAGTGGATGAATCCAGTATAGAGAACGTGAAGTGTAATAGGGTGCAAAAAAGGTAGAATGGTATGGTAGAAGGCAAACTAGAAGATTCTGGAATTCAGGCTTCTCCTACAGACAGTAAGGAGTCCCTGAGGATTTTAAAACACAGATGTCAGATGATTAGAGCAGTACCTTAGGAATATAACCTTAGGGGTCCCTGTCACTTGGGTAGGGTTGTTCCTGCCTGCCAGAAGTGTTGATTGGGTGGGGGGGGTGTTGCACTGCTTGAGCCCTGAGGAAGGGGACAGCTGAATGATGCATGCAACCAAGGCACCTTAACTTGAATAGTAATAGAGGTGGAGGGAGGCATGTTGAGAAGACTTTATGGTCATCCGATAAGACCCCTTTTTCAATGGATGTCAGGGCTAGGGCACCTGAGTGAAAATAGCAGAAACATTTCAGGTAGTCCAGAGGGATGTGGGCCCTATCTCAGAAGAGGTCATGGCACTTTCTTGTGGAAGACAGCAAACAGAGGGAGCAACAATAATGGTGAGGCAAGACCAGTACTACAGGGAGAGAAGTGGATGGCATTGACAGACAATGGGAATGGCTGCCATGGTGGCAGAAGAAGTTAGAGCACTCTCTCCAGTGAGTCAGCAAAATTCAGTGATGCCTGGCAAGAACAGATAACAACAGCAGTTCAGCATTGAACTCTGGCTCACTGAAAGCAAAGAGAGACCAATGCCTAGGAAAAGTCATGGAGGGGGAGAAGGGATCTACCAAAAAGGAGAGAGACATAGAGCCCCAACAAGCAAAAATAAGCCTGGACGTTGTCCTTCATCTGGGCCGTTAGTGATTTGTACTGTGTCAGTCCAGGAGGTTGGAGTTCATTGATACTGTAATGTAGCATTCTCCAAAGTGGGCTGTGTTTACCCTAGGGGCAGAACAAGGAAAATATTAAAATTTCCATTCAAATTAATTTTTTTCTAAAACAATAAGAAATGAAGAGGCTTTAAGAGTCACTATATGGATCGACACTGGCAATCTCCCTTGGTTTTTATATCATGCATATGTGGTATATAGGGTGTCTTGAGAGAAGAGTGGGCTTTCCACTGTACAGAGGTATTCACAGGGACATCTTCATTTGTTCCTTGAATTTTGGCATATTATAATACATTGTGATTATAGATGCCAGGTTAATTGGATTTACAGATTATGTTATGTAGTTTTAACTACACCAACCCTCATAAAATGGACCTGTAGCTTAAAAAGATTCCTTCAGAGAAACTGTGGATTGAGTATAGTATTAATAATGCAACAAGAAAACAGCAGAGCTGACCATTCCACTACTCTTAGTACAATTTTTTTTCAACCTCATTGAGTTGGAAAAATGATGATCTAATCAGATCTGACAAGCAGTCAGGCAAAATGATTTGAAATGATTAAGATTATCTGACATGGATTCCACCATTGTTGATGATGAACCTTGCCCTAAGTGTATATTGTGCCCTTAGATGTAGGTGGTAGGAAGCCATTCTTATTAGCAAGACATTTAAAACTTAAGTTTTTTGTTGCCAAAAATGATATGTATGCCAACCTACACAAATTCTCATATCTTCACACCTTACAAACTTGGTAATAGATTTTCTAACCTACTTAAAAGTATTTTGAAAAAAAAAAGAAAAAAAGAAAAAAAAGAAAAAAGTACTTTGAGTGAAGTTTCACTATGTTTTGAACCCACTTGTAAAAAATATCAAAATACAGTGCCTTTAAATTAGTTTGTAAGGATAATTGATTGACATCAGGGAAGATGTAAATTTGCCAGCAAAATTTCAACAAAAACTTTTGTATAATTTGTATATGGGATTTTAAAAAATGAACATTATAACTTAATAACACACATCCAGGGATGCATTTCTTCCATTGGTATCTTTGTTATTTTTGTGAGGGCATGTTTTTAGCTATGACAGACATTTAAACCCACTATTGAAATAAAATGAACTTGGACCAGTCTTTTGAATTGAATCTCAAAGTGTTAGACCAAGATTTTAAAACATAATGGGGTGTATTTAATAACATTGTTCTCGCTAAAATATTATTGCTCATAATAGAGTAAAGCAGATTTTATATCATCAATAAATAAAATAAGAATATTTAAAAATACTTAATCTTTATCACATCCTTTAAAATGTCTGTTTTGTGACTTTTACAATGGACATAATATGTTAGTGTCATAGTACATGTGATTCATTTGTAAATAAATGAATATACAGTTACCCATTTCTAATTCTGTGGTAGTTCTTTTTTCTATGATATTTAATATGATTATTCTGCATCTCAACCCCATCCCAAATTGGTCATTTTTATTCTGTCCTTTCTAGTTCAAAGATGATTCTCCTGGCAGAGAACACAGAAGGAAAACATGAGTTGGTTAGTTCTGCTTTCCCTCTATTGTCTTTTGTGATTGCAACCATCAACTGCTAACCCTGTGGTATTACCCCTTTCTCCAATACAACTAATGCTCATTGTTTGCTGGTTTTTGTTGTTTGCTTGTTTGTTTTTCCTTAGGACCCTTCTCCAGACAGCTCATTCTGAGGCTAAATACTCCTGACATTATTCCTTTTTTAATTAATTTATTTTGATTTATCAACAATCATTTCCATAAGCTTTTGAGTTTAAAATTTTTCTTCCCCTTCCTCCCCACCACCCTCCCCAAGACGGCGCACAATAGGCTATATATCACTTTCCTATTAAACATATTTTCACATTAGTGATGTTGTAAGTAAGAATTAGAACCAATAGGAGGAACCACCAGAAAGAGGAAACAAAACTCAACGGAAGAGAAAAAAAATAGCAAATAGTGTGCTTCAAATTCCATAGTTCTTTCTTTGGATGTGGATAGTATTTTCCATCATGAGACCTTTGGAGATGTCTTAGATCCTTGTATTGCTGGGAAGGGTCAAGTTTATCAATATTAGTCATCTCACAACGTGGCTGTTGTTGTGTACAACATTCTCTTGGTTCTGCTCACTTCACTCAGCATCAGACTGTACAAATCTGACATTATTCCTAATGGGACCATGACACACCTAGATTTTAATCTCTTATTACTTAGTCTTGCTTCTATCTTCTAGATTTTCATTTAAAAAGATAATTTGGCAGATAATTTCTCCTTGACTTTAGACAACTCCTCTCTTCTTTCTTCATCATAATAATTTCTTTGTCGCTGTTAAGAACTTCCTATGTGTCACACAATTTGGGGTCCAATTCAGGTAAATGGCATCCAGCAACACTAGGATGGGTCAAAATGGTTTATTGATACAGACAAATACAGAATGGGGGGCATGGATAGATGGACAACAGCTCATTCAAGGATTGAGTTACACGTGGCTTTGTGTATTCCTTGGGGCAGCGTGTAGGGCAGTAGTGGGCTGACCTGCAGGAAGGTGTGCGCTCTATATGGAGGCCCAGAACGGCTGGGGGCTCACATTTATGTAGGGTTTTCAGACGAAGGTCATGCTGTGCCAGCTGCCAAGATGATAGTGGTAGGATGGGGTCAAGGAACATAGAGCAGGAGCAAAGGGAGTTCACTAAAGAGGAGAAAGTTATCCTAATCATGCCTCAGCACATGAAATATGAAAACTTTTAGGAAGAGAAAGGTGGAATTATACCTAATGCCACATCAGCAAGATTTTTTTTTTTTTTTGCTTAGGCAATTGAGTTAAGGGACTTGCCCAGGGTAAGACACCTAGTAAGTGTCAAGAGTCTGAAGCCCGATTTGAACTCAGGTCCTCCTGATTCCAAGGTTGGAGATCTATCCACTGTGCCACCTAACTGCCTCTCACATCAGCAAGTTTGTGAGAGAGTTTCAACAGTCAATTCTAACTATAACTGCGTGCAGTTAAGCCTTAATACGAACAGCATATGACAGGAGCCAGGCCTAGGAGTGTGGGGCCATAGACTTCTCTGATGATTCCTTACAGCTTTTGTACTGACTTCTTCTGTTGACTTTTAGGCCATGAGATAATAAAAATTCTCATTTATATAACACTTCAAAGATGGCAAAGAATTTTATAAACATTTAAGTCCCATAACAATCTAGTGAAACAGGTACTATAGATGTTATTATCCCCATTTTGCAGATGAGAAAAATGAGGCTCACCACATGTACAAAAATATTTACAGCAGCTTTTTGTGGTGGCAAAGAATTGGAAATTGAGGGGATGCCCATCAATTGGGGAATGGCTGAACAAGTTGTGGCATATGAATGTAATGGAATACTATTGTGCTCTAAGTAATGATGAACAGGCTGACTTCAGAAAAACCTGGAAAGACTTGTATGGTCTGATGCTGAGTGAAGTCAGCAGAATCAAGAGAAGGTTATACACAATAACAGCCATATTGCATGATGACTAATATTGATAAACTTAACCCTTCCCAGCAATACAAGAATCTAAGACATCTCCAAAGGCCTCGTGATAGAAAATGCTATCCACATCCAAAGAAAGAACTATGGAATTTGAATGCAGATTGAAGCATACTATTTGCTATTTTTTTTCTCTTCTGTTGAGTTTTGTTTCCTCTTTCTGGTGGTTCCTCCTATTTGTTCTAATTCTTACTTACAACATCACTAATGTGAAAATATATTTAATAGGAATGTATATGTATAGCCTATATCAGACTGTGCACCGTCTTGGAGAAGGCGGTGGGGAGGAAGGGGGAGAAAAATGTTAAACTCAAAAGCATATGGAAGTGATTGTTGATAAATCAAAATAAATAACCCCCCCCCCAAAAAAGAAAAATGAGGCTCAAAGAGTTTAAATGACTTGTCTAAGGTCACACAGCTAGTGGGGCTCATAGGCAGGGTCCACATTCAGGTCTTAGAGATTTATTACCCTATAATGCCTCTCTACCTATCCTCTCTTTGAATCTTTTCAAAAGTGCTCTGGGAAGGGGCAGCTAGGCGGCACAGTGGATAAAGCACCAGCCCTGGAGTCAGGAGGACCTGAGTTCAAATCTGGCCTCAGACACTTGACACTTACTAGCTGTGTGACCTTGGGCAAGTCACTTAACCCCATTGCCTACAAGAAAAAAAAGTGCTCTGGGATACAGCTTCCTTCTTTTCTGGCATGAATTCCTGGATGTTATGGTCATTTTCTGCCAAGATTTGTGGGCAGTGTTGTTGAAGGGATTGTTCTTCAAATGTTGGTTGTATTGGATAGCTTACAAAGTCCATTCCAACCCTGAGATTCTATGATTCTTTTTGTATTTAAAAACAATTTTTTAACCTTTTATGTTTGTTAATACAATTTAATGAAGATTCAACACAATTAAAATGGAAATCTCTAGTCTTAATTGTGATCACATTTTGATGTAACAAAGAGGAAAAGGGGGTGCCCCTAAAGCATTGCCTTTGTTCCCTCTCTTTTTATCTGTCTTTTTATGTTTCTAGTTGCTTTTTTATTTTTAATTTGTGGAATAAAACAAGCATTTCCATAACATAGTATAATAAAAAAAGATGATTGCACATGAAACTGTGAATCAATTGTGTACAACTTGCTATTCCTTTTAAATATATAGTAAAGTTATCATGTAACTTTCTTTTTTTACCTTTCCTCACCCTAGAGATGGCTACCATTGAACACACAGATACAGAGACACACAGACACACACACACACACACACACAAGTAAAATCATTCTATACATAGTTTTGTTTGTCAGTTCTCTCTCTGGATGCAGACAGCATCTTCCATCATTGCTCAAAGTTGTCCTTAAAACAATGTTGCTATTACTATATACAATGTTCTTTTAGTTCTGCTCATTTTACTCTTCATTATTTTATGCAACTCTATTCATGTTTTTCTAAAATCAATGAACTCATCATTTCTTATAGCACAATAGCATTCCATCACAATCATATAACACAACTTGTTCAGTCATTTCTTAATTGATGGGTATCCCCCAAATTTCCAGTTTTTGCCACCACAAAGAGAGCTGCTATAAATATTTTAGAACATACCAATTCTTTTTCTTTTTCTGTAATCATCTCTGGAAAGAGATCTAGTAGTGATATTGCTGATATTATTAATATTATGATTCTTCTTCGTCATAATCAGGTCCAGAAGAGAATGAAGTTACCCTTGTTTCTTTCATTTTTTGGAAGGTAAAATTGTTAAGACAAGTCAAGATTTTATCCTCTATACTGATATTAGCAAAAAAAAAAAAGCTCCAGAAATGTGGCCTAGTGAAAAGGGTACTGAGTTTGGACCTGAATTTAAATCCTGACTCTGCCACTTACTATGTGGCCTTAAACAATCATTTAACCTTCCTGAGACCTCAGTTTTTCATCTATAATAAAATGAGGGGATTGTGCTAATGCAACTCTAAGATTCTTTGCAACTCTAAATCTATAATCTGTGTCAGGTAGCTAACATCACCCACTGCCAACATCATTAGACTTTGCCTCCGTTCTATGTTTATGATGTTTTCTTGGGCAAGAACTATCTAAGTAATCTTTCAAGGTGTCCTGTCAATGGGCAAATCAATTCTGTTTCTCCCACCATTGATCCTTACTCAAATCCTCTCTTCCATGCTTCCCCATTCCAATTCTGTAATTTTCTCACATTATCCACTGTCTGTTTCTTTTAAATAAAGTGCAATCTTAGAGAGATATTCTAATGAGTCCCCTATCTCACCAAAGCTAAGAGTTTGAATTACTTACTTGAATTCTTAGGGAATCTAGTTCCCTTTGTTCATTACCCATAATCTGTGTATTTATGGATAGACATCTGAAGCTCTGGGTTTTATTGCTGACTCTCTTCTTAGATATTGTCTCTTGTGAGCTACTCATCCTTTCTATTGATATTTTTCTTTCTATGCTGTACCTGTTACTTTCTGGTATATTGCTTGTCCATCAAGTATAGTTTTCTTCTTTCTCCTTGTCTTTTCAATTTGAAGCCCTCTTACATCAGATTAGAATAACAAATATATGTACATATTTCAAGTTTGTTTCTGTTTTAAAATACAAGTTTTTTTTCTTCCCATTCTTCCCCCTTAATTTAAAAATAAAAAAGAAAAGAAAACCCTAGGAACAAATATGCATAGTCAAGCAAAGCAAATTCCCACGTTGGCCTTGTCCAAAAAAATGTGTGGCTTATTCAGCATTTTGAGTCTACCACCTTTTTGCAAGGTGGTAGATAGAATGCTTCATTTTTGGTCCTTTTGCAATTGTGGTTAAAGAGAAATATATTTTAACCAGTCCTCCTAAGAAGTACTCTAACCCTGGCCAAGGGCTCATCATTACAGTATTTGAGGTTATGGTACAGAAATCCAAGTCCCATCCTTAGGTACCATCTTCCTAACTAGCTGTTTTTCCACTTAATAATTTTCTAGGAATGTTATACTGGAAGCATGCTTTCAGTAGAAATTGGACTAGATAACTTTTGAGGTCTCCTCCAACTCTGTGATTCAAAGGGGAGTTCTAAGAGAAAGATGAGAGGGAGAATTTATTTTTCTAGGAAGGAGGTACAGGGAAAAGTAAAAGGAGAGATTTAAATAGAAAAAAAGAATATGAAGTGGGGTACATGTTAGTAACAAAAGGAAAGCAACAAGATATGAGAAAGTCGAACTAATTTTAAATTTTGAATTCAATGTTTTGCTGTGGGAAAGATTGTGCCCTGGATCCAGAATCAGAGGATGAGGCTTTGAATCTTGACTTTGTCACTTAATACCTGTATGACCTTAGGCAAATTACTTTACCTTTTCTGGGTCTCAGTTTCCCCAAGTGGACTAGATGATCTCTGAGACTCCTTTTCACGCTAAATCCATGATCCTATGTTTTGGAATTAATATTTGTTGCTCGTTTTACTATTTTGAAATTCAAGATACCAAAGGCTTGGGTTTTTTAAATCCTGGCCCTATCTTGCAAGATGTATCCATTTAACTCCTTTTTCTCTCTCTTCATTCCTTTTCTTTGGAATTTAATTGATTTTTTCTGAAATGCCATTATCCTTTGTCCAAAATCCACTTGCCTGATTCTCTTGATAAGAAGTTTTTGGTAAGAAAAAAAAGTTCCACCATTTATTCATGATGCTGTTCTAAGCAATCAGAGTATTTTAGGGAAAGAGAAATATGTAAATTCTCCATTGAAATTTAATCATATCTAAGATGGGGGAGACAATCAATCCATCAATAAACATTTATTAACCATCTACTATGTACCAAGCACTATGTTAAGCACTGGGAACACACAAAGAGGCAAAAGACAGTCCTAGCCCTCAGGGAGCTTACAATCTGATCATAATAGAGAGTAATAATAGAGACAAACATCTTACCTGGAGCCATTGAGCAGTAATTTTGGAGGGAAAACAAATAAGGGAGAAGGAAAGACTCAATGATTTTTCAAAGGTATATTCTGCTTCTGATCGATTGTATTGCTACTGTGTCAGATTTTCCTGGGATCTATAGGGTGGCATGCTTCTCTAATAGAAATAGCTTTATCTTTCTTTGGTACCTTTGATTTTTGGATGACTAATCTGGTAGTGAGGATCTTTGTCCTTTCTCACCCTCCTGAGTAATCTAGGGAGTGTTTGGCTAGCCCAGGCAGGCCTCTGATGTTGAAAGCCAGATTGAAATTCTGGCCAAGTGGCAATAAGTGACTCAGTGGGAAGGATTGGTTGGCAGTCCTTCCCCTTTGTCACTAGCTGGTGTTAATAACGGTTATGAAGTTAGACCTAGGGTATGGGCTTTTCGATGCCTGATAGACACATCAACTCTCAAGAGTCCATCTCAATGTTTTCCTGGGGATTCACTGAAGGGAAACCATTTTTGGCAGAGACCTCAGATGAACTTTTCTGCTGCCCTCTCCTTGTTATTGCAAAGGTAAGACTTGGCTCATCTTGGAAAGAAAGCCCTAGGGATCTTTAAACATAAATGAGATTTGAATAGTTCTGGATCAAAGTAACCTTTTTAAAATGTCCCACCATTGGCACTCTGTGAGAGGGGTAACTTAGAGCAGTTGTCTCAAAAGTGGGGGCCTTTGCATATCCTCCAGTGCTGTGTGATCAACTAATCAGTGAGGGGGAATATGAGTTATATCCCGTCCTCTTCACAACAGCCAATGTAGGACTTGTCTCCAACACAATCATGTCTATGCTCAACATTCCTCCATTCTACCTTTTCTGCTATGCAATCTCCCAACCTTCCTCCTTCTAAACTAAGGGTTCTAAACCATTTTTTTATGGCATGGATTCCCTTGGCAGTCTGGTGACACTTAGGGATCCCTTCTCAGATTAACATTTTTAAATGCATAAAATGAAATACATAGGATTACAAAGGAAACCAGTTATATTGAAATTGGGGTCTCACTTTGTTCTGAACCTAAAGTTGGCCCCTTAGGGAAATAATAGTCTACAATCTAACCCTGTACCCACTATAATCTAACCAGTACTCACAGAAACAGCTTTGTTGGTGTCATCAGGAAATTCTCTGCCTCCCTCCACTCCCTCTAGCATACCTAACAGGGGTGAAAAATTACTGAGAGAGCTTTGAGATAAAAAATGTTTGGAGATTACTGATTTAGAGAAATGATGATTCTAATGTGGCCCTGTTCTTTTTTATGCTTGGATACTCACTGTTAGCTATTGGGCCTTTCCATTTGTTTCAATCAGCCTTTCAATATAACCTTGAAAGTGTACTTTTCTTCTACCCATAAACCATGGAGAAGTCCAGTTCTTTCTCTTTGTGCTTGAAGACTTTTTCTCTTTGGAGTCATATGATTCCAGTCTAATGAATCCCTGCTTTGTCTTTCCTCGAATGTCCTGCTCAGGGAAAGGAAGTGTGGAAGGTACTGCAAACCCTTCCTGACAACTTTTGTAGAAACAATAGAACTTCCATGCTTAATCTCAACAGCATTTTAGCCACAAGTAGATTCAACCTTGCATAAATAAGAAGTTCATTAATAGAATAGGAGTTTGGGATCTAAATAGGGTCCATTTTGATTGAAATTTTTCTTAAAACTGTCTTGTTTTCTGAGATGATCCAGCATTAGTGATGCTAAGCTTTAATGGTAAAGTTATTTTTTCATAAAAGTTACAGATCCATGTTCTATGAGCAAATTGGATGCCTTCTTGCTCCCTCCAATGGCCCAAATTATAGTAAGCTTTTGGCCAGTAAGCTTGGTTGGCACTCTAAAAAAGTTTTTGACTATGTTTAAGAATCACTGAATATCTTTCTAAACCTCTTGCCTATCATCAGAGGTCCCTTGAAAGAACCATTAATATTTTTCTTGTCATAGAAAGTGGGTTTGGATCAGATGATTTGAAAGTAATTATAAACAACAATAACTGCTCTGAAGTGTATCATATCTTGTCATTTGTCAACAAGATGAAAGGAAATTTGAAGTTAAACCCAGCAATTTAGTAGTTAACAATTGGGTATGAAGATGCATAATTTGGGTACCTCTTAAATTCCTCTTACTACAAAGTATGGTAGGTTAGGAATCATTAGTCTTGGGTTCAAATTCTGACTTCATTAGTTAACTAGCTGTGTGACCATGGGCAAGCTGCAAGTCACTTTAAATCATTGAGCCTCAGTTTCACCATCTGTAAATTGGAAATGATAATACTTTTACTAGCTTTCTCACAGGTTTGTTTTGGGGAAAGCACTTTGCAAACCTCACAGCTCTACAGAGTTATATATTTATCATTGATTTCCAAGCAAGTGAAGATATCAAGATGTGTCCTTAGATTGAATGATCACAGCTTATATACTATTTATGGGAATTCCATTGCATTCATTTTGTCTAACACACATCTTAAGATTAATCTGTATCAAACTGTAAGAAATAAAGTAAAAAATACAGTTGGTAATTGCCTCAGTTTGAGATAATTGAATCAATTAGCTGGTGGTCTCAACAATGGCTTGACTTATTCTTCCTTTAAGGATATGACAGGGATTTAGCCTGAAATTTGAGGAGAAGCTTTATTTATTCAACTGCCTGGGCGTATCATAAAAAGCAGGGAAAGGCATAGTTTCTAGTCATGGTTCTTGTGTGTGTGTGTGTGTGTGTGTAAACCTGTGATTGCATTGGTAAGGAAATTTCTGATGTTGAAACTCCTTCCACAGATATAGACTGGAACTTGTCAGCAATTTATAGGATGAGAGAAGAATTTAAATGATTTGTTCTTCATCACAGAGTATGCAAGAGTTGAAATTTGACCTCAAGTCTCCCCAGGGGTGTGCTGGAGCCAGCTCATACTGACCTCTGAGAGTCAATTGTTAAATTTTCAGGGTGAGCATTTCTATCCCAGAAATCAGCAAATGATATAAATTGAGACCTGATTTATTGTTTTGTTGGTTGTCTGAACCTAAGAAAGTGGTGGAGAAAATGTCAATAATGAAGATTAAACTTACAAGTATGTCGTGTGTTTTCAGAGGGGCTATTTTTTTTGAAGGCAATAGGAATTAAGTGACTCGCCCAGGGTCACACAGCTAGTAAGTGTCTGAAGTAAGATTCGAAGTCAGGTTCTTTTGACTCTAGGCCTGGCACTCTATCTCCTCAGAGAGGCTATTGTTAAACATTTATCAGTTTACCTCTGGGTCTTTGTACATCTGACTAACTTCTTAACTCCATCTACTATGACCTGCTTTCCTCTCCTAGCAGCAAAGTCAGAGGACTATAGAGTTTAGAGCTGGGTTGGGCCTTAGAGATTATCCTGTTGACCTCCATTATTTTATATAGGAAGAAATTGGGACCTAGCTTGTGGAGGTCACTTGTACAAGGTCACAAAGTTGGTAAGTTTGATATTCATTCTATAGATGAAAAAACTATTCATGCACTCATAGGATTTAGAGTTGTAACCTTAGAGGATGATCTAGTCCAGCTGCCTCATTTTGTAGATGGAGAAACTGAAGCCCAAAGAAATGAAATGACTTGCCAACGTCACATGGTTGTCAGTACATCCAGGATTCAAACTCAGCTCCTTGGACTCTCAGTCCAATTTATAGTGGTGGAGTTCAAGTGCTAGCTTGAATTTTGGCCAGTCATTGGATTTATTTCTCAAATAATTGCCCAAATGAAAGCACAGTGGGATTTTGTCACTGCTTGTAATATACTGATGTTATCATCAATACAAGCAGTCACAAAATTGTGAAATCGTATCACTTGGAGCAATATTACTCAGGGTATACATATAATTATAAAAGATCTGTGGTTTCATCAGGGTGAGAACTGGGACCCACCCACAGATCAGAAGCAGCCAATTAGTAGATAAAGCTTCTGAGAGTTACTTCACAGAGTTTAAGTCACCTGCCTATGATCACATAGCTAGGGGTGAGAGGTAGGGTTTGAATTCAAATCTTCCTGATTCTAGGGTTAGTACTTTATCTGCTATGTTGTCCAGTTTCTCATCTACACATATAGATATTTAATATGCCTATGTGGCAAGAAGTCAATGAAAGGTTTTAAAATTCAAAAATCTGGAGCTCTGTTAGTGTCACAAACAATTCTCCTATTACCATAATAGTTAGGCATTGCCAACTGTAGAAAGATCATGAATAAAGATATTTCTGCTTCCCACACCACTTTCTTCCAAGAAACATAAGTGATTAAACTCTGTACTTTTCCAAGTTAAATGTTCAATTCTCAAAAAATTATTTTCAACCTGAGCCATCTTTTCCAGATGTCTCAGAAATAAGATTTTTCTTCAAATACATGCATTTCATTATCTCACAGAAGTACCACTGTAGGCACATTGAAGAATATGTTCTCCCTTGGTTAGTCCACAAGTGGAGTACTATGTTAAATTTTGGGAGTCATATTTGAGGAAAGTCCTGGATAAGTAGGAAAGCATCTTGAGAGAGGCCAGAAGATGGAGGGAAAAGAAGGTCCCCAAGTTCCTCTTAGGTCCCTTCCAGCTCTAAGACTCAGATTCTGATGCATTGTTTATATCAATCACACAGAGGGATTTCAGCCTTAAATGCTCCAATAGCAATGCCACTGGTGTGCCTTATGTCTTTTTTTTTTGGTGAGGCAATTGGGATTAAGTGACTTGCCCAGGGTCACACAGCTAGTGAGTGTTATGTGTCTGAGGTCAGATTTGAATTCAGGTCTTCTTGACTCCAGGGCCAGTGCTCTATCCATTGCATCACCTAGCTGCCCCTGCCTTATGTCTTCAAAGGGGGAGTTAGCAGCCAAATGTTTGCTGTAGAGATAAGGGACAGTGCTATTAAGATTTATTGTTATTTTTTTTTCTATACTTCAGGGTCCTCCTGCCTTATCTTTAGAATTTCCTCTTTCCTGTTCTAGCTTCAAAGCAAAGCAGGAGACAAGATGCAAAAGTCAACACATCTGCATCAAGGTATCATAATTGCTTGGCTCAGTGTTTATACATAGGATTCAGACAGCTGGGAAGGGCCCAAGAAATTCATCTAGTCCAATCTCCTCATTTTTCAGGATGGAAACTGAGACCTAGAGAGAGGATTTAAGCCTAGACCCTCTGACTCCAAAATACCCAAAACTCATTGATTAGAATAGATGTGTTAAAGATTTTTTCATTGGTTACCCAATGGGCAATGAAGTGGCACATGGTGGATGTGTGAAGGTTACAGATTAATTCTACTAATGATGAATTACATAGAAGTGGCTTAAGATAGAGCTATCTTTCCATCTATCTACCTATACATGCATAGACATACATACACATACATATATGCACACTGACACAAAATATAATATATATGAATGTATATATGTCTCTATATATGCATACATACACACGTATCAGTCCTATATGCCTCTATCAATGCAAAACAAATCTTGCTCTGTAATTTAATAAACCAAGAGAACTGACTCAACAATGAGAGATTAAGTAACATGTTCAGTGTTATATATGGTTAGCATGTCAGAGATAGTTCTTGGCTGTAAGGTTGACTTTCTCTTCACTAAGGTCAGTGCTGCCACTTAAGAGGGATACATACATGATTAGAAAATAGATGAATGGGGGACAGCTAGGTGGCACAGTGGATAGAGCATGGCCCTGAGTCATGAGGACCTGAGTTCAAATCCGGCCTCAGACATATAACACTCACTAGCTCTATGACTCTGGGCAAGTCACTTAACCCCAATTGTTTCACCAAAAAAAAAAAAAAAATGAACGGGTCACACAGTAAGAGTGAAGAGTATCTGATGGACAGCTTCATAGTTTTTATATAATGTCAGGAGACCTAAGTTGCCAGCATCTTGGGTAGATCCTTGTGGGGAATTTATGAGCAATAAGGATCAGGATTGCACAGGCTGGTCAACCATACATAGGGGATCTGCATCGCTGGAAGGAATGCCCATATCACTAAGATTACAAATTCATTGAAATATTGAAGTTTCTCATGAGTGTGTATCTTTACATTAAGTTCAGCTAAGCAGAGTCCAGTAGAAAGAGTGTTAGACTGGAAATCAGAAGACCTGGGTTCTAGTTTTTCCTCTTCCAATTATACGTTAGACTTGTCACCTTGGGAGAGTCACTGCACCTTTGTGAGCTGAAGTGTTTTCATCATAGGATCATGGACCTGGAGAGGTTAATCAGTTTGCTTAAGGTCACATGGATAGTGACAGAGGTGTGATTTTGAACCCAGATTTTCTGTATCTGATCCATTATTCTTCCCATTATACTGCATGGCCACTAAGTAACAAGGAAATGATGCCAATTACTAGTATCATAGCAGGGATTATAAGGATTGAATGAAATAATAAATTTAAAATACTTCACAAACTTTAAAGCTCTTTATTAGTCCAGTGGCCAATGTGCACTACGCTATGTTTACATCTATTTATGTGTTTTTTAAACTCACTAACCTGATTCATTGTGAGTAACTCCATCCTTTACTAGCTCTTCCCAAGCCTTAGACTTAATTTAGTCAAAGGTTTGGGGTTCAAATCCCACTTCTGGCACAATTAATGGAACATTGGGTAAATGGTTGAACCTTCTCCCTAAGCTTCAATCTCTTCATTTCTGAAAGGAGAGAGCTGGACTCAATGGTCCCCAAGGTCCATTCTAACTCTGGATCTATGAAGATTCTACCTGATGGTATCTCTGCTTTGTGATTGACAGCTTGGGTGCTATGGAATGGCCACCAGTGATTTTGTGCCGCAATTGGGAGCCCCTCCCTCATTGGGAATGCATTTTGAGTGAAAGGCCAGCAGCCCATCAATTCTGTGCTGTCATAACAACGGGAGGGCCAAGATGGACATCCATGAAACATCTGCTTCAGGCCCAGTTGATTCACTAGAAGCAATGGAAAGCTATGTAAGATTCTGGGACACTCTGGCGGGCTAGGATCCGGGCACGTTTCATCGGGTAGCTCTTGTATAGCAGGTTGTCTGGGTTGTACAGAGTCAGGAGACAGAACTGTGACACCCTAGAGCACGCATTGGATCTGAAGTCAGGGGACCTGGGTTTGAATCCATTTAATAGCTGTGTGACTTTGGCTAAGTAGCTTCCCCTCTCTGGGCCTCAGTTGCATCTGTAAAATGAAGGAAGGGGGTGATCTCTAAGCCCCATTCCAACTCTGAAATTCTATGATCCTATTTGCCCTGTTTCATAACCAAAATCAGAATAATTAAAACCAGTATTATCATGACATTATGAGAGTGCTTTCTGTAACCTCACTTCTTCCCATGATCGTAAATCTGATTGTAAAATCTGATTAAGCACTGTCAGAATAGCACTAATATTGTGCTGTTGTGCCCTATAATTGTCATTGGATAACAATGAGAATTATATGATCAGTTTTCTCAGGCTCTGCTTCCCTCCCCTGTAATCTCCTCTACTACTTTCAAAGCACAGCAAGGAGAAAAGATCATAGGGTCATAAACTGAGTTGGAAGGGGCCTTAGAGGTCATCTAATCTAGCCCCTCACATGGGGAAACTGAGGCTTAGAGAAGTTAGTGACCTGCCCAAAGTCATGTATGTTGTAAAAGAGCTGGAATTTGAAGGTGGGTCCTCTGTCAACACTCTTGAATAGAGGTCTCATAATCGCCTGGCAATAAGCTTTTGTAAAGGACCACAGGATTGAAAACTAAAAGGGACCTTAGAAATGACCAACTCAAGGAGCACATTGTGGTTCAGAGAGATGAAGTGACTTCCAAAGATCGCATACATGGAGCTAGCAGACTTGGCATTCAAACCCTGGTCCTCTGACTCTAGGATATACAAAACTAGCTGATGAGAAGAGATGGTTCTTTTCAAATTCTTGGCAATCTGTACAGTCAACTTCTAGCAAATGTAAACTTGTGTTCTATTTGGTAGCATGTAGTGGAAAGAGAGCTTGACTTAGGAGTCAGAAGACCTGGGTTCCAATCCCAGCTCCTCTATTTCCTAGCTCGGCCCTCATAGACGTACCCCGTTTGAGCCCATCATCTGTAACACTGGGCTAATAATGTCTGTATTACTTTACAAGGCCGTTGTGAGGACCAAATGAGATAAATTAAAAGGCTTTGCCCAAGAAAGTGCTATGTGTTTTGTATTGCTATGTATTTTGTGTTGCTATTTATATGTTAACAAATAGCTAGGTGTTACGTGTGAGTTATCAGGCTTTTAATCTACAACTACTTTGTCAGCATCTTTTTTGGTTGTGTGAGATTATATGGTAGATAAGTAGAGAGAGTGGTGGTAGGTAGATAGAAAAGAATAGAACAGTTTAGAAAGAACACTGGCTTTGGAGTAAGAGGCCCTGGGTTCAGACTCCAACTCTCATACTTCCTCCTTGTGACTTTGGGCCTCAGTTTCCTCTACTGTAAAATAAGGGTATTGGACTAGATGACTTCTAAGGTCCCTTCTGGATTTAGATCTATGACCCGATATAAAAAAAGAAATGATTTACCTTTATCTCTTTAAATAAATAAATGGAAAAGGGAAGGAAGGAGTGGGGGAAAAGGTTGAAGGAGATCATTTATTTATATTGGAATGACAACATCACTCTCATTTATGAGTTAATAGCAGCACAGAGCAGTTAGGAAGCTGATTATAAACTGACTCCAAAACAAAGAAGATCCCTAGTTAATAAACAACCCTGGAAACCTCAGTGTTACTAATCAGTGAGTTCATGGTCAAGGTAGGGGGAGTTATTCTAAAGTCAACTTTTCTTTGTTTAGAGAGACAGCTTTATTTCATATAAACAACACTGATACTGGGATTCCAAAGTTGACAGAGCATCACACTGGAGATTTTCTGGGGCTGGGATTACATACAGTATTTTTTTTTTATCTCACAAACTTAATTTAAGGTGCAGTCAGTCTATAGCCACATTTATTTTTTTTCATTGTTTCTTTGGCACATTTCCTGATTTTGTTAAATACAAAAGCGTAGGTTGAAATGGACTAATACTGCAGAAACTTGATTATTTTGGACAACAGTGTAGGTGCAGTTTTACGTTAAGCATTATTTACAAATGGAGGACAGTCAAAGCATGAGCTTCCTTATGCTTCAGGAGAATGATGACCAGTACAACTGGACAGCTCCCCAGGGAAGAATAATGAGGATCAAAGAATGGAAGAGACTTCCCTGGGGTATTGCATACAAACATTGGATGCGATGGAGCTCCTCCTCTGTGGAAATCCATCATGGACACAGTCCTTTTCTGGTCCTCCTGGTTTGTTCAATCCAGGACATTTAGGAAAATATAGCTTGGCTGATGCAGCTTGGCCCTTTCATTCAGAACTGGATGGGTGCAAAAAGATAAAGAAGCCAGGGTTCTGGGATTTAAGAAATAAGAAAGTTAAAAACTTATCTAGCCTGTGAGTGGCTCTGTGGCATACTGTCTTATCGTCTTCTACAGAGCAGAGATGAAGGGATTTTCCTCTCTAGCAGCTAAATTCTGGAAGTCCTAAAGCATTGGTTAGGCCACCACTGGTCATCTTCATTCCCTCCATTTGTCATGGGACTCATGCACAGAGATGGTATGGTAAGAGCCAGACTGACATCTTCCTTTTGTGCACCTGATGGAGAAATGCTCACATGCCTCCCAAGCTTATTAACAGTGGCTTTGTAAATGCTTTTGAAGAACAAGGAAAATATTTATTCCACATTGACAGTTCAATTCTGACCTCTGGCAACTCTATGAAAAAAATAAATATTTGTATATAATAGACCTCTTGATAATGAACGATTGTGGTGGTAGTGTTAATAGTTCCTAGATTTCTAATACAGTACTTTTAAAACACGAAACAAGACCCCCCCCCATCTTAAAATGTTTATTGCAGGACTCTGCTGGTTTGTTTTCTTTCCAAAGTAATTTGCTTCAGACAAGTGCAAAATGGAAAATTTGGCACATTATCCAGTGACTATTTGGATGCACTATAATCTGCCACAAAAAAAGGAAAAAATGTGTTAAGCAAAAGAAAACATGTATCAAAGGAGAGTTCAAATAAAGTCTTGGGCTCAGAATGGCAGAAGAATAAAAAAAAGGTGAAAAATCGAACTATTCCCGAGAAAACAACGATCTTTGCTCCATTTTATGGCTGTGATTACAACAGTCACTGTTTACATACTTCCAAATTCTGTCAGTGATAATTTTTTAAAAATACAGATCATTTAACTCCTCTCAATCAATCCCTCTACCCTTTTCTCTCCCTCTCCTTCTTCCTCTACTTTCTGAAGCAAAGGCTGAGCATCCAATATAGAAAGTAATCTGGAAGTCTGGGTATCAAATCAAAAGCACTCAGGTTGGCTAATTGCTTTTTACCCCCTCTTAATTATGTTTTAATTTGCTGAGAGATCCCTCTTGTGGTGATGTCCTGAAATGTTCCCAGCTCTGAGTAAGGAAGGGACTCTAGAACTGTGATGTTTGAGTAAATGAGATAGTGTCAGATTTGTCTATGGCAAAGCCTCCATTGACATAAGATTTCTTGGTCTCTGCATCTTCATTATCAAGTATTGTGGATTCCAAGGCAAAGGGGTTCACAATGTTGACTTCAGATGTGACGTCCATCTGCTCTAGCTCTTTTTTAGAAAGCTTCTCTACAATTCCTGTTCCATATGCATCACCAAGGACGTTCACCATTGTCCTGAACCGGTCCCTAGAAGAGAGAGCCCTTGGGTTAGACAGATTTTTTAAATTTTATCTCAGTTTGAAGAATGTGAAAGGACACCGTACTATTCAGTTTCCACTCAAACTGGCAAATCTGAGAATTTTAGAGTTGGAACAGATATCAATGGCCATTTTGTTCAACTCATGCCTGAAAGAGGATTCCTTCTACAAAGTACCTGATAAGGAGTTATCTTACCTTTGTTTGAAGGCCATTAATGAGAGGGAGCACTTTACCTCCTGAAGCAAGCCAATTCATTTTGGGGCAATCTCTCATTGTTCAACTGAAACTTTTCTCTCCAAAGTTACTAATGATCTCTTAATGGTGAAATCTAATGGCCTTTTCTCTGTCTTTATTCTCCTTCATCTCTCTAAAGCATTCAAAACTGCTCATCACCTCATCACTTACTCTCTCCTCCCTGGGTTTCATGACACAGATCTTTTTGTTCTCCTAGCTTTCTGATCACTTCTTGGTCTTCTTTGCTGAATCATCATTCATATCATGCCCCCTAACTCTAGGTATACCCCCAAGACACCTCCATGGGCCCCTAATTCTTCTCACCCTCACTGGGGGGGGACCTTATTCTCATGGATTTAATTATCATCTCTAGGCTGACTCCTACATTTATATATTCAACTCCAGTCTCTCTCCTGAGATCTTAGTTTCATATCATCAAATGCTTATCAGAATTTTTGAATTTGATGTCCCATAAGCATCTCAAACACAGCACAAAAACAGAACTCATTGTCTTTTTCTCTAAACATAACCTTCCAAACTTTTCTATTTTTATTAATGGCACCCCTTATATGGGGTCACTTAGAGAAGTGGTCTTCCAGTCCAACATTTACTAGATCTATGTAATCTTCAACAAGTCTCCCTGGGCCTCAGATTCCTCATCTGTAAAATGAGAGGATTAGATTTAATGGCCTCTCAGGACCCATCTAGTTCTAACCTTTTGGCACTATGATCCTTTCAAATACCTATTTGCAACCATTGTCAACTTAGACCCCTCATTATGCCTCATTCCACATATCCAATCAATTGCCAAATCTTGTCCATTTGATTTCCATATTTATCTCATACATTCCCTTTTCCCCATCACATAGCCACCATTTTCATTCAGGCCTTCATTACCACTCACCTGGACCATTGCTATAACCTTTTAATTGATCTCCCCGCACCAAATCTCTCTTTACTCAGATTCATCCCATACTTGTTGTTCAGTCATTTCAGTTATATCTCACTGTCCATGAGGCTTTTTTTTTTGGCAGAGATACTGGAGTGGTTTGCCATTTCCTTCTCTAGCTCATTTTACAGAGCAGGATACTGAGTGACTTGCCCAGGGTCACACAGCTAGTAAGTGTCTAAGGTCAGATCTGAATCCAGGAGGATAAGTCTTCCTGACTCCAGGCCTGACACTCTATCTACTGTGCCACCTAGCTGCCCCTACTTTGTATATGCTTATACATATATATGTGTCTGTCCTTTCTACCCCCCATTAGATTGTAAGCTCCATGAGGGCAGCATGTGTTTCTTCTTCCCTTTTTTCCCCCTTTATATCCTCAGTCCCTGGAAGAGTGCACACAGTAGGTATTTAGCAAATATTTGTTGATAAATTGACTGGAGCAGAAGTAATACATATTAAGGATTCAGGATTAGACCAATAGACTTAGTTAACTGAAACATAATGAAGCCATGGCTTCTCAACAAAGCTGTAACTAAAGGTAGTTAACTGCCTACATTATAATATGCAGGAAGGATACTTTTTAACACTTAAAAAATAAATACAATTTTAATGCTAGAAAGCTGTATTCTATTATATTCACACTTACACAGGGTTACTATTTTATAGATCAGAAAACTGAGGCTCCAAGAGATGTTCCCTCTTCTATGCTCATATTTAATTCACACGTGTTCTAATGTTGGCTTAAAGCACAGTTCCCAAACCTTGCTTGGCGTGTGCTAACATCCTGACTTGGCTCCGTTCCCTAATCCTCACCCACTCAGAAAATCAAATAAAAAAGTTAGTAGGCCAATACCAATCTTCCCACACTCGAACTCAGGCATCCCAAATGCTAACTCCAGTGTTCTTTCTACTATATCATAGTGGTGATAAGATAAAATGAAGACCATGCACAAAATGCAACTAGTTTAGTGAGAGAATCAGAAGGACAAATCAGATTTTATCTTTGAATACTGACTCCATCTTGTGCTACTACATGTGTTCTCCATTTTCATTATTTTTCTGGTAGATTATATGTTTCATTATATGTTTCATACATGTGGGTGGATGTAATTAATATCTTTTCATTTTATAAACAGAGGATCCCAAAACCTACTTGTCCCCTTCTCAACTGGACTAAAACTCTCCTCCCAACTTGGAAAGCCCCTAAACTTTCCTCCAATTAGAAATTAGATTACCTTATTTTGTATTCTGGCTAATTATTTTTGTTATAATTAATTGGACTTTATGGACTTATTAATTTTGAGGGGTATAAAAATCTGCTTTACTCTATATTCAGGGTTTTTGGACTAACTGGGGAGTTCACTGACCCATTCTTTTGGATGTCTACCTAATAATTCATCTATGCTTAGATTGTTTCATTAGTTATTATTAATTGCCCATTACAGTGGTCAATACCAATGCAGGCATATGTGGGCTGGACCAGTAAACATGTATTATGAGCCTACTATGTGCTAAAGCTTGAAGATACAAATACAAATATAAAACACCTCAAGGAGTTACATTCTACTGGGGAAAACAACATATACACATGCAAGTAACTACAAAATACAGTCAAAATAAATACAAAGAATTTTTTTTGGGGGGGGGAAGGGAAGCACTGGAAATTAGAATGATGAAAGGCCTCTTGTTAGAAGTGTCTCCTAGGAACGTTGGGCACAGTAAGAACCACATTGTGAGATGACCAACTTTGATAGACTTAGCTTTTCTCAGAAATACAATAATTGTCTTAGGACAATTCCAAAAGACTCACGGTGGAAAATGCTACCCACAACCAGAGAAAGAACTGTGGGGTTTGAATACAGATTGAAGCATACTATTTTCTCTTTTATTTCTTTCTCCTGGTTTTTCCCTTTTGTTCTGATTCTTCTTTTACAACATGACTAATGTGGAAATATGTTTAACATGATTGTACATATTTAGCCTATATCAGATTGCTTGCCATCTTGGGGAGGAGGGAGGGCAGAAAAAAATTTGGAACTGAAAATCTTATGAAAGGGAATGTTGAAAACTGTCTTTACATGTAATTGGAAAAAATTAAAATGCTATTAAGTAGAAAAAAAGAAAAGAAAAAAAATAGTGTCTCCTGGGCTGAGCTTTGAAGGATGATAGGAATTCTGAGGAGTACAGGTAAGGAAGGTGTGTATTCCAGGAATGGCGCACCGCTTGTGCAAAGGTATGACCATGGAAGATGGAAAATCATGTATGAAGAATAGCAAATGGACCAGTTTGACCGGAGAACAGTGTGTTTGAAGGGGAGTAGTATGTAATAAGCCTGGAAAGGTAGGTCACAGCTGGATTGTGAAGGGCTTAAATGCCAAACAGAAGCGTTTGTATTTAATTGGAGAGGTAAAAGAGAATGACTGGAGCTTTTTAAGTAGGAGAACAACAAGGTCAGAACCATACGGTAGGAAATCACTTTGGCAGCTGTGTGTAAAATGGATTAGAGTGTGGAGAGACTGGAGAAAAGGAGACCAATTAGGAGCCTGTTGGCACAGTCCAGGGGGAGGTGATAAGGGCTGAACTACATGTGAATGGAGAGAAAGGGATGGATGTGAGAAATGTTGGCAAAGCAGAGTAGAAAAGGTCTGGTGTCTGTTTCTTAGAGGAAGTAAGAGATTCTAGGGCTTTCACAGAATCAGTGTCCAGTAGTAAAGGAGCTCAGAGACCATCCGGGCCAATCTGTACCTGAACAAGAATCATCAGGACAACATACATACCTGACTAGTGGAAAACCTCCCATCACCTCATGGGGAAGGCCATTCTATTTTTGCACAATTCTGACTATTAGGACATTTTTCCTGACATCAAGCCTAGATCCACCTCTCTGCTACTTCCACCCCTTGTTCCTAGCTCTGCTCTCTGAGGGGAGGGGTGGGAGGAGGAGAGAGACATGCCAGTCTTTTAAATACTTGAAGACAGAAAGGGAAAGGGAGAGGTAGAATAGGTAAATTATCTCACATAAAAGAGGCAAGAAAAAGCTTTTACAGTAGAGGGGAAGAGGGAGGAGGTGAAAGGGAATGAGTGAATCTTACTCTCATCAGATTTGGCTTAAGGAAGGAATAACATACACACTCAATTGGTATGGAAATCTATCTTATCCTATAGGAAAGTAGGAGGGGAAGAGGATAAGAGAAGGGGGGTGATAGAAGGGAGAGCAGATTGAGAGAGGGGGTAGTCAGAAGCAAAACACTTTTGAAGAGGGACAGGGTGAAAGAAGAGACAGAGAATAGAATAAGCAGGAGGGGAAATAGGATGGAGGGAAATACAGTTGGCAATATGAATTGTGAAAAAAATCTTGAAGCAAGTTTTTCTGATAAAGGCCTCATTTCTCAAACATATAGAGAACTGAGTCAAATTTATAAAAATAAGAGCCATTCCCCAATTGATAAATGATAAAAAGATATGAAAGTTTTCAGATAAAGTAACCAAAGCAATTTAGAGACAGAAAAATGCTCTATTAATTGGAGAAATGCAAATTAAAACAATTCTGAGGTACTACCTCACACCTTCATTGACTAATAGGACAGAGAAGGAAAATGGGAAATGTTAGAGGGGATATGGGAAAAATGAGACTTTAATGCACTTTTGGTGGAGTTGTGAAATGATCCAACCATTCTATAGAGCAATTTGGAATTATGACCAAAGGGCTATAAAACCATGCATACCTTTTTATCTAGCAGTGCCACTACTAGGTCTGTATCCCTAAAGAGATAAAAAATAAAAAGTAAAAGGACCTATATGTACAAAAATATTTATAGCAGCTCTTTTCTGGTGGTAAAAAATTGGAAATTGAAGGGATACCCATCAACTGGGGAATGGCTGAACAAATTGTGTTATGTGATTATGATGGAATATTATTATGCTATAAGAAATGATGAGCAGATTCTTTCAGAAAAACCTGGAAAGACTTACATGAGCTGATGCAAAGTGAAATGTACTGTGTACAAAGTAACAGCGATATTGCAAGATGATCAGCTATGAATGACTTAGCAATTCTCAGCAATACAATGATCCAAGACAACTCTGAAGGACTTATGATGAAAAATGCTATCCATCTCCAGAGAAAGAACTGATGGTGTCTGAATACAGATCAAAGCATACTTCTTTTACTTTATTTTTCTTGAAGGTTTTTTTGTGGTCTATGTTTTTTTCCCCACTATTATGGAAATGTTTTGCATGATTACACATGTATAACCTATATCAAATCGTTTGCCTTCTCAATGGGGAGGGAGGAAGGGAGAGAATTAGGAACTCAAAGTTTTAAAAACGAATGTTAAAAATAATTTTTACATGTAACAGGGAAAAAATAAAACACTAAATAAGTTTTTTTAAAAAAAAAAGAATAAAAAAATAAATACTTGAAGACAGTTATCGTGCCTTGTCTAAGTTTTCTCTTTTCCAAGTTAAACACACCCAGATCATTCAACGAATTTGAATCCTCAGAGAGTGACAAATCTTGAAGCTTCAGAGGAAAGTGAATGACCTTGGCTGCCAAGAATTGGACAAAGCCCCATTCTTGTGAAAACTGCAGGTAGATCGAATTAGCTTATGCTCACAAATAATGCATTTATGCCCAATCTAGACTGTGCCAACATTGGACATAGAGCGTATTGTCAATGATTGACTGACCGTACTTTGGGTCAATAGGCAGCTTTCTGTTTTTAACTGTTTCAGAAATGAATACCATGGGTAATGAGTGGGACAAGCAAGAGGGAGATTGACTGGGTTCTGGAATAGGAAGATCTGAGTTCAAATCCGACCTCTGACCTTTACTACTCATGTTGCTTTGGGCAAGTCACTGAAACTCAAGTGTTCTTGTCTGTAAAATGATCAATCTGCAATTAATGTCAAGTCAAGTCAAAAAAACATTTATTAAACCCTTTGCTATGTGCCAGGCACGGTGCTAAGCACTGGGAATACAAATACAAGCAGAAAGAAAAACAGTCCTTACCCTTTAGAGAGATTATATTCTGATGAGAGAAGACAACACATAAAAAGTAATGGCTTGAGAAGTCTCTTCCAGTTCTAGATTTCTGATGCTGTATTCCTTATGTTGTTGTTCAGGTGAGTTTCAGTCATGTCCAACTCTCCATGGCACCATTTGGGGTTTTCTTAGTAAAGATACTGGAGTGATTTGCCATTTCCTTCTCCAGCTCATTTTACAGATGAGGAAACTGAGGCAAACAGGGTTAAGTGACTTGCCCAGGGTCACACAGATAGTAAGTGTCTGAGGCCAGATTTGAACTCAGGAACATGACTCTTCCTGACTCAAGGCCTGGCATTCTAGCCACTGCACCACCTAGCTGCTCATATTACTTATAGAATACTTCAAAACACATCCCTTCTCTGTGGCAGCCTGGCTAGTTTTAGCTCAATTCCTGAAGTCCCCAAGGAGGTAGAAACAGAACTGGTATGGAGCTTTGTATTGTAACATTCCCATAAGAGAGTCCAGCCTCCTACTGAATTAT
This sequence comes from Vombatus ursinus, assembly GCF_900497805.2. Classification (NCBI taxonomy): domain Eukaryota; kingdom Metazoa; phylum Chordata; class Mammalia; order Diprotodontia; family Vombatidae; genus Vombatus; species Vombatus ursinus. The sequence continues at coordinate 26,039,721 of NW_020954548.1, forward strand.
TCAGGGTCCCTTCAGATTCTGGGGAGATGTGTTTGTAGAAGAGGCCATCTCTAGGTCATGGAAAGAGTGTTAGATTTAGAGGCAGAAGCCCTGGGTTTGAGTCCTGCCTTTACTTCACAATATATGATAATGTGCAAGGCCTTTGCCTTTTTAAGGACTCAGTTTCCACTTCTATAAAATGAAGGAATTGAACTAGGGTCCAATATCATAAAGCAGACAGAACACTGCATTTGTAACAGAAGACCTGGGTTTGGATCCCCACTCTGCCACATGCTACCTATGTGACCTCGAGGTAAGTCATTGGTCCTTTCTGTGCCTCAGTTTCCTCATCAATAAACTAAAGGAGTTGGACTAGATGATCTCTAAGGCCCCTTTAATGCAGTACATCCTATGACCCCTCAAGCTTACAATGTTATGATCAATAGGTTTGTTAAGGTCTGGGACTAGGTAGGCGAGGCACGTTGGGGATAGATGTGAGACCATGAATAGTCACTAATCTCACTACTATCTGTCTTTTTGTCCCCTGCCCAAAAGCTAACCTTGGGCATAACCATATCAGATGAGATAATGTGATACTATTTACCGGCATTCTAAAATGAGCACTCATCTTTATTGTGATGAGTTAATTTTTAAGTACCTTATCAGGTGGCCTGGTCAGAAAGAAATTAAGAGAGCAGCACATGGCTCCTTGGGCCATCTTGAAAGAGAATGGACATAGGCATGTTTGGAAAAACTTGTCCTCCCACCTTGTTAAGCACAATGAAATTGTTATAATTGGTTTCACGTCAGAAAAGTGCAACTCACAAAAGCCAGTCGACAGCAAGGATGAGGGTGACGTCTTCAGCTGGCAGGCCAACAGCACTCAGCACAATGACCATGGTGACTAGCCCTGCCTGGGGCACTCCTGCAGCTCCAATGCTGGCAGCTGTTGCTGTGACACTGTGGCCAAAACAGAAACATAAGAAAAGGAGTTAGAAATGTAATCTTCCTTGTATGAGTCTGATGCTGAGTAAAATGAGCAGAACTTGGAGAACTTTGCATGCAATAACAGCCACGTTGTGCGATGACTAACATTGATAAACTTAACCCTTCTCAGCAATACAAGGATCTAAGACATCTCCAAGGCCTCATGATGGAAAATGCTATCCACATCCAGAGAAAGAACTATGGAGTTTGAATGCAGATTGAAGCATACTATTTGCTACTTTTTTCCTTCTGTTTTGTTTCCTCTTTCTGGTGGTTCCTCCTATTGGTTCTAATTCTTCCTTACAACATCACTAATGTGAAAATACGTTTAATAGGAATGTATATGTATAGTCTATATCAGATAGTGTGCCATCTTGGGGAGGGAGGTGGGGAGGGAGGGAGAGACAAATTTAAAACTCCAAAGCTTATGGAAGTGATTGTTGATAATTCCAAATAAATTAATTAAAAAAAAAAGAAATGTTATCTTTCTTTTAAGGCCCTCTGTCTTACACCTGACTGTTGTTGCAACTTCTTTCCCAAATCAAACTGAGTAAAGTTTGTGACTATTAACTATGTGTGTGACTCTGTAGGGGCATAGGAAGAGGGATTAGTCCCTGCCTCTGCCCTCAGGAGCTTATGATCTAGTACAGGAAATAAGGCAAGTAGCAAGAATACCTACAGTGCAAGGCAGAATATAGGCATCAAATGGAGAAGAGTTCTAGAGGATAGGGAAATAATATCTTGCTGATATGGTCAGAGAAAGGTTCATATTGTTGTTTGGTTGTGTCCAACTCCTCGTGACCCCATTTGGGGTTTTCTTGGCAAAGGTACTGAAGTGATTTGCCATTTCCTTCTCCAGCTCATTTTATAGATGAGGAAACTGAGGGAAACAGGGTTAAATGACTTGCCCAGGGTCACACAGCTAGTAGGTATCTGAGGCCAGATTTGAACTCAAGAAGATGAGTGTTCTTGACTTTAGGCCCAGCACTCTAGCTGCCACCTGTAGCTGCCCTGAAAGCTTCATGGCTTGACCTTAAAGGAATACGGTAATTAGTACTGTACCCTCCCCCCCAAAAAAGAATTTGTATCCCCAGAGCTTAGCACAGTGCTTAGCACATAAGAAATATTTAATAAATACATTTCCTTTCATTCATTGGTTCATTTGGTAAAGTTCACAAGATACTTTCCTAACAACTCCATTAGTTAGTGAATTGCAAGTATTGTCCCTATTTTATAGATGAACAAACTGAGATGTGAATTGTTTATCTTGTCATACAGCTAGTAGACAGGAAGAATGGTTTGGCAACATCACAAGAAAGCGTACACCAGGCTTTATACTTTAAATCATCAGTATCTTGATTTGCCTATAAGGTGACCTTTGGGTCCCTGCATTGCTAAATAGCTGTTAATTCTACCTGGAGTACAGAAGTGTTTACTTAGTAGTAAGTAACGAAAGTGACGACAAGATATAGTATAGAGTGAATCAAAGAGGGCCAAAGACAAATTATTGGGAGACAATCACATCAGGAGGAAAGGAAAAGAATTTGGAACAAACAGAGATAGAGAAAGAGAAATAAGAGGGGAACCCCCCAAAGCACAATGTCACAGAAGTCATGGATGAGAAAGTGTCCAGAGAGAGGGAAACAATCTCGTGTGAAACGCTGCAAGACAATGAGGATGGAAAAAAGTCAATTGGATTTGGTTAAGAGAAAGTCATTAGTAATCCTGGAGAGTGAACTTTTTAGCAAATTAGAAAAAAGAATGCAAAGTGTTGAAAAGTAGACATAACTATAACAACAAAAATAATAATACTGTTTATAAAGCACTTAAAAGTTTGCAAAGAGTTTTATGATTATTATCTCATTTAATCCTCATTGCATCCCTGGGGGATAGATACTATTCTTCTCTCCATTTTATAGAGAAGGAAACCGAGGCAGATAGGCTAAATTACTTGCTGAGGATGACACCGCTAGTAATTGTCTGAATCCAGGTTTGAACTCAGGTCTTACTGACTCCAAGTCTGGTGCTGTAGCCATGCAGAATTTCAGAGTTAAAAGGTTGGCCTGGAGATTGTAAATGAGCCCTTACTTGATGGAGAATCTCTTATTAACATATCCAATCAGCAGTCACATCCAGACTTTACGAGAACCCATTGCCTTCCAAGGCAGCCCATCCCACTTTTGCCTAATTGTCTAAGGAGTGTTTTCCTTTGGTCTAGCCAAAATAGGCCCCTGTACAATTTCCACTCATTGCTTTAAGTTCTGCTCTTTGGGATGAGGTCCGACAAGTCAGATTCCTCTTCCATCTGGCTTGAAGACATCTAGCAGTTTCCCCCTAAGTACTGTCTTCTATAGGCTCAATATGACCATACCCCCTCCCCCAGTGGATTCTCTTACAGCATGTTTGCCTTATCCACACACTTCCTAAAATGTGGCTCCCAGGACTGAATATGGCATTCAAATGTGGTCTGATAAGGGCAAAAATAGAGCAATAATCTCTTCCCTCTGGATACTCTCCTCTCAGGGCAGCCTTAGGTCTTGATAAAAATTTTTGGCTGCTACCTTGCACTATTGACTCATACTGAGTTACTCTGCAGCCTCCTAGTTCACTCTCTCTACCTGTAAGCCCCCTTTCAGAGGAAAGCCATACCTCACCCATTTCACGTCTATAAAGTTGATGTTTTTTTTTGTTTTTTTTGATGGCATTTGACACTTCATTTCCACCAAGCTCCTCTCAGGTGAAATCCTCTCCACTTCTGAACTTTTAGTACTATGGTGTGATGGAACGAGAACACAGCCAGGAGCCCCGGGTTTGAACCTTGACTCTTATGCTAAGATATGTAACCATGGACCAATCATTCAAGCTCTTGCGTTCCATTTAATCACTAAAATGGGTGAGACAAATAATTCTTAAACTACCTGCCTCGATATGGCTCTTGCATGGAAAGTATGAACCTTAAAAAGCTTTGTAGCAATATTGTTGTTATTGTATCACTGAGGCACTTTCCACACACAAACCTACGCTGTGAGTTGCAAAATTTCAAGAGTCCTGCCAGCACTGCTCAACTTGACCACCTCTCTGAAGCACAGCCGAACTCTGGGCTTTGGTTTACCTCAATTTCAACAGTTTCCCCCCTTCCTGGTAGGTGGGTGACTTAGACTGAGCCCATAACAGTAAGTACTGCTTTGCCAAAGCGAGTGGTTTTGTGGCCACAACAGCATTTTAGACTGCTTTGGCTCACTGAGCAGGAAGCCATGGTGTATCAAGAACTAACAGTTCTCTGCAGATTGAGGTTGGGTATGGAACTGAGAGAGTACATATAGCCAAGGAGGATTCTGACTTTGACCTCAATCCTGCTCCTACAAAGTCCAGATTTCCACTTCCTTTGGCTTGAAACTCAACATCTTTAAGTGATTTCTGAGGCTTCAAGTGCATAAATCGCACTTTGACTCAGAGGGTTTTTTTTAAGTAGAAGAAAAAAACATTTCAGAGGGCCTTTTTCACATCCTCAGGTACCATTTTTAAAAGTGGGGGCACTCAGGAATCTGGAATTTAATTCTAGTTAATAAACATTTATGAGAAAGGAGCTTTAGACATCTGAAGAGCGCTGTGCATTGGAAGAGATACAAAGATCACGGAACTTATCACTAGTTTAGATTCAATCCTAGATAACATTGTACTTGGGCAGAATTTATAGCTACTTCATAATACTATGGCACACAGAGAGTAATTTTCAGAAGGTCCAAGTCCTGTGATGTCAAGCATGATTTTGTTTATGAGCCTCCACGAGGGCCTTAACTGTCCAACGGTCTTATAGTAATCATAGGATCATAGAGTTAGAGCTAGAAGAGAGGGAGGAAGAAAGGATAGAAGGAAAGAAGAAAAGAAAGGAAGGAAAGAAAGAGAGAAGGATGGAAGGAAATTAGCATTCATTAAGTATCTACTGTGTGGCTAGGCACTGTGATAAGGACTTTATAAATATTTTCTCACTAGACCCTCATAATAACTCTGGGAAGTGGGTGATATTATGGTCCATATTCCAGTTGAAGAAACTGAGGCATACATAGGTTAAGTAACTTGCCTAAGGTCACACAGCAAATAGATGGCTCAGGCCAGATTTGAACTCAGATCTTCCTGACTCTAGGCCCAATGCACAATCTACTATGCATCCTGACCTTGGAGGTCATCTGGTCAAATCCCCTTACTTTATAGAAGAGAAAACTAAGGCCCAGAGAAGTTAAATGACTCCCCTAAAGTGACACAGTTGAATTCAAGCCTTCTTGACTCCAAATTTAGCACTCTACCACAACCACCTAGCTATGACAGAGTATCTAGAAGGGGAGGGGAACAAATTCAATTCAGGAAACATTAAGCACCTACTACATGCAAGGTACACAAAATAAGGTTCTGTAAAGAGGTCGAGGAACTTCCAGGTGGAACCAGCAATGATTAAAAAAAATAATTACTGTGGGTCTCACATATTATTATTGGTCTAGGGGCCAGAGGCTGATGGTGGCTTAAGTGTATGATCTGAGTATGATGAATAAATGTGTGTGTACTTTGGCTACTTTGAATCTAGGCACAAGGCCTACTCTAGTAGTCAGAGTAAAAAATTAGAGGCACCTGGAAAATGTAGAACCAAGGTGACGAAGGAATACCTAGAGTGAAAGTGACAGATGCTCAGAAATGGGCACTTTACTTAGCCACCTCATGGAAGACTAGATTTGGAGTCAGCACTTAGGTTTAAGTCCTGCCGCATAAGTCATATGATCACATGCAAGGCCTCAGTTTTCTCATCTGCAAAGTCCTCTTGGAATCCAGTTCAAAAAGTGCTGGGCCTGGAGTCAGGAAGACTCATCTTCCTGAGTTCAAACCTGGCCTCAAACATTTTTTAGTTGTGTGGTCCTGGACAAGTCACTTAACCCTGTTTGCCTCAGTTTCCTCATCTGTAAAATGAGCTGGAGAAGGAAATGGCACAGCATTTCAATATTTTTGCTAAGAAAACCCAAATGGGGTCATGAAGAATCAGACACAACTGAAAAAGTACTGAAAACAACAAACCAAGATGGCTGGAAAGGGGAAGGAGATGTTTGACTAGGTTTTCGACCCAGAAGTTCAATTCTACTACAGAGCAGGCTTGGAGGATTGTTTGTTCTCATGTAGAACATGGGACATGCCCTAGATTGCAATGAACCCAGTACAGAGGACGCCTTTGGATCAAACTGCAATGGCTGAGGTCTTGAATTTAAGGGTTACATCATGTGTAGCTTTGGTTATTCTTGGGGATGAAGCTATGCAGACAGAGTAGAAGCCAAAGGAACACAATCTTTAACTGGAGAATGACTACTCAATACCTTGAGCTATCTTAACAGGTGCTTTCACCAGTAATAAGGATGAACATTCACGTGACACCCTCACCCCACCTAATAGTGATTATCTTTCCGATGTCTAGATCCAAGTCATTGAGTTGTGCAATGAACACAGCCGCGACTGCTTCATAGAGGGCAGTTCCATCCATGTTGATTGTTGCACCAACGGGTAGAACGAATCTGGTGATTCTCTTGTCCACGTGGTTCTTTTCTTCTGCACAGCGAAAGGTAATAGGTAGTGTTGCTGAGCTGAACAACAAAAAGGGAAACCAGTTCATAGTTATGGAATGCCAGCCTGGTACTTCTTGAATATGGAGGCTTTTTGCTTCTAGAAGGCTAACCTTAAAGAGTTTAAAGTATTAAACCTACCCTTCAGTAATTCTAGAAAACAAAATTCAGAGTGCTAATTATACCTCCTACAAATACAATAAAACTCTTAAAAATTGTTTCATACTAGGAAAGGGGAAAACATTTGGTAGGAGAGGAAATATATTCTCAGGTAGAGACACCAAGACCACTACCAAGAGACACCAATACTATCATTTCTCAGCTCTAAAGGTTATCTCTAAAACCATAGCATTTTTGCATCTGCCATTACAAAATAGAGGAAGGGACAGATAGACAAAGACAAAATTCAGAGACTCCCTTTGGCCACATCTGTTACCAGGGAAGTGAAATATCTTCATTTACCTGGAAGAGATCATGAGGGCTGTGAGCATTGCCTGTGCCATCCCCATGGCAAACCGGAAAGGGTTCTTTCGTACAACTAGCAAGTAGATGAGTGGGAGGATTACAATGGAATGTATGGCAAGCCTGCAAACAAAGAGAGACAGGTTTTTTCATTTTTTTTTTTTTTTTTTTTGCTTTTTGGTGAGGCGATCAGGGTTAAGTGACTTGCTCAGGGTCGCACAGCTAGTAAGTATTAAGTGTCTGAGGCTGGATTTGAACTCAGGTCCTCCTGACTCCAAGGCCAGAGCTCTATCCATTGTGCCACCTAGCTGCCCTGAGAGACAGTTTTATAGATAATAATGCTGGTGGGAGGAGTACACACTTTTACTGGGATAATAGATCCAGCTAAGCATTAAAGTGTTTAGAATATGTGTATGTACGTGTGTGTAAGAATATGTATATCTGTTTGCGTATATATAACCAGAAACATGATTTTACTGATAAATGGTATATTTTTATACCCCTTCCACTAGTGCAGATCAGCAACTTATAGCTTATAGTCTTAAAGATTTGCCTGGGACACTTAGAAGTTAATTGATTTTCCCAAGGTCGTACACCTAGTATCCCTCAGAGACAGAATTCGAACCCAGATCATCTTGACCCTAAGGCTATTTATCAGTACAAAGCACAAATATCTCCTTATATCTATATAGAGACTCTATAGTTTAGGTAAACATTTTCACATGCCTTATCTCACTTAATCATCGCAACAACCTTACAAGTAGGGTAGTTCCCCACCTCCCCCAATCCCTGTTTCATGGATGAGAAAATTTATGTGTGGAGGTTAAGTGACTTCCACAAGGTCACATGGCTGGTTAGTGGCAAGAACCAAGACTAAGAGCCCAGGACTTTCTGACTACTTTTTCTGCTATTGCGTATTGTCATCCAGACAGACACAGTTATAATGGCCCGAGGAGGACTTCAGGCTCTCAGGCATTCCCTGTTTTTCAAAATGTCACATTTTGAGACTCTTCTCTTTTCTTTCTGTCCCATTCTCTAGCCCTTTCCAAAGAAAGTGTCCTCATTTCAGCTAGAATGCTGGAGTTACACAATCTAGTGACACAGAAGAGATGGGGAAAAGAAATCAGTAGATGACATACACAGAACAAAGTGATCATTTAAAGCCTATAGCCTTTTTAAGTAAATCCTTGCTTGTGGAAGGATGAAATCAGCTGGAGAGTTCTGGATATAGTCATTAGATCTGAAGGCAGAGTTCTTAGCTCAAGCCTGAGAACTTGAGGATTTAAAAAAATAATAAAAATTTAATAACAAATAATAACAATATAAAAATAATAATAGTAATAACTATGGTGATAAATAGAATAAAGAGCTTCCAGATAGGATGATAGGGGACAGAGGGTTACCCTTAGAGTAAAGAAGATCTGGGTTCAAATCCCATCTCTGCCACATATTAGCTGTGTGACCGACCATGAGCAAGTCATTGTATCTCAGGCAGCTCTGTGAGTTGTAGAATGGGTTGCTGATCTGTATTGGTAGATGGACGTTTGTGGCACACTAATCAATCCCTATGCTGATGAATCACAGGTCCAGATAAAATTTTTTAAAAACAGCTTCTGTGAAATATGGTAGGATAGTGAATGGTGGTGAACTTGTAGTCAGGAAGACCTGAGATTGAATCCTGCCTCAGACACTTATTAGCTATGTGACTCTGATAAGTTACAGTCTTTCTTAGCCTGAATTTCCTCATGTGCAAAATGAAGATAACAATAGTGCCAACTCACAGGGTTGTGGTGAACATCAAATGAGATCATGTATGTTAAATGCTTTGCAAAACAAAGTGTTATATATAAATACTAGCTATTCTTTTTTCTTCCAGGCAGCGAGGTAGCACGGGGGTTAGAGCACTGGGCCCAGAGTCAGGAGAACTCATCTTGAGATCAAACCTGACCTCAGATACTTACTAACTGTGTGACCCAGGGCAAGTCACTTAACCCTGTTTGCCTCAGTTTCCTCATCTGCAAAATGAGCTAGAGAAGAAAATGGCAAGCCATTCCAGTATCTTTGCCAAGAAAACCTCAAATGGGGTCTGAAGAATTGGAGGTGTCTGAAATGACTGAACAGCAACATTGTTTTTTCTATATTACTTTATGTTTTTCAATATCACTTTTAAGTTCTTAGCCTTTTTTGTGATATGGACTCATGGACTCATTTTGCTGTCTAGGGAGCCCTACATATGCACCCCTTCTCAGAAGAGTGTTTTTGAATGCAATATATATACATATATATATACATATATACATATACATATATATACATATACATATATATATACATACATACATATAGGATTACAAAGGAGACAAAATATATTGCAACAGTTTTCAAGATGTATTAAAAGAAGAAAAAGTTCATGGACTCCAGGCTAAGAATTTCTCAAAATAGCTCTGTGAGGCAGGTAGTTACAAGTATTATTCCTACTTCACAGGTGAGGAAGCTGAGGAGTTGGAATCACTTGTGGAAGGTTGGGGAAACATCCCTCAGCACAATACAGCGAGGCTAATAGAGCAGCAATCATTAGAGCCAAATTAAAACCTAGCTTGCACCTAGCTTCCCTATGTAATAGAATAGTAGAGCTGGAAGGGACCTTAAAGGCAATTCGCTCTAAGATCCTCTTTTATAGATGGGGAATCTGTAGGGAGAGAGAAGTGACTCATCCAAAGCCTTATAGCTAGAATAGTGGCATTTGTACTAACCTGAAAATGTTACCATTTCTCATTGCACAGAAGGAACTCATAGCAGAGATTACAAGCAACCTCAAGAAATGATAAAAAGGTAGATTGTACAATTTAGCCTTTCACTCATAGTCTTATTTATTTGGAGTGAAGACATAAAGGGTAAAAATGAACTTTTTGGTTCATGGTATGGAGGGCTTACATCATGTGCTCTAATGAGAGGAGGCTCTGGCTTAAGAATCAGGAGATGGGCTTGGACAGGTCCTTGTTGTGTAGGGTTAGGAATTGGGACTGGACCTGTAATTTCACTGACAGATCTGAGGTTAGGAACCTCTCTCTACCAATGTAGGTCAGCACCTTCTTTGTAATTTAGAGTCTTAGAAATTGCCTAGAGCACTCAAATGTTTAAGCAACTGGTCCCAAGGTCACAGGTCAGCATGTGTCAGTGGAGGGACTTAAACTCAGGTCTTCCTAGATCTGAGGTCAGTTGTTTATCTCCTGTCTAGGGGTGGGGAACCTGTGGCCTGGAGGCTATATGTGGCCTTTTAGGTCCTCAAGTGGGGCTCTTTGACTGAATCCAAACTTCACAGAGCAAATCCCCTTAATAAAAGGATCTGTTCTGTAAAGCTTGGACTCAGAGAAAAGGCCGCACCCAGGGACCTAGAAGGCCACATGTGGCCTGAAGGCCATAGGTTCCCCACCCCTTCGGGCTTATACCATGCTGGTTCTTTCAATGTGTGACCTTGGGTACATCATTTAACCACTCTTAGCTTCAGTTATCTCATCTTTAAAGTAGAGATGTAAACCTCAGTGGGTTATTGTGGAGACAATGCTTTTGGCAACTTCAAAGACTACAGAATATGAGCTAGTTTTATTGGCAAGGCAGGTAAAATAGCTCAGAGGGTATCACAGGCTTTAGAAACACAACTAAGCCCTGGCAGGCATTTGAATAGCCAAGAGATACCAGGAGTGAGACAAGCATTTCCTTATAATGTCCCTAAAACCCTACAGGATGTTCTTGGAGAATGATTTCTGAGCAACTGGTAGGCCTCGAGCAATAAAGTCTGGTACAGCTCATTTTCCCAAAAGCCAGCAATTAGCACAGCATAATCCGTTTCCAATTTAACAATTAAAGAGCAGATCCAGAATTTGCTTATTTCAGAACTCTTTCTTTATAAATAGTCAGAAAGGCTGGTTAAAAAAAAATTCATAGGAGTTCATAGGATCTGGAACCGGACAGGCCCTATGAGATCATCTAGTCCAAGACCCTCATTTGGCAGATAAGGAAGCTGAGGACATTTCCCTTAAATGTGAAGTGACTTCCACAAGGTCACCCAAGGTCATTCCTGAACGCAGGCCCACTGATTCTAAGTCCAGCATGCTCTCTCTCGCTATATACCATTTGGACTCACCGAAGGTCACACAGGCAGTAAACAGCAGTGGCAAGCCAGATGAAGGACTCCTCCTATGATTCCATTTGTCAGTAGCAACCCAGAAGCAATCTTTCCCAACCCCACCCGTCCAAAGACTGACATACCCACTGAGCACCGTGGCCATGTATAGCCCCAGTTTGCGAAATATTTCCCAATCTTCAACTTCGATGATCTTCCCAGCAATCATAAATAAAATGCCCAGTGGCATATACCTAGAATGTGAGCACCACAGAGAGAGGAAAAGAAACAATCACATTTTGCAGCAGCACAGTAGACAGGAGGATTAGGTAGGCTATTGATAGAGAGAAGACTGCTCCAGAGAGTAGGGTGCTCACCATCACCAGCTCATTCATTTGTATCTGGAAGGGCCCTTAGAGAACACCTGGACCAAACCCTTCACTTTACAAAGGAGGAAACACAGGCTGAGGAGGAGGACTGAAGTAACTTGCTTAAGGTTACACAAATGAAGGAACAGATGCAGGATTTGAACCCAGGTCTCTCTGACATTGTATTTTACTCCTTCCCCTAACGAGGTTAGGATGAGATGGCTGGTTCTCTTTCACATTCACAGACTGTACCTAAGCAGTCACTTCATGAATGAATGCTCTTCAAACTGGGCAAGGAAGGCAGGAAGAAAATAAGCATTTTTAAAGTGGCTACTTTATGCCAGGTACTTTAAAAAATATTATCTCAGTTGGTTCTTATAGCACCTAGGAAAAAGGTGCTATTACCCTCATTTTACAGATGAGGAAACTGAGGCAGACAAAGGTTAATTTGTCCAGGGTCGTAAGTGTCTAATTCTGAATTTGAACTCAGGTCTCCCTGGCTCTAGGAGTAACACTATGTCCACTATGATACCTAGGTGCCTTTAATTCAGGTTAATGGTCCAAAAACACTGGGTATGCCTTTATTAAGCACCTCCTTTGTTCAAGGTTGTGTAAGATTCTGGGAACACAGAGATGAAAAATGACAGAGGCTCTGCCTTTGGAGAGCTGATAGTCTAATGACGTGTGTGTGGGCAAGTAGGAAAAGTAAGTGAACAGTGGAATGATATTACTTCATTTATATCTGTAGTGTTTAATATTGTGCCTGGCATGTAGTAAAAACTTAAGGACTTAGTAGGCTTGTTAGCTGACCTACCTTGGGGTGGGAGGGAGAAAGAGAAAGAGAGAGAGAGAGACAGAGAGAGACAGAGACAGAGACAGAGCAGAGACACAGAGAGAGACAGAGACAGAGCGAGATAACTCAGAGCAGAGACACAGAGACAGAGACAGAGAGAGAGAGAGAGAGAGAGACAGAAAGAGAGAGACAGAGAGAGAGATTACTTTCACCTGGGGCTGGGGGAGGGGGAGGGATCAGAGTCTAATACTCTCAAGATCATTTTCATTAGCAGAGAAAGGATGTACTTAGGAGGGCCATACATAGGTGCTCATTTGCTTCAGGCAGTCCTATCTTAGACATAATTTCATTGACATTTTTCTTCTTGTATAACTACGTACATCAATTCCATAATATAGTGTGGACAGTAACAGAATGTGTGACCCAGGCAAGATGCTCCCAGAAGTAGGGCTCAGAAGGAAATTTAGAGATCATCTTGTCTAGTCTGCCTTATTTGACAGATGAGGAAACTGAGGACTGGAACTAAATTCTCTATGGTGAGGCGGTGGGTCTTTGGACAGAATAGAGAAAGTGATAATGGTGAGAGTCACCTGGGCAAAGAAAAGGAAGTGGAGGGTTGAGGCAGCCGTTTAGTTAAGACAGGAAAGCTGTTGTTGCATTACTTGGCTAAAAACTAATACAAGACAGCTGATGCTCACTCTTAGTAAGGGCTTGTCTCTTTCCAAATAAGGACACAGTTTTTCTCAGCAGAGGCTGAATCCTTTCTTCAAAAAAATAAAGAAAAACAGGTGACAACTGAAGAAAGACTTGGATATTTCTTGCAAGTAATATTTATGTTGCATGTAACATTTACATGCTGTCAGTCTGAAGACCAAAAGTAGTCTCAGTCATCTGATAGGATAAGATTCTGCAAATGAAAAGTGAGACCTCAAGGGGGTCTCTCACAGTTCTTTGGGGGCCCAGGACCCTAGGAAGAACAGTAGTTCTCCTAACCTACCTACTAGCAAAAATACTTGAAAGTGTGGGACATGTGGGATGTGGAGCTAAGGAAGGTTAAGTCAAAGATAGTAAACCTTTAAGAACCATTGTGTGTGAACTGTTTGAAATGAAAGGTTTTTGAGTCATTCATCCCCTCCCCCCTCACCATCAGCAGAAGACAGGGCAAGGCACTTTCCTAACTCTGCCAAATCAGGCTCACTCCTCTCTTGCACCCCCATTTTTTGGCCAATCAAGAAAGAGCTGTCCTCTATCATTTTTTTCCTGATAGATAATTCAGTGATTCTTCTGTATGAAAAAACTAGATGGTTGGCCCTGTCACTTCCATGTCGTTGTGCAGATGTTGGCTTGTGCAACTCTCCCAATCATTCCAGAAATGGAATGGGCTGTCTCTGAGGGTAGAAGGTGCCCCTTAATTAGAGGCCTTCAATTAAAGGCTGGATGACCCCTGGTGGGATATGTGATAGAAGAAATTTCTTTTCAGGTGTAAGTTGAGCTAGATGGATGCTGAGGTTTACTCCAACTCTGAAATCCCATGATTCTGTGATTTAACTGTGGGGTGCATACATGGCAGACACATAGAAGAGGTGGTCATCTTGGAGTAAGCCAAGTTGACCACAACTTGGAACAGCTTTCTTTCTTGACTGGCCAGGGTCACTCCATGCATGCCCCTGTAATCCTTTTAAACTGTATTCGTATAAATTTGTCTCATACACAAATCCTGATCACAATTTCATGCTTTGTTTATGGAAGCCATGCTGCAAATAAAATGCTAGGTTTTCATGGCAGAACCTTAAAATAGAGTAGGAGTGTAACCCCTACTTCTGGGGCCTTGTCACAAAATGTTTACAGTTGGATTGTCCAGGGTAAAAGGTTGGGTTGCCCATGTCCTTCCCTGTGAATAAGCCCTCCCTCAATGCTTCATCATAGTGTACAGATGACTCAAATCCAGGTTCTTAAAAATAATATCAGTGGATCAGAAAGCAGGAAGGATTCAAGTGTAGGTCCAGAAATGGATGACATGTCTGAGAACTGGCCCGATAGAATCTCATCACCAGAAGGATGACCATCAGGGTAGGAATTTTTTTTTAAATTAAATTCAAATGATGGAAACATGGATTAAAGGAGACATGGAAAAGGTTAAAATGATTCTATACTACTAGAATCACAGCTCCTTGGAGTGTACAGGCATGTAGATTGTTCAGACATAGATGACTTTTCTATTGGAGAGAAAAATAAACCTCTTCCTTCAAAGCTTTTTTTGGGGGTGGGGGTGGGGAACAAAAACTAGAAAAAAATGAGCCCTCTCACCACATGATGATCTGAACGATTTGCATGGTAGCATCATTGAGTGCGTTGAAGAAGTCCAGCAGAACTTGGCCCTTTTCTCCCATTTTCCCAATAATGATTCCAAACACAAGGCAAAAGACAATCAAGCCCAGGATATTTATGCCATCTGAGTATGTGCCCACTACTTTATATTCTTTTGTTTTGTTCTGTGGAACAAAGCCAAGAAAATATTAGTGAATGATAAAGATACAGCTGGTTTGCATAATCTCTGACATGAAATGATATTGCCTTTCTTAAGAAAAGTCAAAGTGTGAATTGGCTCACTCATCCACTCAGCATGGTTGATGATGAAGATGATAACAATAGCATTTACATAGGACTTCAAGGTTTGCAAAGCAGTTATAACATACATTATCTCATTTGGTCCTCACAACAATCTCAGTAGGCAGGTGCTATTATTATTTTCATTTTACAGCTGAGGAAGCTGAGACAGAAAGGGTAAGTGACTCAGGGTCACACAATAAGTGTCTGAGGCAGGATTTGAACTTGAATCTCCCTGACTCCCAAGTTCAGAGCTCCATGTTAGGTAAGGCCCTCTAGCTGCCTTGAATTCTAGCACATAGTTCAACTGTTAAAAGCCATAAGCAATAAAATTCTAAAATTTACGATATATAGTTAATGATGTCTTTATGAAGCAAAAGAAGTCAGGAGGAGAATATATAGGACTTCAATGCTGTAATGGAACACCACCCAAAAAGATAATGGAGCTTGGGTCAAATGCAATGAGGGATATTGGTTTTAGATGATTGGAGGAAGGGGGAAGGGAAGGGAATAAGCATTTATAGAGTGCCTACTATGGGCCAGGCCCTGTGTGAAGCACTTTTTACAAATGTCTCATTTGATTGGTGTTGGAACATCCCTCCATTCTCCACATCTACAGGTGACTTGTAGTGGTGGAATGTCATACACACAGGTGTGGCCACTGTATCAAATGCTTTTGTATCTATTTGCCTTAACTTTGATTTAGTTTTAGTTATAAGAGGGGAAGATATGGGAGTTATAATTGAGGGATTATTAGGAAATGATTGGGGCATAGAAGATGCATTAATTACAACTCTAGATTTGTAAGGGACCTCAGAGACCATCTAGTTCAGTCTGCTCATTTTACAGAAGAGGATGCCATAGAACTTCTTCCAAGTCCAGTGCTAGACACAACTGACATTATATAAGGTATGCATGTGGTACTCTGGATGCCTGAAGGAAGGAAAGCAGTTTCTGGGTACCTGACTTTAGAGTCACATAGTAGCCAAGATGCTGGAACAATCTGGCTCAAATTAATGATGCACATTTCTTTAGTGTTTTACACTTTATAAAGCACTTTTAAAAACAATTCATTGTAGAGTTTGTACAGGATGTATAAGTGTTATCTCTGTTTTACAGTAGAGAAAACTGAAGCTCAGGGTCAGTGGCTTGCCCAGGGTCACTCTTGGAATCAGCACGGGGATCTAAGACTCTTTAATCCAGGAGCATTAATGAATAAATAACATTTTTATCTCCTACTCCCTCTAATTTCTCAACGGTTCTTTACTGGTAAGGGAGAGCAACTAATTATGAAAAGAACAGTACTTTTGAAAGGGCAGTCACCATAACAGCTGTTACGGATTCTCCCGTGGTGTTCGTCTCTGATTCACTTGAAGATTTCACCTCCTCACGTTGGGTTTTGTACTGTGAATTGGAAAAAAAGATTTTAAACTTGGCTAAATGAGAATAAATGAAATTCTGGTCATAAGAATGAATAACAATGTCAGCTATCATTGAACAAACGAGTGATAGACTCATCCAAAAAATCGTACCTGAGCCAACAAGTGATCATGGTAATAAGTACTTAGATTTCTGTAGTCTTTTGAGGCTTACACGGCATTTTCTCCACAATAACCCTGTGAGATAGGTAATATTAGTACTTACTACTATCTCCATTTTACAGAGGAGGAAACTGAGGTTCAGAGAGGCCCACTGTCACACAGCTTGCAAAGTCAGATTGAAAAGCACAAAAGGATTAAAGCTGAGACACTGTGTGAAGCCAATTCTGATTTTTATTTGTTTTGAAGACTTCTTCAAAGAGTATTTTGACAATTGTAGAGAAGAGTAGTCCAAAGGGTAAACAATTTAAATAATAAGATCAAACTGCTGAGTCCCACAACCTTCATTTAAAAGTGTTCTGTCTTTCAAATTTTCAAAGATAAAACCAGGAACAAATATTTGGTACAAAATTTAAAGTGGAGGTTCAAATTCTAGTTGTAGATATTTTGTGTAATAGACTGATCCTAACCATTTACATTTTTTGTTAGCTATTTTTTAAAAAACAAAAAAATGGTCATGTGATTTATACTTCTATCATGGTATCTAAGCTATTAACATGTATATTGTCAATGGAGATAAATGACAGTTATGTGAGTTTTCTAAGTTGATTCAGTATGTCTGTTCTCAAAGTCAGACTTCATAGAATAAAAGAAGTGCAGAGTTGAAAATGATCTCAGCAGTTATTAAGACCAAATTCTCAACAAAAAACCTCTCTACAATATCTCTGATGAGTGGTTATCTAACCTTCATCTGAAGACTTTTGGAACTAGGGAACCCAATACTCCCTGAGGGAGACCATCTTACTTCTGAATAATTTTAATTGTTAGAAAGATTTTTTTTTAAATATTAACCCCACAATCTACCTCTAACTTTCCTTCATGGTTTTCAGTTTTGTCCTCAGTGGCCAGGCATAACAACTTACTCTTCTTCCCTGGGACAATCCTTCAAATACTTGATCACACTTGGAGTGTCTCTTCTCTCTCCTTCCCAATTCTTTTCTTCTCTAGACCAAGCTAAACCTCCCAGTTCCTTTAACTGATAGTTTAATGGTATGGTTTCCAGTTCCTTTGATATCTTGGTCACCCTTCATTTAAAAGACCTTGTGTTTCATCAAGTCTGTGGCACATTTGCACGTAAGTGAAAGAAGGACTCGAGGAGCAATTATATTAGGCATAAAACTTTACTGTAACTGAATGAGGAACATGAGAAAATTCACAAATGATCACTGTGCTGAGTTTGCTAAGAGACCTTTGGAAGAGGCACAGTTCCGTGTTCCAGAGGTCAGCATGAAGCAATGTAATTGGCCATTTTGCTGGTGAACATAGACTGTTCTGTTCACTCAATCTATGCAAATGAATGCAGCAGTACGTGTTGGGCCCAGCTGTATAAATGCAAAAATAAACAAGAGAACAAGGCTCGAAATACATGGGGTGAATGGACTGTTCAAGCAATTTCCTAAAGAAAAGCTCAGCTCTGCTAAATGGGTGAGCAGAGTGCTTGCACTGAGTGAGACACTGTTAGGAAGACTGAATCACTGGGAATACTAAGTATATGCTCTATGGTATGAGATTTCCCAACACTGGAGGAAAAGGAAGACGGGAGGGAAGAGCTAACTTGTTTGTTGTTTATCTGTATTTTATATTGTGTATTAAGTTATTATATATGTTATATATTTTTCTATATATTACTATATATGTTGTTCTTTATTTCATTGTATTTTTTCTTCAAAAAAGGAAAGCCTAAAGCTCTTCAGTGCTAAATTAAGTCCTCTAAGACTACTAGCTAGATGTCCAACTTCTTCCTCAGATCTGTTGGGAGAGAAAGAAGAAGGAGGAGGGGCATAATGTTAAGTGCTGTATCCCATTTTCTTAACTATGTGACTCATAGGGTAGAAAGGAGCTCCATTCCCGCAATTGTGGGCTGCCACTCATAGAGATCCAGAGCATGGGAGCTCCCCTGCAGTTTGAGAACATTCCAAGGGTTCTCATCCGTGGCCACATTTTGGGCTGGAATTTTGAAAGGGTTATTTCCTGGACCACACAAAATTAAATTTAATTGAGGGGAAGAGGAGGAAACCAAAGTCCAAAGTAGTCAGTGATATTACCTGCTGAAAACAGGCTTGGATGAGATTCTCGGGGAACATATTCCTGGTGGAGACATGGAACACAGAACAAGGTTATGGCAAGAAGAATTTTGTGTCTCTCTAATAAGCTGATGAAGTTTAATTAAATAATTGAAGTGGCATTTTTTAAATTTAGAACTTATACCTTTGGATTATATAGGGTCCCCTGCCCCCCACCCCATGGCACACTTTTTGATAACTCCCCCGTTTCTTATCTGAAGACTTTAGCTCTCTATTTCATTTAATTGAGTTCAACAAGCATTAATTAAGTGCCTATTATGTGCCAGGCACTGAAGATACAAAGACAAAAATGAAACAGGCCCTGTCCTAAAGGAGCTTACATTCCACTGGGTCTATTATGTGCACATGTTGCAGTATTTTCTGGATGTGTACATTCCTAAAGACAATGCAAGATCTTTGAGGTTAGGAACTGTTTATTATTTTTCTTTGTATTCCTAGTTCTTAACACAAATGCCTGACACATAGTGGGCATTTAATAAATTGAAGTTCTCCTGAATACATTTAGAAGCTACAGATATGACCTTCTTAGATCTGTTGGGGAGAGAAAGAAATGTCTGTAGAAGAGAAAAGATGGACAACTTGAGAGAAATTTACAAACTTTAGAAGCACCATTTTGGCAAATAATTTAAAGTGTCAATTATCAATGATTCTAATCTATTGCTCTCAATGGAATGGGTTCGTTCTGTGCATCATAAATCTTCAATAGGAGGCAGCTTTTGTTTGTTCATCTCCTAAATAAAATCAACAGGGAGATCTCTCCCCGACTCTTCCTTGAAGCATGGCAACCACTTACCTGATCAGGTCTAACATGGCATCCACTGTACTGACTTCAGGGGTGCTGCCTGTCCTGTCAAACTCGTCAGTTTTCTGGGACATACCAGGCTTGATGCTCACTACCAGTACGATACCTATGACCAATGATAAATTCCATATCAGAGTCAGAACATTTTAGGATGTTTGGAACTCCAGTGGGTAACTGAAACTCAAAGGGTGTCTATGTGCTGGTCCATGTGCCCTATACTGGGGCTCCAGTCGAGAAAACCACTGGGGATCTTAAACTATAAGCCAAGCTAAGAGGTGGCTTTTGAATTGACTGTCAAGAACTTACACTCCTGATTGTTAAAACAGTAGCTGCCTAAACTTTTGGTCCCGTTTAAAGGAGTAACTAGATGGCATTAATTCCATCTTTGAAAAAAGTTGAAGTGGCTTGGCTTCTATCTCCTAAATGCTTCTAGAAGCACCTGCTGATGAGACAATTCCTTTTCTCCTCCTGGCCCATGAAGCTAGATTTAGCAGGTGGGAGCATGAATCATTTTCCTTTCCAAGAAGCTCTTTCAAGAAGGTGACTTGAATTGCTTGATGTTGGCAGCAGAAAGAAAAAAAAAATGCATATCAAGTGCTATGTGAAACCTCATTAATTCAGATTGTACTAATTTTGTCTTTGGGGTGTTCAGATGCAGACTGGGCTCAAGTTTGCCTTTGCCGTGATCCTTTGATTCTCATTTCTCTTAACAATCTAAAAAAGATACTGTATTTTTGCTAAGGAAAGTAAAAGCATAACTATGTCTGTGAAGAGAAAAGATGGACAACTGGAGAGAAATTTACACACTTTGGAAGAACCATTGGCACATAATTTTATGCATCAATTATCAGTGGTTTTTATCTATTCATTAAAACAGGACTGTCTTAGAGATTTATTCACAACTACCATCTTGTTCCGCCGGGTCTCCAGGTTGATCCTCTTCTTCTGTTTCTTCACAATGGAAATCCTTATAATTTCAACATTTATTAATCTCTGTTGACAATATTTATGGTTAATGCCTAAGACCAGCACAAATATATAAATTATATAGCCACATATATTTTCATGTTTCGAAAAATAGCAAAAATATGAATGATTAGGACTTGGTATATTAAACTATCTACTAAACTAAAGTTCAAATCTCTATTTTAATATCATATATTGTTCCTCTTGAAGCTATGACAATGAGTCAAGAATTAAGTGAAGCATTCTTGATACTAAGGATATAAAGAAAAAAAGTTTATATGATATCATGGGAAATATATACACATTTAAATATATTCTAAATAAACACATGAATATAAGGTAATTGTCAGGGAGAGAAATGAGTGACTGGGTTAAGGGCAGGGAAGAGCAAAGGTCTCATGTACAAGGTGATGCTTGAGCTGAGGTTTGAAGGAAACTAGAGATTCTAAAGGTTAAAGATGAGGAGGGAACGATAAGGAGGTAGTGTGATACTACAAAACTCCAAAGGGTCTGTGCATAGATTTCATGGGGTCTGTGAACTTGGATGGGAAAAAAAACCCATCCATTTTCATTGTCACTAACCTCTTAATTGAAATTTAGCATTTCATAAAACATTATTCTGAGAAGGAGTCCACAGGTTTCATTAGACTACCAAAGGGGTCTGTGACTCAAAAAGGTAAGAATTGGAGGACCTGACTTTTTCTACCTCTAACACTTATTACTTGTGTGAAAAATTGGCAAATCAGTTCCTGCTTCCTTAGTTTCCCTTTTTGTAAAATGAGTGCTTTGGACTAGCTGGGGAGGTCCTTTTTAGCTCCAGATCTATTACTTTATGTATAAGAGTCTTCTCCCTCACTGTGTCATGGAGGTAGCTTTGGGTTCTTGAAGGTATTTATCAAAGTGCAAAGGTTTTGAGTACAGGCCAAATGATGAACTTGGATCTTGGATCTTGGACAAACTCAGCTATGTTCAGAGAATCTTGTCACTAGGATCAGACCACAGCAACTTAACGAACTGCCTCTTGAAGTGTGGGGGAGGGTTGAGTCTATACTGCTGGAGAAAGTCTTCCCACACAGATGACATCACAGACCTCTGAAATACTGAATCACAGGAGGAGTTATACTCTCCTTCTGAAACATCCCTCTCATTAAAACAGGTCCAGCTGGATGCCTCTTTGGCAACACTTTATTAATTGCCAGCTCTTGCTGCTTTATCTACACACTAGGTATTAAAATGTATTTCCCTGAAGTTATTTTATGATTATCCTCAGTTGTGCATTCAGGAGCAGATTACCTGAGCTCTTGGCTGTTCTTCCTCCTCCTTTATTTGGCTAACAGAGCATAAAATGATCACCTGATTTTTGTCCCGGCCCAGGGAAGCCCTATTGAGCAGAGCAATAACTGAAGGCCAGAAAACAATTCAATTCTTTTGGCCAAAAGATTTCCCATAGAAATACAGTCACGAGTTTTATGCTTGATAATAAAGATAAGCCCAACTCCTTTCAAGGTGTTACAAAATCATAACTGCATGAAGGAATAAAACTACATGCTATAGTTAGATATGCAAGACCAATAGTTTACCAAGAACAACAGCAATGGCCGTAGTGCAGAAATAATATACAACAGCTCGTAAACCGATTTTCCCAGAGACATTGGAATCCAGAGCAGCGACACCTGGAAATATTAAAAAAATATTTTTAGAAGTTCAGTTTCCTCATCTGTAAAATGGAGATAATAGTACTTATCTCCCAGGGTTGTTGAGATAACTGTAAAAGTGCTTAGCCCATTGCCTGGTACATAGTAGGTGCAATATAAATGTTAGCTATTATTATTGTTATCATCATCATCATCATCATCATTATTGTTATTGTAAACCTAGAGGTTTCTCTTTGGTGAAGTCTCAGTAGTTTGAAACTGGGGTTTTTGGCTACTGATGAAATGATAGATTTCTACCCCTCAAACAGCCTAGAATGCCAAGTATAGTTACTCTGGGGTAGCAAAAGCAGGGGCTGGGGTAGACAATACTTCTTTGGTATGAGAAGATACGTTTTTAGAGTCAAATGAGTGTTCAGTTTCTACAATGACTAGTTTTGCAGGGGGTATAGGACAAAATAACAACCAAATGGAGACAAGCACGTGGGGAGGTCTTGAGTTTAGTTCTCTATTTATCCCGATATTCCTAGGGGTTTAGAACCCTTTAAAGATAGAATTAGGGGGCAGCTAGGTGGCTAGGTGGCACAGTGGATAGAGCACTGGCCCTGGAGTGAGGGGTTCAAATCTGACCTCAGACACTTAATAGCTGTGTGACCCTGGGTAAGTCACTTAACTCTGATTGCTTCCCCCCCAAAAAAGATGGAATTAGGACACAGTACCATGACGTGATGGAAAAAGAAAAAGTCGGATAACCTGGGTTTGAATTCTACCTGTGTTGATTGCTTTCTGGATGACTTTGGGTAAGTCACTCTATTCTTGCCATATCTCAGTTTCCTCATTTGTCAAATTGAGGAATTAGACTAATCCCTAGGGTTTCTTCTGCAAGCGACATTTATGAACCACCTAAGACTAGATTCCTTAAAATAAAAAAGACCCACATTCATATAGGGAGATGCAAGATGGGTATCATGTGGATTTTCTCTGCCTAGCACGGGGCGTGGCACACAGTGAATGCTTAATGAGCCTTTGTTGATTGGTTGATTGCTTGTGTATTTCTTTTTTTTTTTTGGTGAGGCAATTGGGGTTAAGTGACTTGTCCAAGGTCACACAGCTCGAATGTGTCAAGTGTTTGGTCTGAGGCCAGATTTAAACTCAGGTCCTCCTGACTTCAGGGCCCGTGCTCTATCCACTGCGCCACCTAGCTGCCCCTGCTTGAGTATTTTAAAGCCATTAATATGAACAGTTTTGAGGAATACAAAGAAATATGGAAAGACCTTTATGAAATAATGCAAAATGAAAAAACGGCAGAAACACTTGTAGAAAGGAGTATGCCAGAAGAAGGATCATATGAGGAAATGAGAAAGGATGGACAAAGCATCCTAATGGAGATTAGAAGAAGGGATTGTAAAGAGTTATATTTTAAACAATGAAAGTAGTTGATTTAAATATAAACTGTTTCTTAGAAAGTAAAATCTTTTTATATTGAAACTTCATGTTGTTTCTGACAAAAATATTTAATTTTTTAATTAAAAAAGAAAACTAGCAAAAATATGATTTGACCTGTTATGATCTATTTGTAAACCTTTTCTTAAAATAACTTAAAATATATTTTTCTCAAATTATTCTATAATTAGATGTTAGGAACCAAAACAAAAAAGAGTTATGCTTTAATGGGGTGTCTAGGTGGTGCAGTGGCTAGAACACCAGGCTTGGAGTCATCTCTGTGAATTCAAATCCAGCCTCAGACATGTACTAGCTGTGTGACCCTGGGCAAGTCTCTTAACCCTGTTTGCCTCAGTTTCCTCATCTGTAAAATGAGCTGGAGAAGAAAATGACAAACTCCTCCAGTATTTTTGCCAAGAAAACCCCAAATGGGATCATGAAGAGTTGGACATGATTGAAAATGACTAAATAACAATATGCTTTAATAGTTATCCTTATCAATAATGATGCAATTGAGCTTTATAACTCTACTCTTTTACACCAGCATCCCTGATTTCCCCAATATGAAAAACTATACAAATTACATCCTTTGTAAGGACTTAATAGCTACTCTTCAAATATTGTTATGTCCTCCCTTCAACCCTGCCCTCCTTTTCCCAAATCATCACTTTACAGCCAATCTGATGGCAGGCCCTCTAAACTTAGCTACATTGGTCCTTGGAAAACAGGCACACAATATGAAATTAGGACTTGAAGTTTTTCTGTCTTGATAGAACCCGAATTAATACTCCTTGTCAGAGCCTTCAAAAACTCAAGACTATCCCCTTGCCACGATGAGGAATCTAGGACTTTATGCATTTATTTTTGCCATTTACAAATGAGATAATATTTTAAGGTACTTAGCACAATGCCTGGCCCATAGTAGGTGCCTAATAAATGGGCATTCCCTCTTTTTTTAAAACCAAAGTAGTAAGACCTTTGTTAACTTGACTCTTACTTGTTGCATGTAGTGATTGGCTTTGCACTCACTCCTCTCCTGTGAGGCCAGCTGTACTCCCCTCAGAATTCTAAGGGTACCCCTGAGGGGTTTAGGGTATCTTTCTCTAATGTTTCTGACTCATGCTATTGGAATTAACTACAGTTGTAGAGGGCTAATACTGATGAGACACATTGCTGGATATGTTTGTTTCATACCAGTCTCGTTTATTTTATTTGGAAAGAATTTGAAGTTCATGTCTTGGCCAGATTGTTCCTGGACAGGAGGTATGGAATCCTTCTTCTGAAAACCCCATGCTAATTTCCAAAGCACACGACTACATGACATTTATTGAACTCCAGCAGCAAAGAAAATCCACCCTGACTTGCTGCTCTAGGAAGTAACTGTTTAAGCCATTTCCACCCTAAAATCCTATTAAGATGCATTAAAGCACTCTATTGCCAGTCATGGCCTAGAGCAGAAGTACAGGCATTGGTCTATTGCCAAATCGTTAAAACAAATTTTGAAATATTAACATATGCCCCAAACAATCATGCACATGGATTGAATTTGCTCTGATGGGAACATATGAAATCCTATACCACTGGAGGTAAATCTTGGGACTTAAAAAGTACAAGAGGCACAATTCTCTAATTCTCCTTTCATCCTATCCACTGTAAGTACCTTAACTGATGTTGAATTGCTTAATTTGGAAAACAGCATTTAAAGAATTAAAGCACTGAAGATTATAAATATTCAGTTATTGTTTCTGCACAGGCTTTTTGGAATTCTGTTGAACAAATGCTCTTTTGCACTTTTTCTTTTGGAGGGGGAGAGGTCTACTATTATTATAGCTGTTTATTAAAGCATGATCTTAATCCTTTCAAATAGTGCAGATTGATTTCATGATGATATTTGATGTGGACAGACCTTTTTCAGGACAGCTTGCTATCATGGTGTGATTTCCTATATATGATCCAGTCTTCCTTTCTCCTCCTCTACAGCTGTAGGCCCTACAAAGTGTCCCTCTGCTATTCCTATCCAAGCTGACTACATGTCATAATCTGGCCTGTATCATTGACCATGTTTCTCCTATATGAAGGCAGCTAGGTGGTATAGTAGATAGAGAGTTGGGTCTGGAGTAAGGAAGACTTGAGTTCAAATCTAGTCTCTGATACTTAAATAGCTGTTTCACCCTGGGCAAGTCATATCACCTCTGTTTGCCTTAGTTTCCTAGCTGTAAAATGAGGATAATAATAGCACCTACCTTCCACAATAGTTGTGAGGATCAAATGAAATATTTACAAAGCACAATATCTGGCACATAATAAGCACCATATAAGTGTTTATTATTATTATTATTTAAATTGCCAGGCAGATATCTTTTGACAGGCCATAGATCTCAAAGAAGCCCTTTTGTGGGACAGTTAACATCATCTTGTCCACAAACAGAAGCATCTGGAGGAGTTCGTCATCTGGAAGGAATTCTTCTATTTGGACTTATCAAAGAACGTTGTCCATGACAAATGGTCAGGAATGAATTAGCAGAGCAACACTTCTGTTGTTATGTTGTTATGAATTTCTTCCACTGCATCCTTGATAAGTTGTCATTCAACCTTTGTTGGAAGATCTTTAATGATGGAGGCTCTCATTACTTAATGAAGAAGTCTTATTATCGTAGGGAATGGGTATACTTTGTAGTCAGTCTTTTTACGTGTTATCCCACCAAACGTATTTCTATTGCCATATGAATGACCTTTTTTTTTTTTGAGCATACCATTCCATGATTTAGAGCCATTGTTGTTGTTCATCCTTTGTTCTCGAAGAGAACCAATGACATCAGCAGGGTGACGTCTTGACTGGCAAGTAAATTGGATTTAAGTGAGGTAGGACTATGCAAAGTTGTCAGTCTCACTTTCTCCTCCAGTGTCATCAGAGTTCAGTGGCAAGACATAGGTCAGGACAGCTGGCAATGGACCAGGATGCAGTAGGAGACCTTGGCCTTTTTAAGCTAAGGTCTTCCCTATGTCTCAGTTTCTCTGAGGCAACACCCATTCAGTAGTTAAAGGATAGGTAAGAATTGAAGTAAAAGATGGCCTAGTTTGTCTTCACAAAAGAATCAGTCAGGGAATGGAAGACCCTCAGAGTTTCAGATTCAGAGCCATATGACATAACTAGAATATTGGTGTTAGAATCCTCTGGTTCAGTTGATACGGTACCCAATCAGGGCAACTCCAAACTAACCTATTTGAATAAGCTGCTGATGCAAAAAAAAATGGACAAAAGATCCATCAACATGGACTATCACTATTTCCTATGGAAGCTTAATCAACATAAAGCAATTACCAAAATAAGGAGGCCAGAAGAGCATAGAAAATGGGTGTACTGGAACCAACTTGAACCAGTTCTAGCAATTTTTAAATTTTCAGTATGAATATTTATATTTCAGAAACTGGCCAGTGCTACAAATCAGGGCTTGATTAACTGTTTTGTTAATTCTCTAAGATTGTGATTTCTAAGAAAGTGATGGAAAAAATGTTAATAATGTAGATTAAATTTAAAAGTGTGTCATGCATTTCTGGAGAGCCAGTTGTTAAACGTTTATCAGCATGCCCCAGCTAGAATACACCTTAGTAAGTAAACACTTATTCTCTTTGCCAAAAGGAGAGACGTGCTAGTCAAGAGCAACACCTCTTTAGATTATACATACACATGTGCACGCAAATGTCTATGTATGAGTATATATATATATATATATATATACACACACACACATGTATGTTGTTCAGTCATTTCAGTTGTGTACGGGTCTTCATGACTCCATTTGGAGTTTTCTTGGCAAAGATCCTGGAGTGGTTTGCCATTTCCTTCTCCAGCTTGTTTTACAGATGAGGAAACTGAGGCAAATAAGGTTAGGTGACTTGTCCAGGGTCACACAGCTCGAAAGTATCTGAGACTGGATTTTTAACTCAGGAAGATGATCCTTTCTGACTCCAGGTTCAGCATTCTATCCACTATGCCACCTACCTGCCCCATACATGTATGTACGTATACATATAAGAACTAGCTTTTATATGGCTCTTGAAGGTTTGCAAAGCACTTCACATGTATTACATTCTGTACTAACCTATCTATGAACATGCTAAATCCTTCTAGGATGTTCTGAGGGCAGTAACTATCTCATTTATATCAGGTACCCAACAGAGTGCCTAACATAATAAATTCTTA
This sequence comes from Vombatus ursinus, assembly GCF_900497805.2. Taxonomy (NCBI): domain Eukaryota; kingdom Metazoa; phylum Chordata; class Mammalia; order Diprotodontia; family Vombatidae; genus Vombatus; species Vombatus ursinus. Next base: position 26,067,386 of record NW_020954548.1, read on the forward strand.
TTTATCATGGTGTTTATTAAATGCTTTACTTGGTTGAGTATAAACTCCTCGAGAGTAGAAACCATGTCCTATTTGTCTTAGACCCCAGAGCATAGCAGAGGATTCTACTGGCAGTTGGTGCTAATACATATTTGTTGAATTAAAATGCTATTCCTGGGGTGCACGTAATAAAGCTTGTGGGGTTTCAGAGCAGTTCTGGGGTGACAGCAATGGTAACTAATAATAACACTCCTTTATATGGCATTTTAAGTTTGCATTGTTGGTTAGAAGGGACATTTTACGTTTTATGGAGGAGAAAATTAGGCTCAGAAACATTGTGACTTAGCCAAGACACAGCTAGTGGGGATATGAATCCAGGGCTCTTCACTACAAGTATTGGGTTCTTGACATGCTGTCACTTGGAGAAGGTTTCATGAAAAAGGCAGCATTGGAGGTAGACCTTGAAGGATGGGGAGGTTTTGAAGGTGGCCCTTGAAGGAGGGGAAGGATTTGGACAGGTATTAAACCCAAGGCTAGTCCATAAAACTATGGATGATTCTGAAATATGGGATTTGGCCAGAATGAATACCTGAAGAATCCATAATTTTGTTAATGTAGAGAATTCCTCGTGCAAAAACGCCTCCCACTCACCCATATCACAACCCTGTCTTAGGATATAAGTTTAAGGGAGCTGCCTGAGGCCCGTAGAGATTATGTGATTTGTTCTGACCCAGTAAATGATAGAATTTGAACTCATCACCCTGACTCTAAGTGTCATACTCTACCTCCTGTACAAAATGGGCCAGAGGAGAAGAACAAAACCTGAGCAGTGTGCCTCAGACTATGGGATATCTAGAAACCTTTTTACCTTAGTAACCTTTACACTTGACTTCTGATTTCTGACAGAGCCGGATCTGACGGGCTGAAACTCTGGATGCTGGCTGGAAATACACAACCTGAACTTTGAGTGAGACTGCTCCAAAGGAAGCAGATGCTGTGAGCTAAACAATAGCAGGCTTAAAAAAATAAACACCTGAAGGCACATGGGTCTTCCAAGAGCTCTCTGACTTAAGCTACCACCCACTGATCTTTCCAAAAAATTATTTTTCACCATATCCCCTTCACTCAGAGCAGCAGCATTAAAGGTCTTAAGTCCTGGAATTAATCATTGCATTCATTAATCACCTTTGGTTCTGGTATTTGTCTCTGAAGGCCACTGATTTTGGAATTATGAATGGATATATCCTGGTAATAAAGGATTAATTATTATTATTGTTTTAAATGTAGACTATTTCCAAATCTATGTTGCAGATTCTATCCTCTTTTCTGAGCTGCATTCAATTCAAGACATTTTGAAGAGGACAATGGATTGGGGAGTTAGGTGACTTAGGTTCTAGTTTCATTTGGGTCACTAAAACATCTTGAATGAATGAAAAAAAAAGCAGCATTTATTAAATGCTTATTGTGTACTATGAGCACCATGCCGTGAGTGGGGATATAAATACAGAAGTGAGACAAGCCCTGTTTTGGCTGTGATGATTTGGACAAGTCACTCCAGAGGGTGCAATGGGAAAGAGTCTCAGACTTGGAGTGGGAAGGCCTGATTTCAAATCATAGTTCTGTTTGTTAGTAGCAATGCTGCCTTGGGCCAATCACTTAAGCTTTCTGACCCTCAGTTCTATCATCTGAAAGTGAGAGATTGGACTAAATTATCTCTAAGATCCCTTTCATCTCTATTATTGGACTATGTGGCCTCTGGTATTTCTTCCAGCTCAAAATCCGTGACCCTTTCTCTTACGCCTCTTTCTGTCTTCTCCAGAATATAGCCTAGGAACTAATATGTGACCATAATAGTGAGCAATTACATGGAACCTTAAGGAAAGTAAAGTTCTGCGCATACATTGTCTAATGTGATGCTCAAAGCAACCCTGTGAGGGGGATTCTCCATTTTACAGATGCAGAAACTGAAGTTGAGAGGTTTAGTGACTTGCCTATGGTGACTTTGATAATTTGTACATATATATGAATGTATATACGTGTCTCTGTGTGTGTGTGTGTGTGTGTGTGTGTGTGTGTGTATGTGTGTGTAATAGGACCTCAGTATGTATTTGTAAATTCACTGTTGGCACATAGAGGGCTTGTCTAAGACGTATCTGAGGCTGGATCTGAACTCAGGTCTTCCTGACTTGAGGTCCAGTGCTGTACCACCTAACTGCCTCCATCTCATTTGGTCCTTATTTGATCCTCATGACAACCCTGTGGAGTAGGTGTGATTATTATTTCTATTTTATGGATAGGGAAGCAGTGGCTGGGGGAGGTTAAGTGATTTGCCCAGGATCACACAGCTAGTAAGTATCTGAAACAGAATCTGAACTCAGGTCTTCTTGACCCCTTTGGCAGCTAGGTGGTGCAGTGGATAGAGTGCCAGGCCTGAAATCAGGAAGACTTATCTTCCTGAGTTCAAATCTAGCCTCAAATACTTATTAGATGTGTGACCCTTGGCACTCAGCACTGTGACCTGAACATTAAAAGAATGAAATCAAGCCGAGTGTAACAGGAATCAGTCACTAATAATTGTTCCAAACATGTAACAGAAACAGAAAATAATTCACATCAGCAGAACTGGCATGTCTATTGTAGCCAGGGGGTCCTCAGGTGTGATTTTGCTGTGTTGTGCATCTCCACCTCAAGGCAAAGTTGAACTATGAAATAAATAGGATAACTCAAATCATCTTTTTTTCTTTCTGTGAAATCTTCTCAGGTTTTTCCTTTTACTAAAATGAGAAGCTGAATCACATTCCCCAGCAAATGAAAAGGTCACCAGATCTCCTATCCTATTAGTCCAGAATGAAGGCAGTTTTCCCAGAATCTCAGGCCTGCCTAGGTGACCCTGCCAGATTCACTCAAACCTGGGCAGGAATCCCCTGTCAGCTGGCCACTTACAGGCTCTGTGCAAAGACCCCCAGTGGTAGGAAACACACTACTTGACAGGAGGCACCAATTCAGGTTTTGTAGCCTTCTAATTGTTAGGGTATCTTCACAATGAGTAGGAAAAAAAAACTCCAAACTACTTTTTTTTTTCTTCTGAAGAATGCACTTAACTTCATATTCTACCCTCTGGAACCAAGCAGAACAAACACAATTCTCTCTCATGTGACAGCCCTCCAAATATTTAAAAATTATAATCATGTTCCCACTAATAACAAGTCTTTTCTTCTCCAGACTAAACATTTCCAGTTCAAACAAGCCTCCTATGAAATATTTGGAGTCCTTATCCTCGTGTATCTAAGACTTTCAGATTATTAATTTATTATTAATGACAGCATTTATGTAGGGCTTTAAGGTTTGCAAAGAGCTTTACATACATTATCTCATTTGATGCTCACAACAACCCTCTGAGGTATTATTATCCCATTTCACAGATGAGGAACCTGAGGTGGGGAGAAGAAGAAAAGGGGTGATAGGAAGTGGGTCCTGCCCAGAACACTTTCATGTTGTATATTTTATTAAAAATTTTTTTTTTAATCAGTGTCTTAGGTTTTTCTGTTATTCTTCTGGTCTTACTATCTTAAAATCCCTAATTTCCTTTGAAGTTCAGCTCAGGTGTCACTTTCTACGTGAAAGTTTTCCTGATCCTTCCAGTTGCTAGTACCTCTCCTTAAATTATCTTTGTTTATGTATTGACTTTATATGTTGTATACACATAAGTCTGTAAAAGCACATGTGCACATATATGAATATGTGCATATATGCATGTGTTGGTATATATTTAGGCATATATATACATAAACACATGCGTGTTGTTTCCTCTGATAGAATGTAAGCTCCTTAAGGACAGGAACTATTTCTTACCAGTAAGTCAGTCAATTAACTGTCAATCAACTAGCTTTCAAGTGCCTCCTCTGCCAGGCACTGTGCTAAGCACTTTTCTTTATATCCCTAGCACCTAACATAATGCCTGGCACACAGTAGGCATTTAACAAATATTTGCTGATAATTGCTTGATTGTCCTCATGGATATGAATTTTGGACTCTTAAAGACTATCTTCTAAGGAGCAAGACCTCAAACTGACAAATAACAGATTCTTGAAGTCAATTCAGCAATCAACAAACATTTATTAAGGAACTACCATGTGCCAGGCAGAGAGCTAGGCACTAGGGATAAAAAGATGAAAAAAAAGGGAACAATTCCTGCCTTCAGGTAACTGACGGTCTATCAGGGGTGTCAAATATAAAACCAAAATGAGCCTTGGAAGTTTTCTTCCTCTTGTTTGAGGCCCTCCTGGCTGGATTTCAAAGGAGTCAAACATTTCTGTGCTGTGCCTGGTGGCAGCATCGGTGGTTTCAGTCCAATTGTCTGAGAATATTTGAGATAATTTTCTGTTTTCCTTTTCAACTTTAGAGAAATGTTTAAAGCAGCTTACTGCTTAACCAAAGCACATGGAAACCATCAGAAGCATCCCAGAGATTTTCAGAAGCTTGTCATTTTTAGCTCCAAAGTCCATATAATGCTCTGGCACCAACAGTCAAGTTCCAGACACAGTGAGACTTAGCCTATGCCTACTGATTACATGCTCCACAACCCAGTGATTACCCCAGCATCCATCTCCATAGCCTTCGCTGATAACCAATAATGGGGATAATAACACCTTCCCTTCACACAGCTTTTCGGGGTTAGCCAAGAGCAATCACATACATTATCTCATCGGGTTCTCACAACAACCTGGTGAGGCAGGATGGAAGGTCTGACTATTCTTGTTTTAATAATGATGCCAATGCCATCTTGCCAATGCCAGTCTTCTCTTGGTGGTGCTAGAGGGATGGTATGACTCATGGAGTACCATGATTTCAGGAGAATCAAGATGGTGGGCGAGTCAAAGGTCAAAGGGACAAGGCACAGTGGGCATCAGGAGGCTATAGCATGTAGCTAACGATGGCTCGTACACAAGAAGGGGCATAAGACACAGCCATGACATGTGTGGCAGGAGAAAAGGAGGCACATCCAAGGTCATGTAGATAAATGGATGTTGCTGTGGCTGCTGCTGAGAAAATAAGAGAAGTGTGCCACAGTGGATAGATAGCCGACTTTGAATTCAAGCCCTGCCTTTGCCACATGCTGGCTGTGTGGTTCTGGGCAAGTCACTTAATTCCTTAGTATGTATGTACATGTATGTGTTGTTGTTCAGTCATTTCAGTCATCTCTGACCCCTTGTGATCCCATCTGGGGTTTTCTTGGCAAAAATACTGAAGTGGTTTGCAATTTCCTTCTCCAGATCATTTTACAGATGAGGAACGAAGGCAAACAGGGTGAAGTGACTTGCCCAGGGTCACACAGCTAGTAAGTGTATGAAGTTGGATTTGAAATCAGGAAGATAAGTCTTCCTGATTCCAACCCCAGTGCTCTATTCACTGTATCACCTGACTGCCCATGTGCATGAGCACACACACATGTATATGTGCACACACAACCCTATAGGTATATAAGAAATGTATATATACATGCTTATATATGCATGTGTATATTAGAGATCATTAAGTCAATCCCCTCTGTTTTGCAAATGAGGAAACTGAGGCAGAGAGAAGACAAGTGACTTTCCCAAGGCCAAACAGGCAGTACTAAGATTTAAACCCAGCTCGTTTAACTTAAGCTGTAGGGCTTATTCTACTATACCTGATGTTGTCTTTCAAGAAAATGGGAAATGGTATTGGGATTAGCAAATTTACCTTGTGGCATGACTGTCTTCTGCCTCACTTTTTTGCTTCCTCTATTGTCCCTGTCCCTAGGACTATCTTTTGCATGTATTATTGTGATGTAAGAGTATGTTCCCTATTGAAAGATTGAAGCTCTTTATGTAGTCCCTTTGCTGGTTCTTTGGAGGAAAGGCAAATTAATATCATAACTCCTCTTGATTCGGAGGTTGTGCTGGCACTAACCACTTATTTTTTGATGAACTCGGGGAAAGGCTTAAATCATTGGTGCAAAACTGGTTAGGCCTCCTCACTTTTTACACTCGGAAACAATTTAGGGCAAGCTATTTTAATTCTAGGCTAGAGAAGACAAAGCAGAGGAATGCAAGGCAGCTAAGCCTAGTCTTTGGAACTGGAAGGGACCTTAGACATCACCTATTCCACCTCCCTCATTTCATAGATGAAGAAACTGAGGCAAAGAGAGAGAAAGGGACTTGCTAAATGTCATATGAGCAGAAACTGTCAGAGCCATAATTCAAACCCAAAGAGTTGGAGGGGGGCTTGAGCAACTGATGCTGGAAGGGATGCCAATCCATGTCATGACTCCAAATCCAAAATTCTTTCCACTACAACACACTGAATCTCATATAGGCAGAGACCATTGACTATAGATGGTGGAAAGTGGATAGGAAGACTCATTTGGTATCAGACACATTGAAGAAGCATGTCCAACACTGCCTTAATTTGTTTGGTTATTTATAATCCACATCTTTAATGTGAAATAACATCCTTTTGTCCATCATACAGATTACAATATAATGAGATCATAGGAGTTAGAGCTAGAAGGGAACATAGAGATAATTGAGCCCAATTCCTTGATTTTAGAGATAAGGAAACTGAGGCTTAGAGAGGGGAAATAAATTGCTTGAGATCACAAGAGGGTAATCTTTGAAACTGGAATTAGAATTCACGTCTTCTGGGACCCCTAGTCCAATTCCCTCATTTTAAACAAGTTTCCACACAGTATAAAGTATGTAGCACACCACCAGCATTTCTAAAACAAACATTTAATATTCTTATCATTGGAAGTTAATTGCAAATGATATTTAGATGCTATACACGTTTATAATCAGTTTGTTTAAATATGTACTTAGACATGCATATATCAACTATTGGTTATCCAATCCAATGGAGGCACTCATTAGTATGGATAATAGAAAACCATGGATAACCTGATTATATAGATCCCCAGGCATTGGGGATGGGTCTGTAGCTTCCCACCTTTGGTGGGATAGGATAGTTCCAAGACTATATAACTACATGGGGGGACGGCAGTTATATGTGGATGGATGAATATACCCTTTACTCTACAGACTATTTTTTTTAAGAAACCCAACTCTTTTTTTTGCACTTAATAGTATTTTACATTTTGCAATTACGTGTAAAGATAGTTTTCAATATTCATTTTTGTAAGATTTTGAGTTGCAAATTTTTCTCCCTCCTTACATTCCCTCCTCCATCCCCAAGATAGCAAGCTATCTGATATAGGTTATACATGTACAATCATGTTAGTCATATTTCTACATTAGTCCTGTTGTTAAAAAAAAACCAGAATCAAAACAAAAGGGAAAAGCCACGAGAAAGAAAAAAGAAAAAAAGCGAAAATAGTATGCTTCAATCTGCATTCAGACTCCATAGTTCTTACTCTAGATGTGGATAGCATTTTCCATCACTAGTCTTTTGAAATTGTCTTGGATCGTTGCATTGCTGAGAAGATCTAAGTCTAACATAGTTGATCATTGCGCAATGTTGCTGTTACTATGTATGATATTCTCCTGAATCTGCCCACTTCACTCAGCATTAGTTCATGTAAGTCTTTCCAGGTTTTTCTGAAACTATCCTGCTCATCATTTCCTATAGAACAATAATATTCCATTACATTCATATATCACAACTTGTTTAGCCATTCCCTAACTGATGGGCATTCCCTCAATTTCCAATTCTTTGCCAGCACAAAAAGAGCTGCTATAAATATTTTTTGTACATGTGGGTCCTTTTCCCTTTCTTATGATCCCTTTGGGATACAGACCTAGTGGTGGTATTGCTGGATCAAAGGGTATACACAGTTTTATGGCCCTTAGGGCATAGTTCTAGATTGCTTTCTAGAATGATTGGATCAATTTACAACTCCACCAATAATGCATTAGTGTTCCAATTTTCCCACATCTTCTCCAACATTTATCATTTTCCTGTTTTGTCATGTTAGCCAATCTGATAGGTGTGAGGTGGTACCTTAGAGTTGTTTTAATTTGCATTTCTCTAATAAGTAGTAATTTAGAGTATTTTTTCACATGACTATAGATAGCTTTAATTTCTTCATCTGAAAACTGCTTGTTTGTATCCTTTGACCATTTATCAATTGGGGAATGACATGTATTCTTATAAATTTGACTCAGTTCTCTTAATAGTTGAGAAATGAAGTTTTTATCAGAAACACTAGCTGTAAAAATTGTTTCCTAGCCTTTTGCTTTCCTACCAATCTTGGTTGATTGGTTTTGTTTGTGCAAAACCTTTTTCATTTAATATAATCATAATTATCCATTTTGCATCTCATAATGTTATCTATCTCTTGTTTGGTCATAAATTCTTCCCTTTTCCATAGATCTGACAGGTAAATTATTCCTTGCTCTCCTAGTTGGCTTGTGGTATCACCCTTTATGTCTTAATCATGTACCCTTTTGATCTTATTTTGGTATACAATGTAAGATGTTGGTCTATGCCTAGTTTCTGCCATACCATTTTCCAGTTTTCTCAGTAGTTTTTGTCAAATAATGAGTTCTTATCCCAGAACCTGTAGGCTCGAGGCTAGGTCCTTGGGTGTAGCCTTTTGACAGAGTCCAAGCTTTGCAGAACAAATCCTCTTATTAAGGGGATTTGTTCTGTGAAGTTTAGGTTCAATCAAAGGGCCACACTAGAGGACCTAGAGGGCCACACGTGTCCTTGAGGCTGCAGGTTTCCCACCCTTGTGCCAGAAGCTATAGTCTTTGGGTTTATCAAAGAGTAGATTACTATAGTCGTTGACTGCTGTGTCTTGTGTACCTAACTTATTCCACTGATCCCACTCTATTTCTTAGTCCATACCAAATAGTTTTGATAATTTGCCACTTAATAATAAAGTTTCAGATATGGTACAGCTAGGCCACCTTCCTTTACAATTTTTTTGGGGTTAATTCCCTTGATATTCTTGAACTTTTGTTCTTCCAGATGAATCTTGTTATTTTTTCTAGCTCTAGCTCTATAAAATGTTTTTGGTAGTTTGATTGGTATGGCACTGAATAAGTAAATTAATTTAGGTAGAATTATCACTTTTATGATATTAGCTTAGCCTGTCTATGAGCAATTGATATATTTCCAATTGTTTACATTTGACTTTATTTGCGTGAAAAGTGTTTTTTAATTGTGTTCACGTGGTTCCTGGGTTTGTCTTGGTAGGTAGACTCTCAAACATTTTATATTGTCTATAGCTATTTTAAATAGAATGTCTCTTCCTATCTTGCTGCTGGGCGTTATTGGTAATATATAGAAATGCTGATGATTTATGTGGGTTTATTTTATATCCTGCAACTTTGCTAAAGTTGTTGATTGTTTCAAGGAATTTGTTAGTCGATTATGTAGGATTATCTAGAATTCTCTAAGTATGCCATCATATCATCTGCCAAGAGTGATAGGTTTATTTCCACATTGCCTATTCTAATTCCTTCAGTTTCTTTTTCTACTTTTTTTTTTAGTTTTCTATTCTACTCCTATTGCTAATGCTAACATTTCTAGTATAATATTGAATAACTGAGTTGATAATGGGCATCCTGATCTTATTGAGAATACTTCCAGCTTATCCCCCATTGCATATAATGTTTGCTGCTGGTTTTGGATAGACACTGCTTATTATTTTAAGAAAAATTTCATTTATTCCTATGATCTTTAATGTTTTTAATAGGAATGGGTGATGCATTTTGTCAAAAGCTTTTTCTGAGATAATCATATGATTTGTTAGTTTTGTTACTGATATGGTTAACTATGCTGATAGTTTTTCTAATATTGAACCAGTCCTGCATTCTTGGTATAAATCTCACCTGGTCATAGTGTATTATCCTCATGATAAATTGCTGTGATTTTTTTGCTAATATTTTATTTAAAAATTTTTTGCATCAATATTCACTAGGGAAATTGGTCTATACTTTTCTTTGTCTGTTTTGACTCTTCCTGATTTAGGTAACAGCACCATATTTGTGTCATAAAAGGAATTTGGTAGTACTCCTTCTTCGCCTATTTTTCCAAATAGTTTATATAGTATTGGGATTGTTCTTTAAATATTTGTTAGAATTTACCTGCAAATCCATCTGGCCCTGGAGATTTTTTCTTACAGAGTTCATTGATGGCTTGTTCAATTTCTTTTTCTAAAATGGCATGAAGTATTTTATTTCCTCTCCTGTTAATCTGTGCAATTTATATTTTTATAAATATTCATCAATTTCACTTAGATTATCAGATTTATTGGCATAGAGTTGGGCAAAATAGCTCCTAGTTATTGTTTTAATTTCCTCTTCATTGGTGGTGAAGACACCCTTTTTATTTTTGATATTGGTTATTTGGTTTTCTTCTTTTTTAAATCAAATTAACCAAAATTTTATCTATTTTATTGTTTTTTTTTAATAAAACCAGCTCTGTTTTATTTATTAGTTCAATAGTTTTCTTACTTTCAATTTTATTAATCTCTCTTTTGATTTTCAGAACTTCTGATTTGGCATTTAATTGGGGATTTTTAATTTTTTTCTAGCTTTTTAAGTTTCATGCTAAACTTACTGATCTCCTCTTTCTCTACTTTATTCATATAAGTATTTAGAGACATAAAATCTCCCCTAAGAACTGCTTTGACTGCATCCTATAAGTTTTGGTATGTTGACTCATTATTATCATTCTCTTTGATGAAATTATTGATTGTTTCAATGATTTGTTGTTTGACCCACTCATTTTTTTTTGTGTGAGGCAATCAGGGTCAAGTGACTTGCCCAGGGTCACACAGCTAGTAAATGTCAAGTGTCTGAGGTCGGATTTTAATTCAGGTCCTCCTGACTCCAAGGCCAGAGCTTTATACACTGTACCACCTAGTTGCCCCAACCCATTCATTCTTTAGGATTAGATTTAGTTTCCAATTAATTTTTAGTCTATCTTTCCATGGTCCTTTATTACATGTAATTATTATTATCTCATGGTTTGTAAAGCATGCATTTAATATTTTTGCCTTTCTGCACTGTGAAGTTTTTATGCCCTAATGCATGTCAGTTTTTGCATGGTTTGTAAAGCATGCATTTAATATTTTTGCCTTTCTGCACTGTGAAGTTTTTATGCCCTAATGCATGTCAGTTTTTGACATGTACCAATGAAAAAAAGACATTCTTTTCTACCCTCATTCAGTTTTTTCCAGAGGTCTATCATATGTAACTTTTCTAAAATTCTATTCACCTCCTTAACTTCTTTCTTATTTATTGTATAGTTAGATTTATCTAGTTTTGAAAGGGGGAGGTTGGAGTCCTCACTAGTATAGTTTTGCTATTTATTCCTGTAACTCACTTAACTGCTATACCACTTGTTGCATATATGTTTAGTACTGATATTGATATCACTTCATTGTTTGTGGTACCTTTTTAGCAAGATATAGTTTCCTTCATTTTCTCTTTTAATTATTTCTGTTTTTGCTTTTGCTTTGTCTGAGATCAGGATTGCTACTTTTGCTTTTTTTTTTTTACTTCAGCTGAAGCATAATATATTCTTTTCAGACTTTTACCTTTACTCTCTGTTTATTTCTCTGCTTCAAAACATGTTTCATGTAAACAACATATTGTAGGATTCTGGTTTTTCTTCCATTCTGCTATATTCTGTTTTATGGGAGAGTTCATCCCATTCCAATTCACAGTTATGATTATTAACAGTTTATTTATCTCCAACCTATTTCCTCTGTCCCATTTATATTTTTTTTCTCCTTTCATCCTGTCCTTCCTCACCAGTTTTTTGCTTCTGACCACCACCTCTTTCAATCTGTCCTCCCTTCTGTCATCCTTCCTTTTCTTTTCCCTTTCCCTTCCTACTTCCCTATAGGGTAATATAAATTTCTATACCCAACTGAATGTGTTTGTTATTCCCTCTTTGAGCCAAATCTGATGAAAGTAAGGTTCAAACAATGCTTACCCCCTCTCTTCTTTCTATCTCCTCTAATAGGTCATTTATGTGATGTATTTTACCCTATTCTGCCTTCCCCTTTCCTCTTCTCCCAGTACAATCCTTTTTTTCACCCCTTAATTTTTTTCTATCATTACATCAAAATCAACTTATACCAACACTCTCTGTCTACATGTACTCCTTCTAGGTGCCCTAATATTGATACAGTTCTTAAGAATTACAAATATCAACTTCCAGTGTAGGGATATAAATAGTTTAATCTTATTGAATAACATGTTTTTTTCTGTCTTATTTACCTTTTCATGCTTTTCTTCAATCTTGTATTTGAAGATTTAATTTTCTGTTCAGCTCTGGTCTGTTCATCAGGTAAGTTTGGAAGTCCCCTATTTCATTGAATGTTCATCTTCTTTTCCCCTGAAGATTATGCTAAATTTTGCTGGGTAGTTGATTCTTGGTTGTAATCCAAGCTCCTTTGCCTTTTGGAATATTATATTCAAAGCTTCCTGATCCTTTAATGTAGAAACTGCTAAGTCCTGTGTATCCTGATTGTGGTTCCTTGATATTTGAATTGTTTCTTTCTGGTTGCCTGTGGTATTTTTTCCTTGACCTGATAATTCTGGAATTTGGCTGGAATATTCCTTGGAGTTTTCATTTTGGGATCTCTTTCAGGAGGCAATCAGTAGATTCTTTCAATGACTATTTTCCCTCTGGTTTTAGGATATCAGGGCAGTTTTCCTTGATAATTTCTAGAAAGATGTTGTCCAAGCTCTTTTCTTTTCTTTTCTTTTTTTTCTTTTCTTTTCTTTTCTTTTCTTTTCTTTTTTTTCTTTTCTTTTCTTTTCTTTTCTTTTCTTTTCTTTTCTTTTCTTTTCTTTTCTTTTCTTTTCTTTTCTTTCTTCTTCTTTTTTTTTTGCTTATGGCTTTCAGGTAATCCAGTAATTCTTAAATTATTCCTCCTGGATCTATTTTTCAGGTCAGTTGTTTTTCCAATGAGGTATTTTACATTTTCTTCTATTTTTTTCATTCTTTTGATTTTGTTTTACTGATTCTTTTTTTTTAAATTTCAAAAAATTTTTTAGGCAATTGGGGTTAAGTGACTTGCCCAGGGTCACACAGCTAGTAAGTGTCAAGTGTTTGGTCTGAGGCCAGATTTGAATTCAGGTCCTCCTGACTTCAGGGCCGGTGCTCTATCCACTGCACCACCTAGCTGCCCTAGTTTTATTGATTCTTGATAGCTCATAGTTTTCAGTTTCCACTTGCCTAATTTTAATTTTCAAGGAATTATTTTCTTCAGTTAGCATTTGTACTTCCTTTTCCATTTGGTCAATTCTACTTTTAAAGGAGTTTTTTTCTTTAGTGGATTTTTTTTCCCATTTGGCCAATTCTCTTTTTTGAGGAGTTGTTTTCTTTAGTCAATTTTTGTGCTCCCTTTTCCAGGCTGTTGACTTTTTTTTTTCATAATTCTGCATAACTCTCATTTCTTTTGCCAATTTTTCTTCTACCTCTCTTACTTGATTTTAAGATCTTTTTTAAGCTCTTCCAAGAAGCCTTTTTGGGTTTGAGACCAAATCATATTCCCCTTTGAGGCTTCACATATAGCCATTTTGACATTGTTGTCCTCTTCTGAGTTTGTGTTTTGCTGTTCCCTGTCACCATAGTAGCTTTCTATGACCAGGGCTTTATATTTTTTTCTTTGCCCATTTTTAAAAGTTGAGCTCTCGTCCTAGGGTACAGGGGGTACTGATCCAGTGTCTTGTGCTGGAGGCCAGGGGCCTGACCACTGGACCTCAGATGCTTGTGGCTTGCCCGCTGTGCTGGGGTGGCCTGGCCTAGTTGCACCTATTATACTGAGGTTCTTGGACTGGCAATTTGCCTTCTGCACCGGGGCTGGAGGCCTCAGAGCTGGCCTGCTATGCTACTAGCCTGCTAGGCCAAGACTGAAGCCTTGGTTACTGATCTGTGCTGTGGCTAAGGGCCTCCTGCTTGCCTGGACACACCATCTGTGCTGTGCTGTGTTCCCTTTTTATTCAAGTGAGATAGACCTTTCCTGAAGTTCTTCTTAGTTATCTTAAGCTGGAAAATTGTTTCACTCCATCTTTTTGTGGGTTCTGTTGCTCCAGGATCCATTTAGAGGTTTGGTTTAATGTTGTTTCCAAGGGAAAATGGGGAGAGATCAGGCAACTTCCTGGCTTCCTTCCCCCATCTTGGCTCTGCCCCTACCATTCTTTCTAAATAAAATGCCTTTCTTATTCCTAAAAATGTATGTCCCTCAGCAACCTGACTTTCAACATTACTACTTCCAGAAAACTAGGTGGTACAGTGGATAGAGCACTAGGCTTGGTGTCAAGAAGACCTGAATCTGCCAGATCCAGCTTCAGTTACTTACTAGCTGTGTGACCCTAGGCAAATCACTTAACTCAGTTTGCCTCAGTTCCCCCATCTGTAAAATGAGAAAGAAATGTCAAACCACTCCAGCATCTCTGCCAAGAAAACCCCAAATGGGATCATGAAGAGTTGGACACAACTGAAACAATTAAATAACAACAACCTGCCCTGGTAAATAACAATGGTAGAGACAGGACCTATGATTTCATTGGTCTAGGAAACTACAAAAATGAAGAAACTACTTCTCTCAATGCAGTTCTGCCTAGCACCCAAGACTGGTACTCTATCTACTATAGTACTGTCTTACATGGTTAATACTACTATTACTATTACTACTACTACTACTACTACTAGTACTACTACTACTACTACTACTACCACCACCACCACCACCCCCATTATGATCACCACTACTACTACTACCACTATTACATATAAATGGTTAGACAGATAGAGCCCCAGAGAGAGCAAGAGAGAGAGAGCATCCTGAGGGCGGCAAGGAACCTTGAGTTATATCATCATCTGGATATTTGACCTAAAGAGGAGAAGATTTAGGTGAGGCATGAGAGTTATCTTTAACATTTGAAGGCTGCCATATGGAAGAGGTATTAGGTTTGTCTTGCTTGGCCCTGGAGGGAAGAGCTAGAACACATCATGCGGAAGTTTCAGAGAGATAGCTTTTGGCTCAATGTAAGGAAAAATTTTCTAACAATTAGAAGCGTTCCACTTTTTAATATCTTGGGAGGTATGAGTTAGATTGGATGGCCTCTGAGGTTCTTTCCAACTCTGACATTGTGACTGTATGACTTAATCAATGATGCAGAGAAGTATCAGAGGTGGGTTTCGAATCCGTGTTACTCCAGACTCCAAAGCTATTGCTCTGTCCACTATGTTTTATTGCCTCTTTAGTTCTATACAACTTTGGTCATGTCTTTAATTTATATTCTTTCATTTTCTTTATAATGGCAGTACATTGTACACTGTAATGTCTTCCCTACTAAGTAGCAGGCATCTTGAGAAAAGAGACCCAATCTTCTTTTTCTTAGTATGGTGCCTGGAACACATTAGGCACTTAATAAATGCTTGTTTCTCCTTCCTTCCTTCTTTCCCTCCCTCCCTCTCTCCCTCCCTCCCTCCTTCCTTCTTTCCTTCCTTCCTTCTTTCTTTCTTTCTTTCTTTCTTTCTTTCTTTCTTTCTTTCTTTCTTTCTTTCTTTCTTTCTTTCTTTCTTTCTTTCTTTCTTTCTTTCTTCCTTCCTTCCTTCCTTCTTTCCTTCCTTTTCTTTCCTCCCTCCCTCCCTCCTTTCCTTCATATCTATATAATATTTCATAGAGAGCTCTGTACACAACGGGTACTCAAAGAACACTTATTAACATTTACAAATAAGCTGTCAAGAATTTTAATTTCTTCCTAGAAATGATTAGCTCTGAGAAAGAAGAGCGAGACATTTGACAAAAAATTGCCCAACCAAGTATGGCATAGGAAGAAGAAACAGAAGAAAAACTTCTCACTCCTGGGCTTTTCAAGAACCACTCTGCTCAAGAATTTTCCAAGTCAATCAGTAACTTATGGGAATGCAGGGAGTGTGCTGGAGCCAGCTTGCATAGGTTTGAAAGAGCCAATGGCTAAATTTTCAGTGTGAGCATTTACACCTTGGAAATCAGCAAAGCTACAAGTAGGGCTTGATTTGCTTTATTGTTTATTGTCTTGACTTAAGAAAGTGATGGAGGAATGTTAATAATTTGAATTTACCTTAAAATATGAAGTACAAACATTTTCCCACATAGAACTGCTTTTTAAACATTTACCAGCACAGCCTTGAATACCAGTAACTATCTGGAACTAATTGACAGCATTATATTTTGTACAGATAAATGATTTTATAGTATCAACATACCACAAGATGGTGGAACTTGTAGGACTGATTCAGTATATTCAATCTAAATGGTTCTTATGGGTCCTTTTGGCTCTAATATCCCATGCTTTTATGCCATTAATGTTGTCTTAGTCTGTATATTCCTAGAAACCAGAGCTTACATCTAATATATACTACTTACTACCACTAATATCTATCTATCTATCTATCTATCTATCTATCTATCTATCTATCTATCTGAGAGTTTATAAAACAGCTTCCTCATAATAACCTGCTCTGGTAAATAACAATGACAGAGACAGCACCTATGATTTCATTGGTCTAAGAACTCCAAAAATGAAGAAATTAGTTGTATCAATGCAGGTTGGCATCTGTGTTTCCTGTAGGAAAACATAGAAGATTTAAATTGGAAGAGCTATTAGAGAGACTCACATGATTTGGACACCCAATGAAACACTACAGGAAAGGCCATTCATTCTTGGACCATGAGATTTCTATATGGAAGGAACCTTTGTCTGCATATGGCCCAACCCTGATTTTACCAAAGAGGAAAGTAGGGTCAAGAGAATTGTACAAAGCCACATTTACCTAGCATTTTATGGTTTACAAAGCAACGCCAGCAGCCAGGTAGTACATTTACTATCATCCCCATTTTACAAAAAAGTAAACTGAGGCCCAGGGAGTGACTTGCCCAAAGCCACAGAAGTATTAAGCAGCAGAGCCAAGATAGGAATCCAAGTTTTCTGCCTTCACACCATGTTTTTCCATTGTGTTACTTTGCTTCCTGTTGAATTGAGTTGCATTGAAGCTATGAAAAACTGGGGGGAAAGGCGGGTCTGGAATGTTTACTGCTATCAATGATTTCCCTAGATAACTTGCAAAGCTGAGTTAAAGTGGAAAATACCCTTCAGAAGTTTCACTATGTAAATGTCCCAAATCATGGGTATTGGTTATTTTCTTTTTCTTTCCTTTTTTTAATTTGTATTTTTGGTTTTTCTTTAGGCAATTGGGGTTAAGTGACTTGCCCAGGGTCACACAGCTAGTAAGTGTTAAATGTTTGGTCTGAGGCCAGATTTGAACTCAGGTCCTCCTGACTTCAGGGCTGGTGCTCTATCCACTGTGCCACCTAGCTGCCCCTGGTATTGGTTATTTTCAAATAGCCCCTGCAATCGCACTAAAGTGTGTATGTATTATTACTGAAGTGGTTTTATTAAAACCTGATTTTCTATTAATTTTTCCCTCTGGTTGCTTAATCTGGACCATCCTTCCATGCCATTTCTGTGGACAGATAAAATTAATATCACTCATGAATAACCATATAAAGAAAGTTTTGAAGATTAGAAAGGATGAGACTTTAAAAGCAATTATTATAACAACATCAATGTTCCTTTTAGTTTCCTAACAAGGTAAGGTATCATGCCAGTTTATAAATGGTGTTATGCCATATAGGTGATAAAAAATGAATAGAAAATCAGGTACCTTGAAAACTCATTTGTTTTGCATAAGCAAATTTGCATAAGATTTATAAGCAATTTTTCAGGAAAGTGTTCATTGTGTGAAGTGAGAAATACAATTAATCTTTACAATACTGTAGTCCTAGAGCATCAGTTATAAACAGGCATGGTACCCTGTAAAACTGAAGGGAACACTTATTTATTTTTAATGGTTTGTCCATTCTAATCCTCCAAACTTTATATGGTTACTCATGATGACAGTATTAATTTTATCTGACAGTATTCATTTCATTTGCATAGATGAATAGTGGATTAAGCAACTCAAATCTATATCTATATCTAATCTGTATCTATATATACATACAAACAGACATACACATATAGGTATATGTCTATCCTGAGGTCTAGTCTAGGCAAGTAAAAACTCTAAATATGGCACCTCTGCAAACAATAGCACCTTTGAACATCCTACCTTATCCACAGTGTTGTGCTCTACCCTGATTAACCTCTGTACTTTTGGGGGAGGGAGTAGGGAAAGAGCAGGGAAGTGGGGAAAGCTGGCAATATGAACAGTGACAGGCAATACATGCTGGAAGAGAACGTTTTTAGCTTTCTAGTGGCCTCATTTTCACATTAACAGAAGGGTCATGTCACTCACTATGTATTGTATTGCCCAAATGAAGACAAGGACAAAGATTTCTCTATTGGATGCTATCACATCTGTCTTCTTGCCTTGAGTATGCAGAAGAAAAGCTTGAGGATGGGGTTGGTGTGATAGCTATCTCACACAGGGCCATCTGATGGGAGAAGAATTAGGTCTGTTCTGCCTGGCCCAAGTGAGGAGAACTCAAGAGCCAAGATGTGGGGATTGTAGAGCTAGACATTTCTGTTTAAGGTAGAGAAAACCTTTCTAACACTGAGAACTCTCCTAAAGTGTAATAATGGTAGTATATCTCCTTTCCGTGGAGTTCTCCAAGTAAAAGTTGACTGGTTGGATGACCACTCATTGGGGTTGTTGTAGAGGCCATTCTTACTAGAGTATAGGTTGGGCAGATGGTTTCTAAAGCTTTACAGAAACCTTCGCATCTCATAGGATTATTCTGAGTATTTCTCACTTTGTTCAATGGATACCTTCCTAAGAAGTTGCTTGCAAAGAATACGTATGTAAAACTGATGAATTTTTGAAGTGCAATACCATTTTCATACACAGAATATAAATTCCTAGTGGATAGGGATTGTTTCATTTTTAAGTTTTTATCCCTCCTTGGCACATGGTAGGTGCCTAATACATGTTTATTTATTGATTGATTTCCATTGTAGCTTTTTATTTAAAGAAATTCTGCAGTCAACTCATTTGTAAAGCAAGTATTCCCTAATACAGTTTTGTTAGAAGTTCCAATTTTAGTGTATTGAGTTGTCTTAAAGTTATAATAGAATCCTACTGATGAGACAGCATGGTATAAATAAAGAGGATGCTAGATTTGGATTTGGAGGACCTTGGGTCAACTCCTGGTCCTGGTTCAAATCTAGCAGTGTCACTGCTAACATGGGCAAGTCACTTAACCACTTGAGGCTTCAGTTTCTTCATTTGTAAAATGAAGGAGTTGGATTAAATGGTCTGAGGTCCCTTTGAGTTCTAAATGGTCCTAAAATGGTCCTGAATGTTTAAGGAAACAAATCTTTGAGAGCAGGTATAGCTTTTACAATCTTCTATTTCCCTTACACACATCCTACCCTACCTATCTGGGGACAGCTAGGTGACAAAGAGGATAGAGCACTAAACCTCAAGGCAGGAAGACATGACTTTAAATCTGATCTCAGACACTTACTAGCATGGGCACATCTTAGTGTCTTCATATATAAATTGACAGAGGTAGATTAGATGATTTCTAAGGTCACTTCTAACTCTAAAGCCTAAAAACCTAAGAATTTCTCCATTGCCATATACCTCGAGGGAGATAAGTGTCATCAATTGTAGAATGGCTAAATAAATTGTGGTACTTAAATGCAATAGAATATTTTGCTACATTATAAGAAATGACAAATATAAAGAACTCAGATGAATATGGTAAGGCTTACATGAACTGATGCAGAGTGAAGTAAGTAGAACCAGGAAGACACTGTAGACCGTGATTACAACAACGTAAATGGAAAGGAGACTCATAGACAAAATTGAATGCTGCACAATTATAATGAGCACACTTATTGTTGTTCAGTCATTTTTTCAGTCATATCTGACTCTTCATGATCCCATTTAGGGTTTTCTTGGCAAAAATAATGGAGTGGTTTGACATTTCCTTCTCCAGCTCATTTGACAGATGAGGAAACTGAATCAAACAGGGTTAAGTGACTTGTCTAGAGTCACATAGATAGTAAGTGTCTGAGGCCAGATTTGAATTCAGGAAGATGAGTCTTCCTGACTCCAGGCCTGGCGTTCCATCCACTGTGCCACCCATCTTGCCCCTCAACTTGTACCAGAAGAGTTAAGAAAGTTCATCTCCCTCCCTTCGTTGGAGAGGTAGGAGCCTATTATTGGGAGATCACTGGGAAGGAGGGATATATTCAGAAGTGAATTTGATTTAAAAACAAAAGACATCATTAAAAAAGAGAAAGATGGTGCAATTTAGTGGGGATAGCCTTGGATTAGGAGACAAGAAGCTGATATTTCTATAGTTATTTCAGTTGTATGAAGCATTTTCCTCACAATAAATCTGTAGGGTGGGAAAAGTATTATTATTTCAATTTTTACAGATGAAGTACCAAACTCGGACCCTGAGTGACTTGCTCAGGGTTATACAGCTAATAATTTGCTAGAGGTAGGCTATAAACCAGCTCTCTTGGCTATTCAGCAGTTGCTCTACTGTGATGGCATTAGGAAGGTCTTTGTATCTTTGCTGTGATCAGTATGGCATGTTACAGTAGAGAGAATGCAGCCCTTGTAGTCATTGGTCCTAGGCTTCAGTCTCAGTTCTGCCACTTAACTGCCTGGCCTTAGGCAAATCCCTTAACCTTTCTACTGTGATGTATAAAAATTTTGAGAGACATTATTTCTGGGAAATTAATCATTTTATTAACTATGCTAGTAATAATTAATTAAAGGGTCAATGACACTCTCGAATGCCAAAGATCCCTCATGGAACCCATTCATTGCTTATATGCCCTTGGAAGAGGGAGTATTCTTGTGGGTGGCAATCGATTCTGATTGGCTACCAACTAATGAGAAGAATGAATATTATAATGAGAGGTGGACAAGTTCTAATGAGGGGCTGGGGGACTTGACTCTGATCACTGGGTCTTGGTCAAAGAGACTTATCTATACCTATATCACCCTGTCTTGGGTAATCTAAACAAAAGCTATACCATTCCTCCCCAAACCTGCTAGTGGAACACAATAGGCTGTAATTCACCTTAGATTAAATTCTTGATAAGGTTCTCTAGTTGGGTGGGGTGTCCCACCCAGGATCAAAAGGCATGTACCTTGGAGATTTCATAATCTCGTGCATCAACAATGCCCTTCAGACTTCTGCAGAAAATCCTGGTCCTAATTAATAATTGATTATTGACATGAGAGAGAAACGATGGTTTCTCTCACGAGGTCTCAACTTTCTCATTTGCAAAATGAAGTATTTGGACTTGATGCCCTCTTAGGTTTCTTTCAGCTCCTGCCTCTAACCCTAACTCTAATTCTGTATCAGTGATCCCTAGTCTAATGTTCTTCCTGCTATGCTATACAGGAAGGACAACATGTGATACAGCAGAATGCACATTGCTCCTCTGATGCTTGCTACCTGTATGATTGTGGTGATCTTGGATACATCCCAGTTTCCTCATCTAATAAAATGAGGGTTGGGCTAGATGGCCTTGAGATCCCTTTGGGTCCTAGGTCTGTGATCCTATCTTTAGTTAAATAGATATAGATCCTATCTATACCTGTGAAATCTCTTTTTGTGTATACTCTTCATGCTACAAAAGCCTAGAAGGGGAGTAATCTGAAATGCTATTAAATGAAATGCTATTAAAACTGACATCCTCGTTATGCCAGAGGACACTGATTGATGCTTAGATAACCAAATGTTCTTTCTCTTGCCTCGTGTCACTGCATGTGAATTTATTTATAGCAACTCTGAATAATAGCATCTTCTTCAGAAGACCTATCATCTGACTTGACCAATGAAGATCTAAGAGAGAGGAAGAGAGAGAGAGAGAGGTGAGAGATGAGAGATGACAGCACTATATAGGCAATGACCAGTACTACAGCACCATCCCCTTTAAGTTCATTTGTAAGTCTGTCATGGACACTTCCTTCAAAGGACAAGACCATTCTTCAAATGCAAAAGCTCCTGGTACGGCAGAACACATATCTAACTGGTGAAACCCAGCAAAGAACTAACAGACCCCAGTTTTTCTGAGAGTACCTGTAATCATGCTGGATGTAATTAGGGGCAAGATGATGAGCTTCAGCATTCGCATTAAAATCTCTCCAGGAAAGGCAAAGTAGAACTTGTCCAGGTTGGATAGATTGCCGTATTCTCGGACTAGGACTCCCACTATAATTCCTAAAGGGGAGAGAAAATAAAGTTGTACACAACATTGTTCAGACCTCCTTGGCACTTGACTCACAAATTGAAGACCAAGACAGATGGATAGAATCATTCAAAAGGGTCCATAAAAACAACAGGATCATAGATTTAGAGCTGCAAGGCACCTAGGAGGACATCTTATCCAACTCTCTTATTTTACAGATTAACTCACTAAGGTCCACAGAGGTTAAGTGATTTCTCTAAGGAGCACACAGTGACCAAGCTTGGGTTTGAATCCAGGTCTTCTGGCCCCAAATAAAAGCTCTTTTCCCCTTATGTCCTGTTGCATTTCTTTTTGACATTCTCTCAGACCTCTATGAATGGAGGGCAGGAATTTACAAACAATCACAATTTCCAAGATTATTCTATTTTACCCTACCCTATCCTACAACTAGGGGCAATTAGCCATCAAAATCTTACAGAAAAAGTTAATGCCACTTCTAGCCTAATGAACTAGATAAACCTGTGAATGAATGGTCTGTAGGCTGCATGCCTTTTTTTTAAAATAAGAGATAGTGTGGCCCTTTGAATCCAAGTTTCACAGAACAAATCCACTTAATAAAAGGCTTTGTTCTGTAAAACCTGGGTTCAGTCAAAAGGCCACATGCAAGGACCTAGGCCACATGTGGCCTCCAGGCCTCAGGTTCTCCACCCCATACTGCCTCTCTCTGTTTAAAAAAAAATACAAAAATTTTACTTTCATTATAAATTAATATCATTTTATAATTTTTACAGAAAACAAATAATACATATTTATTTAATAATAAAACAAAATTTATTTTGTAATGAAATAACATTTATTCTATAGTGAAATAATGAATATTGATTGAGACCTACTTTTATTTATTTATTATAATTACCTGATGGAGAAGCTGGAGAAGCATTTCATCTGAAACATCTTTTTGAGCAACTCAGTTGTGGTATCAACTTGGGTAGTATCTTGAGTTGGGAAATTATTTAATATAGTTGAAAGATTTGCTCTAAAAGATGTATGTTTGAATTCTGTTATATGAAGAGCATACATAAAAGTCACATCATACTCATGTGTGGTTGGGGTGGACATGAAGAGCTAAAAACAATAGATAAAATCTAAATAATGTATTGAATATCTTATTCAAGGGTTGGCAAACTAGGTCCCACCTGTACAGCCTAGGAGCTAAGAATGGTTTTTACATTTTAAAATAAAGATCATATTGAAAAACCTAAAAACCATTCTTAGATCACAGACCGTATAAAAGCAGGCAGAGGCCAGGACTGGGTTCTCATGCAGTAGTTTGTCTACCTCTCATAGATCCAAACTTCAACTCCTATCACCAAACCTTTTATGAAGGAGCAAAACTGATTTGTTTGAGCTTCTTAATTTTGTTCCCCTGTTTATCCTTTGATGATGAGGCTAAAGAAAAGTGTACTGGGCAGGAAGACAGAGGAAAAAAAAAGGGCTGAGGCAGGGGACAAATTGGAATACCCAGTGTAAATTACCCAAGTCTGGCTGTGCACAATGCAGAACTCTGGGTCACTCTGAAGGGTCATATATTTGGATGGGATCTGACCGTGTCAAAAGAGCACTGGAAGTGAGGTCAGAAGAACAGGGTCAAAATCCAAGCTCAGTTATTTGGTATCTGTATGACTTTGGGCAAATCACTTCAACTTTCTGACCTTCAGTCTCTCATCTTTAAAATCAAACCATTGGGGCAGAGCCAAGACGGTGGAGTAAAAGCAGTGACTTGCTTGAGTTCTCCCCCAAATCCCTTCAAATACCTGTAAAAAATGGCTCTAAATGAATTCTAGTGCAGCAGAACCACAAAAAGACAGAGTGAAACAAATTTCCAGCCCAAGACAACCTGGATGGTTGATCAGAAAGGTCTAGGGCACCGGGCTGGGAGAGAAACGCAGTTCAGCATGGGTGCGCAGGCAAAGACCAGGCCTCAGAGAACCAGGAGCAAGCCTCTGGGGACTGAATCACGGCAGCTGTGGCAGTTAAAATCAAACCATCATGGTGTAGTGGGTAGGACACTGGTCTTGGAATCAGGAAAACCTGAGTTTGAATCCTGCTTCAGACATTTGCTAGCTGGGTGATACTAGGCAACTTACAACCACTCTGTGCCTCAGTTTCCTCTTCTATAAAATGAGGGGGTTGGACTTGATGCCTTTCCAGGTCCCATTCAACTCTAACTTAATGATATTATGGAAGGGTTGGGTATGTTAATCCTTAAGGTTCCTTCTGGCTGTAAATCTAATGATCTTGCATTGAAATGCAGGCATCCCCCAACAGAGAGAACAGACACATTGCCTAAAAGATATTGCTAGCACAAAACTTTGGATGTCAATTCTATTTTTTCCACTGATTTATATTTTGTCAAATTAAGATATGTCCACTTCTCCTAAGGCTTTTGGGTCAGGAGCTAGAATAATGAAAAATTCTGTAAGTATAAATGTATGTCAAGCCAACAGGCATTTATTAAACACCCTCTAGGTGCCAGGCACTGTGCTAAATGATATGTATACAAGAAAGACAAAAACAGTTCCTGCCCTCAAGGAGTTCACATCTAATTTAAAGCCACATCTAATTTATTCAGTACTTTGTAAAATTCCCAAGGAGTGAAATTCCACGGAGTGCATTGTTTGCCCTTCACTTTTATGTCTGGGAGGAGCCCCTAGGTTCTGAAAGGCCATACTATAGGAATATAAGTTCTGGCAGGTCCTACAAAGCTAGAAAAACTGTGAGTACAGGCCCTATGGCATACTGTTCTCTGGGGCCTAATCTAATAAAGTTTAGAGACACTCATCCTCAGAGAGTTGGCTGCCATGTCTTGACTTTGTTTAGCCAGAGTACCTCAAGAAACCATCAGCGAAGGTGGAAAGGGGATAGTGATCAACCTTGTTGGAGGAAGTGCCCATACCAAGGAAATCATGGAACTTCCAATGTACCAAAGTACCAACTTCAGGAAGATGAAATGACCATAAAAAGAATTACATTGATGAGAGGATGCTTGATCTGGAAGGTGCCTTAGATAACATCTAGTCTACCTTTCTCATTTAATAGAAGAGGAAACTGCGGTTCAGAGGGGGAAAGAGACTTTTTCAAGGCATGGCAGAAAGGATGCTGGACTTGGAATAAGGAAAACCTGGATTCAAATCCCACTTCAGCTGCTCCCATACTAGCTGCAGGACACTGGACGAGACTCATACCTTCTTTTGACCTCAGATCATCTGTAAAATGAGGTTATTGGACCTGATGGCCTTAAGGTCCCTTCCAATTCTAAATCTATGATAATATGAAGTTTCAGAGCTGGGTCTTATGTCTCTCCCGGGACTGTGGCTTTGAGGCTGCATGTGGCTGCAGGTTCCCCACCCCTGCCAGACCTTCCCGCCTCCTCACCCCAAACAACTTACACTATTAGAAATAGTCGAGGTACAGTGGCAAGAACCCTGGAGTTGGAATCAAAGGACTTGAGCTCAAATCCTAGTTCTGAGACTTATTACCAGTGTGATCTTGAGCAAATCCTAAATGCTCCAGGTTCTCTTCTCTGTGAAATAAAGGGGCTGGAAAAGATGACCTCTTAGGTCCCTTTCAGCTCTCTATCTGTGTTCCTGTGATTATACAGATTCCTCTGGAAGTGTCTCGGGGAGGTTGACAGCAGAGGAAAGGGAATAAGCCTGGGTGAAGAAATAAATCCTGAAAGTGCCCAGCTAAGAAGTCCAGGAGCCAGACTGCCTCATCTGCCTCCAATTTTATTACTTGTACTTCTGGTAATTGACTGTATGCTTGAAAAAGCACATGAAAGCTGGGTAGTTAGAAGGGAATGTCATTTGAGTTCCGGAACCTGAACAATGGGGCAAATAAAAGAGATAAGGGTCTGATGCAATTGTGATAGTCAGGGTGTCCGGTCTGCCACGCTAGATTGTTTACCAAGGGAAGACTTTTATTAACCTTTTTTTTGATATTGTTATCAATTGTTTTCTTTGATATGGCTTTTTCCCCACCCTATGCAATAATAGACAGTTACTGAAAGAAAGGGTATGATAGGGAAGTCAAATTTTTGGACCCTTGAGGAACATGACTACTTTGCAGCAGAATGAAGAATAAAAGCATTGGAAATTCATAGCTGCAAGGGACGTTAGATATGTAGTCCAATGTCCTTATTTCATAGATGGGTAAACGGAAGCTGAGAATGGTGACTGGACTAAGGTCACAAAGACAGTATGGGGAAGAAGGAAGATTTGAACCCAGGCCTCTGGGCTTTAATAATTGAGTTTGAGAAACTAGACATAGGACAAGAAGTAGCTGAAAAATGTCAGTCAGGAGTTTAGGGCAGGAGAAGATTTGGAAGGGGGGAGGGAGAGAATAGCTAATTAAGTGTTTGAAGGGCTATCATGTTGAAGAGTGATAATAATATATAACATTTATAAAGTGTTTTAAGGTTTGCCAAGTACTTTACATTTGTTAAGTAATGTGATCCATACAACAACCCCAGGAGGTAGGCGCTATTATCACACCCATTTTACAGATGTGGAAAGTAAAACTGAGAGAGATTAAGTTGCTTGTCCAGAGTCACACAGTTAGTAAGTGTCTGAGGCAGGATTCAGTGTCAGGCCTTCCTGCTCCTGAGTCCTGCTTTGTTCACTGCACCACCGCCCTGGTATTCTTTTTGGGTTTAGGAGCTGTCCTTTTTGGCGTTAGGAGAGCAGAATTTGGAGCAGTGGGTTGAAAGTATAAAGAAACAAATTTAGGTTTGATTTCAGGAAAACAACAACAGCAGCAGCAACAAAAAACAACTCCCTAACAATTAGAGCCATCCATAAGTGGAATGAGAAGCCTTGGGAGGTGGTGAATCCTGTTTCTTTCAAGGTGTTCAAGGCTAAGGGCAGATGACGACTCATCAGATAAATTATTGAGGATTCTATACAGCAGAGGTTTTTAACCTGGGGATCAAGACTTTGTTTTGTTTGTTTGTTTGAAGTCGATAACATTATTTCGATATAATTAGTTTCCTTTGCAATTCTGTATATTTTATTTTATGCATTTAAAAACATTCTGAGAAGGGATGCATAGGTCTTAATAGACCTACAAAGGCATCCATGACCCCCCCCTCCCCCCAAAGTTAATTCCTGCTATACAGGATTTTTTTGTTAATTATGTAAGATTCTTTTGGGAGACATGGGATAGAATAAATGGCCTTTGAGGTCCCTTTCAACTCTGAAATTCTATGATTCTCTAAGCCTGATAGGCAATATTCCTCCTTTATTAAATGGATTTCTTAAAGCAAATACAAGCTCCCAAAGGACTACCTCAGGGCAGGATTATAGTAGAGACAAGATCATTGAGAATAAGGTCATACCTAGGGGCAAGTTCAAGCCCAAGCACTCTCTCCTTGGGGCAAGAAAATCAAGAGAGCCCTCCCAGAATTACTCTCA
Organism: Vombatus ursinus; assembly: GCF_900497805.2. Taxonomy (NCBI): domain Eukaryota; kingdom Metazoa; phylum Chordata; class Mammalia; order Diprotodontia; family Vombatidae; genus Vombatus; species Vombatus ursinus. The sequence continues at coordinate 26,094,996 of NW_020954548.1, forward strand.
GTCACCCGGAATGTAAAAGGTCAAAGAATTCCCATAATGCTGTTTTTGCTTTTTGGTTTCCCCAGAGTTTTTGCTTAGTGTCTGGCAGGTAGAAAGAGCTTAATAAATGCTTGTCAACTTTCTGCTGGGCTGCCCCATGTATTAAGAATGGTAAAGATCACAGCAGTCTTCTAAGACTATTGCAGCCTCAGTGATGACTGGAACCTCGATTCCCTGGCCTTTTCACCCCAAAAGGAACAAGGAAACAGAAGCAATAAACCTGGAAAATGCATGATTAGAATGCTCAGCTCTTTTCATTCAATCTCAAAAATCACAACTTGGGCATTTGGGAGCTTAGAAGACTAGGGCAGGTGCAAAGGATGGGGAAGGCACTCAGAAGATACACATAGTGCTAGGGCCAATTAGTTGAAAGTAAGTAGCCATCAACCAATACATAAACTCATCTAATACATGGATTTTAAAAAATGACTCTATTTTTTTATGGTTTTTTTTGGGGGTTAGGCAATGAGGTTAAGTGACTTGCTCAGGGTATCTGAGGCCAGATTTGAACTCAGGTCCTCCTGAATCCAGGGCTGGTGCTCTATTCGTTGAGCCACCTAGCTGCCCCTGTTTTGTTCTGTTTTGTTTTGTTTTGTTTTTTCTAATCAGTATTGGTTATATTAGATCTTAACTTCTTGGTAGGCTGAAAATGATGTCTCCTTACTTAGACTTTTCTAGAGCACTTGGTTTAGTTCTCTTATTTGCCCAATTATATTCAACGCTATAGGATATTTATTGTGTATATATTGTATCCCCTTAATGAAATGGTAAACTCCTAGAGGGGAAGAGTTGTGTCACTCTTTCATCAATAAGCATTTATATAACACCTGCTGTGTGCCAGGCATGTATTGAGTGCTTTTTATAAGAATTATCTCAGCTGTAAGGTAGGTGCTATTATTATCCCCATTTTACAGTTGAGGAAACTGAGCAAAACAGAAGTTAAGTGACCTGCCTAGGGTCACATAGCTCCAGATTACACTTTGAGAACTGCTGAACTAGATGATCTCTAAGGCCCCTTTCCTTAAGGTGTCTGTGATCCTAAGAATGTTTGTAGAGGGAAAATTATTCAAATAGTGGCTGGAAAAGATTCCTTGAGTAGATAACTTTTTCAGAAGTACTTAAAAATATTTTCCCTCAGCCTATGAATCTTAATCAAGAATGTAATAAAATTTAGAGCTTAAAGATGACCTTAGGCATTACTTAGTCCATTTTAACAGATGAGACCTGGAGTGGAAAAGTTGTTCAGTCATTTCAGTCCCCATTTGAGGTTTTCTTGGCAAAGACACTGGAGTAGTTAGCCATTTCTTTCTACAGCTCATTTTACAGATGAGGAAACTGAGGCATCCACGGTTAAGTGACTTGTCCAGGGTCACATAGCTGGTTAAGTGTCTGAGTGGAAAAATGATGTATCCCCATATCATTTTTGGTAGTGAGTGGAAAAACTGGAATTTGAACCTGGGTCCTTTGACTCCAAATGCAGAGGTTTTTTTTTTTTTGCAATATACGACATTTTCTCCATGAACTAAATTTTAAAATTTCTTTTGTGAACTGTTACTTTGGCCATTGGATTAAAAAAGCACACACATTTCTACTCTACAGAAGCAGGTGCCTCTCTGGCTCTATAAATCTATGTCAAGTGAGACTCAGCCACTTTTTCTAGGGTGAGCTGCTCCCTGGGTTCCAGGACAGCCAAAGTACAGTTTGTTTTTTTTTGCCATGAGGAAGCTGTTACTATAGTAATTTATAATCTACAAGTGCTCAGTCAAAACAGAGGCATGAAACAACCAGAAGAATAGGAACCAACCTCTTATTCAGTGCAGCAATTTCTTTATTCTTTAGAAATGAAGATAGGCACTACTAATTTAAAATGAGACGCTATAATTCAAAAGTCCACTTAGTTCAGAAAATAGATGTTAGCTAGCAAAGAAAGCTAAAGGCTGCCTACATAGCATTCAATTACTGTCCTCTGAGATGATGAATTTTATTACTATTTGCTAAATATTAGCAAATACCCTGAATTTTAGTTTCGTTGTTCAGTTGCTTCAGTCATTTCCGACTCTTTGTGACCCCGTTTGGAATTTTCTTGGCAAAGGTACTGGAGTGGTTTGCCATTTCCTTCTCCAGCTCATTTTTACAGATGAGGAAATTGAGACAAACAGGGTTAAGTACCCTGCCCAGGTTCACATAGCTATTAAGTGTCTAACACCAGATTTGAACTCAGGTCTTCTTGATACTAGCTCCGATGCTCTATACACTACACCACACTAAGGCCCATTTCTCTAAGTAGTAATATTATTACTTTTTACAAAGAAGACACTCATACCCTATATAGACGACTCATATAGTATTTGGATAGCTAAATGCATACATGCTTGTTCTGTTAGTACAGGCTATGTATTATAGTAAAGAGATCCCTGGATTCAGAAGCAGGAGAGCAATGAGTTCTGGCTTTAACACTTCCTCGCTGTGTGACCATTATCAAGTCATGTTAGCTCTCTGAACCTTAATTTCCTCATCTGTAACCTTGGGATTGATATCTGCTCTATTTGTCTCAGCATTGTTGTGAGACCAATATTTTGAAAACCTTATAATTCCTTGTAAAGGTTTACAAGTCTGAGCTATTATTATCATTCTTACAGATTGTTGCTCCTCCATATGTTCCTGTTTTATGTGAATCTTGTGAATTTTTGTGAATGCTTCATTGATAATCTCCCTAACTCGTATGGTTCCTTTAATATCTTGAGGGTGTTAATGTATCACCTTCTGTCTTGGTTTATCTCACTACACATCTAGGTCACTTCCTTTTATGGTCATACTATTTTTATTAATTATAAAGCTAATTTTTAAATGCTGCCATATTTTCTGGATAATGGAATATAATAATTATGGAGATTAGTTAATTTGCTTTTTCTGGTTTCAAAGTTAGGATGAACCATAGTCTTCACATGGTCCACATTGCTACAAAGTGGTGACTAGAATAATAATAATAATAAAAGACATTGACATTCATGAAGATATTTACCAACAATGGTAAAAATACCATGACATAGTGGATAGAGGGCCAGCCTTAGATTCAGGAGGGTCTCTGGCCTCTGAAACATATGGCCATAAGTAAGTCACTTAAACACTCAGTGCTACCAGGGACCTTTCTAAAAATATAAAATTGTAGACCAGTTGTAGACCAGCTGGGGACCTGTCTTGGGTGGAGGGAGTTTTCATACTGGGACTTCCCCACAATGATAAATTCAGAAGTCCAGACTAATGGGCTACTCTGAGCCAACTACTTTCTTGACCAATACCCTGGGTTAGACTATTATCCTAGAATAAAGACCTTCTCTGATATAAACTAACAAGTGTTAGTTGGTCAAAGAATTATTATAATCCCTGATATATACAAAAAACTTTACAGAGACCTTCTTTAAGTCTTTCAATAACCTTGGTGAGGTAGGTAGTACAAATCTCATTCAAAGATTAGGAAATTGAGGACTAGGGAGTTGAAATAACTTTTTAAAAAATATTTATTTTTAGTTTTCAACATTCACTTATACAAGACTCTGAGTTCCAAATTTTCTCCCCATCTCTCCCCTCCCACCACCCCAAGATGGCATGCATTCTGATTACCCCTTCCCCCAATCTGCCCTGCCTTCTATCACCCCCCTTCCTTCTCTTATTCCCTTCTCCTTCTATTTTCCTGTAGGGTAAGATAGATTTCTATATCCCATTGCCTGTGTATCTTATTTCCCAGTTGCATGTAAAAACAATTTTTAACAATTGTTTTTTTAAAACTTTGAGCTCCAAATTCTCTCCCTTCCTCCATCCCCACTCACCATCATTGAGAAGGCAAGCAATTCAATATATGTTATACGTGTGTAGTCATGCAAAACACTTCCATAATAGTCATGTTGTAAAAGACTAACTATATTTCCCTCCATCCTATCCCACCCCTGTTTATTCTATTCTCTCCTTTGACCCTGTCCCTCCTCAAAAGTGTTTGCTTCTGATTACCCCTCCCCCAATCTGCTCTCTCTTCTATTATTCCTCTACCCCATTCCCTTCCCCCTTACTTTCCTGTAGGGTAAGACAGATTTACATTTCCAGTTGCGCATGTTTGTTATTCCCTTCTTAAGCCAAATCTGATGAGAATAAAGTTCACTCATTCCCTCTCACCTCCCCCCTCTTCCCCTCCACTGTAAAAGCTTTTTCTTGCCTCTTTTATGTGAGATAATTTACCCCATTCTGCCTCTCCCTTTCTCCTTCTCCCAGTATAATCTTCTCTTACCCCTTAATTTTATTTTTTAGATATCATCCCTTCATATTCAACTTACTCTGTCCTCTGTCCATATATATTTCCTCTGACTACCCTAATACTGAGAAAGGTTTCATGAGTTACAAATATCATCTTTCCATGTAGGAATATAAACAGTTTAACTTTAATAAGTTCCTCATGATTTCTCTTTGCTGTTTACCTTTTTATGCTTCTCTTGAGTCTTATATTTGAAAGTCAATTTTTCTATTTAGCTCTGGCTTCTCAAGAATGCATTAAATTCCTCTACATCATTGAATATCAATGTTTCCCCCTCATTGATTACACTCAGTTTTGTTGGGTAGGTGATTCTTGATTTTAATCCTAGCTCCTTTGCCCTCTGGAATATCATATTCCAAGCCTTCCAATCCTTAATGTAGAAGCTGCTAAATCTTGTGTTATCCTGATTGTGTTTCCACAGTACTTGAATTGTTTCTTTCTGGCTGCTTGCAGTATTTCTTCCTTGACCTGGGAACTCTGGAATTTGGCTATAATATTCCTGGGAGTTTTCCTTTTGGGATCTCTTTCAGGAGGTGATCAGTGAATTCTTTCAATTTCTATTTTACCCTCTGGTTCAAGAATATCAGGGCGATTTTCCTTGATAACTTTTTGAAAGATGATGTCTAGGCTCTTTTTTTGATCATAGCTTTCAGGTAGTCCAATAATTTTAAAATTCTCTCTTCTGGATCTATTTTCCAGGTCAGTTGTTTTTCCAATGAGATATTTCACATTGTCTTCTATTTCTTTTGGTTTTATTTTATAATTTCTTGATTTCTCATAGAGTCATTAGCTTTATTCTAATTTTTTTTTTTTTTTTGGCTAGGCAATGGGTTAAGTGATTTGCCCAGGGTCACATAGCTACTAAGTGTTATGCGTCTGAGGCAGTATTTGAAGTCAGGTCCTCCTGAATCCAGGGCTGGTACTCTATCCGCTGTGCCACCTAGCTGCCCCTGCACCACCTAGCTGTCCCCATTCTAATTTTTAAAGAATTATTTTCTTCAGTGAGCTTTTGGACATCCTTTTCCATTTGGCCAATTCTCTTTTTTAAAGCATTCTTCTCTTCATTGGCTTTTTGGACCTCTTTTGCCATTTGGGTTAGTCTATTTTTAAGGTGTTATTTTTTCAGTATTTTTGGGGTCTCTTTTAGCAAACTGTTGACTCATTTTTCATGATTTTCTTGCATAACTCTCATTTCTCTTCCCAATTTTTCCTCTACTTCTCTTACTTGATTTTCAAAATCCTTTTTGAGCTCTTCCATGGCCCAAGACCAATTCATATTTTTCTTGGAAGCTTTGGATGTAGGAACTTTGACTTTGTTGTCTTCTTCTGGTTGTATGTTTTGATCTTTCTTGTTACCAAAGTAAGATTCTATAATCCAAGTTTTTTTGCTCATCTTCCCAGCCAGTTACTTGACTTTTAAACTCTTTGTCAAGGTAGGTTCTGCTTCCAGTGTGGGGGGTGTCCTGTCCCAAGCTTCAGGGGTCTTGTGCAGCTGTTTTCAGACATATTTCTAGGGACCTATACATTTCCAGTTCTTTCAAGGTGGTATGATCTAAGGAGAGGTATTTACTCCTCTCCCAGCTTGTGCTCTGGTCTGTGAGTGACCAAAGCACTCTTTTCTGCCCTGGAACTGTGAGGAGGGTCCCCTTTCCATTGCTGCCACAAGCTCTGCTCTGCCAGTGCTCCTCCTCACCCCAGGACTGCCACCCAGGATTGTGACCAAGATCCAAGTATGGGCAAAGCAACAGAATCCTTCCTCAGTGCCAGCAAAGAGATCCCTGTAATCGCCTTCTAATCATTTTGATCCCCTTACCGTCTGTGGGCTGTGAAATAATTTTTTTTAAGATCACATAGGTAGTAAGCAGCAGAAATGGGAGTGAACCCAGGCCCACAGATCTATGTAGACTCCTGAACTCTTTCCCCATGGCCCCCCTACAGTTAGGCCTTTGTGGAGGAGAGGAAAGGGTCAATTCCTCTCTGAGGCATGACTATACTAAATGACACCCCAACAAAAACTGTGCCTCCTTAAGCACATATCTGATTGAAGTAAGAGCTGGCCTCTCTGGCATTCTCTCAGCCAGAATTTGTTATTTCCATTTGATAATTGACATCCATAATTATGGCTGAGGTACTCCAAGAACATTCTTAATCAAAGACAGAGCTTTGTATCAAGTGCATTTTAATGGATTTCTGCTCTTTGAAAATTACTACTCTATCTTGAATATGTAATGGTAGCTGTCAACCAGCATGCTTGATTAACCAGAACATGTGCTTCTTCACCCAGCCATATTAACAATGACTATACCAGAAAGCCATTGCAAAAGTCACCCTGGCAGAGTCACAAGACCTGGCTTTGGGTACTGGCTTAGCCACTCAGTAGCTGTGTGATAACAGGTAACTCAAATAATTTTTCTGAGCATCAATGTATTCCATTTAAATTGGAAGTAATAATATTTATCCTATCTCACAGTGTTGCTATGGGGATCAAATGACATTTTATGAGTAGGGAATGGAGACTGGGTGTATGAATTCATTGGCACAGAGAATTTGTAAGCAAGGAAACTCTACCAATGCAATTTATAGTTAGTCTACTTGGCAATTTATAGTTAGTCTTAGAGAGTTACCCAGAGCAGAAGTAGCTGGCTAGATTAAACTGTAACAGAAATATTTAACAAAATAAATAAAACTACAATAGAACACAGAATAATGTTAATATGTGGTTTTCTAAGTTAATATGTGGCCTGCAGGGATCCTTATGTACTGTTCAGTATCTCCCCATTTCTACTGGAATTGGACACCCCTGGGCTAGAGCACTGAGTGGCTAAGAGACACACAGCACTCCATATTAGGTAGCACTTGTACCCAGGTCTTCCTGGCTTGTGGGAAAGCTCTCTCTTCACTAATCCACACTGCCTCTCATTGCATTAATAAGGGGTGCAAAGTGCTTTAATACATATGATGTTATATATGCACTATATAAATGTACAGTAAAGTTGTACTATATAAATGTACTATACAAATGTATAGTACAACTGCGTGCCCAGCAGAAATTGCATCTAAGTTAACCTTTCAGTCCAAGAGGGCTTAATACATAACCAAGAATGTGTTTTTTTGATGCATAATCTTGTCTTTTCTGTGTGAACCCAAGTTGACTTAACTATAAAAAACATCCATTTTCAAATATAATTAAAACTTCACACAAAACTTTTCAGGAGACAGGTAGGTGGCTCAGTAGATAGATTTCTGGGCCTGGAATCAGGAAGACCCGAGTTCAAATCTGGCCTCAGATACTTACTAGTTGTGTGACCCTATATAGGTCACTTAACCTCTGTTTGCTTTAATTCACTGGAGAAGGAAATGGCAAACCACTCTAGTACCTTTGCCAAGATAAACCCATGGACAGTATTGACGTGCGTTGGTCCACGGAGTCACAAAGAATCAGACACAACTGAACAACCCTGGGCAAGTTACTGAACCCTGTTTCCCTCAGTTTCCTCATCTGTAAAATGATCTGGAGAAGGAAATGGCAAACCACTCCACTATCTTTGCCAAGAAAACCCCAAAAAGGGATCGCAAAGAATTAGACACTACTGAAAAACAACTCAACAGCAACAAAACTGTGCAAGTGTATTGCAGGACATATTGATAGGACCACAAGCAAAATGACTTTATCATACCAATATAACATAGGATAATGTACATTAAGGCATCAAAAGCCAAATTCTGCTTTGGGATAGAATTCTGGGCAAGATCAACTCTTGGTAAAATGGCTATTTGCATTTAGTTTGTGGACTCAAATTTTGCAATGAGTGACATTTCAAATTCAGGATCTTTGGGTGACTGCCAAGTTTGGTTGGGGTTGTAGGAGTGGGGAGATGAGGTCAGGACAGGACAAGGGTCAAATGAATAATAACATTTCATATTTGATTGGTACTTTAAAGTGGTGTCCCAGCCAACAATAACTCTCTATTTTGCAGATGAGGAAACTGAGGCCTCTAGCGAGATGTAATAACACATACAATTAGTAAGGGGTGGGTTTTGAACTCATCTTCTGACTCCAAATCCATTGTTTTTTCTTTTCTTTTCTTTTCTTTCTTTTTTTCTTTCCTTTTAGCAATGACAGGCTTTCTCCCTGGTACAATAAAATTTTATCTGGCTAGACCAGGGATGACGTATTCTCCTTAAACAAATATTAAAGAGAAAAGAGCCTTCTAACCTCTGAGTTTTTGCTTCCTTTTGTCATACTGTGCCATAGCTGCCTATCCCAGACTTACACAGGGCTCCCCATAGGCTTCTGGGATGGTTTTGAACTCAATGAAGAGCATTAAACTCACTTTTTTCCAGTTAATAGTGGTCTGAAATGGTCATTGAGACTCCTTTTCTTCAAGGAATGATTTTGTATTACTTCCCCTCACCTGTTGTACAGCTAAACTGGCCAACTTGTTGTTCCCATAATGATATTCTGCTTCCTACCTCTGCGACGCTGCCTGGAATGTTTTCCCAAAAGCTTTTCCTGATTCCCTTAGTTGTTAATGTTTTTCACATCAAAATTACTTTGAATTTATTTTTCATATATTTTATATTGATTTATGTTCAAAGGATCATAGAGCAAGAAGAGAGGTTATTTAGTTCAACCCCTTCATTTTACAGATGAGGAAACTGAGACCAAGAGAGGTTAAGTGATTTGCCCCAGGTCACCCAGGCAGTAAGTGTTGGAGGTAAGGTTTGAATCCAGGTCTTCTGACTCCAGAGCCAGCTTTCCTAGGCCTGTCTCTTACTAAATAGCTATGTCATCTTAGGCAAGTCAATTAACTTCTTTAGTTTTCAAGTTTCTTCCTGAAAATTAAGGGGACTTTACCAATGATCTTGAAAGTCCTTTCACATCCATAATTCAATGAGTCTATGAGAGCACATGAAGAAGAATACCTATTGTCTAACCCAGGGGCTCTCCATTTTTGTGTGTGTCATGGATCCCATTGGTGGTCTGGTAAAGCCTATAGACCCCTTCTCAGAAAAATGTCTTTAAATGCATAGAATAAAATACATAAGATTACAAAGGAAACTAATTAAATTGGAATAAAAATTATTTTTTTCTATTCACATTCATAACTGATCTTTCCCCAACTCCCCCCTGAAATTTATCCACTATCTTGTCCTGGACCTTATGTTTAAAATTCCTGGTCTAGGCTATAACATAGAGTTAGGCAGGCTATCCATTTAGCTAATCCATCAATACATGTGTCTTGGCCAGGCTGGGTACAGAAATGAATAGTAGTTTTTGTTGTTCAGTCATTTTAGTCATGTCTGACTCTTCGTTACCTACATTTGGATTTTTTTTTTGTAGTTTTTTTTTAGGCAATTGGGGTTAAGTGACTTGCCCAGGGTCACATAGCTAGTAAGTGTCAAGTGTTGGTTTGAGGCCAGATTTGAACTCAGGTCCTCCTGACTTCAGTCCGGTGCTCTATCCACAGTGCCACCTAGCTGTCCCTCATTTGGATTTTCTTGACAAAGATACTGGAGTGATTTTCCATTTCCTTCTTGAGTTCATTTTGCAAATGAGGAAACTGAGGCAAATGGGGTTAAGTGACTTGCCCAGCATCACACAGATAGTACCTGAAGTTGGATTTGAATTCACAGGCCCAGCACTATATCCACTCTGCCATCTAGCTGATCTCAATTAGGAACTAGAAAGCAGGTTATCTTGTATTTGGGAACTTATAATCTTCAATGATTATAATATTTTCAATGATTGCAAGCTGTGTCCTGATAAAGCCCAACTTTTAACAACAATATTTTTCTAGGAATTCAGCAAATCATGAAATATAACAATTTCCAAAGAATTAAAAGTAACTCCGACGACAATGCAGAGACAGGTAGTGGGTGAAAACAGACTGTATTCTGGTTAGCAATGGTGATGTGCACAAGAACTGGTAGAAAAGGAATCATCAAGAAAATGTGTAAATGAAAGGGAATTGGGTTGATCCCATACTGAAAGAGAGGCAAAATGAACAGACAGCTTCAGCTCTTTACTGGCAACCATTCAGTGCTAATGGCCTAGAGGAAGGTCTCCAGCATGGTGGACAGATTAGTAGAATCAAATATTTTGAAACATAATGGACCTTTGAGATTATTTAGTCCAACCCTGCTCCTGCTCCTTTAACAGCTAGGTGGCATGATGGATAGAACACTGGCTTGGATTCAGAAAGACCTGATAGCTGTGTGACCCTGGGCAAGTCACTTATCCTCTATATGCCTCTATTTCCTCATCTGTAAAGTGGAGATAATATCCCCCAGGGTTGTTGTGAGGACCAAACAAGATTATAATTGTAAAGTTCTTAACACTGTGCCTGGCACATAGTAGGTACTATATAAATGTTAGCCATTATAATTCTTATTCTCTGATGAGGAAACTGAGATGAAGTGATTTGCCCAAAGTCACAGAGATAGAAGGGAGAAGAGTAGATCCTCTCTGTATAATTTATGGGTAGATAGAGATCAAAACTGCATAGAAAGAAAGGCTATGCTATGAATTAATGTTTTACATCACTAGAGGAAGTACTCTCATCAATGAGAGTATCGGTCAGTTGAAATATAAGGGATTCTGAATCAATTCACATTCTCTGGGACATAGCTATACATTGTAAGGGCCTGATATAACACAAGCTAATACAATCAACATTGCAATTCAGTTTAACAAATTTTTATTATGTGCTTATTACATGCAAGGCACTAGGTTAAATGCTAGGGATACAAAGGCAACAAAATAGAAATATCTTGTCTCAAGGAGCTTATATAGAAGCATCAGTGGTGAGGTAGTGGGTAGGGCTCTATCCCCGTAGTGATGGGAAAGAGGGAGGGAGAGGGGGATAGAGAGAGAGAGAGGAGGGAGAGGGAAAGGAAGAGAGAGAAGGGGAGGGGGAGAAAAAGAGAGAGAAAGAAAGGAAAAGAGAAAGAGAGAAGAGGGGAGGGGGAGAGAGGGAGAAGGACTAAGAGAGAGGAAGAGAGAGAGATATAGAAAGAGAAAGAAGAAGAGAAGGAGAGAGAGTGAGAGGAAGAGAGAGAGGAGGGAGGGCAAAGAGAGGGATAGAGAGAGAAAGAGAGAAAAGGAAAAGGGGAGAGAATGGAAAGAGAAAGAGAGAGGGGAAGAGCAGAGAGAGCGAGAGAGAGAAAGATATGGGGAGTGGGGAGAAAAAGGGAAAGAAAGTGAGGGAAAGAGTAAAAGAGAGAAAGAGAGAAAGGGAGGGAGAGAAGGAGAGGGACACACACACACACACACACACACACACACACACACACACACACACACAC